>NC_138510.1:18758623-19444306 GCF_964252035.2 Podarcis erhardii | reverse complement strand
ATCATCTCTCCAGGCTTTTTGGCACCTGCTTCCTCCTCCAACAAGCCATTTAAGCTGAGCTATTTCCCATTCTGCATCTGTCCTGGAAATGTTAAGATGTTTTAACACTTGACATTTGCTGCCCTGGGCTGCTTTGCAACACAACACACAAGGTGTTTGGTTATGTCCTTGCTAAAGCAACGTTCTTTTCTTGCTGTGCTGCCTATCAGATTGGATTCTTTCCATCCCAGAAAGCTTTCTCGCACAGCTAAGTTGCGCATTGTTTCTGCCCCATACAATTCCTCCCCACACAGTTCAGCGCTGCGCACCTTCACGTGATATGGCTGAGCAGCATCTGTCAACAGCATCCCTTGCTACCTGGCAATGCTGACTTGGAGTGCTGAGTCAGCACTATAATGCTGATGGCTCTGTAGAAACCATTGCAGCATCAGGGTTTGCGATCTTCAACAAGTGCAGCAGGCACCGAAAATGGCATCTTGAATACTTATTCCCCACTGCAAGTTGGGAGAGGCTGGTTCCTACCTGCATGTTTGTCTCTTGATGGCTGTGGCATCAAGTGGCAACATGTATGCATGAATGAGCCGTCTCAAATCAAACAGTGCTGGTAGGATTTCCACATTGCATCAAACAAGGTGTTTGTCGGTGGAGTCAGTTTGTGACCTATTAAATGTGACCTATTATGGGATTTTATTAGCAATTTCCATGCTTTTGCATTTGCATGGTATTTTATTTTTGTTACTTGCTTTGTATGTAAGTGTACAAGGGATGGGAGAACTTACCCTGTGAGAAACTGTAATTCTTGTGTTGATCAATGGAATGACATTTCTCAGATTTTTTCCCCTGAGATCTCATAAACATACAGTGCTATCTTGGTTCTCGAACTCAATCCGTTCTGGAAGTCCTTTTGCCTTCCAAAACGTTCGAAATCCAAGGCGCAGCTTCTGATTGGCACAGCTTCTGAACCAGAGCAGTGCATGGAAACATCATTTACCTTCCCATCGGTGCGGTACTTGCACTTTGACATGCTTTTGAACTGCTAGGTTGGCAGGAGCTGGGACCGAACAACTGGAGCTCACCCCATCATGGGGATTCGAAGCAGGGATTCAATTGGCAAGCCCTAGGCTCTGTAGTTTATAACACAGCACCACCCGCGTCCCACAACAGTACTATCCTTCAAAATTCACAATTATCTGAATTTTGCAATGCAGTTTTCCAACCAAAGTTCAGAAAAATGCATATTTTAGAGGAGAATGTTCATAAAAATGGTTAACAGTACATTAGGAGAAACGGATTGCAAAAATGTGTGCTTTAGTCAAAACTGCATATAAAAATGTATTCAAATTTGCATGTAATTGCTGCAAAATGTGGATAACTGAATTTAAGATTGGAAAAATGAGAAACCCGGAGAACTAAATTTGTTGGATCCTTGCATCCCTAGCTGAGGCTATTGTCTTCATGACATAGCAACACAGGAAGGAAGATGTATACCACTGGTCTGTCTAACTCAATACTGCCCCAATTGACTGGCAGCAGCTCTCCTGGATATCAGACAGGGGTCTCTCCCTGTCCTGCCTTGAGCTAGGGACCTTCTGAATGCAAAGCAGATGTTCTACCACTGAGCTACAGCCCTTCTATGGTTCCGTTTGTGAGTTTTCCAGATGGCACATCTGGGTGGATCAACAGAGTCTACAAAATGCTGGGCCATCAGATGGAGCTTTGGACTGCTCTAGCACATTTGTTCTAAGCCCCGAGTGTAGCTGGAGAATGTCTTTGGTTTTTAAAGCTTCCTATCAACAAATCAGGCCAAATAAAAGAGACATCACGAGAGCCTTCTCTGTGTTCAGGATTTCTCCCAGCATTTGGTTGTTTTTACAGCTATAATAAAATCCACATGGATTATTGGAGATGGAGGGAATACATTCCCATTTACTGATCTTTTCATATGTTTGGTGTAGTCGCACGTGAGTGCGTGTGCTTGCAAGAAGGTCCATAAAAATGAAGAGCCTATAAAATGTTTTCCATTTCCAAAGAAACGTCCTGATGAAATCATGACTTGGCATTAGATCACCTCCTCCTCATGCCCTGCCAGGTAAGCTTGCCCTTTATTTATCATAAAGAGGATTAGTTCTCCTGTTCTTTCAGTTCCCAGAAAGACAGCGATAGTTTTTCGCTGAAATCTAGGGCACTATCAATTGTGTGTGCACAACTTCAGCAGCGAGCCTAGCGAAGCAAATAGCTAACTAGGAATGCCAGAGCGTTTGATTGCCTCTGATCTGCATTTTTAAATTAAATCTGAGCAACCACAGATCACCCACCCACAGAGAAGCAATCACACATCCAAACAACACTGAACGACAACCGTCATCTGCAAACCTAAATTGAAGCTTGCTGAGGAAGAGCCCTAAAAGAACATCTTCAGGAAATCTGAGTCGGATTTTTTAAAATCCTAAGAAGAATGTAGATGTTCAGTAGAACTTTATAAATATCTCATTAAAATCTACCAACACATTAATGTTAAGTAAATACTGTAAATATATTAAACCAACAGGATAACATCAGGTACCACTTTAAGCAGGAAGGTTTCCCATTTCACAAATTGTGCTTTCACAGGTTTCAAGATGGTTTGCATTACATTAATAGGTCGAGCCAACTATCTTCAAAGACTTGCATGAAAAGGCATACACCATCCTTTTAAAAGATCATTATTGTCAAAGCACAAAAGGGTCTCACCTCTCAACTGCTGCAGTATAATGCAAACCTATAGGAAATCTAATAATGTGAACACCGGCTGCATACAAACCACACCATACATTAAAAACATGTATCCCAAAGAATCATGGGATTTGTAGTTTACATCTTGCAGAGCTATAGCTATAGCTCTCAGAGGGTTTGGGGGGGCTGCTTTAAATGTATGATGGAGACACGGCCCCCACAAAGACCAAACAGTAATGGTGTGGAAGGACTTCTGCACAGGAGAGGAATACTGGGTATGATGCTGCAAAGGCACGGCTGTTTGTTGAAATGGCCACCTTGTTGTTTGCCATATTCTCTGCCCACTGGTTGATTATCAGGACTGAGTGGTACACAGCTGTCAGAGTTGGGTCAAGAGCCAGGAAGCCAGCACCGAGGGGCAAGCCAAAGAGAGAGTCAGTGGCAAGAAACATGGCAGAAGCGAGTTCAATTGGATGACCCATCCAGGGAGACTGATGGGACCTGATTTATGAATGCTCTGTGGGTTTTTCCAGGGGAGAAAGCTGGTGGTCTTCTTGAAGCTACTCCACCACACTGCCTGCTGCCCACCACTATGTAATTTTAAGAACAGATAATAATAATTGATGATGATGATGATGATGATGATGGTAATTTATTTATACCACGCCCATCTGGCTGGGCTTCCCCAGCCACTCTGTGCGGCTTCCAAAAAATATTAAAATACAATAATGCATCAAACATTAAAAGCTTCCCTAAATAGGGCTGCCTTCAGATGTCTTCTAAAAGTCTGGTAATTGTTGTTCTCTTTGACATCTGGTTGGAGAGCGTTCCACAGGGAGGGTGCCACTACCGAGAAGGCCCTCTGCCGGGTTCCCTGTAACTTGGCTTCTCGCAGTGAGGGAACCTCCAGAAGGCCCTCAGTGCTGGACCTCAGTGTCCGGGTAGAACGATGGGGGTGGAGACACTCCTTCACATATACTGGACCGAGGCCATTTAGGGCTTTAAAGGTCAGCACCAACACTTTGAATTGTGCTCGGAAACGTACTGGGTTGTCCTGCCCACCTTTCAAAGTTCATCTGCAGATCTGGCCCACTGGGCCAAAAAGCTTCCCCACCCCTGACCTAGATTGTGGGCCTTGGTTGCAGGGAGTGTGTTGATATACAACTCCACCTTGGGGAAAGGACTGTGGCAGATAGCCTTTTGATCCAGTTCTATGGTTCCATGTGGGGGGTTTTTTTTTTGCAGTGTTCCAATAGTGAAGAGAAGAACTGCATGCTGGCACTCACACTTGAATCCAGATGTTTCTGTTGGATGCAGTACTATGTTTTTCTTACTGTTTGATCAGGATGTTGCTTGTTGCCTTGGAATTCGAACAGATGTAACTACTCTGGAAAAAGAAAGCCTTCAGCATTTTCACCTTGTTCTTTGCCATATACATTTTCTTCATCTCGGCATCATAATAGCTCCGGGTCTGCCAGCATTTCCATTTCAAGGGCTTGAAGTCAAGTGACAAAACTCATTCTTGGCTTCTGAAGCTGAAACCCATCAGAAAGCTTTTATCCATGCTTCCCCTCTGCCTCCCTTCCAACTTAATTTTGGCTCCATGCAAATGCCTATAAAATGTACCAATTTAAAATGAATGCAGATCTTCTAATTGCATTAGCACAAGAATAAGATGGCCTTGAATAGGCTTCTCGTGTCCAAAACTACTAAAAACTTTACGCTAGGAATCTAGGCCTTGAAACTAAAAGCAGAAGGGGTGATGTTCAGCTTTACTCAGAACAGATTCATGGAAGTTAAAGAACATTGACAAAGTTAGGTCCATCAATTTCAACTCTGAGTAAAACACAGGAGGGTGTTAAATTGCTTTAAATCAAACTAGAGGGGGTTTAATATATAGAAAATGAAACATTTTTAAGATAATTTTTTTTAAAAAAATGTATTTTCAGATGATGACTCACGACAGCAGGAATTCACCATGTGGATTCACCATGTGAGTTCTTGAATTCGTAATCTACCAACCAATTCCAAAAACTAGAGGATTTTGAGGCACATTTTGAGGATAATGGGGGAGCATAAATTAGTCAAAAAGTGGGGAATACAAATGTTCAGGTATACAGTGGAGGATACCTGGTTTGGCTGCAGCATATGTGGAAAGGATCTCAGGGTTGTCATCACACACAAGCTAAGCATCAGTCACCAGTGTGATGCAGCGGGAAATATGTTATCCTATGTTCTGTATAGTGCCTATACCAGTGTTTCCCAACCTTGTGCCTCCAGCTGTTTTTGAACTATAACTCCCATCGTCCCTCACTAGCAAGACCAGTGGCAAGGGATGATGGGAATTGTAGTCCAAAAACAGCTGGAGGCACAAGGTTGGGAAACACTGGCCTATACCATAGTATAGGCACTATACAGGCACTACAGGCACTACACCACAAGCATACAGTAAGGTTGGTAGTACAATAGCTTTGTAAACAAGCATTTGGTTTCCCTGTGAATGTACCAGTCCTTAAACACTCTGCACTTCAATCGGGAGAAAGCCGCACTCACAGAGCTCAGGCGATGCTGGATTTTGGCATCAATGTTGGCCCTTGTAGAAAGATAACTGCCTAGGTAGGAGAAGTGATCAACATTTTCCAACGTTACACCACTGAGTTGGATTTGTGGCACTGCAGAGGGGTTATTTTGTACTTGTTGGTGCAGCACTTTGGTTTTTTGGATGTTGAGTGATAGGTGTCATGGGCTTTGAAGACACTCGAACTCAGGATGCAAGGGAGAAACGTGCTAAGAGGAAGGCACGCTTAGCAAATCCACACCGTGATCAACTCCTGCCCAGAAACCAATGTACCCACCGTGAAAGGACATGTGGGTCCAGAATTGGCCTCCACAGTCACTTACGGACTCATTGTTAAAACCATATCTATGGAAGACAATCTTACTTGGCTTCGAGTGATCACCAAAGAAGTTGCCCCTACAGAAATTTAGAAGTAATAGAATGGGAAATCTTAACACATTCCGTTCCTGAAATCTCCCTGTTCAAGGCTGTACATGCATGGAAAATAAAGGAAAACAATAAAGCCAGCTTGAGCGGATTCCAAAATGTTCCATGACTGAATGATTTTTGTAGCATTCATTGGGGATGTTGACAATCTTCAAGAACCATTTGTCTAACTTTTACTAGCGTGGTGCATTCATATGCTGGGCTGAATTCCTGCAAAGTTATTATATTACATACACAACAGACTCTTTGGAAGAGCAGATTTGTTGCACGATTTATCTGCTTGGCCAAACAGTCCCAATGTGGACTGTTGTGCTGGTGCAATCTAGACAAGAAAAACTCAGTTTGCCTTTTCTGCTGTTTGTGTCTTTCCTAATGGACAATCAACCGATGATCTTTGGCAGGTGGGTAAAATCAGACGATTCCTGTCTTTCATTTGCATAGTTCAAAGAATTTGAAAGCAAGTAAGTAGTGCAAGTACATTCATTTAGAGGGTGGTTGGTTCTACTTTTTCTTGAACAAGATTACTTTCCAAAGGAAAACCAAACATGCCCTTCTTCCACACACACACACACACACACACACACACACACACACACACACACTCTAACCCTAAAACGCTTTTGCTTAAACCTGTAGCTGGTGACAGCAGCGGCCGGTCGAATCTTCTTTCAGTTCTGCACCAAACCAAAACCTTTTGCTTAGAATTGTCATTCTTTGCCCTCTCACTTTTTACATCTCATCTACATGATGACATTAGCTTGCTGCATTCCATTATTTTCTGAGTATTCCTCCTGTCTTTTTCAGAACCTGATCTATGGTGTGTGTAGGGCTGTGTGTGTGTGTGTGTGTGTGTTGCACACAATTACACCACTCTGGCCAGTGTGGGCTTCCCACAGGCATCTGGTTGGCCACTATAAGAAGAGAATGCTGGACTAGATGGGCCATTGGCCATAATGTACTTAAGGTGCTATTCACGCTTTTCAAGTCTCCTAAATTATGGTGATTAGTTAGTCATAGGGAATATATATTGCATTATGTTCAAGCGTTGGGTGGGCTCTCCATTTTAATTCCCCTTCAAGCTAATTGTAGAAAAGCAATGCTTGGGGTGGGACGCAGGTGGCGCTGTGGGTTAAACCACAGAGCCTAGGGCTTGCCAATCAGAAAGTTGGTGGTTTGAATCCCCATGACGGGGTGAGCTCCTGTTGCTTGGTCCCTGCTCCTGCCAACCTAGCAGTTAGAAAGCACGTCAAGTGCAAGTAGATAAATAGGTAAATCTGGCGGGAAGGTAAATGGTGTTTCCGTGCACTGCTCTGGTTCGCCAGAAGTGGCTTAGTCATGCTGGCCACATGACCCGGAAGCTGTACGCCGGCTCCCTCGGCTAATAAAGCAAGATGAGCGCCGCAACCCCAGAGTCGGCCACGACTAAACCTAATGGTCAGGGGTCCCTTTACCTTTACCTTTAATGCCTGGGGCATGCTAAAGTGTTTTAGTATGCAACGAAACTGTGTCCCAAATTATTATTTTACTCCATGCAAGTTAATGGGTGCTGTTGAGAATCGTATGTTCTCTTTACCAGAAGCGTTTGGATCCTTTCATTTGCATAGCCTAATCCTGGGTTCTGTGTTTTGATTGCATTAGGGTCTGATGTAACTTTGGGAGCTAATGCAGATGCTGGAGCCTGAAAGAGTGGTGGCTGTGTGAGTCAAGGACCAGTGGCAAATGTGAGGACTTCTGCCAAATGAGGGCCCTCTCTCTGATGGCATCAGTGAACCCACCCTAGTGAACTTAGCAGCAGAAATAGCACCATGATCTGCTGTAAAACACCCTTCATTAAAAGTACCTGAGAGAACATCGCACCAGGGAAGCCAATTCAAAATGGCAGCTTCACCATGGCATCCCACTGCTGCTCATTAAAAGCACGGCAGGTGTAATCAGAACAAGCATTGGCACAAGTGGTCCTTGCCAAGGATGGAGAATCACCAAAAAGAGGGAATGTATCACTGAACAATAGGAAGAAAAAGGATACAGATCTGCACAAAGTCTGCATGGGCTGCTTCATATGTATAGATGCAAATTTAGAAATAAGGAGTGTAATTTAGATAAAAATACAATGCAGCCCATCAGAATAGGGAAGACTATGAACAGGTGACCTGTGTGTGCCTGCCAAGTCTGCTTTCTGGGTGTTCACTGCTGATAGGCAACTTCAAGACCCTCCATCTTTTCCTATCTCTAATCTGAACTTGGACCAAACAGCCATTCAAATAGGGGGTGTCTTCAGATAGCAGGCTGCCCTCCGACAGCCATTTTCTCTGTAAAGTAGGACACACAGCTGCCCTACACAGAAGTGGGGCCCCAACAGCTGCTCACCAATGCCATTGTGACCACAAGGCTTATAGCAAGCTTATGGCAGAGGCAAGCATTGAACTAGGGATGTCCTGGCTCACACTTTTAACTGCCCCACAAAGATTCTCAGATGTAATATTAGGACTACATTCCCACAGCTAGTAGGAAAGCCTAGTAGAGCAGTTCATGCACCAAAAATTAAAAACAAAAGAATGCCATACGACCTTATTCCAAAATTGTGCTGTGCTCCTGCTAAATTCATTGAGTGAAAAACAGATAACAATACGTTTTGGATGAGAATTCAGATTCTTTCTCTATCCTCCTAAATGGAAATGTTCAGATAAAGGAAGAACTTTGATTTTATTCGGGAACTTTGCTTCCCCTCTCACATGCATTTATGAGCTGTGGAGGAGACGTTCCTGTCCGGGCGTTGCATGATAATTTAATTGCTGTTTCCTCCATACAGCTATAAATTATACCACAAATGCAGACGCTCTCAATATTCGGGGACTCCAGCTATGTGTCCAGCTGTAACATGACCTATTTCCACAGCAGGGTTGCCAAATACTGTATGTTTTATGGAGATCACAGCGGAATGTTAAATCTGCTTTGCTTGAAATTGGCCTAGACATAAAGGAACACAAAACCACTCAGAGTTTCCTGTACTCATTATGTCTTTAGCCCACCGTTTCTCCAAGGAGCTCAGGGAAGTGGACAAGGTTCTTTCTCGCTGCTCATTTTATTTTCACAACAAACCTCTGAGGTGTGTTAGATTGAGAAATATATGGGTGTCCACACAAACGCTTCCATGCTTTGAAAGAACATGCTGGGAGTGATCATGATTTCACCCAGCCTAACCCTGTCTGCCAACATCACTGCATGCTCTGATCTCACCTACCACCACTGTGCATGGACCTCCACCATGTGCTTCCATCATGCATTGTCAGGGACTGTGCTGAGGAGGGCTGAAATGAGGAAGAATGGTGGGTGCCACCACCTGCCCCTGCCCCTGAATCTCCCTAGGAGCAGGAGGACAGTATAGATTTAGAACAGTGGTTTACAGAGGGGCATAGTTCAGAAGAGAAAAGCTGGGAAATCCTGAAGAGCGGCTAGGAGAAGAGACACTGGGAGAGAGAGGGTTAACAGATTCACAGTCATTGTATAGCATCCCCCTTCACCACTCTCCACATTCTAGGAGAGCTGAGAAAGTTGCTGAACAGAAAGCGCAGCAACTACAAGCTCAGGTTACCAGACATAGGGGTGACGTGTATTGAGAGGGGCGGGGGGAGGGAGCACTGCCATTCTTAGAGGGAGCACTGCCATTCTTAATTGGAAGCACTGCCATTCTTAGAGGGAGACATTTGTTATCCCTTGCTGTGAATGAATGAATGAATTTACTTTATTACAGTCACAGACCAGCATAAGCAAAACATCTAAATAAATAGCATAACAGTATCTCTAAGCGGATAATTATAAAATAAATGGGAGCAAGAACCAAACATAGATTAAAACATATACAGTGGTACCTTTGATTACAAACTTAATTCGTTCCAGAGGTCCGTTCTTAACCTGAAACCATTCTTAACCTGAGGTACCACTTTAGCTAATGGGGCCTCCCGCTCCCGCCGCGCCACCACATGATATCTGTTCTCATCCTGGGGCAAAGTTCTTAACCAAAGGTACTACTTCCGGGTTAGCGGAGTCTGTAACCCGAAGTGTTTGTAACCCGAGGTGTTTGTAACCCGAGGTACCACTTTACATAAAATACTTGATTAAGCATAGGTAATGGATTAGTAAAAAATGATAAGAAAAATTAAAAGAGATCATTTAAAAACAGCCATATGGGGTGGGGCTTCAGAGGTGCAGCTCTAACAATAAGGGCCTTCAATTTAGGACTGATTTTTAACATAGACCATCCTTCGACGAATATCTATCATGCAGCGCAGAATCTGGCGACTAAATATGTTACTTCTGGGCTTTCGTCGTGTAGTAACAGGGAGATGTAGTGTTGTTCTGAACTCCCAGGGAACTTATATAGGATGGGCTGGAGAAACCTGGCTCAAATGTCTATATAATACTGGCAATGTAGAAGGGCATGCTCTGTTGTTTCCTGCTGCCCAGAGCCACATGGCCATTCCCTCTCCTCGTATAGTATCTTCCTATAACAGCCTTCCTGAACTGGCCCCTGACAACGGGCCAAAGTGAAAGCCCTTCATTGTTTTGGTATTTCAAGGTTAGCTATGTATGTCATTTGGGAAGTCGAGTATCTTCTGGTTTCGCTAATTAAAAATTTTGGTCCCTCACTGTGATTATTAAGAATTCTAACTGGTAAGAAGACTCCTTTCTCTTTGTTCTGCTTATCTACTGCCAAGGGGGGAGGAAGCCAATTCCTTGAAGCCTGACATGCATTCAGTGGGCACTGGAAGGAGTTCTACAAGCACACAGGGTCCATCTTATACCCTCCAACATTCTGAAGACCAAATCCGGGACGCCTTCTTCCCGTTTTTTATCTTGAGAGCATGGTGGGCATTTTGGTTTCCATGATCTCACATGATTCCACACCATGTATTCCCTCCCCAAAAAAGAATTTTCTTGTGGGGGGGCGTCTTGCACTGCAAAATCAAGTGAGATCGTGACAACCAACACGGATGCCATTCTTTCACGGAAAAAAATGGGCTGTCCCAGTTTTTCTGGGACACTGGCAGAAAGTGCCATCTTCACATGGAGGATGCATAGAACTATATGCATGTTGAACACACATACACTGGGGAAACATGGCAGCAATAGAGGGCGGCCAAATCTTTTTGCAATTTGGGAAGGTTCCAAAAAATGCACTGGAATGAGGCAATGTCATGCAAACAAACAAATCTGAATAGTGCTCAAGAAACAGACATGCCTTTGGATTTCATGAAAGCATCTTAGGATGCCACCCGTCTCCCTAGAGATCTGACACAGGAGCAGAGGACTTTCGCGGTCTGTCAGAGGGCTTAAGCTGCATCCCCCTCCTCATCTATGTGTTTCTGCAACCTGTATGTTTGTAAAATAAATGCAAACATTACAAAGCACCAGTAAAACTTCCAGGGGAACTCTTTTGAAAGAGAAGAAAACCATGGTAAGCACTGTGCCTTTGGAGCTTACGGCCACTCAGAGAATTGGAGCGAGTGTAACAATCCAAAACAAGATGAGATAAAAGAAGATAAAATCCATATGCATGAAAATAAACAATCAAGCAAATATAGAGGATCATAACAGAACTACCAGCCCCACAGTGGACCGGTAACAAAATAACGAAGAAATCAAGATTGGGTTTTGCCAAGTTTGCAGCTTGCTGGCTGCCAGTCCCAGCCTGCCAACCTCCTAGTTTTATTCCTCCTCCATCTCAAAGATAAAGCCTGTGTAAAAACTCTGCTCACCCAGGCAGGAATGCTATCTCTCTGATCGGAGCTGCACTCCTGAGCATTTGATGATAGTGCCCGGAATTAAGAACCATTAGAATTTTATGTTTCTCTTTGGCATTCCCTTTTGAATAATTGCCTTGAGGCCTCCTTTGTGCCAGTATATTTGCTCCGGCCTTGTTGTATTCTCTTAAGCTGATCTTGAAAAGCTGTGCCAGTTCCCTGGATGCCAGAGGGAATAACATACACCAAGAAGACGAGGCTTCCAATGGACTCTCAAGCAGGGAAATGTCAAAGCATTGAGAAGATTATGATTAGGAGTTCAAATAGCCAGGAAGGAAGCATAGCATCGTGAGTTACCTAGTTTGTGTCTGCAATCACTATAATTGCTTATCCAATATGGCGGAAAATAGCTACACAGCATCCTAGAAAATAGGACTTGGGTGGTTTGAGAATAACCCATAATGGAAGTCTTTCAGAGCTTTTCAGGATCTTGGTTGTTGCACTGATACACAGTACATCTCTCTCCTGGAACCATGTGTTGTGTTCAACCTGAAGTTTCAGATTGAATGTAGTAGTTTAGAACAGGTATTTTATGAACAAGCAAACCTCCATATCCATCCATCAGCTGAACTTAACCTTCTCTAACTGAACAAGGTAACCAACAGTCTTGCTCTTAAGATTGCATGCATCTTAAAGCAATATATATCATCCTGGGGTGTGCGCACAAAAGGAGATTGCAGAATAGAGAGAGATGCAGGACTGTCACATGGAAGATGGAGCAATCTTATTTTCTCGTGCTCCCAAGGGAAGGATCCAAACCAATGGTTTCAAGGTAAAAGAAAGGAGATTCCAACTAAACATCAGGAAGAACTTTCTGGTGGTAAGAGCTGCTTGACAGTGGAATGGACTCCCTAGGGAGGTGAGGGACTCTCCTTCCTTGGAGGTTTTTAAGCAAAGGTTGGATGCTTGAGTTGAGATTCCTGCATTGCAGGGGGTTGGACTAGATGACCCCGGGGTCCCTTCCATCCCTACAGTGCTATGTTTCCATGGTGCAAATGTGACAATCTTTTATGGTGCTGCACATAGGAGCCAACTCCTAAGGGCTGTGGGGGCTTTGGCCCCCCACAATAAAATATTTGAGGGGGCCGGGGCCCACAAAGTTGATGGGCATTGCCCCTCAAATGGTGTGTGTGTACTGCATCATACGATTGATTATGTGTGCCAGGGCTTACCTAAGTTGGCACCCCTGGTGCTGCAAAATTCTTTGTTGCTTTTGCTAATCTTTTGCTTTTGCTGCAAAAGATTAGCAAAGCTACTTTGGGGGATTTATAACCTCAATCAAAGCAGAGGTATTCCCCTCCCTAAATACTCCCCAACAAAGGTTGCTTAGCTGTGCTTTCACAGGGCAATGCTTTGTTTACACAATATTATTGATTACTGATTACCACACACATTTCATTGTGACACATATGCCTTGGGAGCTAACAACTGTTCTGAAATTATTAGAACTCCAGTTTAATTAACGGCCAGTATCAATTATTGATCTTCAGCCCAAATGGCTTTTTCAACATATTGAATTGTTGCCTGGACTGTACATGGTTTCTAATGGACTAATAATTTTTCTCTTAAGTAGATGATTTTTTAATTATTATTATTATTTTATTATTTGCAAAAGTCGGACAGGAGAAGATCAGTTTTACTTCTTTTGTACAGTTACTCTGGTATTTACCTAGTCCTCAGAACTATTATTTTGTTCTTCTGGCAAGGACCAAGGTCAGTATTCCTTCTGCCCTGCATCAGGACAGTTTTTCGTGTCAGCTAGTAACATCATGCTTATTCTGCCCTGCCCACACCATCTTCCTGTTGAGACTTTAAAAACTCAAGACACGTTTTCTTATAGGAACACAGCACAGAAGAAGAAGAAGAAGAAGAAGAAGAAGAAGAAGAAGAAGAAGAAGAAGAGTAGTAGTAGTAGTAGTTTGGATTTGATATCCCGCTTTATCACTCCCCTTCAGGAGTCTCAAAGCGGCTAACATTCTCCTTTCCCTTCCTCCCCCACAACAAACACTCTGTGAGGTGAGTGAGGCTGAGAGACTTCAAAGAAGTGTGACTAGCTCAAGGTCACCCAGCAGCTGCATGTGGAGGAGCGGGGAATCGAACCCGGTTCACCAGATTTCGAGTCTACCGCTCTTAACCACTACATCACACTGGCTCACATATCATGCCTTCCAGCATTTCACATGCTTAGAACATCCCTTTGCCTATAGTAAGGCACATGATGAATCCACATCCCTGCCACTGTTATAGGTTTTTGAAGGGAAAGACCATCTGCCTTGACTGAAGAAGGTCCCATGTTCAGTCCCCACAATCTCCAGTTAGGGGTGGATGTGCAATGGGACTTCCTGTCAGGGAATGGGCAGAGGAGGAATGGTGGAGACCACCCCCCAGGCTGAACCTTCCAGCGAGGAGGAAGAAGACAGTTTAGATTTACAAAGGGGTTTGCGGGAGGTCCCAGCTCAGAGGCAGATAAGGGGGAAAGTTGGGAGATCATGGGAGAGAGGAGGAGGAGGAGGAGGAAGCAGGGCGACAGCTGATGGACACAGTGTTGTCAGGTGTGCATGCAGGAGGCAGGCCCTGTGACGAATAGGACCCTGCAGGACTCAGGCCTTCCTAAGTTTGATCTGAAGAGGCAAGGCACAGCCACACAGGTGAGGCCGATTGGTAACTCACTGCACCTGGTGGCCAGAGCCGGGAAGGGATATAAGGTCAGCATTTTCCCCTCGGCTCTTTGCCACAGCACCACGTTCCCTGCCTTGCTGAGTTTGACTGCTTGACTCCTTGCTTCTTGATCCTCAGACCCCTGACTTTGTGACTCCTTGCTTCTTGATCCTCGGACCCCTGACTCCTTGCTTCCTGATCCTCGGACCCATGACTTTGTGACTCCTTGCTTCTTGATCCTCGGACCCCTGACTTTGTGACTCCTTACTTCTTAATCCTCGGACCCCTGACTCCTTGCTTCTTGATCCTCAGACCCCTGACTTTGTGACTCCTTGCTTCTTGATCCTCGGACCCCTGACTTTGTGACTCCTTACTTCTTGATCCTCGGACCCTTGACTCCTTGCTTCCTGATCCTCGGACCCCTGACTTTGTGACTCCTTACTTCTTGATCCTCGGACCCTTGACTCCTTGCTTCTTGATCCTCGGACCCCTGACTTTGTGACTCCTTGCTTCTTGATCCTTGGACCCCTGACTTTGTGACTCCTTGCTTCTTGATCCTCGGACCCTTGGCTTCTTGACTCCCGGCTCTCTGACCCTTGGGATCTTGGCTTTCTGACTCCTGGCTTCTGGACTTCCGTTCCTGCTCCCACCCTGCCATCTTGCCCCTGGTCCCGAAGTCCCCAGCCAGGACTTCGATCATCCGTAAACAGGGCCGTGACAAGAGTCTTTAGAAAGCATTCCAGACCCACCCACCCCCCAGAACCCAGCGAGCCTTGAAAGTAGGAGAGCAAAGAGCTCAAAGACAGAGGGCACGTAGCAGCTCCCGTAGAAGTGACAATGAGGAAATGAGAGAGACAGGGGAGTGGAGATTTACTCGGGACAACGCCATTAACCAAGAGGCTGGGTTCTATAGCCTCTCTCTGTAATCACTGAATAAAAAAAGGTGGTAAGAAACCTTCCCTTGTCTTTATACTTTTCCAGGCAATCAGCTAGGAGCTGCTGCCAGCATCCTGACACTTCCCTTCCTTTCCTCTCCTCTTCCTGAACACTCCTAAATCTGTTCTGGGGAAGTTCCACCCCCCCCTTTGGAGCAGGTTGGGGGCTATGTGGGGAGAGGGAAGGTACATTTTGTTGTGCGAGCACAAATCCTTGCACTAGCAGAAGAATTTTGTTGGATATGACCCAGAAACTTTAAACCAAGCAACCCTACCAGTCATGGATGGTTTGTTCATCTATAGGTAAGGTAAATGCAAAGGACCCCTGGAGGGTTAAGTTCAGTCAAAGGCGACTATGGGGTTGTGGCACTCATCTTGCTTTCAGGCCAAGGGAGCCAGCATTTGTCCACAGACAACTTTCCAGGTCACGTGGCCAGCATGACTCGTGCAATGGGACACCATGACGGAACCAGAGCACATGGAAACACTGTTTACCTTCCTGCCACAGTGGTACATATTTATCTACTTGCACTGGAATGCTTTCGAACTGCTAGGTTGGCAGAGGCTGGGACAGAACAAGGAGAGCTCAACCTGTTGCACAGATTTGAACCTCTGAGCTTCTGATCAGCAAGCCCAAGAGGCTCAGTGGTTTAGACCACAACACCATCCACATCCCTCATCTATAATATAGATAGTGATATAAGAATAGTGACCTACTCTGTATGGGGTTATAGTGGGGAGTGAAATAATGCATGTGCAGAGGTCAGAAACATCTTAATGGAAGAAGAAGAAGAAGAAGAAGAAGAAGAAGAAGAAGAAGAAGAAGAAGAGGAGGAGGAAGAGGAAGAAAGGTAATCAACATTCAGTATAATTAATTATATTTATCATACTAAAATCATAATAAGATGACTCTTACATAAGAGGCAGCTTGATCTAGTAGCTGGCAAGTGCAGCTGGGATTGATCTGGGGTTTCCCATGCAACACTCTTCATCATGTTTATATTTGTGAATACTCTGCAGATTCCAGAAGCATTTCAATATAATAATTCTATTTCCTCTTGGTGATACCATCTAAGCAAAACTTTACTCCACAGTTCCAGGCGGAAGAGAAAATTAGTCTCCACTTATCAAATGACTAACATTAAAACGGTCCTGGTACTGCTTCTCCAACTCCTTCCAAGTTCCCAGAGGGCTCCATATCTCCCTTGTGTAATTATTTTTAATCAAACAGGTGAATCATAATCAGGAACTGCGCTTGCATTTAGAAAAAGCTGAAATGATTGCCACATTGCCAAGCGGTAGCCTCAGGATCAAATAAGTTACTTTCACAAATCAGCAGGACACCAGTGAAGCTCTGTGTTCTCCCGGTTATGCGCAACATACTACATTTGCAATTAAACATATTAGCACAGAATTAACACACTCAAGCCGAAATAATGATTCATGCCAATATAGCCCTTTAGGGATGGGATGTGGCTCAGCAGTAGAAAATCTGCTTTGCATGAAGAAGGTTCCAAGTTCAGTCACTGGCGTCTTCGGGAAGGTCTGGGAGAGACATTGAGACTTAAATCCTGGAGATCGGCTGCCAGTAGACAGAAATGGACCAATAGTATAAGGCAGATTCCTATGTCCCAAGCGGTTCCCAAAGTGAATGGTACAGCTCCCGGGGAGGGGGGATTATGTAGGTGGGTGCGAAGAGTCAAGGGGGAAGCTGGGGGGTGCTGGAGGTGCAAACGACTGTCAGGCTTTGAAAAGCTGGCATCTCTGGATCAAGTGCATCAATGTTATTGAATTAATTAAACTACATAGTTTTTATTGGATTGTGAACAATTGTGAAATTAATTAATCCAGCACGGATTCAATTCCTGGAATAGCTAGGCTAGCTTCCTGTTGAGGTAATGCCTCTCTAAGTAACAAAGGAAGTGGCTTTGTGCCGGAGTACATAATGGGTGGGTACCCCTACTTCAAGTGCCTGATAGTTAGGAACCCCAGAATCTTGCAATGCTTAGAGACTGGAGGTAGCGTACAGCAATACATTCCTTGCTGCTGATTTCATGGTGGGTGCTGAGTCCACATTTAAGCATAAGGTTAACTCCTGATTGCAGCTCATGTTCCAGAGCATTACTGGAGTCATTTTCATGACACAAATCATCTCCATGGTGACTGAATAACTAGATTAGGATGCACTTTGCAATCAGCTCGCTCCTATTGTTCGTTCACATCTGCCTAACCCAATTTTAGGCTTTTAATCATCCCTGCTTGTTAAATATTCTCTCTCCTGTGTTCAGCTCTTCCTCTCTGCCAACATTTTACTTTGCTGCAAGCTGCAGACCACACACCTGCACGGGGCTCTGAGACAAGCAGGCAGCCTTAGCATGTCAGCAGGGTCTGGAGTACAGAATGTACGGCATCTTCCATGGTCCCAGGTAGTTCTTCAATTGGACGTGCCTGTTGACAAAAACAACACACTTCGACTATACGCCAGATATTTGTGAAGCACCTGAATGGATTATCTTGTCTAGTCATCATAATTCCTTGAGCTTCCCCTTATGTCTCAGCAGCAGCTTCTGCATTCAGTGCAAATGTCTCATCATTCAACTGAGAAGTCTGGGGTTGGGAGCAGCCATAGGAAATTGCCTTTTGCCTTATAACAAATCAGGCCATGTGCCCATCGTACACATGGGTAGGCAAACTAAGGCCTGGGGGCTGGATCCGGCCCAATCGCCTTCTAAATCTGGCCTGCAGACAGTCCGGGAATCAGCTTGTTTTTACCTGAGTAGAATGTGTCCTTTTATTTAAAATGCATCTCTGGGTTATTTGTGGGGCCTGCCTGATGTTTTTACATGAGTAGAATGTGTGCTTTTATTTAAAATGCATCTCTGGGTTATTTGTGGGGCCTGCCTGGTGTTTTTACATGAGTAGAATGTGTGCTTTTATTTAAAATGCATCTCTGGGTTATTTGTGGGGCATAGGAATTCGTTCATTTCCCCACCCCCCAAATATAGTCATCGTCCCCCAAGGTATGAGGGACAGTGGCCTGGCCCCCTGCTGAAAAAGTATGCTGACCCCTGCCTTAACAGGACCTATATAACTTAATCATCAACACCTCTAAGCAGTTTACATGAAAATTAGTTCTGATTTAGTCCTGTCAACACTGAGAGGCAGCATCTTTCCAGGGTTTCAGATAGGAAATTTCCCCTGCCCCCCCCCCCGGAGATGCCAGGGATTGAACCTGGAACCTTTCGCTTGCCTCCTGCCTCTACCTCTCCTGCTCCACTGTCTCCCAGGACCAGAAGAGGAGTGAAGAGGGAGAAGCAGAAACAGGATAAATGAAGGTGGAGTCTTTGTCTGCTTGCCCACAGCCACTCTGGGCAGCTCCCAACAGAACATCAATAACAATAAAAAAGCAACAACATCAAACATTAAAAACTTCCCTAAACAGGGCTGCCTTCAGATGTCTTCTGAAGTTGTTTATTTCCTTGACATCTGTAGGGAGGATGTTCCACAGGGCAGGCACCACCACCGAGAAGGCCCTCTGCCTGGTTCCCTGTAACCTCTCTTCTCACAGTGAGGGAACCACCAGAAGGCCCTCGGCGCTGGACCTCAGTGTCCGGCCTGGATGATAGGAGTGGAGACGCTCCTTCAGGTATACTGGGCCGAGGCCATTTAGGGCTTTAAAGGTCAGCACCAACACTTTGAATTGTGCTTGGAAAAGTACTGGGAGCCAATGTAGGTCTTTCAGGACCGGTGTTATGTGGTCTCGGCGGCCGCTCCCAGTCACCAGTCTAGCTGCCACATTCTGGATTAGTTGTAGTTTCTGGGTCACCTTCAAAGATTTAACAATCTTCTTGGCTTTTCTAATTGTCTTGAGAAGTGATACTTCAGACTTACGGTTGTTTTGCTGTTTGAGTGGTGCTTGGACCAATACTATTTAGGTTAGCTCATTGGCTATGTGAAATTGCTACGGCTGTTCATTCATAAGTTTTTGTTGTATTTCTCCGTATACCAATAATAAGGAACTTTGCTCACTTGTGTGTCACAAACATACAACGCATTTTGCCTTTAATAAAATCACACCCTTCTTTCTCTCTCTCTCTCTTTCTCACACACACACACACACACAGAGAGAGAGAGAGAGAGAGAGAGAGAGAGAGAGAGAGAGAGAGAGAAGCAGTTCCACTGTTCTTGGTTGTATCCATTATCTTCACATTTTCATCCAGATTTTCCCCACAAAAAGGTGAAGGACAATCAGCTTAGCCAAGAGTAGGTAGAGATGTGCAATTTGTTCTGGAACAGAATTTTGACATTTTACCCTATTTTTTCTTTTTTCTTTTTTGCTTCAAGGCAGTAAATAAGGCAAAGAAAAAGACCTTTTCATGCAAATGTTTTGCAGCGCTGGAGGCTATGTACATTGGATCATGTCCGCAGCTGGTTTCACTTAGAAACAAGCAAAGTGGCTGAAGCTGAACCAAGAGCCTCTCTGAACCTTTGCCCACACAAAAACAAAACACAGCACAACAGAGGGACCTTTAGGGAGGTCCGCTTAATTTCTGTCCATTATCTTCTTCCCACTCTACATATTTAAACGTCTGGCATGGGCTAAAAGAAAACATGCCAATGCAATGAAAACTCCCATGACACATTTCTTGCTTAGCTTTGCAGATTGGCAACCCAAATCTCTTCTTTCCTTTGGTCAGCTGTTCTAAGAGAAGGCTTGAAAGCTCTGGTACCCCGGCCGTGAAACCACAGGTCTTGTTCCACTGTGCCAGAGTTATCTCCATAGACAAATGGCCCAGAAATAGCAGGGCCCCCAATTGGGTAGAGTTGTCTGTTTTATGGATGTATTGATGAAACTGCATTATATCGAACAGGACCATTTCCTTATATGGGTCTTTTCCCATTGTACAGCTGCCTGCAGTCAAATTTCTCTACCCACAATCCCACACAGGCATATCTCCGTTCAGGAAAAACAGAAGCATTATCCTCACTCAAGGACACATTCCATCAAACCAAAAGTGCTTTTCTCTTTTAAAGCCATCCAAGTTGGTGACCATCACTGACTCCTAACTCCATGGTTTCACTATCCCTAAGGTGTGTTTTTTAAAAAGCAGAGACATCTTAAAAAGCAGAGACATCACCTTGCGGACAAAGGTCCGTATGGTTAAAGCTATGGTTTTCCCAGTAGTGATGTATGGAAGTGAGAGCTGGACCATAAAGAAGGCTGATTGCCGAAGAATTGATGCTTTCGAATTATGGTGCTGGAGGAGACTCTTGAGAATCCCATGGACTGCAAGAAGATCAAACCTACCCATTCTGAAGGAAATCAGCCCTGAGTGCTCACTGGAAGGACAGAGCCTGAAGCTGAGGCTCCAATACTTTGGCCACCTCATGAGAAGAGAAGACTCCCTGGAAAAGACCCTGATGTTGGGAAAGATGGAGGGCACAAGGAGAAGGGGACGACAGAGGACAAGATGGTTGGACAGTGTTCTTGAAGCTACCAGCATGAGTTTCACCAAACTGCAGGAGTCAGCGGAAGACAGGAGTGCCTGGCATGCTCTAGTCCATGGGGTTACAAAGAGTCGGACACGACTAAACGACTAAACAACAACAACAAGGTGTGTTTGAATTTGTTATGAATGAAGTACTTTGGATACCATCTTCTCCACACATCTTACAGTGGGGGGTGTGGCCTGGAGAGGGGTGTGTGGCTTGTATCAGTTTTTATACTGCCCTCCATCAAATGAAATCAGAGCCATTTACGTAAATGAATAAAAGGCCTTCTTTTAAAAACAAAGAACAAAAAAACCAAGCCACCGTTGACTGATGAATTTTCAGAACTGGTCAGTCAGCGCCTTTGTTATTTATCTTAAAAGAGAGTCAGAGATAAAGTATATTTTCTTGTTTTCTAGCAGTTTCTTCTCCAGCTTCTGTGACAGCTAGTTTAATGAGAGAACCCAACTGCTCTGTTTCCTGCATGTCAATGCCAGGTCATCTTAGGTTTCAAGCAACCAACGCTGTCTATGAATCACACTCAGGGTAGCAGCGGAGAGAACAATTTATCCTAGAATGTCCCCTACAACCCAGCCCAATCACCTGGCCTGAACCACGTTTTAATCCCCTAGCAGGTGAAATAAGGCAAATCGGAGACTGAACTTTTAGTCCCTGCTGCAGGTTCAGGAAAGGGCAGTGGTTAAATTTCCTCTCTCCTCTCTAAGACACTGTTGGAATCCAGCTCCCATCAGCCCCAGCCAGCATGACCAATAGTCACAGCTTCGGATGAAAGAATCTATCAGTTTGGGGTCTCTCCATTTTTCATTTTTCCAATCTTAAATTCAGTTCTCCACACGTTGCAGCAATCTGCGATTATTTTTATTTTTTAATTCTCGTGAATATTCATCTGCATCCTTGTGCTAATTTCTCCCAGCAAACACAATTTTGTATGCAGTCTTGAATAATGTACACATTTTTGCAAGCAGTTTTCCTCAATGTAATGTGTTTTGTGTATTGTTTTCACTAATATCTTCATGTTGGGCACACTTTTCCCCCAATATATGCATTTTTTGCAAACATTGTTTGCATTGTGAAGTTTGGATAAGTGTGAACTTGTGTGTTTGGTTCTCTGGGATGCGTTCCTGAGCATTGCTTTCATTAAGAAAAGGTCAGAGAAAAGGTCCATTCTAATCCAGCATGCTGCCTCCGACAGTGGACAGCAAAATAACTGAGATATTTACCAGCAAGTCCTGATGCAGATAATTATTCCCTACTCCTTGTCCTCACCACCTGGCAATCAGAGCTAGAGTATGTCTAAATATCAATACTGTGTTTATTTTTACTCTTTTAGCTTTTATAACTAGTAACCATCACTGGATCATCATTTTAAAATGATGGCCTACTTTAAGTGTAATTTTGGGTGAGTTCCATGTGACCATATAAACTGGTTCACTACAGGCCTCTAACGATGCTATTGCTAAACATGCTGCGGCCTGATTTAATATGTTACCAAATGCAGGAATTGGGGCCGGCCCACACATGAGGCAAGGTGAAGCAACTATCTTGGGTGACAAGATCCATTAGAGTAGCAGATCCGGCCACCAAGGAATGCATCGCCCACTGCTGCAACAGTATTGGCAGCAATGACTACACTACAGCATGTCAAGCATCATCTTTAAACTGAGCTTCACAATTTGATAATTTCCACAAGGTTTCTCTTGCATGCAGAAAGACTTCCTTTTCTGCTCATTTTGAACATCCACACCAACTGGACGGACTTTCCAAGCTGTGCAATGCAATGCTAAACATGTTTACTGCAAAGTAACAGACCCTCCAAGGGTCCCTATTTTCTAGGGACGTCCCTGATTTAGAGAAGCCATCCCGGTTTTCTGATTTGATCCTGGAATGTCCCACTTTTCCTTAGGATGTCCCTGTTTTCATTGGAGAAATGTTGGAGGGTATGACCCCAGAGGTCCCGGGCCCTAAGGAACTCAGATTAGCCTCAACCAGGGCCAGGGCCTTCTCAACACTGGGTCCAGCCTGGTGGAACGCTCTGTATCTCATGAGACCAGGGCCCTGCGGGATCTGATTTCTTTCCGCAGGGCCTGTAAGACAGAGTTGTTCCACCTGGCCTTTGGCTTAGAATTAGTTTGATTCCCTCCCCCTCTTTATTTTTCCTTTCTCTTCCTGTGAAGAGGCTGCATCCTAATGTTTTAATGTTGTATTTTAATCTTGTTTTTTAAATTGTATTTTAATCAACTTGTTTTTATTATTGGTTGTTAGCCGCCCTGAGCCTGGTCTTGGCTGGGGAGGGCGGGAGAAGAATCGGTGGAAGAGGACTGGAAGAAGTTTAAAGACTATCTGCAGAAACACTGCAAAGTTTATGAATGTTAAAAGGATGTTGGATATGAAAATAATATGGCATTAGTGATACAGTGTGAAAAAACATGCAAAAATGTAATAGAAAAAAGGTGAATGACAAAAGTTTTATTATGTCAAAGGTAAATAATATGTTAAGGGTATTTAAATATAAGGAGGAAAGATTGGAGACATAATAGAGTGATTTTAATAATTAGAAATGATTTCTGAAAGAGGATTAGGATTTGCTGTATTTGATTGGGTAAAGAGGAACACAAAAAAGGGAGGCGTGAGGAAGTCAAGAAAGAAAGTTAATTAAGTATGAATTTAAAAGCTGGAGTTTTTACTTCTTTTTTATTATTGTTGTTAATTTTATTTTTTCTGTATGTTGTTTTTTTTTTCCCCTTTGGATTTGTTTTATGTGTATAAAAACTTAATAAATATTTTTTAAAAAAATAAATAAATATTTTTTAAAATTATTATTATTATTATTATTATTATTATTATTATTATTATTATTGAGTTATCCAACCCTGTCTGAAGGCAATCCTCCATAGGCAAAGGTTTTTTTGATATTTAATGATTTATTATGTTTTTATATATGTTGGAAGCTGCCCAGAGTGGCGGGGGCAACCCAGTAAGATGTGTGGGGGAATAAACAGTAAAACTATCTTGATGGAATGGGACGTCCTTATTTTCATCGGAGGAATGCTGGAGGGCATGAAGTAAGTCCCACTAAACTCAGTGCAGCTTACTCCCTGTTCATTGGAGCAATTCCATGTTTGCAGAAAGATGAGCTTGTGTTTATTCTTGCCACTCCATTTATAAATTATTGAAGTCTTCAGTCCTCTGTCAATTTTCTTTTTTTCCTCTTTCCCTAAAAAAAAACCCAGAATAAAGTAAATCCCTATGTCTTGAGCTGTAACTGGACTTGGGGATGATTAAAGTTCATTTTTAAAAAAAACAGCCTTTTTTTTTAAAAAAAAAGGTTGTTCTAGCATGAGTTGCATCATGGATTTGCATTTTCCTCTGTTGAAACGCTAGTTTGGAGTGACATTTCTTTGTTCACACCTTTCAAGAGAAGGAAAACTGTCTTGTGTGATTTCTGCTTGGAGCGCATATGCCACAGGGCACCATTCCAACCCCTCCCCCCCCCCATGGCTAAATGTTTAAAAGACGGAGATTCTCTGCCTTATAACACACACACACACACACACACACAGAACGAACCATGTGAACTGAGAACCCAGTTCATTCATGCATTCCTTCCCAGCATCATTCCATGGCTGGGAGCCAGATACCATTTGACGTCATGGATCTAACCAAGAACTTAATGTACTGGCTATGGGACAAGAGTTTACTACGAAGTGGTGAAGGGGGGGGGCAGGCCGACATAGCAGCAAGTTGAAACATACAGAAGGCATTAATCGAGAGGGGGCAAACTGAAAATGATGCAAATATAAATTGTACCATAATTTCCCCCCCCCCAATTTTTGCTTCTTCTTTTTTTTGCCCCCTTACCAGATGGGCAGGGTACAAATAATAAATTATTATTATTATTATTATTATTATTATTATTATTATTATTATTATTATTAACACTTAGGAAATTCATACATGCTCAGAAACCAGTGTGCTTCTGATTAAGTAGTATAGCTGGAACGGCAGGACAAACAGACAAAAGAATAGCAGCGCTGACTTAAATAGCTTTTGCTGGTCTTCTTTCCTCCTCTCCCCTCCGGTACTCGTTATGTTTACCAAGCTGTTAAAAGAAAGCTCTTTTCAATAAATAAATACAAAACGTCGAAAGTAAATATGCCAAGAGGGTTGCTTGCTTTGAGTAGCGTAGTAAATGCTCCTTCTTGGAGTTAAATATTAAACGCTTCTTGTATAAAAATTCGCTTGGAAATCTAGTACAGGAGGTGAATGAGAAAAGGGAGGCCCTGCAACAGAATGTTGCAGTGCAGAGTGTTCCCTGTTCAGGAGTCCAGTCATTCCATTCCAGCCCCAGCTCCAGTTTTCCACCATCTCCCTCCAACAGTTAGTTAGCAGTCCATGCTCTGAACATGCCCAGTCCCAGCAGAGAGTGTGGTGGGGCAGAGTCATGGAGTCACTTCCAGACTCCAGTGTTATTGTTATTTTACATGGACAAGACTGGGGCAAAGCAGCAGCAAGGTTGAGCTGGTGCAATTGCACCAGCAGATCCACTGTCTCCCATACGGTACTCCTGCTGAGGCACTCATATGGTCCCAACCACATCCCTGGCTCACCCCTCTAAGCAGCAGCAGGGCATTTCTGCTTCCTGATGGAGTGACCTGCCCTCTGCTACTGCCATGCTCTGTTAAGAGGATTCTCCCAAAGCTGCCCCCCACTTTTGGAGGCATGGGGCACAGGGGAGGAGAGGGAGGAAGCCCCACTGCACAACAGGAGTCCTTGTATGGGCTTTACCTAGCAGAGCTTCTTCGTTGAATCCTGACTATCATCTTTAAACAGGACTAGGACCAGACTGCCCTTCAAACAGAAAACTCCTTCAAACAGAGGGCTGTCTTCTTACAACCTTCTACATAGTGAAGTGGTCTCAATCAAACGTTCTTTTGGGTGGTCTGCAGCAGCTACCTAAAATCAGGAGGCACCAGAGATCTGGGGGCACATACACACACATAAAAGCATTGTCTATCTCCCCAGTCAACCAGCACCATCCCAAACTATTTGGGATTAGGGTTAGGGCAGGTGACATCCTTTGTGAAACAGGAAAATTGTACATAAAAATAGCCATTAGAAAAACCATGTTGTTGTTGTTGTCCATCTGTCTTGGGAGACAATGTGTGCCTCCAGGCGTGAACTCAAACCGTTGTGCTAACCTTTGTGTGGCGCAAGCCTCAGCAGTGTGTGTGGAGGTCCTGGGCTGCGCAGACAACAAGACCTCCCTTTCATACTTTATGAGGTGATCCAAAGGAAAGCAGAGCAATACATTTGGCACCAGCTGGACTGCAGGAATTGCTGGAAGGAGGCTTATGAAACACCATTTGTGTAGGGTTTCCTCCTTGGACTTCTCATGAAGATGTCCCACAAGGCAGTGGAGGTTTAGGATCTTCTCCTAGAGGGGTTACCTTCCTAGGTTGATGTGCCCCATCTGCCCCTCACTTCCATCTACAGCACATGCAGAGACCTCCTTTTTGACTGTTGGACCCATTATTGCTCTTGTCTGCTCAATCTGTCAAAGCCTGTCTTCAAATGTAGGGAAAAGTCCCTAACTCACCAAGGCTTTGAGACTCATCAGCTACCCTACTGGTTTAGTTGGCCAGTCAAAGCCATTCCCGGGGTGTGGCCGCTGGTCACATGCTGACATCTAGGAGCCACAGGTGAGAGCTGAGTGCAGGGTGGGACCAAAGGTGGACAAGCTATCCCAGAAGGAGCCCAATGTGTCCCCCACCAGAGGGACTACTCTCTCCCCTAATACTCTACCCACACAGGTGGGAACCATTTTGCACACATTCAATTGGGGCACAACTGCCCACGTGTGTGCCATTTTTGGCCCTAGAAGGGGGCAGAATGGGGTGGTGTGGGCTTAAGCACACTGCACTGACACGGGTGATGACCCAGAATGCAACCCCTGCACAAATGGGGAATTGTATGTACTGCAAACAGTCTCCAGTCTTTCTCCAGTCACACCCTTCTCGTTTCCAGCTTTCATAGAAATGCTTTCATAGAAAGAGAAATCTGCCTTGCTGTGGGAAGATCTTCAGGCTTTGAGGAAGTTCAAGAGGGAGAGAACTGTGGAGCTGAGAACAGCCACCAGTAAAGAAAACATGTCTTGCTAAAAACTATGAAGTGCCCTTTTCAGTGTCAATGGTTCAGTTCTCTATTTTTCAGTCCTAGATACTAAAATCTGCATACATGTCTGATGTGAAGTTTGATTTGGCTTTATCTTCATGTGCATCTTTCAACCTCACCCAGATTTCCAAGAATTGTTTTGGATCCTTTGTTTTAGAGGGTTGAGTAGCATATACCGTAGGTTTAAATCACTAGGTCAGTGCTGATTTGGGCTTACCCAATCAAGGTTAATGGATTACTTTCACTCATGTTGTATTGCAGGTTCATACAGTGAATGGATGGTGAGGGGACCCAACTACATCTGCATCCAGATGTGGTATTATTATTAATAATAGTGCTTTCATTCATTACACACACATAGCCAGGGCAGGTTACAACAACTTAAAATACAATGTTAAAAGCAATGAAAAGCAACTTACAATTGCAATTGGTCTTTAAAATATGCATCTCAGGTGTCAAAGGCCTGGATAAAGAGAGGTGCATGTTCAGCATTCACTGAAAAATGTATAATAAAGATGCTAGACATACATCAATGGGGGTTGGGATTCCACAACTTAGTGGATGTCACAGAGAATTCCCTCTAGTCTATTGGGCCGCCACACTCCCCCAACTTTCTGTGGGCAGCAGAACTACCAGGAAGGCCCCCTCTGCTCATCTTAACTCCCAAGAGGGCCTGTATCTTTCAGACATTTGGGGCCTAAATCTCTAACATGAATACCAACCACGAGAACTACTGAGCAGCTAACATCAATGACAACAACTCCTGCAAGGATGTGGCCTTGAAGTCAAAAACACAGCAGTTGCCACCTCTGCTGTTATGTTTGTGAACTTCAAACTGGGAACAAACTAGCAACTGATGCATCTGTTTTAAAACAGGGATAATATGAGATCTAAATGGAACCCAAGCCAGTAATCTGGGTGCTGCCTTTTGGACCAATGGAAGTTTCCAGGTCTCCCGTGTAGAGTGTATTGCAATAATCCAATCAGGAAGTTAGCAGAGCATGGAATACTATGGCCAAGTCATTTTTGGCCAAAAGGGGTCATAGCCAGCAAACCAGTCAGGGCTGGAAAAGGGCATTCCTAGCCACCAAGAGCGCTTGAGCCTTGCATCCATAGGCTGTGGGCCAGCTCAGGCCAGCTCAGGCCATCTCCCCATCTCCTATACTTGAGAACACAGGACATGTTAACATCTCTTATCTTTTCAGGATTCCAGGCTATCACCGCCTCCAAGAAACTGATTTACTGGAGTATCTCCACCACCTCTTCCAATTCAGATGGAACAGAGAGATAAAGCTGGGTGTCGTCCACTTCATGTTGTCTGATGACAGCTTCCAGCAGCTTCATATAGATGTTAAAGAGCATGGGAAATGAACCTTGTAGAGCACTGCAGGACAGTGCCAAACAGTTGCCTTCCATATCTACTTTCTGGAAGCAGCTCTGGAGGCATTGTGTGAACAGGCCCTGATACTGTCTTCTCCTACACCACCACCCCATCCTCCCTTCTTCCTTCCTACAAGGCAGGTGGTGTCCATCACAGAACCTACCACCCATTCTCTTTCCCCAGTCATCAATAACCAACCTGCCTTGAAATATAATGGCAGCCATAAAAGCAACAGAAGCAGCAATTAATACTCTGCATAGCATTCCGAGTGTTTGCCGCAGATGCTGCAAATGAGAAAAATGATGGAACAGACTCACTGTTGACGTCTTTATGAGTTATTATGTTCAGCGGCAGTTCAGCACTCAGCAGAATTCATAGCCATTTCGCTTTTGTAATGTGTTGCTATCCAGTAGCAGTTACATTCGTAAGGTGAATGCCAAGTGTTACTCACCCATCCCAAGCATAATCTGTAACCAAGAGTTTACCCCTACGCTGGCTCGGTCAGTTCCATGGAATGGAAGGAGGCAGGATCCCCAAAGACATGCTCTAATGAGAGCTGGCTTCAGGCACCAGGCCCATTGGCAGACCAACTCAGCGTTACAAAGATGTCTGCAAATGATGCACAAAGGCTGGTGGCATTAACCTCGTTCTGTGGGAATCCATTGCAGGCAACCTGGAGACGATTGCAGATGATCCATTGCAAACTGCCTGGAGACAGATAGCCAGGTTGTGCATCCATAGCCGTGACCAGAGGAGGAATGACTGCTGAGAGGAACGCAGAGAGAAAAAAGGCCATGGAGCATCTTCACCAGCAATACCACACACCTCCAACAAGGGCTTGATTTAGGTTTGATGAGGCCCTAAGCTACTGAAGGTAATGGGGCCCTTTATATGCCCAGCTGTCCTTTGTCAACAACAAATTGTCACTGTTCTGTGTGTTGAATATATGCTCATATGCAGGGCCATCTTAACCATAGGTGCCAGGGGTGCGGGGCACCTGGGCTCCGGGCACCAGGCCAAGAGTCCAGGGCCCAAGAGTTGGAGTCTGTGGAAGAGCCAGCCCGTTGATCGGAGCGCCACAGCAGGCTCTTCTGCTGCGGGCAGCTCTGCCCCGCAAGTTCGGGGGGCAAGTGAGCCAGTGAGGCACTGAGGCGGCTGGCCGCCTCTGCCCTCCTGTGTGCCTGGGATTGGTGTAGGGCCGTGGAAAGGCTTACACCACAAGGCACCTGGCTTCACTCAGTCGCCAATGCCAATGCCAACGCCTTGGGCTGGTTTGTTGCGCTGGGCTCCTTATGTTTCCTGTTTTATTTTCCTGAGCAGAGATAAGAGTGGTGTCAGCTCCCTAAAAAAAAGACCGACTACTCTGGGCAACCTGGGGGGGGGGGGCAGGGCGGATCTCTGCACCCCAGCGCTGCATATGCTTAAGACGGCCCTGCTCATACTCTTAGTCTATACTGCCTGATCATCAGTCTACAAGCACTCTTTAATATTAGATAACAGGTACAACAGCTTGACGTACATTCAACTGTGCTGCACTGCAGTCTGCAGCTGCATACTACATATTTCCATGCAACCAGTCCATGCAGAATGTGGGCCCCCTATATATGGCAATGAGCAAACCAGTGATATTTTAGGGAGTAGGCTAGCAGGCGGGGCCCATTACTTACATCATAGGAGCGAACACAACACAAAACACTGTTGCTGTATGTAGGTTTTATTTTATTTGTTTTTTATCTTATATTTTGGAAAAGTACATCCAGTTTTTTCCCCCTTTAATATTTTTTTTGGGGGGGGGCAAAAGAGTGGGGCCCTAAGCTATAGCTTGTTTAGCTTATACGTAAATCTGGCACTGCCTCCAACTGCCCCAGCTGCAACGAAACATGTCTCTTCTGTATCCAGTCTCTACAGCCACAGCAGGCGCTGTAACCCTCCAACAGTTTGACTTCGCCCTCAAAGGTACACTTCTCCATTGTCTCCTGCAGCAGATGGGTGCCAACCTCAATAAACTAATGTGATTCCACTGGGGACAATACAACTATATCACATTGACTAACAGGTCACAAGTGTGTATCACTAAGAACGTATTTATTAAAACAAACAGGTTAACACATAGCCACCAGAACATTTGAACTGAAGAACTTCCAGAGAAAAAGGAAAGCTTGCTCCATAGGTACCTGGAGCGATGAGATTGCATGCCACAGCCCAGGGTACAGATTAATGCCTTTAGATGCCCATCACTACCGTGATGTCTAAACCACGTACTCTGTCGTAATCTCATTCATGAGTGAAAGTTGCGTATGTTATTGGAAACAGTCTAGGAAGAGCCACAAGGTGGCAGTAATTGTCCTGTAAAGGGAAATGCATGAAGCATACCTAGGAAATGTCAGGGCGGCGTTTTCTGCCTTGGTCAGGTAGAGATTGAAATACATTCATAATGCCATTTGGACAAACTGTTATCTCACCTGAGCAAAGGCTACTTGTGTAAATAAGGGCCCATGTGCTAACTAGGGGGTGAGGATTATTGGTTTTGTTTTTTTACTATGTTATGTATTTTTCTGTTTTCATATTGTAAACTGCCCCTGTGATCCTAGGATGAAGGCAGGTATAGAAATTTAATAAATAAGTAAAAATAATTTTAACCATCCTGTACCCCTACTGATGTCTGGCACTGCACTCCTATAGGAATTAACCATGTCAGAATTTTGTCAGGGATTTTGTTTGGATCACATGACATTTTCAGCAATCCAAGCAGATCCATATGACTAAACTTCCTTCTGCTCTTTCATTCTCACCCCTTCCATGCTCTCTTTCCTCCTTTCCCTCTTTCTGACCTTATAATTTATCCCCAGCTGCACACACGCCGTCCATTTAAAGTACATGTTAAAAGAATTCTGGGACCTGGGAACTTGTTCAGGGTGCTGAGAATAGCAGCTCAGCTCCCACGGTTCTTGGGAAGGCCAAGTGCAGGGGAAAGGCATCTCAAATGTATGGCGTGCATACAGACTCACACTCCTATAATACCTTCATACTACAGCCAGCTCTGATTTTATTACACAAGTCCTAGTTTGTTTGTTAAGTGTCGGGGATCCATTTTCGGGGATACCTTAAAAGAAATGTTTCATTTTTTAAAAAAATTAATATTTATTCAAATTTTAAAAATTACAAAGAGAGAATAGAAAAAACAAAAAAAATGAAAAAGACAGAAAAAATACAAACAATTGAAAAAAAACAGCTCAAACCTTTACATAACTTTCTTTCCTTTGCTTATTTCCTTGACCTCCTCACACCTCCCTTTTTTGTATTCTAGTTCAATTAGATATTTCAGCAAATCCTTTCCAGCTTTGTCTTTATCCTAATAATTTATCTTAATATACTGTAATTTTACATTCTCGTCTTTCACCAATTAAAACAATCAATTTTTACCTAATCCTTTATATCATTTGTGCTAAAACCACATTACTTCATTCCAACATCCTGCTAACATTCCTTAATTTTGCAATGTTTCTGTAAATAAACTTTAAATTTTTTCCATTCTTCTTCCACCAACTCTTCACCTTGGTCTCGGATTCTGCCAGTCATTTCCGCCAGTTCCATATAGTCCATCACTTTCATCTGCCATTCTTTCCGGGTGGGTAAATCTTGTGTCTTCCAATACTTCGCGATGAGTATTCTTGCTGCTGTTGTTGCATACATAAAAAAAAAATCCTTAAAAGAAATATTTCAAAGAGAGTGTTTCAAACCTTCAGATTTTGGCTGCCTCTCCAGAGTCTCTAGAAGTTAAATATCTGAATTAGGGATGGATGCCTTGGATCTCCCGCACACCCATAATACACTTGCCTGCTTTCCTCTTCCCTTTTCCTGTGTGTATCTTTTGTTGTTGTTGTTGTTGTTGTTTTAGATGGTAAGTCTGCAGGTAGGGATGGTCGTGTTTTGATTGTGTGTAAGCTGCTCTGGGAGCCTTTTTGGCTGAGAAGCAGAGAATCACAGAATTGTCGCAGTCAGAATGGACCCTGAGGATCATCCATATGCGGGGCTGGCCTTGAAGCTGACCCAGAAACTCCAGCGGGTGCAGAATGCCACGGCGAGGCTCCTTACAGGGTCCTTGCCACGGGATCACATTCATCCAGTGCTTTACCAACTGACTTGGCTCCCGGTGGAGTACAGGGTCAGGTATAAGGTGCTGGTTTTGATCTTTAAAGCCCTAGGGCCCACGTACCTATGGGACCGACTCTCCTAGTATGCCCCGCGGAGGACCTTAAGGTCCACAAATAACAACACTTTGGAGGTCCTGAACCTCAAGGAGGTTAGATTGGTTTCAACTAGGGGCAGGGCCTTTTCAGCACTGGCCCAGACATGGTGGAACGCTTGACATCTTTCCGCAGGGCCTGCAAGACAGAACTGTTCTGCCTGGCCTTTGGCTTGGGCTCAGACTGACCCTTGTGTTTCCCTCCCCTTATGGACTTCATTTATCAGCTATTTTTAAATGAGGCTGCATTTTAAATTGCATTTTAACCTGTACAGTGGTGCCCCGCAAGACGAACGCCTCGCAAGACTGAAAACCCGCTAGACGAAAGGGTTTTCCGTTTTGGAGGCGCTTCGCAAGACGAATTTCCCTATGGGCTTGCTTCGCAAGACGACAGCCCATAGGGAAATCTCCGGGACAGTGGGGAAGTGCAGCTCGTCTTCCCCGCTGTCCTCGGACCTCCTCCGAAGCCTGGCGGTGGGGCGGGGACACCTCCTCCCGCCGCCGGGCTTCGGAAGGATGCCCCGATGCCGGGCCGCGAGGCGGGAACGCCTCCCCCCGCCGCCCGGCATCGGAACGATGTCCTGAAGCCGAGCGGCGGGGCGGGAAAGTCTCCCCCCGCCGCCCGGCATCGGAAGGATGCCCCGATGCCGGGCGGCAGGGCGGGAAAGTCTCCCCCCGCCGCCCGGCATCGGAACGATGTCCCGAAGCCGAGCGGCGGGGCGGGAACGCCTCCCCCCGCCGCCCGGCTTCGGGGCGGGAACGCCTCCCCCTGCCGCCCGGCTTCGGGGCATCGTCCCGATGCCGGGCGGCGGGGCAGGAACGCCTCCCCCCGCCGCCCGGCTTCGGGGCATCGTCCCGATGCCGGGCGGCGGGGCAGGAACGCCTCCCCCCGCCGCCCGGCTTCGGGGCATCGTCCCGATGCCGGGCGGCGGGGCGAGAAAGCCTCCCCCCGCTGCCTGGCTTCGGGGCGGGAAAGCCTCCCCCCGCCGCCTGGCATCGGAACGATGTCCCGAAGCCGGGCGGCGGGGCCACGAAGCCTGTCCTGGACCTCTTCTGAAGGCAGGCGGGGGCAAAAGTCTTTGTCCCGCCTGCTTGCCTTCCCAGGGGCTTTTAAATCGCCCGGACAGCGGAGAAGTCGCTGTCCCGGGCGATTTTAAAATGCCGCCCGCCAGAAGAGGTCGGGGGAAGGCGGTTTCCATAGGAACGCATTAATTGATTTTCAATGCATTCCTATGGAAAACCGTGCATCGCAAGACGAAAAACTCGCAAGACGAAGAGACTTGCGGAACGAATTAATTTCGTCTTGCGAGGCACCACTGTATTTTAAATTGGGTTTTTTTTCCTCCCTCTCTTTTTCCCCTATTATGTTTTTACTGTGATTTTATTTTATTGGTGTTAGCTGCCCTGAGCCCGGCTCTGGCCGGGGAGGGCGGGGAATAAATAAAATTTATTATTATTATTAAGTCCAAGTGAATAAGCAGCTGTCCCACACGAGGATCAAACCTGCAGCCTTGGTGTTATCTGCACCATGCCCTAAGCGATTGAGCTGTCCAGGCTGACACAAATGCTCTAAGCAAAGGAAATAAACTTCACTGCCGTCCTGAAAGAACTTCACTGAAAGATAAATGAATCCCTGGGTGGCCAATAGCTTCTCCACCCAAGATGGAGAGAGGTGCTGGATCCAATGGCAAAGAAGCCTGTGGTGTGAAACGAGAACGCTTTGTGAGGTAGAAACCCCTTGGAAACCTCAGTCTCCTGTTTGTGTGATATCACAGATGACATGGTCTGAACTTTGCACAGATCATGCGTCCAAGTCTGGCCTTGTCTGGCCTTGTTAAGGGACGCAAGCAGATAAGGCCATATCTTTCGTTAGACGGACTCCTGTGCGTGTGAGGACACAAAGACTGCAGGCTTTCAAGTTGCAGAGAGCTCATCGATTAGGCACGTCAAACACCATACAGCTTGCCACAACCACCATCTCTGGGGGAAAACATGTCTGAAACTGTTTTTTTAATGGGTGTGTGTGGGCACCACAACCAAGAGGTAAGCGCTGTTATTAACTGGAAAATGATGTTCTGCCTCAACCTGTCCAATCACTTTTGGTGACATAACAACAAAAGAGCCCAGGCTCTTGATCATTAGGAGTGAGAGGGTGATGTGGTTTCTGCTGCAGATCCCTATCAGCGAGGGCTTAGGATGGGCATATCCATCCAGTTTTTTGCAGTTTCCAAACTTTTCCAGACTACACATTTCCATATCAGTGTGTGTACACACACACACACACACACACGATAATTCATTGCAAAGTTAGTGCAAATTTCTCCTTTTTAATGCAATTTTTAATGCCCAATATACATATTGGATGTTTGTGTGTTATTTTCACCATTGGATGCATCTCTGTGCATGCTTTATGTTTTTGTACATATTACTCAGCTGAAGAACCACATTGCACAATTCAGATAAGTGCGAATTTCGAAGGTTGTCTGGATTCTGGTTTAGAATCATTGACTTGCAGAACTGTAGAGTTGGAAAGGACCCTGAGAATCATTTAATCCAACCCTTTCAATGCAGGAATAGGCAACCTTGACATTATCAGCACCATGCTCTAACCATGGTTTGTTTGTTCACTTGTTTGTTTTTGGAAAGTGTGAATTAAACAGGATCATCTGTAAATGCAAGATAAATGGATTTTCTCCCCCATCCCCACCCACACCATCAAGTGTTTGGAGCGAAGTTGAAGTTGACCTGAGCAAGGTACACAGGATGCAGCAGGTGCCAATGGGAGCAGCCAGGAAAACAATTCGTAAAATTAATTGTTTATTACATTATTATCCAGCCTTTCATCCAAAGAGCTCAGGGCAATATATATGGCCCTCTCCAACCCCGTTTAGCCTTCACAACCAACCTTGCAAGGTAGGTTGGGCTAAGAGATGGTGATTGGCCCCAGTTCACCCAGTGAGTGCCACGGCAGAGTGAGGATTCGAACTCTGCTCTCCCCTGGCCATAGCTCATCACGCTAACCAAGTACACCACACTGTCTCTCTTCAAGATGAAGCAGTTGACAAAATCCACCCTACCCACTTCCTCTCCACCACCAAATTGTGTGTGTGTGTGTGTGTGTGTGTGTGTGTGTGTGTTGACTGGGTGAAAAGGTGATGCAACTCCTTGCATTCATGCCCAGATATACAGACCCTGCCCTCTCCACGGGTTGCACTGATGGATAGGCTAATGAGGAGCCAATGAGGCAACATCTGATTTGCAACTCTCTTTCTGACAAATGCAACTGATGATATCAGCCGCTGGAGGGCTCACCTCCCTGGACCCTGAAGCATTTTTGCCATTTGGCCTGAAGTTCCCTCACTTCTAATGTCCCCACACCAACCAGTTTCATCATCAGCCGATGGCTCTGTTGCTGCTTGCAAGCCTAGGTGGAGTAAAAGGACATTGTCCTCCTACCAGAACATACCCAACCTCTCGCTAGTAGCATGTACTCCTACCACCCACAATCCTCCATGCCCTTCCTCTGAAATTCATTGTTTGGCTTTCAAGGCCCTGGGCAGAATTTAGGTTGACTTCTTCTTTCACAGTGACCTCAGTCACTACGGTAAAACAACAGCAACACAAAAGTGACTAGTAACAATTGCTGCAGTCTTCAGACCATCTCACCAGTGCTGCTCTTCCCTCTATTACAGGCATCCCCAACCTTCAGCCCTCCAGATGTTTTGGACTACAATTCCCATCATCCCTGACCACTGGTCCTGTTAGCTAGGGATCATGGGAGTTGTAGGCCAAAAAATCTGGAGGGCCACAGGTCGGGAATGCCTGGTCTATTACTTGTTGCGGGAAGTGTACAATAAAGCAGGGTTTCCCAAACTTGGGTCTCAGCCTGTCAGCAGGACAAGCAGGGCCCTCCCTGCTGATCTCAGGGCCCAAGTCATCCTATAGAGGCAGAAGGACTCCATCACTACAAAATGGAAAGAGATGGACGTTGAAGAAAGGGAAGCACCTCCATCAATAAGATTTCATAGTCCGTTGGTGGAATGCAGCCAACATCTGGACACAATGGATGCATAAAGGTAAAGGGACCCCTGACAATTAGGTCCAGTCATGGACGACTCTGGGGTTGCAGCGCTCATCTTGCTTTATTGGCCAAGGGAGCCAGCGTACAGCTTCCGGGTCATGTGGCCAACATGACTAAGTCGCTTCTGGCAAACCAAAGCACCTCATGGAAACGCCATTTACCTTCCCGCCGGAGCAGTACCTATTTATCTACTTGTATTTTCGAACTGCTTTTGATGTGCTTTCGAACTGCTAGGTTGGCAGAAGCAGGGACCAAGCAACAGGAGCAAACCCCGTCACGGGGATTCGAACCACTGACCTTCTGATCAGCAAGCCCTCTGTGGTTTAACCCACAGCACCACCCACGTCCCTAATGGATGCATAGGTGGGATGCAAAAGTCACACTGGGTGTAAATCTCTCTGTTCCCCAAAGGTAGCTGGAGCATGCCCATACATAACAGGTAGACCCTTAATCCATATTCCATAGCTAAGAATATGTTGGGGTGACACTTATGTTAGAATGAAATATTTTGTATCTGCAAAATCAGGTGTTGAGAAAAGACACCACCACACACACACACACACACACACACACACACACACACACACACACCATCACTGCTCATTCTCTAATTTTTCTTCAACTATTTCCAGCATCCTATTGACAGTACAAGTTGTACCAGGGAATATCCGCATCCAATGTGACATTATCTCAGGTTACCTAGAATTAAAACGCAGGAGAGCAAAAGCCTTTAAGTGAACTGAATAATACAGCGGTTACATGGACTGCAGTGACACCTACTGGCAAGGTATTGTTTCACAGCTCTGCAGCACCCCATAAATAACAAACTATCAGCTACATTTAGATAAGGATACATGCTGCACTATCCATTTCCAGAAAAGAAATAAAAATCAGAGGTACCATTTAGGGAGGGCAGAGGGAGCAGTCACCCTTCCTTGTTGTGTAGACCACATGCATTACTTCCAGGAGTTACACATATTTTTAAACCCCTAATACCAGCATTTTTTAAATAAAGTAATGAACACTACATAGAAAAAAACACACTAAACACAAAAAAGCAGGGAGTGGGAAGAGACAAGCAATTGCTTAGAGACTTATACAGTGACGTCTAGCAACAATCTTGAGTTTTGCAGTAATATTTATCTTTTCTCCAGGGCTTGGAAAATCATTACCTGTTCCCAGCGCAACAGGTCAACTGGTTAAGGACCAAACTACGCATGCCTTTCACCCCACCCCTGTGCACTGTCATTAGCCTTAATAAAATAGATATGCTATTGGTTCCACTGGGCTCTTTTTTCTTAAAGCTAATAGCAATGTTGCAAATCGGAGGGTGGGTGTGATTTTTATCAGAATTGTGGTTGACGAGGGTTTAAACTTCCTATTCCCATGTACAGGAGCCTTATGAAAATCAGAGGAGATCCTTATGTGTATTTTTTATTATAAACTCTAACTTGAGGCCGAAAGCTGCCCAGATTCTAGAAGAGCAAAGCTGGCAGATGGAATAATCTGGGACCCATAAAAAAGAGACATTTTTGTTTACAAAGGCTTCCCCTGAACTGTGACCCCGTCATTTTACAGAATACTATTTGCACAACTGTAGTAACTGTTTTATTGCTTTTGAGAATGGCATCTTTTGTATTTCTTATCTCATTCTGTCCTGTTGCACACGGCTTCGATTGTGTTGGCTATGAAGTGGTTCACACATCTGCTTGATAAAAGAAATAATACAAAGAAGAAATCAATGTAATTGAAAGATACGGCAGTACAATGGACTGCCACAACAGTACATAAGAAAATATGCAGTCTCGTAGTGTAACATTTAGTGAAACAGATTCGCATTGTAGCCAAAAAACCAAATAAACTGAAAATGTAAAATTCCCTGTGAAGCTGAACCTACGCAGAATGTATTGCAGCATTGTTGATGATGAGATCTCTGGACTGCATCTCACTTCATTGCTTCATTAAAATAAACTTATATAGTTCTCAAGGATGGCAGCTGAAAATCGCCTTCTAGCCTCTTATGCGTCTCTTTAAAAGAAAGAAAGAAAGATCTGATGTAAATAATCCAAAGTAATGTAACCAGCTTTCCCCAAATGGGGGGTTATTGCTTCAATACTAGAATCAATTCCCAAAATTAGGGAGTGGCAACCAGCTGTTGCCATTGATTACTCCTTATATTGTTTGCACATCCCATTGGCTTTCTCTGTGGGTTTCGTGCAATTTAGGGATACCCCCCCCCCCTGTGTTTGCGTACAATAGTTAGAAGGCCAGTGGAAGCAATGCAGGAAAGGAGGGTTGGAAGCAAGAATGATCCAAAACAAAGCCATACTGTTTATACTGCTTCAATGTGCCCAAAACAAACCTCTGTGTTGCAATGAGAACCAATCACAGAAATATAGACACAACACGTAGGCTAATAACTGTTAGAGCAACAACCAATGAATGATAACAGAATTGAGCTACCTGCATACACATTGTATAATAAAACAGAATATACAAAACAAAGTGTATAAAGTGTATAAAGAAAGGTACGTACCCAATATTTTTCACAATAATATGTAAGTAAGATTTATGCTACGGATCAGTGTTCACTAGTAATGTAGCTGCTGATACTTGCAACTCAATTGCATAGGATATCTCAAGTAAACCGCAAGTGTTTCTAATGACGATATGCTTAAAGAGACAGTATAGCAAGTACAGCATATGAATACAAAGTAGACCCATAAGAAGCAGTTACACAGGACAAACATGTAACAATAATGCGTACAGCAATATTTAAACAAAGCAATTAAAATCAAGTTCAGAATTTAGCCCCCCCCCCATGAATAGATTTAAACAGAAAAATGAAACAGGTTTCTTGTTGACATAACCGCCGTTCAAAATCTTGCCTAATACCAAATTTCTTTTGATTTACCCATAATACTGTAAATAATAAATCTGTGTCCGAATGTCAATGGTTGTATGTTTTGTATTGTATTTTCAGCTGATGAAGTCTATTACGAAACAGTAGTATCATTCTGGAAACACTGTCCTTGAGACTTTTGAGACATCTTCCGTTGAAACTTTTGAAAAACTATTGAGAAAACTTTACTTTTTAGACTTTTGAGACGTCTTCTGTTGAAAGCTTTGAATAACCATTGTGAGACTGACCTTTGACACCTATCTTGAACACATGGCTTGACATTCTGTGCCACTAGTCTGTTATATTGTATATATGAACTCTAATAGATTTATTTTTGAATGATATCATTATTCCGTTATATATGCTCTACTGCTTCAATGGCTTTCAAAGACTGACATGAAGGGAATGTCTCCAGTTTTGCCCTGTTTTTACCCTGCACCATCCAGTTGCATTTATCCGTTACAAATGTTTCTCCCCTTTAATTCCAAGTTAAATTGCCAGGTTCTGAAAAGTGGTTGAAATAGTACCATAATTTAGGAAAGCCAGGAAGCAGTTATAGACAATCAAATTTAATATCCATTTTTTAAAAAAGTCCTAAGCACTGAGAGTCATTTTGTGGGATCCCAAAGCTTTGCTTCCAACCCCCAAATGTTCACTAGGTGCTGAAATGATCCATGGACACAAACAACACAATGTAACCACAGAAGCATCAGTTAAACCAAAATTACATGGCAGGAGCGATGGAATTCCAGATCTGTAGCTGTGGGTGCCGACTAAAGCAATTTGCTTACCCTTTCAGTTCGCAGGACTAGACCAGGACATGTGAATGGCATTCGGCCTGCTTAGTGGCTCATACAAGCCAAATCATCATGGAACCAGTTGCTAGCTTTATCGTTTCTGCTGCAAAGACCCGCAAAGGGGTTTTGTTAATTTGATTCTGTCTTGGTTTGCTGTTGTCCGTACTTTATGTACAGTATGTTGGAAATTTACGGTATTGTTGTTTTAAGAACTTACGTCCGGCGTCCTTCTCTCATGGTAGCCAACCAGATGCTTATGAGAAGCCTGTAAGCTGGACATGGTCGCAACAGCATTCTGCTCACCTGTGATTCCCAGAAACTGATATTTACAAGTTGACATCCATTTGTCTTCAGAGACAACAGAGTGCACCTCCGGGGATGGAGTCAAAGCACTGGAGAATCACAGCAGCTGCTGTGGCCGCAGATATCGGTAACTGTCTGTCTCCCATGGTTTTTTATTTTTGTTGTGTGTTTTTTGCTGCACTTTGCTTTGAAGTTACAGATAGGTAGCCGTGTTGGTCTGCCATAGTCAAAACAAAACAAATTCCTTCCAGTAGCACCTTAAAGACCAACTAAGTCAGTTCTTGGTATGAGCTTTCGTGTGCATGCACACTTCTTCAGATACACTCAGTGTATCTGAAGAAGTGTGCATGCACACAAAAGCTCATACCAAGAACTGACTTAGTTGGTCTTTAAGGTGCTACTGGAAGGAATTTGTTTTGTTTTGCTTTGAAGTGATCTCCTTGGGGCTCATGCCTGGGGCAGTGTGTTTACAGATCCTGGGATACTCAGAGAAGAAGACCCCTCCCCCCAGCCTTGCTGATGTGGTCCAAAGCAGAGCAGAGCAATACATTTAACACCAGCTTGGTTGCAGGAGTTGCCGGAAGGAGGCATACAAGACGCCATCCAATTGTCTTAGGGACTCCGCTGCAGATTTGTATATGCAGCCTTTTCTTCTCCTGAAGATATCCTGCAAGACAGCAGGCACCGATTTTTCTATTTATTTATTTAAATATTTTATTTTAAGGATTTTTTGCTTACATTTTTGCATTCATATCAACACAACAAAACATTTATGTTTTGGGGGTTTTCAACCCCCGGACTTCCGCCCACCCTCCTCCCCGGTTTCCCATCATTGCCTACTATCTTTTCTGTGTCTTTATATCTTTATCTAATTTATTCATCTCCCTTGTTTCAAAATTTACCCTAATTATATCACTGGTGCTATTATAAGCCTGCTAATGTTTTTAAGTGTTTGCAGTGCTCCTTCAGGTATTCCACACAATTAATTCATTCTTTTTAAAACCTTTTGTCTTCTTGGTGTCTGATCTTCCCTGTCATTTTCACCTTTATGGTATGGTATAGTCCATCAATTTCACTATCCATTCTTCTTTTGATTGGGTTCTTTCTTCCTTCCATCCATGGGCATATAACACTCTCGCTGTTGTTGTCAGATACATGAATAGGGCCTTTTTTCTCTTTTGGGATTTCTTCTCCTATTATACCTAATAAAAAAGCCTCTGGTTTTTTTACTAAGTGTCATTTTAAACATTTTCTTTAATTCATTATATATCATTTCCCCATATGCTTTTGCTGATTAATAGGCCCACCACATATGGAAAAATGTACCCTCATTATCTTTGCATTTCCAACACATATTTAACAAAAAAAAATTGTACATTTTCGCAAGTTTTACTGGAGTTAAACACCATCTATGCAGTCATACCTCGGGATGAATACGCTTCATGTTGAATGTTTTCGGGTTGTGCTCCGCGGCAACCTGGAAGTAACGGAACATGTTACTTCCAGGTTTCGCCACGCGCGCATGCGCAGACGCTCAAAATGACATCACGTACATGAGCGGAAGCGGCGAAATGCGACCTGCACACGTGCAGACATGCAGTCGCGTCTTACGTTCCTTTCAGGGTGCGAACAGGGCTCCGGAACGGATCCTGTTCGCATTCAGAGGTACCACTGTACATCATTTTCATGTACTTTTCCTTTAACGCACAGCATGCTGTAAACTTTATATCAACCTTCCTTAACCATGCCTCAGTTTTTTCCTCCAGGCAGTGGAGGTTTAGATCAGAGACATTTTCCAAGGGGCGTAGTTTGTCTTCATTGGCTTGTTCTGCAATGCACTCCTTGTCTGCCTGACTTCTACTCCATCCATAACCATGTCTCATGACTGTGGTCCATTTCACACTTGCCTCCTCTCTAGGGGCTAACTCTTGTTGGGCAACTTGTTGAAGACCCCTCCTCCCCCTTCTTAAGGTTTATTACCAGATTTGTGCCATATAGGCCTTCAAAGAGTGGACACCCCTTATAAAAAACAAACAGGGGCCTGTTTCATAATACTGTCCTCCAGCAAATGTTGATGACTGATAACAGCTATTAAATAATTTGGATTGAAGTGATGGTGATCTGAATAAACGGCTACCTTCTGAGTTTTCGAATGAAATGTTGTGTTAATTTTCTCCTCCTCCCCCCCCCCCCAGCTTTGCCAGCCAAGCTTGCATTGGTTTCCAGGAATTTGGTGGAACCAGGCAAAACAGGATGATGATGAGCGCTTCTTTCCAACCAATGAACGTAGAATGGCTGCATTTTTGCTGAGTTCCGTTGATGGTTGTTTGTAGATTCATTGTTTGCTTTCTGTGTGTAGAGAAGTGTGTGTGTGTGTGTGTGTGTGTGTGTGTGAGTTTATTTTAGAGTTCTGCCCACTTCCTGGAATTTGTCTGTTTATCTTTCTTTAATTCGGGAAGAGCAAGGACAACAGAAATTTTGGACAAGGGAGGAACTAGAATTTTTCTACAGCACTCATGCGATGAGCGAGTTTCTAATGTGAATATATACAAGTCTGTTTATAGTAATGGTTTGGAATAAGTTAACTTAGCAAGGTATTTTTTAAAAAATAAAGTATTAAAGTAAACCAATATATCATGTTAAATATTTCTTCTGCTAAGCCTAATAAAACAAAACCATGATTTTATACAACTGATGTGCTACAATGAGAGATGTAGTCTCAGAAGGCCTGATGAGATGGTCTGTTGTCAGTTCCCCATAATGGAGAGTAGGAAAATCAAAGCTGGAACTCAAAGGAGGAGATGGATTGTGGGAAAATCCAATTCAGTTTGCATTTAAAACATGAGCCTACTCAATTCGCACTTCAGTAATAGCCATGGGTTCTGGAATTATAAAAGGTGAAGAAAAAAATTTTCTCTAGCAATTTTCTGTATGCCACGCATAATTTTATACACGTCTGTCATGTTGCCTCTTAATTGCCTTTTCTCTAAACTAAAGAAAAGGCCCAAATGCTGCAATCTTTCCTCATAGAGAAGTTCCTCCAACCTGGGCTGCTCTCCTGAAACAGGATCCACAGTGGTGCTGGAGGTCTCCATGAAGTCCTAGTCCACTTCTTTGAATGAGGCCCATCCCTGGGCTTCATCTGCCTGATACATTTAAAGCAGTATCAGGCACACCAAAATCCTAGGGGCAGAGGTGCCTTCGGCCCCCTCAAAACCTGCTGGCCCTCTCCATGTTGAGGGGGTGGAAATGGCTGAGCATGGAGCAGTTCGGTGGCTGGCTCTTCCTGAGCGCGAGAGGGGAAGCCATGCCTCACTGGGCTCCGTCACACGTGTGACATCACGCACGTGTGATGTGTCAGGTGCATGACATCGCATGTGTGTGGCGTGTGACAGGCACATGATCTCACACACGTGCAACATGCGCCACACACCGGACGTCACACTCATGTGACATGCACTGTCTGCCCCCCAATCCTGGGTGCAAAACAGAGCCTCATACCACTTTAAACAGTCATTGCTTCCCCCAAAGAATCCTGGGAACTGTGGTTTGTAAAGGGTGCTTAGTTGCTAGGAGAACCCCTAGTTCTCCTACAATTCCCAGAATGCCCTGGGAAAACAGATTGATAGTTAAACCACACTGAGGTTCCAGCTCCCATCGGCCCAGCCAGCATGACCAGCAACACCTGAAAGACCACTGGCTTCTCATCTAGTGAGAAAGAAACCCACCACTACCCAAACATCCTGTTTTACTGGAAGGTGAAACCATTTTTTATCCTGCACAGCCCTTCGAACAGAGGACTGTTGGGGGTAACTGACTCTTCCAGAAACATGATGGGGTGAGGGGGCCCCCTAAATTTTCTGTGATATAAGCATGCAGCTTGCTGATTCTTCCCATTTTAATTCATATGTAGTGCACCTCAGCTATGAGAATTTTGGGAAATACTAAGATGGTCCTTGCTTATTGTAATACGTTGGCTCCAAAAGCTTTTCTTGGAAATTATAGTGTTGCTGAATGAATGACTGAATCATGTTGGCTCCTGATACAAAACATTCTGAAAACTTAAATTACCATCAACAGCAAGAAAGGAAATAAGGAACATACTTGCGGCTCTCAATACCCAAAAGGCATTCCAACAGCTGCCAGAAAGTATCAGCCTTGTTTAATACAAGACCATCTTCCTGTTAAATAAAACAGAGATGTTAATGTGGAATAATGGAGCAATTATGTAGAATCTGATAGCAGGAGGCGAGCTGAATGGGAATGACAACTAACCTCCCCATTTGTAAATGGAGAACCAGTCTACTGGAACTGCTGCTTGTTAGCCAAACGCAATTACAGAGTTGTATTCACAACGCCAGAGTGCAGGGACATTGTGGATCTTGTTTACAGATAGATCTTACAAGAGCTGAGCAGGAAAATGATGTCACTGTAGCTCATCTTCAAATCCGGAATACAATGATCACAGGTGAAATGCTTTGGCTTAGCTGAAAAATGAAACTCAGAGCCCCATTCCACAGGTTTCAAAATTGGTAGGTCTGTAGGGTCCATCTATTCTACAATTTGCAAACGTGTGTTGTGCACCATAGTCTATATAATAATTGCAAATGTGAGTTTTTAATGACTGCTTCATAATTGGCACATCATTTTTTAATTTTTTTTAAACCCAGCTAAGCCTTAAAAATTTATAATGACATTTTTGCAGGAAATTAATACTCATAATCCCTACTTAAGTTTATAACTATACTCTGGATAAGACATAAGCAGAATAATCCTGTATTCATGTCACGGCAGGAGTAGAGACAGCTCTACTTGGCCCTGGCACATCTGTACCAACTAAGAGGAGCATTACATACTGGACCAATAGCCTGAGTCAGCCAACTCTTTTGTCCCTCCTTTTTTCCCTGCAACCCATGTGACACCCTTTATCTTGCTTGATAGGTCAAGCTGGCCGAGTAAAATCCTATCAGGACTCAACTCCTCAGGGACTAACTCCTCAGGGACTGTGCGAGACCAACATTTGACGCCCTCCCCAGAGACCTTATGGTGCTGGCTTAAGCTAGACTTTGGGAAAGAGCATGATTAATATTAAAATGTATCGGGGGGGATTATCGGTTTGTTTTCCTTTTGTTTTTATTATATTAGGTGTTTTGTGTTGTGATTTTGTATTTTTGTGTTGTGAACTGCCCTGTGATCTTCAGATGAAGGGTGAGATACAAATTTAATAAAGAATAATAATGATGATCCCAATCTTCCACTCCTTAGCAACACAGAAACAGTGATTGATCTTGCATCCAGGAGAGAGTGGATCTTGAACAGCAAAGACAGTTTTGTTTTGTGTGTGTGTGTGTGCTTTCCTGTAACATATTATACATAACCAGTGCTTTTTTTTCTAAAAAAAATGTTTAGGGGTACTCTCATTTTCCTACTCATATTTAAATATTGCTCCTCAATGAGGCCAAACTTAGATGCACAAAATGTTTAGGGGTATGCGTCCCCCAGAAAAAAAAGTACTGTAGATAACTACGTGTTTGTTTAATTGTTCACCGCCTTCCGAGAATATTCACAAAAGGCAAGCAATACATTTATAAAATAAAAACAAGGTAAACTCTAATCTAATATAAAAAGGGTTGTGTATGGGGTTGCTCCAGTAAAGCTCTTGAGAGTGGCTTGACAGCAGAATAGCAGGTGCAGGGTTGTTTATGACACACACTCCATGCTACAGACACCTTCACCTGTTGCACAACTGTCTGTCATGAAATTTGCACCTGGAGCAAGTAGCTTAACAGCCAGCCTAGAGGAGCAGCTGCTCTTAGCAGCATCACTGTTACTGCTTATGGGGCAAGACCTACTCATGGTTTGCATGTAGCAGGATGTGGGATGGATGCCGTACTAGTGGGAAAGCAACCCGTGGAGAGCAAAGAGAGCCATTGGCCTGGTTCACACATAACACTAAGACATAGTTAATGTTAACCATAGTTAATAAACCATAGTTGAAGCTGTGGTGCCTGGCAGATGACCACCTAAACCTTATGCCACAGAGCAGCCAAGCCTAGAGAGCTGTTGGAATTCTTTTGCTACTCTTCACTCGTGGCTCCATACCTTTTGGTCAGAGATGGCTCATTAATCATGATTAAGAAGGAGGTTTGAGTTTGCACATAATGGTAAGCTATGGTTAACGTTCCAGGAGGTTTATACACCAAACCTTGTTTAATGAGAGAACTTTAACCATAGTTAATAAGCCATAGTCCAGGTGGGTTCATCCATAAGCCATGGTTTAATAAACCATAGTACTGTATAATAAAGCATTGGACTTTGCAATCGTAATCCGAGGCCCTTTTTCGTGTGGCCCCTCCACAAGAGGCTGGGGGGGGGTAGCAACACAAGAACAGGCATTTTCTGCAGTGACTCCCCTCTTGTGGATTGCTCTTCTTAGAGTACCATTGTTATATATATTTAGGCACCAGGCAAAAAACATTCTTCTATAACCAGGCCTTTGACCTTGAAATATCTGTGGCCTTTTAGAAGTGGGTGGGATGTTTCTAATGTATTTCTTTTTCCCCCTCTTGGATTTAATGTATATCAATGTGAGTAGTTCCGTCTGTCTATTGGCTCGGTTGTAAATTGCTTGGAGTTGCCTGGGCAAGAAAAAGCAAATGACAAATTCAAATAATAAGAAGTTTGTGAACCAGGCTAGAGAGAGTAATGAGTCACATACAACAGTCCCAGAGCATGGATGCAAAGTAGACGTTTTCGTGGGTGAATGGTCCAGGTTAATGTAATCATCACATTTTGTATTTTCTACACTTTTGTCTCCTTGTGACCCGACTATTTACAATTCCCTTCCCCCCAGTTATATGTATATGCACCTGTAACGTGGAACAAATTGGGATGTAGCCCATGAAAGCTTATGCCTTACTAAATTGGTTATTCTTTAAGGTTCACAACTCTTTCGTAATTGTTATTGCAACAGATTAACATGCCCATGCCACTAAAAACCACAAAAGAAATAGGTTTTAATATGGCGTTCATCTGATGAAGTCGTCTCTCGTCTACCTGGGTACCCAACGTGGAGCACTCTTAAAAAAAAAAAAAGGAGTTGGGACTACAACTCCCATAATGCCAGATCATTATGGATGGGGCTGATGGGAGCCGTAGTCCAGAATATTGGATGGCACCACACTGGCTACGCCGCTGCTTATGAAGTCTCGAAGGTGCCACAAGACCCACAAATGTTGTCCTTTTCCCCCTAAGATCTAGATCCTCTGCTTTTCCAGAACGGGAGCAGCCAGCTCCTGCCCGGGAGCGTCGGCAGTAAAGGGGTCCCGGGAGGAAACCTGCGAAAGTAAACGCAACAAAAATCGCCCACCTCTTACAATTAAAGGAGCGGACGGTGGGGGGGGGGGCTTTGCAATTCTCTCTCTCTCTCTCTCTTGCAAAGAGGAGCCTGGATCAGCACGGGAATCTCCTGCGCTGGGGCCCAACCCTTTTCCATAAGGAGAAACGCCGCAGAGCTCAAGCGCCACATGCCCGGGCGAGCCGACGCCTCCGTCTTGCGCAACTTCCCCCTCCCCGGCCATCCCAGGAAGCGAGCTCTGCACGCGCTCAGAGGCTCTCTTGGCTTCTTTCCCCCGCCCCTTTGCCCTGGCCGGCCCAGCTCATCCGAGCTCTTCGCTCCACCCCGGGCAGACTCCGCCCTGCGCGCCCTGCCCTCTCCCCTCCTCGCTCGGAGGCCGGCCTGGCGCCCTCCTTCCTCGGCCTCGCCTCCTGGGGAGGCGGCGAGCGGCGAGGAGGGGGCCGTCCCGGAAGGCTCGGGGGCCGGGCCGCTTGCGTCGCTTCCCGTGGGCTGGCGAAGGGAAGGGGAGAAGCGGAGGGAAGGGGAGGCGCTGCCCATGCAGAGCAGGCAGCAAGAGCCGCCGCGGCGCTCCGGGGAGCAGCCGGAGCTGGAGCAGCCCAGGGCAGCGGGAGACGCCGTGGAGGAGCCGGAGGAGGAAGAGGCGGAGGAGCCCGGCCGGGCCCGGGCCCCCCACTCCATGGAGATCGAGAAGGAGTTCCGCCGGCTCGACCAGGCCGACAGCTGGGCCGCCATCTACCAGGTGAGCCGGGGCCGGGCGCGGAGAAGAAGCCAGGCGGGCAGCGCCGGCGCCCGGGAGCGCGACCGAGCGAGCTCGGGCTCCTCCGTCCTCCTCCGCCGCCGCCGCCCCATTGTCCGCCCTTCCCCACCTCTCCACCCCCAACTCCTTTTTCTGCTGCCCTAGAGACTCGCCCCTTGCCTCGGGCTCCTTGCTCCTACTCCTTCCTCTCACTCATAATAGAGTTTTGTGTTACTTTAAAAAAAACTGCATTTCTCCTCAGCCTTAATTTTGGGTTGTGTGTGTATGGAGAGCCCCCCTCCTCCTCCTCCTGCCCCACTTTCTGACCCCCTTTCCCTTGTTGCTCGGCTAGCATGGAAGACATAGAAGGGAGCGCATTGTGTGCGCTCTCCGGTTCGGGTCAGCTTCCCTTTTGAGGCATCTCCCTGTCAGGTTCTGTCGAGCCCTTTAGAGATTATGCTGCTACAATTGTGGGTCTTGTCGGTGTGTTTCATTTTTATCTCATTTCTAACACATCTGCTTTGGGAAGCGTGAGAGAGGCTCCGTTGTTTTTATCCTTGTCCCCCCCCCTCGAAGCAATGCTCTTTCTTTCCAAACCCCTCCAGCGTCTCTGCCCCCTTGTACAAGGTTTCTTGGGGGCTGGGGGGGGGGGCTGACTCTTGGCATGCCCTCCCAGACATGTCTGTGTGCAATCTGCTTAGGGTAACTCTTTCTCCGTTTGTTCTTCCCTAATTAACAGCTTCCTACAACAACCCATCGTTCTGCCCTGCCAAGAAATAATTCTAGTAATCCCTTTTCCCCTTGTGAAGAAGAGTGTTACTCTACTTGTCTTCCAGTAGTCTAGGTTTAGAATTAAATAACCTTTTTTACATCCTTCCCCGGCTAAGGACATTAAGAGTCGTTTGCGTCTCAATTCCACAAGCATATTTTGCTTTATTGTCCTATATTCCTATATATTCTTGTACTAATAAGGGTAGCCTACCTGGAACCTGAAAAACCTGGTTATCTTTTTGTGTGTGGATATTTTGTGATACATGTGTATGTATTAGCTTGAAACTGGTTTTTTTTAATCCTCTTTTTTTGTCAGTCTTTATAATGCTGACTTTAATTTTGAAAATGTTCCCTAACACTATTGCATAACAGTGGTCTGAAGATTGGAGTCATGCTCATATATTTAACAAGTTTTTTGGAACAATTCTCTCCTCGAGTAAGTTGCATTAGGTAGGACGTAACAGGCAAGAATAGTCACTGAAATCAGTTGCCATTATTATAAAAATGATTGTATATCTTTTAATAACCGTGCACAAATACTTGTACAAATATTTTGCTGCCTCGGGGTTTGGGGTGAATCAATGGTGTGGTTGAGAGAAGGGCTTTCTCCCCAATTCTTTAATGAGCATCTGTTTTGGCATGGAATTTGTAAGATGTGTTTTAATGGATATTGATGGGGTTTTAGTTCATACGCTGCCAGGCTAAATCAATATGAGAGATTGGGCTTTGCTACTACTCCCTTTGCAGGGGAGGTGAATGTATTTATACCTTGCCCTGGGGCTTTTGGAGAATGGAAAGGTTGCAAAATCAATTCCTTTCCTTCCGGTTATGTTATGAAGGATTGAGGGAAATATTTTGCATAACTTGGAAGGTGAGCAATGATGTTTACACCACTGAACTAGAAATCAAGACTGTAGGCCTTTGCAGAGTTAAGCCCATTGATTTCAGCCGGTTTCAACACACCTAGCTGCAAGTAGGATTGGGATACACAATTGGTTTAGGTTTGGGGTAGGGGGTTGCTCTTTTTCCTGCATTGCAGGGGGTTGGACTAGATGATCCTTGGGGTGTCCCTTTCAATTCTACAATTCCGTGATTCTTCTTGTGGCATTTATGTTCTTCATTGTGTTATGAAAGTGAGAATTTTGTTCCCCCCCCCCCCCCGCCGCCCAAATGTCCTTGGAACAGAAGATACCGTGAAGGCATAACACTCAGAAAGGACTTTGCAAAATGCATTAGGCCAGTGTAGCTGTTACTCTTGCTTCAATCTAATTTTGTCCTTTCCTCGTAGCTTCATTGTATAGTATCACTTGGATGGTAAATTATGTCAGCCAAAGTAAGGAAATTAGGTCAAGGTGGCTGCTCCACACTCTCTCTAGTCTTACACCATGTGCTTTGCATAAAATCACTCCTTAATGTGGTAGCACTTCACAGCGTTTGTGAGCACTTCGCTGCTAAAAGCACAGTAGGCACATTTAAGAGAGCGCTGCAAAACTTAACTGCTAATTCTTAGAAAAATGTCTATACTTGTTCCACGATCGCAGCTTCAAGTTCAGTTCAGGTCAGAAATAAACACTGGCATCTTCTGGCCTTGGAGAAATGCATCTAAATGTTTTCTCTAGTGCACTTGTCACTGAAGAACACTTAAATTCTCACCTGTGCTGGGGTCAGTAGAGCTGTCAGGTATTGACTAGACCATGGAGTTGAACAGCCTAACCTCCCCCATCCCACCCTTGCTTCAGTCTTACACAGAGTCATCCAGTTCCTGAATAAACCAGCAAACTTCACAGCAGTTTGAAATATTTAGGTTCACCAAGTCCTTCAGTGGAAATGTGGGCGGCTTGCTCAGTTTTGACACAAAGGTACATGCTGCATGTGGGATCATTGCCACGTTCTTTTATCAAGCCAGCTTGCCTTTGCAGTAAATTGTTCTCAAAAAACTCCTTCGTTTTCAAAGACTTTCCTCAATCGCCTGTTCATCTGTCCTCCCCGCACCCGAAAAACAACCTTCGCCGCAGTGGTCTTCCCTTCGCTGTTTCTTACCTAGCCATATCCATTCGCTTCATCTCTGTGGTGCTGGCCTTTGGGGGCTTCTAGGTGGGCTGCCAGGTGTGTGTGTAACACCCATAAAACAAACAGACCTGTGGTATAGTCCATGTGGCAAAAGCAAATTATGAATCGGTGGGATGGCACCTTGCCCTACAGCTGTACAGTGGTACCTCTACTTACGTTCACCTCTGGTTCCGTATCCTTTGGGATACGTACGAGGCAAACCTGGAAGTATTTTTCTGGGTTTTGCCATGCGCAAAAGCACTCTACCGCCGACATGTGCAGAAGCGGTCCCTCCACTTGCGGAAACTTCAGGATCCAACTGGAGCTCCGGAACGGATCCCGTCTGCAACCGGAGGAATCACTGTACTCCTTCCTCTCCACTTCTGGTTTAGCAATAAGGTTTGCAGCTAACCTTGAAAAAAGATGCTGTTGGAATAAGATACTGTTCATCCTAGAAGGCAGGAACGAAGCACCTGTGGTCCTCCACCGGCTGCTAGATCAAGCCAATGTCCCATCCATTCTAGCATCCCTGTCGGAAGTCTGCAAGTGAACATGAGCCACAGCAGTCTTCCCACTTATGGCTCCCAGCAGCTGGTATTCAGAGACATACTGCCTCCAGTCGTGGAGGTAGAGCGTAGCCATCAACTCCCATCTTCCCTGACTTTTAGCCATTCTGGTTGGCACTGGAACTGGAATCCAAAACACATTGGGAGAGCCGCAGGTTCTTTGCCTGAGAAACAGCTTCATCAGTTGCTTTTGGGTTTAGAATCCAGCTTGTTGCCGGAAGTCCAAGTGTAAGAAACTGGGATAGGAACCAAATGGTTTCTGGGACCTGGATTGTGGGCGCCAAAACAGAATGTCTAGTTGCTGTTTGGGGGGGGGCAACACTTTTTATTTATTATTTCGATCAGCACAAACTAATACGCAATTCAAATAAGTTACACGGTGTTAATATCACATTTTTAGCAGAAACTGTAAATAACATGTTTAATTTGGTATTTACAATAGAAATATTGGTACCATGCTTCAGTTTTCAAAACCCTCAACTCTTTATTGTGAAACATATTGTCGATCCTTAACATATACTGTATATAAGCCTCACTCCCCCCCCCCCCCCCATCCTGACTAAAAAGTTAAAGTGCAGCTTATATTCGCGACATTACAGTATGCAGCCAGGAGCACAGGGCAAACAGGACTGCCCCACACATAGTCCCCCATCCTCTCCCCCAAGGCTGGGAAGGGAGTAAGCAACAAAGGGGCAACGCAGCGCGGCTCCCCTCACCCCGCCCAGTGTGTAGCCAGGAGCAGCGAGGAATGGAGCAGCTTAAATCCGGGTATTTTTTCTCTTTTTTTCTCCCCCCGCTCCCCAGTTTTAAAGGTGTGGCTTATATTCGGGTGCGGCTTATATTCGGGCCAATACGGTACTTTGAGGCTTCAAATCACATACATTTCAGTAATCCTTGAGTGCCAGCCAGGCGCAAAAAAAAAATGGCACCCAAACTTCGGAAGGTGCTCAGAAATGGAGAATCTTTAGGTGTAAAATGCGCCTAAATGTGCCTGGGACCCTGCTCATTTTGAACCCAGGCTGGCACTAAATAAATATTAATAATGAAGTACAGGCAACTCCTAATTTACCTAGGAGTTACCTTTCACGGCACTGCGTGTTTAAGTGAAATTGTATATATTTGAAACTCCAGTGAAAACGCCCCATTTTCCCCACTGCCCCGTTCCCCCATATCAGATGTGTCTAAAATGGTCCCTGCCCGTGGTAAACTCATTATCAATATTCGTGTGGGGCTCAAGGGGTCTGGGGTTGTTATGTCTTTCCTTAGCTTGGTCATAAGACTGGAATAAAACAATTTATAGTTTTATAGGCTACTTGCCTTTAGAGTGCCTTTAGAGGCCTTTGGTCAGGGCTCAGCCTGACTCCCCTTCCCCTTTGGTATAAGAACTAGTACGAAAGAGGCCTCCCAGCATTCTCACAGGCCCATATAAGATCAGTGTACACAGTGGACCTGATGAGCATTTACTGTTCCCAACCCAAATCCTGCAGAAAGCCATCTAATTCAGATTTTAATTCTATCCTGATTTGTTTTTAAGAGGTGATTTAATTATTGTTTGATTTTATATCAATGTTTATATTTGATGTTAGCCGCCCTGAGCCCGGTCTCTGCCGGGGAGGGCGGGATACAAATAAAAGTTTATTATTATTATTATTATTATTATTATTATTATTATTATTATTTATTAATTTTTTAATTATACATGAACTTTTAATAAAAGAGTATGCTGTCTTTAGAAGCATGTAGGATGCATTAAACTCCAGACTACAGTGGTACCTCGCAAGACGAATGCCTCGTAAGACGAAAAACGCGCAAGACGAAAGGGTTTTTCGTTTTTTGAGTTGCTTCGCAAGACGATTTTCCCTATGGGCTTGCTTTGCAAGATGAAATCGTCTTGCGAGTTTGTTTCCTTTTTCTTACAACCGTTAATACCCAGGGAATCCGCGCTCCGCAAGATGAAAAAAATCGCAAGACGAAACAACTCGCGGAACGAATTAATTTCGTCTTGCGAGGCACCACTGTATATGTTGAGTGTTACATTTTCTGATTATCCTTTTGCGCTCCTCCATTGGAAATAACTGTAATCACTACAACTGGTTCCCAAGGTCTAGGAAGAATTAAAATCATTGTTGAACAGCTGCCTATGGTGGAGTTCTAGGCCTTGCCTTGACTGGAGTTGTGCAGTGGAATGGTGGTCTATGTACTCCACATCTGTGGCTTTACATAAAAGTAAATGTGTGCTGAACACCAGCAAGTAAGTCCACAGACACGTCGAGTTTACACAAATGTTTACTTCCCATGCATACCTATGTGAAAACAAATTCTTGCACGCAGATAAATTACAGCACAATCTGTTCCTCTTCCAGAAGCTTTTCTGCCTGGTGGTTGTGCTGATTTGCCAAAAGTTACTAGCTGAGCGACTATTTTCATGCCAGCACTAAAGGCCAGCTGTAATAATCTATGGAGGTGTCTGGCTATATATATATATATTTATGTATGTATAGCTTGGGTGGCACTGGAAGAGTCTGGGATGTTGAGTAGGGGCTTCAACAGGAGGGAGAAACCAGGAAAAATCGCAAGTAGGCAGCTTCTGTGATTTATTGTATGTGCTTTATTGATTTTTCCTCCCTAATCAAATATTTCAGTTCAACTACTTTTGGCTAATGGGGGAAAAAACCTTTTGATGGATTTATGTTGCATGAAAAATTAACACAACACACTTGTTTAGTGGACTAATACCAATCAGAGCCTAATTGCTATTTAGGGCATTGGAAAAAATTCCAATTTTTTTGGTGTGGGGTTTTGTTTTTTTTAAAGGACCATCCCTGAATTTAAAGAGCTTGGTGGGTTTTTCTGGGAAGTCATTGCATAATAAAACTGAAAAGCCATGTACTTACCTGTCACACTTTTTGTTCGGGGGGGAAAAGCAAAGCAACACTATAATGCTTAAGCAGAACACATAGAAGGAGCTGGTCCTTAAAACACGTTGGGGATAATAAGTCTCTGACATGTAACTCCAGCCTAGAGGTGAGCCTTCTGGCAGAAGTGAGAGTGTTTGATGCCGTATCATATAATAATACATACTTTATTAACTTGGCTGTATTTATACCCCCCTTCATGTTATTTCTGGCATCACTTATAATTTTTGAGGTTGTATCTTCTCCCTCTTCCCATGGGGTGAACTACATTTGACCAATAGCAGTGATAATCCATATTAAACAATGAAATGTGAGCATTTTGAGAAGGAACAGAAAGAAAGAAAGAAAGAAAGAAAGAAAGAAACCAAGGGGGGGGGAGAGACATTTCTTTCTGAAAAAAAATATAATATCAGTTCCCTGTTCATATATTACACAATCTGACATGAATGACTATGACACAGGGTTCTCACTGAAAGTACTTTGGCATTTTTGTGCCAGATGGTTTGCCACAAATTCTTCAGGGCATAAGAGTTTGGGAAGGATGCCCAGGACAAAGGCAAAGAATCCAATCTGTTTTCCAGCCTGTACCAATGTCTCAGAAAATACTCAAAATAGCTCGCCACTTTTCTTGAAGCAATAGTGGTCTAGTTCTGGGAAGCAGCTGATGAGGCAGTAAACTTGCATCTTGGTTGTATCCCTTCAGAGTGCAGATGAGCATCTCACCGTGCAAATACCCACCTTTGGGGGGAGGAAATTCTACGCATAAAGAGAATGATGTGTAGAGAGAATGATGCTAAAACCACCCTCTTTGACATCCAGTTTTCTGTGTTTGAGAATTCCTATGGGGGAGAATTCCATCATACAGTGGTGCCCCGCAAGACGAACGCCTCGCAAGACGGAAAACCCGCTAGACGAAAGGGTTTTCCGTTTTGGAGGCGCTTCGCAAGACGAATTTCCCTATGGGCTTGCTTCGCAAGACGACAGCCCATAGGGAAATCTCCGGGACAGTGGGGAAGCGCAGCTCGTCTTCCCCGCTGTCCTCGGACCTCCTCCGAAGCCTGGCGGCGGGGCGGGGACACCTCCTCCCGCCGCCGGGCTTCGGAAGGATGCCCCGATGCCGGGCGGCGAGGCGGGAACGCCTCCCCCCGCCGCCCGGCATCGGAACGATGTCCCGAAGCCAAGCGGCGGGGCGGGAAAGTCTCCCCCCGCCGCCCGGCATCGGAACGATGCCCCGATGCCGGGCGGCGAGGCGGGAAAGTCTCCCCCCGAAGCCGAGCGGCGGGGCGGGAACGCCTCCCCCTGCCGCCCGGCTTCGGGGCGGGAAAGCCTCCCCCCGCCACCCGGCTTCGGGGCATCGTCCCAATGCCGGGCGGCGGGGGAGGAACGCCTCCCCCCGCCGCCCGGCTTCGGGGCATCGTCCCGATGCCGGGCGGCGGGGCGAGAAAGCCTCCCCCCGCCGCCTGGCATCGGAACGATGTCCCGAAGCCGGGCGGCGGGGCCGCGAAGCCTGGGCGCGCTGGCAACTCTCCACAAGGAGCGCTCCCGCTGCTTGCAGAGAGGTCCGCGAAGCCTGTCCTGGACCTCTTCTGAAGGCAGGCGGGGGGCAAAAGTCTTTGTCCCCCCTGCTTGCCTTCCCAGGGGCTTTTAAATCGCCCGGACAGCGGAGAAGTCCTCCGCTGTCCCGGGCGATTTTAAAATGCCGCCCGCCAGAAGAGGTCGGGGGAAGGCGGTTTCCATAGGAACGCATTAATTGATTTTCAATGCATTCCTATGGAAAACCGTGCATCGCAAGACGAAAAACTCGCAAGACGAAGAGACTTGCGGAACGAATTAATTTCGTCTTGCGAGGCACCACTGTACGAAAAACAAACCTATCTCATTCTGCTGTACGCACAGACCAGACCTGATATGGTCGAATGGACTTCAGGTGTACTTTGGACTTTAGGCCAGGGATTGATGAATTTGCTGAATTCCACATGTGGTGGGACGACAGTGATTATCAACCATGGCCATTGGGCTCAGGTTATCCATCTCTGTTTCATATGTTGAAACACACTTTAACTGAATGCTATCTTACATTTGGACTGAAGTCTCTGTGATGTTAATTGCATGAATGCTAGAAATGTGCATGTTTAAAACAAAATGTAAATAGTCTGTGCAGCACCATGAGTGCAGAGGATGGTGCTAAGGAGCTGCCCTTGGGAGGAAAAGTGGGATTTAAATTTTTAAAAAATAAATAAGAGTTTAATCTTACCATTTCCTGTGGCCCCAACAGAACATGCCCCTAATGGGGGGGGGGTTATTGGGTTGCTGTTTTTATTGTGATTATGTATTTTGTGGTTTTATATTTTGAGTTTATCTTGAGACCTCTGGGTATAGGGCGGTGTATAAAATCAATCAATCAATCAATGAATCAATGGCTCCTCTTTACACCAGGGAGGAAGCCTGCATTGGCACCAAGGGAGGTTTCTCCCTTCTTAAGCAAAGAGGGACTTTATGGAAAAGGGTTACAACTCTTCTCTCCCAGCCTCTGTGATCTGGATCTGTCGGAGGATCCCCTGAGGCTGCTACATGTGTAGCAAAAAAACATGCAAGTTAATTGCACCCATGCAATTATTGCCACATCTACTTTGGTCTTGAGTCTCCTCCTTAAGTGGCGCAGTCTAGACGCATATTTATCACCTGATGAGAGAACTAGACTTTAGGATATGGGGTGATGTTAACATGGAGAATGAGACTATTCATGGCTACTAGCCGCGATGGAGGCTATTGTGCTGCCTTCTCAGCTGGAGGCAGCCATGTTTCTGAATACCAGTTCCTGGAAACGGCAAGGCAGAGTCCTTTTTCTCTTACATCTTGGTTGTTGGTTTCCCACAGGCCTCTGGTTGGCTACTGTGAGAACAGGTTACTGGATGAGGTGGACCACTGGCCTGATTCAGCAAGGTGTCTTTATGTTCATATAAATGTGGCATAAGTAGCTTGCAGGCTGAAAGAAACAGCCAGCTGCAATGCTAAACCAAGCTGTAAGCCCATTGAAAGCTGTGGGACTTTCATGCAAACAAGCATGCCAAGGCTTACACTGTTTATCAGAGAAAGAGCAGGGGTGGCCTGCGTGGCACCAGCTAGATGTTGTTGCACTGCAACTGGCACCATCCCTCGCCATTGACAATGCCACCTGAACCTGGTGGGAGTTGTAGTCCATTAATATCTCCTGAGCAACATGGTGACCAGCCCCAACTTAGTGCTAATGGCAAGTGCCAGATTAAAGGAGACTTCTAAGCTAGGGTTACCAGACGTTCCCGGGGACAGTCTCTGGATCTGCAAATCTGTCCCCGGACAAATTCCACCCCCGGAATTTTCCCACATTTGCAAATCTGTCTCCGGGAAACGTGGCAGCAGCAGCCTCAGCAGCCCGGAACCAGCCTGGTAGCACTGCTCGCTGCCATGACGCCTGCCATTTTTCCTGCGCCACAGCAGCGAGCATCTCCTGAAGCCAGCCAGAGCCAACTGCACTACCAGGCTGGCCCCTCCTGGGCAATGGCCGCCTGCCCATGACTCCCGAGCCTCCCCCGATCCGTCAAAACAAAGGGGGTAGGCTCAGGAGTCACAGGTGGGCAGCATGCCGTTGCCCAGTTTTTTAAAAACTCTGTGCATTTATTCTTCACAGGGTGTGAAAGAAGGGCTTTGCACCTTTATACAATATGCATGTGTGCTTGGGCCCAGGGTTTTTTGCCTCACCATCCCCACTACTGACTCCCTGCTGCTACTCAGCTTCAAAAAAAAAAAAAAAAAAGTGTCTCCGGATTCATTGAAAAAAATCTGGTAACCATATTCTAAGCAGTGTTTGAACTCCTGTTGTTCTAGGATTTCATTAGTGTGAGCAGTTTCTGAGCTCTGGACACAGTACTGCGCCTAAGATTTCAGATTAAAACTGCAGATTGGAAGGAAAGGAGGGCCTTTTTCTGCCTCCCCACTTCCAGCTACTCTCTGAAGACTGGAGAAGAGACCCTCTTAAGAATATTAGGGGGGTGGGCAGGGGAAGGGCTAGACCAGGGGTCAGCAACCTTTTCCAGCCGTGGGCCAGTCCACCGTCCCTCAGAGCATGTGGTGGGCCAGACTGTATGGGGGGGGGGAATGAATGAATTCCTATGCCCCACAAATAACCCAGAGATGCATTTTAAATAAAAGGACACATTCTACTCATGTAAAAACACGCTGATTCTTGGACCATCCGCGGGCCGGATTGAGAAGGCGATTGGGCCGCATCCGGCCCACGGACCTTAGGTTGCCTACCCCTGGACTAGACCATGTGAAAAATGAACATAAGATTTTAGCTGCAGTTCATTCATTTTCAGCTTTGTATTCTTGTTATAAAAAAGTGCGCCTAGACATTCTGGTGTTGCACCCATAACCGAGGTTTAAGGTGCCGTTCAGCTCCTAGCTTTAATATCTCAGTTTCTAACACTGCTTCTAAGTAGGTGATAATCTTTCTGACAAAGCTAATGGTGTGCCTTTCAGAACATGTCATTTAGTACATGGATCTCTCTGGCGTATTTACTCTCAATGTGAAGGATATTGAGCAATAGCTGGCAGCCAAGGGAAGCAAGTTTTGGCAATTTCTTTATAAGCAAGAGGGTGGTATCTGAAGAGAATTTCCTGCTAAAGTAGCAATTAATATTACTGAAGTTCCTAAGAATTGAAAATAGATGCAAGGGAGCAGCTTGTGGTCTACATTCAACCTGCAATACTCTCTTGTAGAGTCTGGTCTCTTAAAATCTTGAGCACTTCTAAGGCCTCATGCCTTCAAGCTAACGCTGAATTAAAACAGCATTTTCTTTTATTTAAAATGCCATGAGGTTTTCAGTTAAGTAATATTGGTCTCTGGTATAAGCAAATCCTAAACAGTTTGTTAAAAAAAATCCAAAACTCCGATAGTGAACTCTACAGCAGCGTCAGGGAGCATAACGTTACTTCTGTGAATATAGTTTGGGCAGGCCATCCCAATCTACATGAGTTATTCAGGCACAGAAAGTTCTGTAATGGTAGAAATTGGGCTTTTTGAAAATAAGGTTGGATTCAGCAGAAGATTAAAGGCCTACAAATTGTACTACTGTAATCTTCTTTCTCGTGGTCACAATTTTCTACTTGCCTAGAGCGTTGGGCGCTGGGATGGATATATTTTTCAACTGGAAGCCAGCATTTTACAGACCATGTTCTTTGGAAACTTGCATCTCGAAATCTTTGTAAAAATCTAGTGGAGGAGGAGGAGGAGGTGGTGGTTTGGGACCTATTAATTTTGAAAGCCAACCCTCTAATCTGTCTGCAACTTTTCCAGTGTGTTAATTTTAATGGGTTCTTACTTTTAAAATGAACTCATCATTTTCAAAGCTCGGGTGACTCATCCTCTCCAGACTAAAATGCCACATGCAAATTTGTTCCTAAATATTACAAAATGTGGAAAACGGAAATTAACCCAGTACTTCAGTCAGTTCTTTTGGGATGACAAAAATTATTCTGCTCAGAAAACAAGTGACAGCTTTACCAGCTAGGACAACAGAACAGACGCTTCAGGGTGGGGGTCTCCAACTTAGATGATGGACTACAATTCCCACCATTGACCATGTTTGTTGCAAAGTACCAGATTGGGAGGAGGATGTTTCGCAGTGTCATCTATGCATGTGTTTTGATTTTATCTGGGGCTCACTGTTTTGGCACTGGATAAGCTGAAAGTTAAAAGGGACGCAGGTGGCGCTGTGGGTTAAAGCCTCAGCGCCTAGGACTTGCCGATCGAAAGGTCGGCGGTTCGAATCCCTGCGGCGGGGTGCGCTCCTGCTGCTCGGTCCCAGCGCCTGCCAACCTAGCAGTTCGAAAGCACCTCCGGGTGCAAGTAGATAAATAGGGACCGCTTACCAGCGGGAAGGTAAACGGCGTTTCCGTGTGCAGCTCTGGCTCGCCAGAGCAGCGATGTCACGCTGGCCACGTGACCCGGAAGTGTCTCCGGACAGCGCTGGCCCCTGGCCTCTTGAGTGAGATGGGCGCACAACCCCAGAGTCTGTCAAGACTGGCCCGTACGGGCAGGGGTACCTTTACCTTTACCTTAAGCTGAAAGTTGCTGGCTGTTGTCACCTTGATTTAGTGCCTGGTTTGATATGCACAGAGACTTGTTTTGTTGCTGTCCCACCAAAAATATGGCAGGAAGAATTATCAGAAGCTTCCTTTTACTATTGTTAACCTTGGACTGGACTTAGAAGAGGGAGGAGCAAAGTTTTTGTTCTTACAGCCTATTAATTATTTTCACTTACTGCTCAATTGGCAAAACTCATCTCATTCATGGACTTGCCACCCTTTTCTGTGATCAGTCGGTTGATATTATGTGTTGTGTATCGGTTCTGTTTTCTGCAGTAGGCCTGAAAGGCAGAGAAACTGCCCTTTAACAAAAACTGCTAGGTTGCTGTGCTCCTGAACCCAGGAATATCCCAGGCTATGCATAACCAATACTTCTGCTAGCATATTGCCAGCGGAGGTAACTTCTTATAGAAGCAAAACTACCGTGTATCTGTGATTACCGTCTGTGTAAACAGGTTACCCCTTCATATGGCATTAATAGCTGCCTGTGGTTAGATTGTACGCTGTGAATGGAATGAGGTTCATTCACATGACTAAATGTTGTTGGTGATAATCTGTTGTTATCTTGTGCGGTATTAGGTGGCTTAGACTTGTCACAAAGGGCTGTGATGGACACAGCACCTAGGCTGAAATGTTTTGAGATTTCAAATCTAATTTTAGGTGTTCCAAGTAAGATACAAATGGGACAATAATTTAAGTGCCAACCTGAAGGTGACTACTTTCAGAGCTGTATGTGCTCTCTCTGTTTGCCAGCAAACACAGAATCACGTGAGGACAAAACTCAGCATCCTGAAATTATTTATTGGCTGTTTGACTTGCAGAATATATATGTGGACATAGAGATAACCTGTGATTTGATGGCAGCTTTAAGGGGGTGTCCTTGTTACAAAAAAAAAAAAAGTTTATTAAATTTGACTACCCATAACAATCCATGCATCAGATGCACACTTTTGTTCCATGGCTGCACTGAAGAGAACTGAATCCATGAGTCTTTACAGTCAATGGAGACAGAGGTGATGTGTGATTTTATGGTTCTTTTGTTGGGGGGGGGGCAATTATACAATTTCAAGAGGAGCCATTTTATGAAATCTGATATTAAGCACATCTTTTCCATTTTCCTTCCACTGGTCTCCCAGATCACTACCTCTTTCCCATTCATCTGCTCCACTTTCTGTTCAGCTGCTTAGGTACAATCTGAAAAGTACATAGAGATGAAAGGGGAAGTGAGAGAGAGTGTACCTCTTCCAACTTCCCCGTCAGCTCTTTATGCTTTGCAAAGGGGATCAGTGTAACTACCCTTGCCACCTCATGACAAAGAGGCAGTGATTGGGCATTGGTAGATCCAGGCCAGGGGCTTTGTAGGCACCAAAAGAGGTCCTCAAGAGTGCCACTGTGCCCATGGCACTGTAATCCCTGGCTCAGCTTAGAGCTACATGGATGGCCCTGAGCAAAGCTTTGTCGTCATGTCCTCCCTTATCCCACTGGAGGAAGACTTAAAGAAGCCAATTTTATAAGCCATGGGTTGATGTTGGCTTGTACCGCGACTGTTGTTTTAAACCAGGATTTCTGTTTCTCACGTAATGTTAAGCCAAGGTTCTTTGAAACTGAATGCAAACTCCGCAGATGTCCTCTTCCTTCTGGCCATGCAGGGAGGGCGAGTGCTTGGGCACTACACTGTGCCATGTGGCACTACACTGTGGTTTACTGTTGCATGTGAACCAGCCAATTAGCTTAAAAGGAGAACGGCATGAACATAGCACAAAAAGGGCAAGTACTCGGCTAAAGCCTTCTTGAATAGCCAGCTTTGCTTCCAAGCATCTAAAAGCACACAGTGCTTGAAGGATCTTGCCTGCCAGGCATAATCCCCGTGGTGGGTTCTCCACTTTGCAGCCAACAACCAAGGAATCTAGAGCAAGGCTTCGTGTTCTGAATGGAGCATGCAGGGGAAGGAACATAATGGCCTGAAAGATATCTGAGTGCCAATCAGTTTAGAAATCTCCGGTTTTATTTATTTGTTTTCAAAAGCAAGTAATAGATGTGAAGGCTTCCAAGATGGGTCTGCTTGTATGTGGGTAATATCTAATAACATCTCAGACAGCAGCGGTCTGTCTGAACAGGCTGCCCTTGTCTTTGATCAGCAGCCAGGGTAACACTGTGGACAGAATACATTGGACTTGGAGCAGGAATAAGTCTGTTCAAATCCCCTTGCACCTTTGACGCTCTTGGGGTCGTCTTTTTCTTTGTTGATCACTCGTAGCCAAGTAAGATTGTCTTCTATAAACACGGTTTTAACAATGAGTCCATAAGTGACTGTGGAGGCCAATTTTGGATCCACACGTCCTTCCACAGTGGGGACATTGATTTCTGGGCGGGAGTTGATCACAGTGTGGATTTGCCAAGCGTGCCTTCCTCTTGGCACGTTTCTCCCTTGCGTCCTGAGTTCGAGTGTCTTCAAAGCCCATGACACCTTTGGTAAAGGCTGTTCTCCAACTGGAGTGCTCGCCGGCCAGTGTTTCCCAGTTGTCAGTGTTTATACTACATTTTAAAAGATTTGCCTTGAGAGCATCTTTAAACCTCTTTTGTCGTCCATCGGCATTACACTTTCCATTTTTCAGTTCGGAATAGAGTAGTTGCTTTGGAAGACGATCATCAGGCATCCGCACAACATGACCAGTCCAACGAAGCTGATGTTAAAGAATCATTGCTTCAACACAGGTGACCTTTGCTTCTTCCAATACACTGATACTAGTTCGCCTGTCTTCCCAAGTGATGTGTAAAAATTTTCGGAGACACCATTGATGGAATCTTTCGAGGAGTTGGAGATGGTGTTTGTAAGTGGTCCATGTTTCACAAGTATATAGTAAGGTTGGTAGTACAATAGCTTTGTAAACAAAGCTACAAAGCTCTTGGGGTAAGACTGGACCAGTCACACACTCTCGAACTAGGCCATATTGTTGTTCTGAGACTAAACAGGGTGTATAGATTATCACACCGGTTATAGAATATGAGACCCCACAGGATCTGGTATTTTTTCTGTTGAATTTTATAGATGGCTCCGTTAAACGTGTAGCATAAAGAATTAGTTTCATGTGTGGTCATAACAGCAAGCGTTTTGCTGCCCAAAGAAAAGTGGGGTGGGGGGGAGATTAAACCATTGCCATTTGTAAAAGGGTGGATAGGAGAAAATGTGAGAATTTGCCAAAGGAATACATCACATTAGAATAAGTGAGAGAGAGAGAGAGAGAGAGATAGTGAGGGGGAGGTGATGACAGGTTAAGTTTATAATAAAGTGGATCTTCTTTACCGAACGTGGTAAAAACCTGTTGCTTCTTGATTATTTATTTTTTAATATATTGATTTCAGATCTCAGGTATGTGTTAGGTATTTTGCAACTGTTCTAGTTGTGTTGCTGTTTTTGTTGTTATATGGTCAGTTTCGTACCCATCCTTACAGCAATTTAAAAATGCAGTATTAAGAACAGTTTAAAAGAAATTACAGTCCTAGGGCTCTGCTCCTGCTCGTATTGTTTTAATATATGCATTAGAGGTGAATCATACTGATTTATAATGCTTTCTTTATAGAAGAAATTATATATTACGGAAGAATATGCTCCAAGAGTATTCAACCTCCTTTTGACCGACTGATCTATTTATTTATCTCTATCCTTTTTTAAAAAAATAATACACCCATGTATTTTTATTCTGTTGATTTTTTGCTTAATATATGTAGGCTGTCTTTAATGTGTGTAATCTGTACATCTTGGCATAATTATTCTTCTCTGGGCACACGTGGAGTGCCAACACAGGATTTTGATCCCCTCCTCTGCCCAGCACTCTGTATAAGCAGCCACGGCTTCACTTCTCTTGAGCTATGCTTTGTCTCACCAGCCCTTCTGCTTCAAAACAGTTGTCCAGCATTTGTGGCCGTGATTAAAATACACGAGGATTTAGAGGTAGGATATATACAACAGGTGCACTCTAATGCGTATAAAAATAAGGAAAACTGATCCCGGCTCCTACCCCTATTTAAAGATGCACAAAGCTATATTGCTGTAAATGGTTTGAAAAGCTGGTAAAGAAATATTGAGAGGTTGCAGGTAATTGTCCGGTTTGGTTTTCTATGCTTTTTCCTCCTTGCTTTGGTGTACCTATTGCTGTGAACCACAATCAAGCATGTTGTTTAGTTGTGTTTGACTCTTTGTGACCCCATGGACCAGAGCACTCCAGGCACTCCTGTCTTCCACTGCCTCCCGCAGTTTGGTCAAACTCATGTTAGTAGCTTCGAGAACACTGTCCAACTATCTCGTCCTCTGTCGTCCCCTTCTCCTTGTGCCCTCCATCTTTCCCAACATCCGGGTCTTTTCCAGGGAGTCTTCTCTTCTCATGAGGTGGCCAAAGTATTGGAGCCTCAGCTTCACGATCTGTCCTTCCAGTGAGCACTCAGGGCTGATTTCCTTCAGAATGGATAGGTTTGTTCTTCTTGCAGTCCATGGGACTCTCAAGAGTCTCCTCCAGCACCATAATTCAAAAGCATCAATTCTTCAGCCTTCTTTATGGTCCAGGTCTCACTTCCATAGATCACTACTGGGGAAACCATAGCTTTAATTATACGGACCTTTGTTGGCAAGGTGATGTCCCTGCTTTTTAGGATGCTGTCTAGGTTTGTCATCGCTTTTCTCCCAAGAAAAGCATAGTTTGGTTTTAAAGCTATAGCTTTATTTTAAAGCATAGCTTTGTTTTAAAGCATAGCTTTGTTTTAAAGGTGGATGTGCAGTGTTGCTAGCGCATAGGACTAATATCTTGCTCCTTGTCTGCTGCTGCACCTCCGAGAGCCAAGCCATGGTTTGCCTTGTCCATTTAATCCAAATATGATCTACATATGCTTCAGGTTACATACGCTTCAGGTTACAGACTCCGCTAACCCAGTAATACTGCCTCGGGTTAAGAACTTTGCTTCAGGGTGAAAACAGAAATCATGCTCTGGCAGCGCAGCAGCAGCAGGAGGCCCTATTAGCTAAAGTGGTGCTTCAGGTTAAGAACTATTTCAGGTTAAGAACGGACCTCCGGAACAAATTAGGTATGTAACCAGAGGTACCACTTTAATGCATTGCAGGGGGTTGAACTAGATCAGGCTTCCTCAACCTCGGCCCTCCAGATGATTTGAGAGTAAAATTCCCATCATCCCTGACCACTGGTCCTGCTAGCTAGGGATCATGGGAGCTGTAGGCCAAAAACAGCTGGAGGGCCAAGGTTGAGGAAGCCTGAACTAGATGACCCTCCAGGTCCCTTTCAACTCTATGATTCTTAGAGGTCATTGTTTGGTTTCCCATGAACAAATGACAAGTGGTAATCCAACATCAAAGCTTTGTTACAACTTATGGTTTGTTTGGAGAGCAAAACCATAGTTTAGCAGGATTTGGCTGTTCTTTTAGCCTTGTGTGCCACCATACTGTGTGTTCATCTTTAAAACATACTTAAATTCAACTGTGCTATAAAACGGTATGTGAACCTGATCGCTTGTTAGCTTAGTAGACTTGCAGTTAATATTTCCTACTCATTTGTGCTTCTTAATTTGCCCCTATGCTGATTTGTTTGTTTTTGGTGGAAGGGTTCCCCACTTGTGGAATGCTCTCCTCGTGCCTTTGCTACATATTGTTAGGCGCCAGGCAAAAACGTTCCTCTTCTCCCAGGCCTTTAGCTAATTAAATAATTTGTGGACTTTTAAATGGGGAGGAGGAGGAGGAAGGTATTGCTCCTGTTTGTTATTATAAAATGTACAATTATATTATACATAAATGTATAAATATATTAAAAAAATGTTATGCATTTTTGTGTTTTTATATTGTAAACTACCCTGTGATCTTCGGGTGAAGGGTGATATAGAATAATAATAACAGTAATAATAATAATTATTATTAATAAACGTAACTCTGGGTTATAGGCAGAAATTAGTTCATGTGGCTTACTTCTTGTTTTAGAGTAGACCTGTGGAGGTTTACAGAATTGGTGGCCTTACCGTCTTAATTCCCATACATCTGAAATGGAGATTATAACCAGTAATTACTTTATGGAGATTATAACATAAATTACGATGCAGAAGCTTAGTGATGCTTAATCTCTTGCATGGGAAAAGAATTAAAGTCATATTTTGCTAGTACTGCAGGGAAAAACACATTAATGATTTCATCTAATGTATTTCCCCTGCAAGTCTATCAAAGTATTACTGCATCATCACGGCTAGTGAACTTTACTACGGCTTTTCAGCAATCTGAAAACAAGCAATACATAAAGCACTTACAAGTAATGTTAATGAAGCCGAATATTGCACTGAACTTGTGGTAGAACCATATTAAGCGCCCGTCCTCCTTTGCTCTGGTGACTTCGAACTGGCTTTGCAAAAGAACTTTCAGTGAACTGTGCATATAAAGGTGGCATAACTATTGTGTTGGAGGTAAAATTATGGGAACACACTTGCCTTGGAGCTTGAAATTGATAAGTACTTCAGTGCAAATAATAGGTAAAGGTAAAGGTACCCCTGTCCGTGCGGGCCAGTCTTGACAGACTCTAGGGTTGTGCGCTCATCTCACTCTAGAGGCCGGGAGCCAGCGCTGTCCGCAGACACTTCCGGGTCACATGGCCAGTGTGACAAGATGCATCTGGCGAGCCAGCGCAGCACATGGAAACGCCGTTTACCTTCCCGCTGGTAAGCGGTCCCTATTTATCTACTTGCACCCGGGGGTGCTTTTGAACTGCTAGGTTGGCAGGCGCTGGGACCGAACGACGGTAGCGCACCCCGCCACGGGGATTCGAACCGCCAATCATGCGATCGGCAAGTCCTAGGCGCTGAGGTTTTACCCACAGTGCCACCTGCGTCCCATAGTGCAAATAATATATAATTATATATATCCTTTCACGAAGTACTACACAAGGTACAGCTGTGCAGTCTTTATATGTGTATGTGTGCTTTCTGCATTGCTTACTATGGTTAGACTGCTCTCATGTAGATGAGAGAGGGAATGAACTTGCACACGGCTATCCAGCGAGTTTATGACTCCTCATGAGCAAACGAAGCAAATATCATTTGGTCTGGAAACCCATTTTCTGCCCAATGTCGTTTAAGCTAAAACATTTTTACGTTAAAATATTCATTTGGTGCATTTCAGTCACTGAGAAGCATACATGCCCAACGGCTGCTTTAAAAACCTCCTGGCACCTCCTCCTTCATGCTGGTTCTGAAAAACATTCTGCTTTACTTGATTGTATAAAAGAAAAGAGAAAAAAACTTGATTATTTTTCAAATACTTTGCACCCACTCTTCATATAAATGATGAGAAGTGCAGTATAATGTCATCCATCACTTACAGGAATGCCGAGTAATTAGCCTAAACGTTTGCAAGGAGGGGGTGGAAATCACTTACCGAGATTAGAAGATGAAACCAGTGCTGAATAAATCTGTGCTTGCCTTTGGGGTGGGGGGTGGGGAATGTAGTGGCCAGTTGCCTTGTTGGCAAGCACAGTTCATGCTAGGAGAAGTGAAAATGTCTGCTCTTCATCTTGGCAACTAACAATTTTCAGAGGGGTTGCCATGTTGGTTTGTTGCAGCAGACACAGCGACTCATCTTGTGCAGCACCTTGAAGAATTTTAATATATACAATTAATGGGTGTTCAGGATGCCCCAAGTCACCTTATGGTGTTTGCTGCAAGTAGCTTACATGTCTACCCCTCTGAATCTTGTGAGATAAGACACTTGTTCTTCTTACTTTTAAGGACTGTAAAACAGTATTTAGAAGTGAGAGACTGACCAAGAGCAAAAAGATTGCACACACCCTGTCCCTAAGGGCATCCATCAGGGTGAACGTGGTCAATGCAGTCCTCACTGTTGTGTGGTAGGCATGCCTGTGTACTCTTTGTTTCATCATCTTCACAATAAGTTCTGTGTCATTTGAGCTCCAGCTGTTGCCCAACTAATTTCATTCTCCACAACGCTAAGGAGCAATTCAGTATGCTGGAGAGGGCACTTGGCACTGATCTGTTGATGATCAGCTTCATCCGGCCATTGTGTCATGAGACTGGGACCTAAACTGAATTATCAGGTGCCCTTCAGACCTTGAACTAAAACTTGCATCGACCCCAGCTAGCATGGGCAATGGTCAGGGCGGATGAGAGTTGGTCCCCTGCCCCAGGGTGGTTGGACTAAACTCCCATCAGCAATGTTCATTGGCCATGATTGCCTGGGCTCGTGGGAATTGTAGTCCACAGCCTTCAGAGGTCACCACCTCAGTTACTCCTGTACTAGGTAATGCTGCCCCATATTTGAGATTCAGTTTCCAAGGCTTAGTGCCAAGTGAGTTCTTTTATTTGACATGGGCTTTCGGAATGTTACCTGGTCTTAGCAACACATCTTACTGGCATTACTAGATTTTTGTTTGGAGCGCTTTAATCTTTTGTGCTGTGTTGATGATTATGTGTAAACGCTCCCTAGGTGTTGCTGTGCAATGCAACTTTGGGGCAGTGCAGCACAAGGAGCTAAAGCTCTCTTGGCCTAGGACTGGAGCTTGGCAGGCATATTGGAACAGAAAGCAATATGAAGCACCTGGTTAGCAACTAATTATTTCAGTTGAGGAGGAGATGAAGGGTCACTGCTGACTGTCTAACTTTGTCTTTCTCCACTGATCTCTGCTTAGGCATCAGTTTATAGTGTCTTGGCTTAAGGATTGGAGCTATTAGCTGATGCGACTAAAAGGAGAGGCTCCTACTGTCCACATTGAGGAGTGGGGCTGAGCCCTTTCCCTGTTTCTTAGAGCTTACAGAGTACTCTGCAGAAGTTTCTGTTGCTGTTCATCCCGGAAGCTATTTGGGAGTCCTTTGCTTGTGTATAGTCCAGTGTTAGAAACTGAGATATGAAAGCTAGGAGCTAAATGGCACCTTCAACCTAGGTCAGAGGCGCCGCAATGGAGCTTCTAGGCATGCTTTTTTAATAAAAAGAATACAAAGCTGAAAATGAATGAACTGTAGCTAAAATCTGATGTTCATTTCTCACATGGTCTAGTCCTCATCTGAAGACTGCTAAAAAACAAGGCCGTACTTCCCCTGCCCGCCCACCCCCTAATATTCTTAATAATATTCTTAATAATAATAGTATTCTTTTCTAGTCTTCAGAGAGTAGCTAGAAGTGGGGAGGCAGAAAAGGGTCCTCTTTTCCTTCTACTCAGCAGTTTTAATCTGAAATCTTAGGCACAGTACTGTGTCCAGAACTCAGAAACTGCTCACATTAATGGAATTCCCTGCTGCAAAACGCATCTAGAACAATGTGAGTTTCGGACGCTGGTACTGGAATACAGTTGAGCATGATGTGGTTTGGATTGGGGAGTTCACACTAAGATCCAGATTGGCAAATCATGGCCGAGGGGCTTAATATCTCAACAATATGTGCACAAACATGCATTTTCCTCTTTTAGCTGGCTAGACTGGCAAATGTGTGTGCCTGTTGGCACTGGAATGAGTAAAAACTTCCAAATTGATTCATCAGCTTATTTCCGTATTAATCACTCCAGTCTAAAAGCCCATATATCTGTTTAATGTAATTAGATTGCTCAGACTATAGCATTAGCTGGCCCTGAATAGGTATTTAATCCATTTCTTTTGTATTGTGTTGCCTTGGTCACATAAACAGAAAATGCATATATTAATGCAAACTTGTCATCATTCATTAAGTTCTCTCCTTTCAACAGCATCAGGGAAAAAATATTTGGCTTTTTAAAATTATTTCAAGCACAGACCTTCCTGTTTGCAATTCTAAAGAAAAGCTAGCATGGTGCAATACAATGACAGTTCCACATGGAATGTCACAAGATGTCAATATATATTTTTAAAACCAGGTGAGAGGTTTGTGGAGCAAGGCAAGCTGAGGGTGCTTTAAAAAATAATAATACTGTTTATTCCAGGATTTCAGATTTGTTTATTAGCATACACTTACGGTACATGGCATTCCTGTTTCTTATGCAAGCGGACAGGAAATGCATGTAAGCAGTCTCTTTGTGAACTATTTCAGATTTATTTCTGAAGGTCCCCTTTTCATTTTTCAGGATGAGAGGGGAGAGAAGTGGGGGGGGGGAAAGGAAGCGAAGATATGCAGATGTTGAGAAGTTCGCCTGCTCTTATTTCGCGTGAAGAATAGTTCAGAAGTTTGTTGTCACCAGCTAGATAACTTTTCAAACAGTGGCTGTTGAGATACCGGAGTGAAAAAACCAAACCATTTGGCTTGTCTCTCCAGTCCAGTCCGATCTGATGTAAATTTTGCTGCTGACTTTTATTGGCAGCCTAGATACCAGTAACATTCATGTATCCTCATATACACAGGCTGTACTCCTCCTTCTGTGCTAGTCAGCATTTCCTAGCAGGCGTTACCTTGACCGTTCACAGTTTGCTTCCTTCTTTCCATGTTATTGAGTCTTTTCTGACCCACCATTTTGAGGGTTTCTCGCTGTTTACGTTGCCCCACCTCCTCCTTCGTACGTCAGCATCCCTTCTTGAAGAAGAACTTTTTTTTTAAGCGGGTCTTAAAACTTAAAACTTAAAACTTTTAAGTTTTTAAGCCAAGTGACTAGCCAGTAAGCTCCTCTGATCCGCTGAGCTGGAAAAAGCATGCCGTGTGCAGCAGCTGTTTCACCCCTTTCATCTGTAACATGGGTGTTGTGCTGCTGTTTCCGTTCTTGTTTCTCTATCAGCTGAGTCAGCTCCTGCTCCTGCTGTGGGCTTTGCAGCCACTATGAGACGAAGGAGAGACATTTTTTGATCCTGAGGTGCTGAAATAGCCATGGAGATTAAAGGTTTCTCCTTCCAGAGGTTAAGTAAGGGAGGAAGAGTAACCTAATTCTCCACTGAGGGTGTTGTGGCCCTGAGCTGTGGTCCTCAAGTAGCGAGAGAAACAAGCCGTTGTCTTATATTGGCTCCAATTGCTGATGTGACGCATTAAATGTGTCGGTGTCAGAAACATAAAGAACTATGGATTCAAAAGTCAGAAGGAAAACCAAAACGGCAAGTGCGATCTGTTCCGTTATTTGGGAGTGGAGGGATTCAACAGTTGCTAACAGACATGCTGAGTATTAACTATCTAAATATTAGCAGTTCTTTGGTTGTGCATGTTCACTGTAGTCTGAATTTTTGCTTTGTGAGCTGCCCATGTTCTATTTGGGGCAGCAATAGAAATTATATTTTTTGAAAAGTAAGAATAAGAATTAAGAATGTGGGCTGTCTATTATATAGATAACAACGGTGCAACAAGTTCAAACCACATTCAAACAGAAAGAAGCACATGGAATTTGGGAGGCAAGGTCTTACAAGATGCACCAGTATTAATCGGGGTCTCAGCTAATGGACATGCCATACTTTAAGCAGGAACTGCAAAGCTAAAGAGCTGTGGTCAAGACACAAGTTTACAGCATAATTACACTATATGTGAGAAACATTCTTCAACCCCAACCTCCCTGACTGTACTTCATGGTAGAGTTCCATAGCCGCAGGCCAAGGCATCAAAAGCAGCATGACCTTTTTGTGGGCGGAGGTAGAAGATGAGCAATCTATTTTAGAAACAAATCTTTGAAGAAGAGACTTTTGGCTTCCTGTTTTCTGTCAAAGGAACAGGCGTCGCTGCTGAAAGGCCTCTATACTTACACACACACACATACACACTACCCAGTGCAAGTCATACTCAGAGTAGACCCATTGAAGTTAATGGACACGACCAACTGAGGTTTATGAATTTGAGTGGGTCCTACTCTGAGTAGAATTCAGCTGGCTGCAACCTCCTGGCTTTATAGCTCAGTGAAAAGTGAGTTCAGAGCAGGAGGTGATCACAGAAGACAGGTAAATAAAGGAGTGGGGTGGGAGAAAAGCAGTGTTTGTCTGTTAGGAGGGATGAGTATACATGGTTGGGGTTCCTCGGGGTTTGATTTTATCCCCTGTGCTGGTTAATATCTACATGAAACCGCTGAGTGGGATCATCTGACGAATTGGAATACAGTGGTACCTCGGGCTACAGACGCTTCAGGTTACATACACTTCAGGTTACAGACTCCGCTAACCCAGAAATATTACCTCGGTTAAGAACATTGCTTCAGGCTGAGAACAGAAATCGTGCAGCAGCGGCGCAGCAGCAGCAGCAGGAGTACCCATTAGCTTAAGTGGTGCTTCAGGTTAAGAACAGTTTCAGGTTAAGAACAGACCTCCAGAACGAATTAAGTTCTTAACCCAAGGTACCCAAGGTACCACTGTACACTGTCAGCAATATGCTGGTGATACACAGCCCTACTTCTCCTTGACATCTACAGGTGAGGCAATGGATGTGCTGGTCTTGCCTCGCTAGTGGACTGGATGAGAACCGACAAGCTAAAGCTCAATCCACATAAGACTGAGGCATTATTAATGAACAGTTTCTAGACTGGATGGAAGAGAGATGGCCTGCTCTTTATGGGGTTGCACACTCTCCAAAAGAGCGGGGACGCAGTTTGGGGGTTCTTCTAGGTCCATGGCTGTTGCTTGAGGCTCAGATGGCATGGAGCGCCTTTCATCAGCTTTGGAAGAGTGCAGCACACACTCGCCCTGGTGAGAACACATGAGTATCTACGTCCCCTATACGGTGGGAGGCCACGATATTGTCGTGGTGTTATGTGGTCACATATCAACTTGCTTTTTAAATTGGGTTTGGGTCACCTATAGATGCCAGGTGTTTTTTTTGTATTTAGCTGATTGAATAGACCTAGGGGTGTCTACCAAAACAGTAGCATCTTTACCCTTCCCTTAAAACTATGAAAACTGTATATTCTACAAGATCAAAAAAGAGTCCTGTTTACTATATGAATATATGTACCATGCGTTTCCCTCTTACCTTGGCAAGTGGTTTCTTCGGCATGCTTTTCAAGTATAAATTGATGTAAATTATATTTCTGTTTGCCTTTATACTCTCCTCCTAGGCTTGTAGACTTGCTTCCTTCTACTAGACTAACAATTTTGCAGTTGGAAAGGTGGACGGTTCACTTTATCCACCCGGGTTATTAAATCTTCATGCTGGTGGTTAGATGTGTTCTCAAGTTTCAGGGCCAACAGGGATTTGAGGTAATCTCTCAATCATTCTTTGGGATTTAGTAAGTGATAATGGTACATGCAGATGAAAAGTGAATTACGAGGAGGGAACAAGCTTAGTTGCAGGGTACAGTGGTAAAGGTGTGTCGACATGGTCTGGAGGGTGAAATCTGCAGGGAGGAATGTCATGGGAGTTGTGTGATCTTCCAAAGAGGATTCTTCTATATTTAGAGATGCAAGTCCTTGCTAGTTCCTTGTACTTGGCTCTGCAAACAGGGTTGGAGCTCTGCAAACAAACACACTCTCATTTCACAAGCCTACCAACTGCGGGCTGTCTAACTTGTTTTGCTCACAAGTCTTAATTTTCTTGGTATGGGAAAAAGGAGGAGGGGGCACGCTCTGCATTTCGGTCCAGTTTGTCCTAACGTTCTTGAGCCTTTAACACATTGGTGTAAATCAGGGTTTCCTAAACTTGGGTCTCCAGCTGTTTTTGGACTACAGTTCCCATCATCCCTGACCACACATCCCGCTAGCAAGGGATGATGGGAGTTGTAGTCCAAAAACAGCCGGAGACCCAAGTTTGGGAAACCCTGGTGTAAATGATACAGCAGCAGTGCATTACTGCAAGACACACCAAGGCCGCCAGTGAAGGCATGGCTTTGCTTGGTCACTAAACTGAAAGGATTCTCACTTGCTTGGATTATCGCTGTGCCTGCTCTTCTGCCGCTTGTGCAGCAAAGATAAAGGGCGTAAATATACTATTTGAAGATTGGGAGAAACTTTGGAAGGAAGGACTTAGTTTCACTGCATGTATAACGATAAAAGAAAACGTAATGAAGATGTTTTACAGGTGGTATTTAACACCTATGAAACTATCGAAAATGTATAAGGTGAATAACAAGTGTTGGAAGTGTAAGGTTAGTGCGGGCTCCTTCTACCATATGTGGTGGGAGTGTGGAAGAGTGAAACAGTTCTGGGAAAAGATTTACACGGAATTAAAGAAGATCCTAAAATATACGTTTTCAAAGAAAGCAGAAATCTTTTTATTAGGTATATTAGGTCATGAGATAAGAAAAGAAGACTGTAGATTGGTATACTATGCAGTTGCAGCGGCAAGAGTAATGCTGGCCCAGATGTGGAAAAAGCAGGAAACTCCAACGGTGGAGGAGTGGAGATCAAAGCTGTTAGATTATATGGAATTGGATAGACTCACAGGTAAAGTAAGATATACAAAAAACCAAAAGTTCACCAAGGATTGGGGAAAATATGTAGATTATCTGGAATTCATTAACCAAGGGAAAATAACGCTAAAGGGATACAGAGACGTACTGTGAAAAAATAAGAGTTATTGTCGAAAGATAATAGGAGACTAAATAATTTATGAGGTTAATATAAACTAAGAATTGTATATGAAGAGATATAATGACAATATAGACTAAGAAATGTGTAACTTAAAGTATCACTTCGAATGATTCTGGGAGTAGCTAAAGGAAGTCTAGAAAGCAAAGACCAGGATACGTGGTGGATGTAAATACTAAGTTTATGTATATATATATCTTTTTCTTTTTTTATTTATTTTACTCTTACTTTGTCTCTTATGTTGTATTGTACTTTTATTTTTTTCTGTGTGTATGTGTGTATATATATATTTTCCTTTTCTTTTTTTTTATGAAGCAAAGCAATAAAAAACAATATGGAAAAAGATAAAGGGCGTAAATGATAGGAAACTGCTTTCTATCATTGCACTGACTAGCCGTGGCTCTCCAGGATTTCAGATTTGTGCTTTTGCAGCACAAATTTTCGCTCTGTAAGTCAGTATGCAGCAGGACGTTAGGTGAATCCATGGGGGGGGGGGGGACAAGAATACTTGAAGATTTAATGGTAGGTGGCCTTGTCTGAATTAGCCCTTGGAAAACCTTCAGTCTTGCAAGCATGCTTCTTGAGAAGTGAATTTTGGACCTAGTAACAAATTCCTTATTTCTCATGGCATGCCCGTGCTGCATAAGCTGTCTTTCGAACCTTAAACTGAAAAGGCTTGGAATTGTAGGCAGTGCTTCTTATTACCTCTAATAATGTGATTATCTTCCTCCTTCCTGAAGATTGGAAGATTTATTTTCCTGAATCTCTAGGTCTCTTTTTTTAACTTCAGTATAAGATATATTCAGTCTTCATCATTCGTTAATCATATCTGACTTTTTCTTGGTGCCATTTGCTACCTGAGATTCTTAAACTGGTTTTGAAGATTTAAAAAATGAGCACTCCATTGTGCGGCTTTTGTTCCCTTCCAAAGAAAAGAAAAGTTTTTCTTAGAACCATTTTCTTAGAACCATTTAGATCTATTCTGATAAGTCATTTGAGAAAAGTACAGTGTGTGATTGTGCAGATTGCAATGTGCATCGGAGAGAACAGGCTAGAATCGCACTATGCTTCTGTGAAGCAAGGAGCAAGTTTAATAAACATACATGGTGTCTCTCTGAATCATCTGGGTAAGAAATCTGCAACCGAGATCCAGAATAAATATCACCTTTAAGTAAGCAGTCATTCTTATCTGAGTTGAACAATGTGTTCATGTGCATATAAGGCATTTTTTTATCAAACTTGTCTCTAGCCCTCATTGAATCTTTCAGGCCTTGGGTAACTTGCAACTTAAAAGGTAAAGGTAAAGGGACCCCTGACCATTAGGTCCAGTCGCGGACGACTCTGGGGTTGTGGCGCTCATCTTGCTCTACTGGCCAAGGGAGCCGGCCTACAGCTTCCAGGTCATGTGGCCAGCATGACCAAGCCTCTTCTGGCGAACCAGAGCAGCGCACGGAAACGCTGTTTACCTTCCCGCTGGAGCAGTACCTATTTATCTACTTGCACTTGACATGCTTTCGAACTGCTAGGTTGGCAGGAGCTGGGACCGAGCAACAGGAGCTCACCCCGTAATGGGGATTCAAACTGCCAACCTTCGGCAAGCCCCAGGCTCTGTGGTTTAGACCACAGTGCCACCCACGTCCCAACTTGCAACTTACCTACCCCTAAATAAAACACCTTGGCTGCAATTTCGCTGAAGTTGCTTTGAGGGGTGTGCAGACTGAGATTTTTCATTACCATGCAAGGCCATTTCAGACCTCCCCTTCCACATACCTGGCAGTGGGAAGTAAATGGATATACAGTGGTGCCCCGCAAGACGAACGCCTCGCAAGACGGAAAACCCGCTAGACGAAAGGGTTTTCCGTTTTGGAGGCGCTTCGCAAAACGAATTTCCCTATGGGCTTGCTTCGCAAGACGAAAATGTCTTGCGAGTTCCTGCAGGTTTTTTCCCCTCCCCCCCCCTTTTCCTAAGCCGCTTATCAGCTGATCCGCTAAAAGCCGCTAATAGCGCTAATCCGCTAAGCTGTCAATGGGCTTGCTTCGCAAGACGAAAAAACCGCTATACGAAGAGCCTCACGGAACGGATTAATTTCGTCTTGCGAGGCACCACTGTACAGGCTTGTGGTTTGCTAACTGTGATGTAAGCCATACTTGTTGAGTTTCCTCACCCCTTCCATTGACTACTTAGATGCCTCAGAGGAAGATTGGAGTGTATTTATATGATTCCCGCCCCCTAATTTGTATGAGTTGCTACGTATGCATCAAATTTAAATTCATCATACAGCCAATGGTCCAGTCTGCATTTCACAGTAAATTATAGTTTACCATAGTGTACTTCGGTATGTTTGACTCCTTCCCACTAGCACATGGAGGAAACATACCATGATCCCTGACTTAGTGTTATGTCCAAACCATGATGTACAAACCAAGAATAAACCTTGGCTACAGATTACTGCTTGGGAACTCAGGGGGAAACAACATGGCCAGGATAGGTCCGTACAGAGTTTACTGTGACATGCAAACAAGGCCAACGTATTTTAGAAAGACTGCTGCAGAATACAGTCAGTAGAAAACAGTGTATTGTACAAATAAATGTCTGTGCTTTGTAACCTCTCCCTCAAATTGAGACTTGAAACATTGACCTAGCTTTGAAAAATGAAGTTTAGAGATCACAGCTTCGTTCTTGGAAGTTCCTGTAACTTTCTGACTTGTAGATTTTGGTACTTCCTCTGTAGAGCATAACTTTATATAGAAGGAAGATGGATACGTACTTTGGACTACTGCTGTGGCAAAGCAATCAAGAGAACTTGTATAAATATGGAAGGCGCTGATGTTTTTGCACCATTTCAGAATGCACCGGGGTGAAATTATTGATTTAAATGTTCTTCCATATCTTGGTTTTCTGCTAATCGGAGATTTAAGCTTTCTAGGTGGAAAAAGAACCTCTTAGACAATGAGGGCACTAGCTCTTAGTTGCATGAAGCTTCAAGTGATTTATACAAAAAGTGAGATATGATTTGGTTTCTTCAAAAAAAAAAGGGGGGGGGAGAAACATCATGTTGTAAACTGAGATGCACTTTGAACATTGTGTCCCAGTCCAAGTTTTCATGGCACAAACACTGTCTGTCCTTAGCATGCCACCAAAGGAGACATACTCTCTGACACGGGAACAATGAAATATGTGCCAATGGCTCAGTCCCTACCCTTTTCCCGTTTTGTGGAACCTCAGCTGCACAAAGCCTTCGGTGGAAATGAAAATGTGGTCAAAATGAAGCCAAACAAGTGTTGGCACAGACCCTTTCAAATTCATTTATTTATATTAAATTTATATACCACCCTACACTTGAGGATCACAGGGCAGTTTAAAGTATAAAAGCACCAAAAGACAGTGGTACCTCGAGTTACATACACTTCAGGTTACATACGCTTCAGGTTACAGACTCCACTAACCCAGAAATAGTACCTTGGGTTAAGAACTTTGCTTCAGGATGAGAACAAAAATCACACGGTGGCAGCAGGAGGCCCCATTAGCTAAAGTGGTGCTTCAGGTTAAGAACGGACCTCCAGAACGAATTAAATTCTTAACCTGATGTACCACTGTACATAATGGCTAGCAAAACAATAACCCCCCACCACTTCACACTCAGTTTAAAAGGCCCTAGATTCTTTAATTGGCCAAAGGCCTGGGATAAATATTTTTGCCTGGCCCCTAAGGAGATTTAACAAAGGCCTCAAGTGAGCCTCCCTGGGGAGAGCATGCCACAAACAGGGAGCCAACACAGAAAAGGCCTGTTGTTGTTGTGTTGCCACCCTCCGGACCTCTTGCGAAAGGGGCACACAAAAAAGGACCTCAGGTGATGATCACGGGGTCTGGATTGGTTCATATGGGGGGAGGCGGTCCTTGAGGTATTGTGGTCCTGAGCCATTTAGATCTTTCCAGTTCAAAACAAGTTAGGCTATCCCTGCCCAGATAGGTCTGCAACTGGACCACCAGCCAAAACTGATGGAAGACCAGCAGCCAAAACTGATGGAAGTCACCACTGAGACCACTTGAGCCTCAAGTGACAGTAAAGTTTCCAAGATGTTTCCTTGGGCAATCCCCATCGAGGGCAATCCCCATCAAGAGCAGGTCACCTCCCATCCATTCTTATCCTGCCAAATGAGGGGCTTGTGTCTCCATTTGGTTTTGCTGTATTCCTACCTGCTACGGAAAAATAGTATGGGAGCAGTTCATGCCTCGGAAATTGCCTAAGACTTAGGTAGTCAGGCCATTGTTCCATCTAGATCTGTGTTGTGTACATTGACTAGCAGCAGCTCTCCCAGTTTTCAGCCAGGATCAAGTGTAGCCTTACCTGGAGATACTGGGATCCTGGCACCTTCTGCAAGCAAAGCAGATGTTCTACCACTAAACTAAGCCTCTTACCATTTGTTTGTGTTCGTCAGTAACCCATTTACACATTTACAAGGCGGGCAAAATTTTCATGTTTCCAGGAATACACTTCCTCTTATCTCCTCATCATTGCCAACAATCATGTGAAACAGATCCCTGTCTTATTTGTCAAAGGTCAGGTAAATTGTTAGTAGCCAGATCCAAGTTCAGGGCTCGTTGAATTTCTCAAACTAAAAATCTATCCAAGTTCTGTTTTCTGCAGAACACTTATGAGAAATGTTCTAGCTTTGCGAAAATGAGAATGCTTCCCCCTCTTTCATTAACCCGAGCTTATTTTTAGTTGCAAAACATTAAAAAACAAAACAGAGTTTACAATAGATGCAAAACTTATTTTAAAATCTTAGGATAAATATTTTAAATATAGGGTGAATATTGCATTGTGTCCATGAAAGAGAAATATAATCTGGAGATAAGTTTATGAATTTCAAATGAATTGCACGTTAAGAGGTTGAAAGTATAGCTAAGATTACATCTACAAGAGGTTACACTTAGGTGTAATTAATATTGGCTGCTTAGGTAATTAGAAATGATTATATTACAATATGCTATGTTACATTATATGTATTCTGCACGAAGACGTCCTTAATGTATGAACTAAAAGCTTTAAAAATAAACTTTTGTTGTTGTTTTAAAAGTACTCCTGTATCTTCTTTTTTAATGTGCAGCCCATAGTTTATTGTTCAGAAAGGCACAATCACACCAAACCATTAACAGTGGTTTACTGTGTCATACAAACAAGGCCTGTAGGTGCAAGCCAGGAATCATTATTTGAAATAGACTCGTTGAGTTATGAAGCTAGTTTGTTTAACCAATGAGTTGATTTCAAACCACAGTTCCTGATTCATCTGCAACAAGTCAGAAATTGGGGAAAGTAAAACCGAACCATGATTTGTTACTCTTGACTGGAGGAGTAATGAAACTCAAGACTTTGCTTGGCCTCACAGAGACTTGATATTATCTTGGTTTAACATTATGTACGGACCAGGGCAGTGTGCATTCAGATTGTTTCCACTACATTTTAAATGTCTGTACCTTCCTTCATTCAAAGTAATATCGACACCCCACAGCAGAAACAGGATTGCTCTCTCTAGGCTTAGAATAGAAACTTTGGATCCTGATATAAGGTCAGTAAAGAACACTCTTTACTGGAACGATAGATCATTTTCCGGTTCTTCTTCTTGCCAAAAAGAGAACTTAAAAGGAAATGCAGTACTTCCCAGTTCTAATTCCCAGACATCCTTTTATTTGTTGATTTGGAGTAAAGCCACAATGTCAAATAATCCTGTTTAACTTTTAATGGTCAGGAAAATGTAAATGTAAGCATACAGCTTTCTTACACGATTTTCTCAAAAAGACTGATGATAATTTATTTCTCATATCCCGCTCATATGACTGGGTTGCCCCAGCCACTCTGGGCAGCTTCTGAAGACAAAATAAATTTTGGGGTGACACAAAGTGTTTTGCAACTGTTCTGCTCAGTTGAAGGACACAACCATTTAACCACTCGGACAGCAATAATAAACTGGCAACAATAATTAACACAACAAATTGCAAGCTAGCGTTGCTAATAGCCAAGTTACCTCTTCAGCTGGAGACCATAGGTCTGATTCTTCATGAAACTCTGAAATTAGTTGGGCTTATTAATCCCGCCCTTTAATAATTTAAATAGTTTTAAGGTGAATGTTTGGCTTTGCAGCTACTACTCTATAACTTATTTTTTGCAATCCATCTCTGTGCTGGTGTTCTGATAGTACCTTTTATATTGGGTTTACATCTACCCTTCGTATCCACATACCTTTGAGGACATTACTATTTCATTGCACACTCTGTGAAACTATATTTTGGAATGATGGATCTGCCCGGTGTCTTTTCCTAACCAGGATTATACCTAGATAAATATTAGGAAGCTTCTTTGGACTTGCTCATACCTTTCCCAGTCATTGTGGAGAGATGGAACATGTGAATCCAAGGCTCACTACAGATTTCTCCAAGGAGTATTGTCCAGGAGAGTGGAAAATATTGGCAAAAAGAAACTCTGAGATTAATGTGGCAGAGGCTGCAGAACAGTGCTTTAAAAAAATAATCTCGAGACATTTAAGTGTGCAGTCCAGTCATAGTCTTGCAGTCTGTCTTTGGTTAAGGAAAATATGGTAAATTATGCTGTCAATACATGGTGCCATGATGATGATGATGATACAAAATAAAGGAATATGCTATATGTGCATTACTATTTATTATTAATTTAGCTCTACAGTTTTGTGTCTTAGTTTTAAGTCTGTATATACAGAACATCTTCTCTTGGCCTGAAAACGACAACGAATTGTATACAACAGAAATGGTCCCATCTAGATACAGTTTTGGTCAGACAAGTTTAAGCCTGCGGTTCTCCTGAATAACATTTTTGTCGAATGAAGCAGTGAACTTCGGAAGTCAACATTGTCTGAAAGCACAAGTATAGATAAACAAATTTATAGGACGTGCATAATGAAACATGCCTGGCTTCCATTAGCTGATACCAAGGCATGAACATTTTACACATTTTCTCCTTTATGAGCTATTTCTTCTGGCTAAAATTACATTGAAATAAATAATCACTCTGCCTCTCTATATCAAAAATTAAAATCTTTATCCTTTTTGTTTATACCTTTTAGAGCAGACTTTTCTGTCTGCATTCTGAAAGTGGATTGCAAAACTGGAAATTAAAACTATAACAGCATCATAAAACAGTAAAGCGCAACGAACACGGGGCTTTGGGTATAGTTTAAAGCCAAAGAGCTATCATTCTACATAAATCAGCAACCAGCTATTAAAAAGCATGAATAAAAATAGCATAAGTGCTGGCTTGTGGATCTCAGTTATTGTGTTGGCCACCACCCTGTCTTTTGACAATATTGCACAAGGCAGACTCCTTTGAGTAGGATTTCTCTATTCTTCCTATATACATAAGAAATATCAGTCCATTATGCTGGCAGTACCTATCGCTGGAGGAAGCCATGCACTGATGGTACATTGCAAAAGTAAGGGGTATGAGGAAGGCCCGGTGGAGTTTGGAGCTTGTTGAGGCAGAAGTGAGAGTTTACTTGGAATCAGGTGGTTGTCCATTGGCTAGTTGCACTTCCAGTGCATTATCTTTGCAGAAGAGCATATGCAAGTTCAAATGCTTCCAACAAGTAAATATCGTGCCCAAAACAACTGCTCCCATTGACACGCATGGAGGCAAGGGGTTGCATCCAACTAAGTCATGACCTCCTCTGAGCAAATTTGGGGGGAGTGCAAGGGGTGCACAGAGGGAAGGGAGGTCCCACTGCACAAGTAAAAATCATTCTACTCCATTCAGTGACTTAGTTGGGCGCAGTTCTAGGATCCAGAGCGGTCTTCAGCTAATCATGACACAACACCAGAGCTTGCACTCCTTAGACTAGGAACTCGGATTGCATATATCAAGTTGTGCGACACAAGGCCATATCCCTTTGTTCCCATGCCTGGAGAACTCACAGATGGTGCAGAAGCAGCGTTTAGTTGTTTGTGTACCCAGCAGCCAGGGAGAGGAAAGAACAAGTGAGTAATGTTATCTTCTCAGAACCCTTACAGATACCTTGCCTTGGGGCAAACGCCAACCAGAACCTCAGCTCCACGATTGAAACTGGGTCTTCAAGGACAAGGCATGCACAAAGGGTAAGCAAACAGAGAGGCCATCTGTCTTTACTCCTAGGTCACAAAGGGTGTCCCCCTGCCGCAAGACCCCATGTAGTTTGGGGTAATGGTATGAGCTGGCATAATGGTGGGTAGGGTTGTTTATGAATGGGTGTGTACACTATACATAAAGAGTTTCTTGGGGCCCTAAACTCCCAAATGTATGCACGATCCTACAATACACCAATGAAGGCATAACCACCTTTGTTGAGAGAACGCCAAGCATTGATGGTATAATTCAGGACTTGTTTTTCTTTACAGGTTATGAGCTGAAGCACATGGAACAGGGCAAGTGTTAAGCTGCATGCAATGTTCTAGTGCAGTACTCTGCGTTGGATAGGTGGGTATTGTTATGATGACTACATTATCTCTCCATAGTGAACGCCCAGGCATAGATGTCAGGGGCTAATGATTTGCACTTGGAAGATGCAAAACTAGTCAACTGGCAGTGGAATGGCACCTGAATAATAACACACTTTCTCACCAATCCACAATAAACATTTAGTCATCTTATTTGCTGCAGCTGCTTCTCATTATCTCCCCATATCTGTCTCATCTCCCCTCAGGCAACCATTTAACATGCATCAAGGCAAAGTGTTTTCCTACCATCCCATTCCCCCTGCCATGCAGATGCCTGAGAGGCCTACAACAACAACAGCATTTAGCAGGAGGGAAGCCAGCTATTCTTCTTTGGGATTGCCACCTTTTCCGTCAAGCAGGGCTCCTGTGCCTTTCCAGGATGCTGGACAGACAGCGTGATGTGGATAATGGAAACAGCTGTCCCCTGCTGATTTTCTGTGGGCTTCGAAGGCACAGCAGGTCTGCATAAACCAAAGAGTGGGCAGCCCTGCTCATCTGAGTTGACTTCAGAACTCCTTTGGCAACGGATGCTGCTCAATAAAAGTTGTGACTATTTCATCTGTGTGTCTGTTCTCAAAACTACTCTTAGTTATTCATCCTGGATGGCTTCATGATAGGGCAGTGGGTTTTCTACCAACAAACCCCATCAGGGTTGAGAGTCTCCATCTTCTCCATGACATTGTCCTTGGTCCATGGTCCATGTTACTCATCCTGGATGGCTTCATGGTGGACCAGTAGATTTTTTACCATCATACCCCATCAATACTGAGAATCTGCATCTTCCCTATGACCTTGGCTATGGCTATCACGTTCTGTGGGTCTGTCTGTCCATCCCTTTTTTCTGGCAATCTACCCAGATTGAACTTGGGATGTCACAAAGCCTAAGCCTGTGCTTTTTCACTGAGATACAGCGCTCCATACGGTCTCTAGGGTCCCTGGATGTGATGTTTGGGATAGAGGGGGAGGGAAGGGTGTGTTGTGGCTCTTGGGAGACTACAAAGTTCCCATTATGGGTCTTGCCTGTCTTTTCTTTGCTTCTGTGACTATGTGGTTATGCTGTTGCTTTGTGACATGGAAGGCTTGCCTTTCCATAATTATTGCCATAGACTGTAAGCATTGCCACATTGCATGCCCCAAAGGAGGGAACTCAAACACACATCCCTTGCCTTTCTTTTGTGTTGTCTTACCAGTTGTGTATCTGGCAGCTCGTGGGTGCTGCTTAAATGTCAATTCTTCCTCATGTGGTTCCCTATCCCATGGGGGAGTAAAACTTTTGCTTCCCCTTCCACAGACACCCATAGATGTGTTCTGCACAGTATTCCTAGCTTAGAGTGTGCAGAATCGTTTCGGTGGGTGGGACTTGTAATCCTTTTCCTCAGTATCCTCAGAATTCCAAACATGTGCTTCCTGAATGCTGTTGTGATGGTCAGTCTCTGATGGGGCAGGTGCTGTTGTCTATTCCTGCAAGTGTGCCTGAGTCGATAGCTGTCATTCCTGATGGTACCATGGGGGTGTGGTTTCTCAGTGCACTGTGGTTTCTGGTGACACTGTGGGAGTGTTGGTTGGTGTTGGCAGGTTGTTGTATTGGCAGCTGTTCCCTTTTGACTCTGCTCTTGGTTTCCAGGGGTGCAAACATTTTCTAGCAATGTTTTAAGTCCTTGTGGTGCAGCAGCCAGCATAACGGGGACATAGGATTTTGACCTGCAGCCAAGCTCTCAATTTCCCATAAACTGTGCTCCTTGATACAGAATGATGTTACTTCTTGCCTGTCGCTGACTCTGCTAGCCAGGGTTTGAATTGTTGTCTGTGTTGATGTTTCACCCTTGATAGCACCTGAGATGGATCTCCCCTGTTCTGGAAGGCTGTTAATTTCCTAATTGGCTCCATCTTTTCCCTTGCCTCTGCATAAAAGGTAAAGGGACCCCTGACCGTTAGGTCCAGTCGTGAGCAACTCTGGGGTTGTGGCGCTCATCTCGCTTTATTGGCCGAGGGAGCTTCTGGGTCATGTGGCCAGCATGACTAAGCCACTTCTGGTGAACCAGAGTAGCGCATGGAAATGCCATTTACCTTCCCGCCGGAGCGATACCTATTTATCTACTTGCACTTTGACATGCTTTCGAACTGCTAGGTTGGCAGGAGCTGGGACCGAGCAACGGGAGCTCACCCCGTCACAGGGATTTGAACCGCTGACCTTCTGATCAACAAGTCCTAGGCTCTGTGGTTTAACCCAGAGCGCCACCCGTGTCCCTTTGCCTCTCTGCATACTGGTACCTAAAACCTGGCAAGCTACCTCTTCACTCTTCCCCACTCCCGCCATTCCATTACCACCCAATTATAAGAGTTTTCAAACTTCCTCAGTGAATCCCTCCCAAAAATGAAGGAGACAGGGGAGGGATGGAATTTGGTTTGCAAAAAATTGCTCTTTCCCAGGCAGTGCTCTGGCAGATGATCAAACGAGGTAGGGCTTGCTCACACCTCTGCAAGGACACTTGGCTCATTCTTCCAAATCCCTGTTCCTAAATCATTCACGAATTGTTTATGTGCTTCCTGTGTTTCCACTAGCTCTAGCCCACTCACTGCATTCCTCAGGTTTTGACCTTGTGTCTTGTTCTCACGACTTCCAACTGGGGCTGATGCTATATGCCTAAAACCGGATTTCCAAACTACAGAAGCTTCATTGTCGCTCGCATTGTAATGCACTTGTGTCAGTGAAACCTGGGCAGGAACAGCATCGTTCTTGATGGGGGTGGAGTAAGGAGACAGCACACGGTCTGGGAGGAAGATGGGGGCGTGTGGATCCGGGTGGGGGAAGATGTCCATTGGGGCCCTGAGATTAAAAACAGATTCCTGGATGGAGCCCTGGCACAGTGTAGCCCTGATTTTGGAAGCAAAGAATGGAGAATTGTCCTGGGGTGGCGATGGCAAAGAATTGGAGTGGGTGGGTGAGGAAAAGCTGGGAGGAAAACTTAGGGTAGAGTTTTGCGAACCCAGGCCTTGATTCTCTGCGCTTTGTGCTGACAAATAGGTATGGTCGTTTTTTAATTTCTAAAAAGAAGGATCTGCTGGGGAAGCCATGCTTGACAGTCATCATCATTATTTCTTACAATTGTATACTGTCCATCATGCTTGACATGTTGCATCTGGTCTCCTCGTTGTTACTGAAAGCATATCTCTGTCCCGTTCCGTCCCCCCAGTAAACCACAGCATAAATGAAGACCTGTGCAGGGCACCATTTTGTTTATGGTCCTGGCAGGTGGCTGTGGCTGCTACTGCTGTTAGTGATGGACCCTGTGTGCATGAATTCCATTTTTCCTTTGAGAAAACAAAGGGAAATATCTCTTGGGGAAAAGAGGAACACCAGCAGCAACAAGGTTTGATGGCCATGGAGAGAAAGGAGGTTGAAGGAAAATGTTTCGCATAGCCTTGGGCTAGAGAGGGCAAAGAAATTGCCTGGGGCGTGGATGTGGCAGTTGAATGTTTGCACATGGATTGGAATTTAGCCAAAAACGTTTGCCTGTCATGCAATCTATCTGTCAAAGTTGCTATCAGCATTTCCTCCTCCTTGTAATTCCCTTCTCCTTCCTCACCTCCCACCCCAATATTTATACATATAGTATTGTAGCTGGGAGAATAATGCAATTGGACAAAGCTCTCTTGGTTTGAAAGGTTTCTGCAGTGATCTCAATACCAAATGGGTTTGCATTTATGTGGTGCCGTTCCAACTCAAAACTCTGAATGTTCCCTTACTGAATGCAAGCTGTCCAAACACTAGAGATCTGCTTTTTGCTTTGGTTTTATAAAGGTCTGGAAGTACTTTTTTGAAGGTTGGGTTGATGTATTTCTTGTGTAGGTTGTGCTTGAGTGAAATATCTTCAGATTTTGGCTTTTACGTGGCATTGCTACTTGTTGTTTAAAAGCCAAATGAACTTTATAGGCCGTAGGTGGAAGATCACACATCCCACAAACAAATTTCATTTGCTGTTTTCTGAACTCAAAGCAAATGCCCCAGTGTAAAAGTGTGAGCTGTTTACCGTTTGCCTTGGAAAAGCAGCAAAACGGTGCAATTATCTAATTCTAAGTTTACATGCTTTCAAAGAGCACAATTTTCAAGGCAGAAGAACATAGGACTCCTGTGGACTTGACGCATCTGAATGCCTTTGGACACTTCAATTTTGGTTTCTCCTCTTTGCATGGTATTCGAAGGTCCATGTTACATCTGCCACTTGTTAAAAGAGCATTGAAGCTGTCCGTTTCCTTTAAAGCACTGGTGAATGCGTTTGATGGAAATATTCGTCCATGGAAACTCTCTATACTTGGCATACGATTTGCAGTTACAAGCTAAGGAAGGAACATGCCTGTTCAATTGGGAAGCTTTTGAACATCTATATAGAGCCATTCTGCCACATCCAAATTTGATGGGGGAAGTGAAGTGATGCTCCTGGCAGTCTTGCTTTGGCCCAAATCAAGCTCTCGCTTTTCCAGCCTGGCTTTGGCAGTCTCTAGTGGCTGGATCTCAAGAGTCTTCAGCTGTTTTTTTAAACTTTTTTTTGGAGGGGGGTGAATTTTTAATCCTGGCAACTAACAACTTTTGAAGAGATTCAGCAGGTTCCTCAGACCCACTTAAGAACCAGAAGTCCTCCTATATATCCTGTTAACGTGGGCAACATATGTTACCTGGAACTGTTTCATTCATACAGTGAACTCTCTTTTTAAAATCAGGTTGGGGAGGAGTTTATTCCTCGTGGTTACAGAGGGATGGGATGACAAAAATGCGTGAAAATTTGAAACAGGGAAGCTGCCTCATCTTTTATTATTTTTGTGCTTCGTCTTGTATTATTTCCCCTGGCTTGATTTAACTTTAAGCAGCTGTAAATTACAATTCCAAAAAGAGGAAAGGCTAAGCAGGCCAAGTTTAATATGTAGGCTAGCTTGAAATTTACTGGTTATGTAAAGTGCACATAACCCAAAACTACAACTGTGGCACCTTAATGCCCAACAAAGTGAGTGTTGATAATAGTAAAGGCAAATATTACATGAGAAGCTCCTAAATGCAGCTAGCGTTTTTTAAACTTTCTTGAGCACCTTATTATAATGTGCTTGTAGGGGTTAATACAATGATGGCTAACTCTCAGCCTGCAGGTATGACCAGCTCATCCTATCCTTCAGGTACCATCCAATTCCTGGCTCTTGTTCTTCACACAGTGAAAAGTGAGGCTGCCACAGGAGCTCTGGTGGTATCAAGAGCAGATGTACAAAACTGGCCGCATTCTGTTTCTGACTAGTCGCCGTCCCCTTCATAAATGCCCTAGAGAACTCTTTAATAGGGCTGTCACTCTGTATGGGACACCTGTCAGAAATTAATTTTCATTTATTTAAAATAATTAGAGCCTGCCCTTTATCCTAAGATTTTAGGACACAGAATAATAAAAGTATATATTATGCATAATCCATTTGCAAAAGAAACAGGTGGCACTCGTAAAATTGAAACAATCGTAAACTTCATAATATCTAAAGGCTTCAGCTGAACAGTCGAAAGCTTGAGAAATCAGGTTTTTAGCTGGGTACCATAGTAGGTACCGGCCAGATTTCAGACATTAGAGAGTTCTCTAATTGGGGTGCCACTACAGAGAAGGTCCTGTTATATATATCACTGTAGAAAACCCTGGTGGGACACTGAAAAGAGCCTCACCATCAGATAGTAGCGTATGGGCAGGACTGTGTAGGGAGAGGCACTCCCGAGTGTTTAGGTCACATGACTTTCATGGCTTTGTAGGTCATTCACAATAACTAGAAACAAGCTGGCAGCCAGTCCAAACCCCCGAGAACTGTTGAAATATGGTTTCGACTGGATGATCTACTCCAATAATTGAGCGGTCACATTTTGGACTATCTCAAGTTCCCATTCAGTTCTCAAGAGCAGCCCTAAATAGAATGCATTACTGTAACCCAAGCTTCATGCCCTGGATTTTTTGACCAGGCTCTGCAGAATTGCACCGTGACCCAGAAGCATGTCCTTAGTCTGTCTGCAGAAAGGCTATAGCTCAGTGCTAGAGATCTGCTTTGCATGTAGAAGGTTTCAAGATCATTCCCCAATATATCCAGGTACGGCAAGGAGATTACTTTGCTTGAAACTATAGTGAGCCACTTCCAGTCAGTGTAGACTTTACTGAGCTGGATGGACTAATGGCCTGACTCTGCGTAAGGTGGTTTCCTGTGTTCTGTGCCCTTCTTTTTTGCTTACAATACCCATGTTTCTAAGTTGTACAGCGATACAGATCTTCTATGAAGAGCTCACCCCTTCTAATAAGCTGGACATCATTGGATTAATGGGACCTTTTCCATCATTTGGGAAAGTCATCATTTAAAGATCTCCAAAGATATTTTTTGAACAAAAAACTGGAGAGCTAGTTCTATTAACTTTCCAGAAAGAACAGAATGTTGCAGCCTAAATAAGTTCATAGCTTTGAAAGGAAGAACGAAGCTGGAGGAGTGCAGTAAGGTTTCAGAACATTTCTGAATGATCAGCAGCTGTGCACTCCCATCACAGTATGTTGCTATAAAAGGGAAATAAAGAACATGCTAATTGAACCTTCACGAACTAAGCCACCCCAAATGCCTAATCTCTACAGGGAAGGTAGAAAATTTAACGCTATATAATTCCTCACAAGATCAAGAGAAATGAAAAATCTTCAAATCGGTGACTAACGAAGCGCCACACTTTTTTTGCTCTACCCTAGATGCTCTACCGTAGGTGATCACATACATCAGGGGGTCACTAAAGGTTCTGTGCTGGTGAGCACATCTGGAATCTTGAGAGGAACACACTGTCAGCACTGGCACAAAATGGCTGCCGTGGGATGCGTGGCCCGACACAAAATGGCTGCTACAAGAGTGGCGGGGTGGGGGAGGAGAGAGAAGGCCTGCGAAATGGTGCAAGCACTGTAACCCCCCCTCATATCAGTGGGAGGAAAGGCACATCTCAGCCACCACCAGGATTGCTCACAGAGAGAAGATCCTTGCACCTCTCTCACGTGCAGATCAGAAAAAAAGGATTGGTGTCCAGTCCTGGCAGCCAAGTAGATGTGGGTATGTCTTAGGATGTGTGTTCAATGCAAGAGAGGCCAAGCCATTGCAAATAGGAAGTGAACAGAGCAACAGACTCTGGGGCATTGTGAGTGTTTGATGGTAATGTATGCATACTGATACCTCTCATGGGTGTCATAAGTGGTACTTCAAGGCCTACTGGGACCTGTGGGTGCCATATTAGCAACCCCTGAATACGTAAAACTGTTTATGAAGGGGGAAAGAATGACTGAAAAACTGTTTCTCTTGACCGTGCAATCCAGAAGCGCACCATATGCTTGTGTTAGTTTATGCCAGGCATAGGCAAACTCGGCCCTCCAGATGTTTTTGGGACTACAGTTCCCATCATCCCTATCTAACAGGACCAGTGATCAGGGGTGATGGGATTTGTAGTCCCAAAACATCTGGAGGGCTGAGTTTGACTATGCCTGGTTTATGCTGTTCACAACAAAAGCCTTGTGACACCTTAGACGTACCACGTGCATTGCAACACAAGTTTTTGTGGACTCGAATCTACTTCTCATCAGTTCCATCTGAAAAAAATAGCTTTCTACTACTCAGAGCTATCTGTTAAATCTTCAAGGTGTCATAAGACAGCTTGTTGTGTTTGCTGTGGCAAATGCAAGTGCCCTCTGCAAGTTGTTGTGATGACAGCTTAGTCCTGTGCAAGTTTACTTAGAAGTAAGCCCCATTGATCTCAGGTAAGCACACATACAAAACTGGAGCCTGAACTTACCATCTCTCACTCTGGTCTGAGGTTTCCAGATTTATTTACAAGAACAAACGAGATTCAGTGCTTCTTATTCTATTGGTTTTCTGCTGGAAATCAATTATGAAGTTCAGCCTTAATTTATTTTTTGAATCTTGATTCTCTTAAATGATGAACCCTTGCAGCTTTTAACAATGTGACCAGATTTGCACCTTTTTAAATTTTGTTTTTGTAGTCAGTGACAAGGTTTTATCAAGCACCTGCTTTTTCTCCTCCTCCTCTTCACAACTTGTTAAACTGTGGATTGGTAGAGTCATGAATAACTTAAGTACATTGATTTCAATGCCTCAAATGCCACCCGTAGTAATCATTAAAACATGAACAAAGAAAAATCGTTCATGCTTATGTAGAGAGGGAAAGAGGATTTGGGATCAATGGGATTCTCATTTTTACAGAATGCAAACATGTACTCAGAGCACTCAGCTCGCTACAGACTGCTTGCATCTGCCACGTGGAGGTGATACTGATCTACTGTTGAGGGTTATTGCAAGGCTTATAACAAGATAATTTATGCGAAATGCTTTGAATACTCTTAAGTGTTGTTGATAGCAATGATTACCCACAGTGTTGGTATAGGATGAATGTTATTTATGAACACAGACAAACCTGCAGACCTATAGGAGGTTTGAACATAACATTATGAACACAACAGGGGAACAACAATATCTTGCTAGACGTTATCGTGGTTTGTTTCTGCCACAAATGTGCCGTGTAAACAAGATGCTCCCCCCCCCACCTTGCATCCAAATAACAGTGGTAGTTCTCTGTAGCATGAGCTTTTGTGCAGATGTTTTGTGGGTTAAATTCCCCCCTGATTGTCCCTGATGGGCTATTCCGGTTAGAATAAATCAATGGAGAGAAATCTGAGTTTTGTCGCTTGGGAATGTGTGGGTTGCAGTTACAGTTCATATTGCAAACCCTTAATGGTAACCAAAGGGGTTGGGGTGGGGCAGGACTGGACTGGATCTGGCAAGCCAGATCAGGATCTGACCCACCTTCTGCAGATCACGTCTGGCAAATGTTTAGGGCTTCCTACAGTAATCTAATATCAGATTCTTTTCTTACTTTGCCACCCTGTGACTGTGAAGGCAGGGATTGCAATTGGTGCACCAATTGGAAGCCCTCCTTTCTGCAGGAATTGGCTCCCCTTGGGCGTTCCAGTCCCCATCAGGACTGGGGCTGAATCAGTGAGTACAGTGGTACCTTGGATTGCATAAGCTTCAGGTTACATACGCTTCAGGTTACAGACTCCGCTAACCCAGAAATAGTGCTTCAGGTTAAGAACTTTGCTTCAGGGTGAGAACAGAAATCATGCTCCGGCGGTGTGGCGGCAGCAGGAGACCCCATTAGCTAAATTGGTGCTTCAAGTTAAGAACAGTTTCAGGTTAAGTACGTACCTCTGGAACGAATTAAGTACTTAACCCGAGGTACCACTGTACTGCCGGCCTCGCTTTCAGCAGGATTGGCCCCACTTGAGAGTGCCTGAGTTGAACCTGAGTTGTGCCTGGTGCCAAATGAAGAGACAGGGTGCGAGTCCTGCTTCCAGATGAGCACTTCAAGGACCTCGGTGTTATCCATTTTGATCTGCAGCTTTACCTGTACCATGCCTAGCATCCTCACAGGCCAAAATAGGGCCCCTGGCAGGCCTTACCGTATTTTTTGCTCTATAAGACTCACTTTTTCCCTCCTAAAAAGGGGAAATGTGCGTGAGTCTTATGGAGCGAATACAGGCTGCGCAGCTATCCCAGAAGCCAGAACAGCAAGAGGGATCGCTGTGCAGCTATCCCTCTTGCTGTTCTGGCTCCTGAGATTCAGAATATTTTTTTTTCTTGTTTTCCTCCTCCAAGAACTAGATGCGTCTTATGGTCTGGTGCATCTTATAGAGCGAAAAATACGGTATTTATTCTGTGACCTGGAGGTTCCCCATCTCCTGATTGGCATGTTGAGGCCACGCTTAGTAGAGTGTGTGCCAGTGTATCCTTACGAAACTCTCTGCTTCAGCCTTGCAGATTATTTCCTAGCCCATCCAGATGTTGCAAAGTCACTTAAGTAGCGTGCCTGATGTTGGTAAATTTATAGCATGTCGTTATTTTTTTTATACAGGGTTTTTGACAGCAAGTGTATGAATTAGGCATGAGCAGAGACCACAGCCGCTGAGGCATAAAGGTTTATGGTGAAACTATGCAAAAGGAAATATAATTCTTCTCCGAGGCTGGAGAAGAAAAGGGGCACCCTGAACATGCACGATGGGAAGCAAGTTCTGCTGAACTGAAGGGAGCTTGCTTCCAAGGGCATGCTGTTTGAGAGGAGGTCATACTCCATTGAATAATAAGTGCATTAATCTCCTGCAGCATGGAAGCTCTTTTCTCCTTGTTCCTGTTAAGGGTTTTTTTCCTAACTGATTAGGACTTGGTGCTGCTCTTGTTCTGGAATGGCTTCTGAGCTCGGCTTCGGTTGGGGAGGGTGGGATATAAAAAAATTATTATTATTATTATTCTGAAGGAAGACTGCTTGGGTGGCCACTCCATTACTTGGCGCCTTACTTGTGCACCTTACAGTGCTTTTACTTACTTGGGTAAAATTAAAATTAGCCCAATAGGTGATATGAGGGTTGTACCCCTCCAGCTAGCCGCCTATTTTATTTTGCTTTTGCAATTATTATGCGCTGCCTAGAGTGTTTTCGTTACAGAAATGTGATTTAGTGAACTTTAGTTTTCATTTGATCTATATATATTTCATCTGTCCAGCGATAAGTATGAAAAGCGTCAGCTGTTCTTGGTGCGAAACAGGCAGCGTTCCTCGTACTCGGATACTCTTCGTTGCAGAAGCTTATACTGGCGGATGGAAGAATATGATCTGTGAAAGAGACAATTGTCCTGCTCTCATCTTAACAGTTTCACAGACTCCTTTGTTAATAGACAGTTGCAGTCCAGCTGCCTTCGCTTCTACAGACATACATTAATCTCCGTTTGACGGGCCCCGCATTTCATGATGCTGCTCAGTGTAGTTGTCTGAAAACTTTAGCAGCGCTTTAAACGATTCCAACTCAAAGGTACAAGCTAAATGAAGTTTAGAAATACCTACAGTGAGTGGCAGATTTCAGAGAGGAGTTTTCCCCAGCCCTACCTAGCAATGCCAAGGGTTAAAGCTTTGTTCTTCTGCAGACAAAGCATGAGCTCTACCTCTGAGCTCTGACCTTAATGGTGATTGTGGAAAACAAAAACTAAAGTACTACTGTTATATTCTGCCTCTATGCATGCCAAGAAGCTTGTTTAAGGTCATATGCCACACAGGCTACCCATGCTGGCTTTGATTAGGATGCTAATACAGTGGTACCTCGGGTTACATATGCTTCAGGTTACAGACTCCACTAGCCCAGAAATAGTGCTTCAGGTTAAGAACTTTGCTTCAGGATGAGAACAGAAATTGTGCTCCAGCAGCACGGCAGCAGCAGGAGGCCCCATTAGCTAAAGTGGTGCTTCAGGTTAAGAACAGTTTCAGGTTAAGTACGGACCTCCGGAACGAATTAAGTATTTTACCCATGGTACCACTGTACAGTGGTACCTCGGGTTACATATACTTCAGGTTACAGACTCCGCTAACCCATAAATATTACCTTGGGTTAAGAACTTTGCTTCAGGATGAGAACAGAAATTATGCAGCGGTGGTGCAGTGCCAGCAGGAGGCCCCATTAGCTAAAGTGGTGCTTCAAGTTAAGAACAGTTTCAGATTAAAAACGGACCTCCAGAACAAGTTACGTTCTTAACCCGAGGTACCACTGTATTAGATGCTTGCCAGAAAATTAATTGTGTGTGTGTGTGTGTGTGTAAATGTTCTGATTTCCTTTTTTAATAAGTAAAGGGGGGATTAACATGATGGCAACCACTTGAAATTAACCAGTCACAGCATCAAATACATGGTGTTTCTCTCTGCCCCCCCCCCAATTGCTCCCTGCCAGTCCTGATAATGGTTTGACTGTTTTGGCTCTTCCTCTTATGAAGCTGTTTCCATCCGTACAGTGACTTTGTAACTTTTAACAATTGGTTCATGAGTTTCCTTGTTTGCCTCATCCCTCCTCCTCCTTTTTTCATTTTGTGCTGTGTCTCTTGGATTGTAACCCTTAGGGCAAGTCTGTAAGCCACTCTGGAAGGCTTCTCAGCTTTGGAGTGGAGTTATAAATACAATTATGTGGCCGAATTATACCTAACCACACAAGACCTATATTAATAGTCATGTAATAGAACCCAACGGGACGCGGGTGGCGTTGTGGGTTAAACCACAGAGCCTAGGACTTGCCGATCAGAAGGTTGACGGTTCAAATCCCCGCGACGGGGTGAGCTCCCATTGCTCGGTCCCTGCTCCTGCCAACCTAGCAGTTCAAAAGCACATCAAAGTGCAAGTAGATAAATAGGTACCGCTCTGGTGGGAAGGTAAACGGCGTTTCCGTGCACTGCTCTGGTTCGCCAGAAGCAGTTTAGTCATGCTGGTCACATGACCCGGAAGCTGTCTGCAGACAAACGCCGGCTCCCTCTGCCTATAGAGCGAGATGAGCGCACAACCCCAGAGTCGGTCACGACTGGACCTAATGGTCAGGGGTCCCTTTACCTTTACTTAATAGAACCCAAAAGTTTGATGGAAACATGCCTCTGTTTTTTCCTTCGGAGCATTACCGATTTGTTGGCTTCATTGGGATGCAATGGGAAGCTTTTATTGTTACTAAAATAATAATAAAATAAAATATATTTTTTAAAAAAATAGTCCATGGATTTTCTTCAGTGTTCTGCCGCATTTGTCTGCTGAAACTGTTGCATATGGCTTTGTATTGGAAGGGTTTTTAGCACCGTGCAATTGTACAGTGTGTGTCACAAGAGAATGATTATTTGTAGGTATGCAAGTCTAAAACGGCTACAGATCTCTGCATCCAGAAATTTTAATAGCTTTTATGGCACAAATTGCATAAATAAAATGTTGAAGCAATTCCTTGTTATCCCTCTCTTTTATTATCCCTCCCACTCCGCTGTCAAATGCTGTGTTCTTTCTTGGACAGCAGTTTTATACATTTTTAAAATCAAGCTTTTCTTATTAGGACATAGCCAACTTTCGGAATCCTTGGATACTTCTTTCCTCTCGGCTTTTCAGTTTATCTGCATATATAATTGTGTGCATAGAACGGAATGCAAGAATCTGCATCAGTTTTGGGGAACTTGACTCTCGTTCCCTTCTAGATTCTATAGTACCGTTATCTGCACTTAGTGAGCAATCCTATGTGCAAGAAGCTGTCATAAGAGTTGGAAGGGGATCCCAAGGGTCATCTAGCCCAGCCCCCGGCATAGAGCAAGCCGGTGTAAGTTAAGCTGGTGTAGTGGGGTTGCTGCTCTGCCTAAGCCCTGGCAGTGGGAAAGCAAGCCTTAAAAATGGTGTTCAGTGCTGGGTTCCCAGCTCACATGACTGAGCTGGATGGGTTTAGGATTCAGCCTAAATCTCACCCTTAGTCCTGCCCCCAGAATACCGCTTTTGGAGAACTTGTTCCACTCTTGGCACCGCGAGTGTCAGCTGAGCCAGTACAGAGAATTTGTGCCGGCTTAACTTTGACTGAGCAAAGGAGGACACACACCCCCTCCAAAAAAAAGAAACCCAACCAGCGTACAAATCAATACAGTGGTACCTCGGGTTACATACGCTTCGGGTTACAGACTCCGCTAACCCAGAAATAGTACCTCGGGTCAAGAACTTTGCTTCAGGATGAGAACAGAAATTGTGCTCCAGCGGCGCGGCAGCAGTGGGAGGCCCCATTAGCTAAAGTGGTGCTTCAGGTTAAGAACAGTTTCAGGTTAAGAACGGACCTCCAGAATGAATTAAGTACTTAAACCGAGGTACACTGTATATTTATCTAACTCAACAACATACACACCCCGCACACAGAGAAACCACAGTACAACCAACCAAACAACCAACCAAGCTCTGGGGCCCCCAATCTCTCTCAGTGCCCCCCCCATATAAATAAATAAATATATATATATACACACACACACCTGCCTGACGCTGACACAAAAGCCCAGCACAAACACTGTGCAATGGAACAAAGGATTGTTTTCTCCCCCCCGCCCCATCTCTCTTCTCCCCCACCACATAATGTCTATGACCACAGTGTTTCATGCCGAATGTAAACGGATTGAAAGTGGACACACTATATGTACTTTTCTTTGGTTTTGTTGTTGTTTCACAAGAAAATGTTTAATAAAAACTAATTAAAAACAAAAAAAACCAAAACCTTGACTGAGTTGGCATAGGGCACTTAATCAGCCAGCTGAACCAGAGATCTGCAGAGATCCTAAGCTGCTCATTCCAGCGGATATCGCCATAGGATTAGTCTTTAAGTCTATTAGTCCTGAAGGCGTCATAATACTATCTGTGGTTACGTTTTCTGCAGCAGAATAACACTGCTGCCTCCTAGGAATTTGTTAGTGGAAAAGGAGAAACTCTAGAGCAGGTTTTCCCAAACTTGGATCTTCACCTGTGTTTTTTTTAGACTACAACTCCCATCATCCCAAGCTAGCTGGACAAGTGGTCAGGGATGATGGGAATTGCAGTCCAAAAAACAGCTGGAGACCCAAGTGTGGATGTGACATAGCTCTAGAGTGGGGTTTCCCAAACTTGGGACTCCAGCTGTTTTTGGACTACAATTCCCATCATCCCTGACCATTTAGCTAGGGATGATGGGAGTTGTAGTCTAACCCCCCCCCCCAGTGAAGACCCAAGTTTGGGAAACCCTGCTTTAGAGCTATGTCACATCGACACCATACATTTAGGTTGTGTCACTTCTCCTAAAGTATCCTAGGAACCATAGTTTGCTACTCCAAGTGCTATAATTCCCAGCAACCTTTAAAACTACTGTTCCCGGTATTCTTTAGGGGAAAGCATATGCTTTAAATATATTGTGTGTAGGCAACTTGATTCTGGAAGGAGAAACCCTTAAACCAGGGGAGGGGAACCCTCCTCACCCAGAGGGCCACATTTTCTCATGGGCAGCTTTCCAGGGGCCACATGCTGTCAGCCGGGATGGGGTTGGAGGCCAGGTGCCAAAGCAAGCAGAACAATAATAATAATAATAATTTATTATTTATACCCCGCCAATCGGGCCGGGCTTCCCCAGCCACTCTGGGTGCTTCCAAAAAAAATATTAAAATACTGTAATACATCAAACATTAAAAACTTCCCTAAACAGGGCTGCCTTCAGATGTCTTCTAAAAGTCTGGTAGTTGTTGTTCTCTTTGACATCTGGTGGGAGGGCGTTCCACAGGGCGGGCGCCACTACTGAGAAGGCCCTCTGCCTGGTTCCCTGTAACTTGGCTTCTCGCAGTGAGGGAACCGCCAGAAGGCCCTCGGTGCTGGACCTCAGTGTCCGGGTAGAACGATGGGGGTGGAGACGCTCCTTCAGATATACTGGACCGAGGCCGTTTAGGGCTTTAAAGGTCAGCACCAACACTTTGAATTGTGCTCGGAAACGTACTAAGAGCCAATGTAGGTCTGTCAAGACCGGTGTTATGTGGTCTCGGCTGCCACTCCCAGCAAACAGATGTGATGTTCACCTTCGTACCATAGGCTATATTTTAGCCACACTGGTTTCCCCTCCCCTTTCCCTGGCTCTTCAGTCTCAAAAGTTGAACTTGTGCAGACTTGCCTGAGGCTATCTGAATTTAGGCAGACTTGCCTGAGGATATATTTCCTGAGACTTGAGGAGCCAAATGGAGCCAGAGGTTCTCAGATACACGCTAGAGCTGGGCTGCAACTGTATAGACATAAATTTGAACAGGCAGTTTCAGCTCTGGTTCTGGACTTCATTAGTCTATCTGGAGCTGAACTGAATAGTTGAATTAGTTATTTAATCTTGATGCTATAACGAGCTGATAGTTTGTTTTTTTCTGGCACGGGTTTCTGCTTGATGTTGCAAATAGCAACACATGCAGTTTTCATTTGCAAAAAAATATTTTAGTCCTTTTTGTGTGAGTGACTTGGGAATTTTAGTTACATTGACTTAGAGATATCCTGTGTTCTCCTCTCCACCTCCATCGCATACTTTCTGAGCTGTGTTCTGGAGAAGGGCTGGGGTGTGGAGTTAAGGCAGATAAAAATCAATGGGGTGTGTTAGCATTTTTTTTATTTAAGAAAAAGCCCTCTCTGTTTTTAAAAGGAAAGGGTTTTAATGGGAATTAATTAAATACAGACAAGTGAAACTTGCACAAAATAGATTCTAACAAGCACATCGTTCAGTGACAGTTCCCCCTCCCTCATAATTGGAGAATGGTGCAAATAATCTGATTGTGTAAACTCAGGAATGTTATAAGGCAGAGATGAGCAATTTGTGGTTTTCCATATGTTGTTGGACTTCAACTTCCATCAACCCTGACCATTGGCCCATGCTGGCTGGGACTGATGGCAGTGTTAGAAGCTCAGATATATAAGCTAGGCACCAAATGACTCCTTAAACCAGGGTTACAGTCGCCAGAACAGAATGCATAGGCATTTGGGGGGCCAGGCAGCCCCCTACTTTCCCCCTACGACTTTATGGTTCCTGAAATCCATTCTGGTTGTGCGGATAAAATATAACAGATAGAATTCTACAGGATTTGTTGCCGGGGTGTGAAAACAGTCAACCACTACTATGCTATAAGATCCACTATCCTGTAATATTACATATGCCTGTTCTACTGATGAAGCCTAGGATGGCGAAACAAGGCTAATATTCCAGAAATCCTTGTCTTAGACTCTGTGAAAGGATTCTGTGGAACTGTAACAACCCTTCATGTGGATTATTGGACTCTAGGAACAGACAGGTGGAATAGACACTTATACGTGTATGGACCTTATGCATGAACTGATCCACTGGGTCTTCTGCTTTTTTTGTTGAACTTTATGAGACTTCCGTTGAAATCTACAACTTGATACAATGAATAGTATACCTTATTTATTCAAAAGTACAGCCGGTTACGTCTTGTAATAATAATAATAATAATAATAATAATAATAATAATAATTATTATTATTATTATTATTATTATTATTATACCCCGCCCATCTGGCTGGGTTTCCCCAGCCACTCTGGGCAGCTTCCAACAAAACACTAAAATACAATAAGCTATTAGACATTAAAGGCTTCCCTAAACAGGGCTGCCTTCAGATGTCTTCTAAAAGTTTGGTAGTTATTTTTCTCTTGTGTGTTGATTATGTTTCACATAACCATAGGTTTGTTGTTGTTGTTTTGGAGTGTGAAAACAGCCAAGGTCCAAGGATTCCCCGGGCATGTACCTCCAGATGGTGCTATTCTGGCACTCAGGCATCTTCACCGGGTCACAAGTGGCTGATAGCCCGGTACAAAAATGCTCCTGGTGCCTGGCTAATTCCAAACACCGGCTACAATGCTGTTTCTCTGCTTGGGCGAAGGTTAAGCCCATAGTCGGAGGAGTAAGGGTTCTGAATCCCAGTTGCTGAGACCCAATGGGAGCGGAGAGTGCTGTTGGGCTGGGCTTTCCCACCGGCATCTGGTTAGCCTCTCTGAGAACAGGATGTTGGACTCGATGGGGCAGTGGCCTGATCCAGAAGATCAGCAGAAGCAGCTGCATGAATGTGCGGGAGAGTTTGTTAATCTCTCACTGGTTAAGCCAAAAGTTGATTGTCCAAACATGGACTTAGTGTTGCCAGTTTCCCCCCTCTGCCACTCTTCCTGTCTGCTCACATCTGACTTGTAAGCACTTAGAAGGACTGGTGGGGTTGAGCGTCAGATGTTGTTTCTTCACTTTTCTTTCATCACCGCTGGGTATTTTGGAATGTCCTAACCAAGCGTTTGTTCTTGTTCTTTCAAGACCACCGCCGTCCTTACCCTTCCCCATTCAGCTGAAGTTGAGAAATCCCTTGAAATGTAAGGTTGTCGTAACAAAAGATGCAAGTTCCGAACCGTTTTGTGTTTTCAAAAAGGTACACGTAAAGCCGAATGAGCCAGAATATACCGTATTTTTCGCTCTATAAGACGCACCAGACCACAAGACCCACCTAGTTTTTGGAGGAGGAAAACAAGAAAAAACATATTCTGAATCTCAGAAGCCAGAAAAGCAAGAACAGCTGCGCAGTGAAAGAAGCAATCCCTCTTGCTGTTCTGGCTACTGTGATAGCTGCGCAGCCTGCATTCGCTCCATAAGACGCACACACATTTCCCCTTACTTTTTAGGAGGGAAAAAGTGAGTCTTATAGAGCCAAAAATACGGTATGTGTTTCTGTTTAAATAAAGCCCTGGCCCTTTACCAACAAATGCACATTGAGGAGTTTTTGTAATGGCGGCCCCTGAACAGAAATAATAGCTGTTGTCGGGGTGGTTTGGGTCTGGGAGCAATTCACACAATTAGGTGCCTTTTCTGTCATTTGAATTGTACGTATTACCATGGCAGGCAACAAACACCTAACGGTGGATCGTGTTTTGATTATTTTGTGGCATTCGTTCATAGCTAATCGCAGTGGTATGTGCCGTTGTGGATGATGATTCATTGGGCGAAATTTGGTTAAAGTGCAGCAGTGAACACGTTTAGAGATCTGTAAACCAAATTGAGCAAGCTAATATTCTCTCTTCCATTCACCTATCAACTTTTCTTAACTCTTAACTTGGAGGCAACTGTGGTGAGCTTTCCTAAGAGAACAGAACTAAACTTCAGTTAGCAACCACCAGCCCACACAGATTTGACATAGGGATCTCTCCCTCCCAAAAATACCCCACACCTTTCTGTTATATAGGAAACTTGCATTTCATTAATCTAGTAACCCCTCTAGAGGAAGCCCAGATATATGCCTTCCACACTAAACTGGGTTATCCTTTGTTATTGAGGGCCAGAACAATTAGGACAATAATTACATAATTAGTAACTGCAGCGGCAGGTGGGCCGTGATAAAGCCCCTTCCCACTACTGCTGTGTGTGTTTAAATAAACACACCATGGCCAGTCATAGAATCGTAGAATTGTAGAGTTGGAAAGGGAACCCAAGGGTCATTTAGTCCAACCCCCTGCAATGCAGGAAACTTGTGCGCAAGGTAAGGCTCGAACCTATGGCCCTGGGCTTCAGAATCTCATGCGCTACCAACTGAGCTATCCCAGCAAGTTGCATGATTATTGCTGTGCATGGTTTGATTCTAAGTCTGCATTGAAAAAGGGAGTGGTGGTGTAGTGGTTAGAGTTTTAGACTAGGCCCTAGGAGATCAGGGTTCAAATCTCCACTCAGCCACCATGAAGATCAGGGTTCAAATCCCCACTCAGCCACCATTCACTGCCTCTCATCCTAACCTACCTCACTGGGTATCTTGCACAGAGCCAGTTCATATTGCCATTACTATTTGTCTTGATCTCCAAGATCTCTATTTCAGCCCCTTCACATGAGATCCTTTCAAGCTGAAGATGCCAGGGACCAAGCAAAGCATGGGCCTTTTGTTGAACAATGGGCATTGTTTGCTGGGGTAGATTTCTTCTCTTCAGCTTGCAGCCGGAATTAGGAAGCACGATAGCTTTTGTTCTAGCTGATTACTTCGTGTCTCTGTGCTCTGAACAGCTTTTGTGTCCTTTTGTTTCTCTGTGTTTGCGCAGTAGAGAATCTTTTGTGATTACCTTGGTATTTGGGGGCAGTCTTCCATGTCAGCCAAAAGAACATGTGCTACTTGTGGGCATAATGGCACTAACAAGCCGAGTAGGCACATTTTAGTTTATTTATCTGAAATAACGTGTAGGCTGCTGTTCATCATAATGATCCCAATATGGGGTGCAACCATAAAAATACCAGTACAGTGGTACCTCGGGTTAAGTACTTAATTCATTCCAGAGGTTCGTTCTTAACCTGAAAGTGTTCTTAACCTGAAGCACCACTTTAGCTAATGGGGCCTCCTGCTGCTGCCGCGCCGCCGGAGCACAATTTCTGTTCTCATTCTGAAGCAAAGTTCTTAACCTGAAGCACTATTTCTGGGTTAGCAGAGTCTGTAACCTGAAGCGTCTGTAACCTGAAGCGTATGTAACCCGAGGTACCACTGTACAGTCATACCTCAGGTTGCGTTTTTTCGGGTTGTGGACTGCCGAAACCCAGAAGTACCGGAACGGGTTACTTCCAGGTTTCGGCGGCCATGCATGTGCAAAGCACCAAATCGCAACCCGTGCATGCGCAGACACGCCACTGCAGGTTGCGGATACTGCGGGTTGCAACGTGCATCACAACCTGAGCGTCCGCTGTAACACCATACCATAAAAGCAACAAAACACATTTAAAACAGCAAGCTCTACACCACTAGAGCAAGCTACGAAACTCCTGTATGGCTAAAACTAGTAGTATCTTATTCAGAAATACAGTACTGTGTATTACAGAAGACAGTTGAATTGCATATTCACACAAATGTTTGGAATGGTTCCTTTGCCTGGGCTTGTTTATTGTGTGCATTCACTTGCATTTACAAGGGTTGGTCAGAATATTTGAAATCTGATTGATTGATTGATCTTTTGTTTGCATCCCAAAAGTTGGGCGATGAAGAACAATAGATTACCATTTCAAACGAACAGGATGCTTGTAACGCCGTATTATTTTATTAAAACTCGGCAGTCGTATACACCTTATCTCCAGCTTCCTGAAGCTGCCGAAAATAAGATTTGCAAAGCTTCCAGGCAATGCTCATGTGGCTTTGGAAAGTTCCCAGCACTGGGCCATTTCAGAATAAGAAGGGCAGGGGTGCTGACAGCCCGTCTGTGTGCCCTTACCGTCATAAGCTGGCAAAGATGGCAGACTTGAGGATGAGCAGTGACTTCTCCGGTTTCAACATGGTGTGATGACTAGGAAAGGAGCAAAGGCTTCTGCATTAACCTCTTTCCAAGTGCTGACATGATTTAATGGTTCCACCTAGTTTGCATACTGAGGCTTGTGTGTTTCAGCACTTAGGCCTGCCGAATGTGGTCCCTGAATGGCTGCTCACATTAATTCGCATGCGTGCGTCAAATTACTTCTCTAGGACTTGAAGCAGCAAGGGGCTTTCTAGGAATACCACATTGCAAGGGTACGGTTGTAAGGGTAAGGTCCCAGTTACTTGTTTACTTTCCCTGCCATGTTAGCAAGTAGAGCTGTGTAGTCAAGCAAATGCGAAGCAGTGTGATAAAATAATTGCAAGAATCAAAACTCTCGGTATCCATTGTTCATTGTAAGAGTTTATCTCTTTCTCTCCTAAGAACTTCACACAAAACTTTATCTGATCGGCAGTCTTGCTAATCATGTGTTTGTGTGGATGTTTGTTTGTGTGTGAAGGAAGAGTTAGCTCCATCTCCTGCTTGCCAAATAATTCTTTCATTCTGACTACTTACTGGGGTTAAAGGTTATTGTGTGGTTTCAGGCCCCCCTCCCCTCCCCTGGCTGCAATTTCACCACTTTAGATAGTAATTTTACCTGAATATGTGCCCTTATTGCTGCCATTTCAGTACCTTAATTCATTTATATTTTTGTTGCTGCTGAGTTTGTTCGGGTTTTTTGCTAGATTGGTTAAATGAATTGTGACTTTGTGTCACAATTAGTCTCAGTAATTTTAGTACAATGGATTATTTTGAATTAAGTGCTGTGTTGATACTTGCCTTTGCTTTTGATTTATCAGTTTTTGTAATGAACTGAATCATTAAGTTGCAACATTTGTTATCTATTGCAACCCCACTTTGAGTGCAGTAATTGCAGAAAAGGTGTACATGAAATAAGCTTGACTTCACTACCTTCCAGTGCTTTGTGATTGATGTCCTCTCCCTTTGCCACGTTGAGGCAAAAAGTTTGTAACAACATAGTCAGCCAGCATAAATGTGAAACCTTTGACAGCTGCACTAATATGACTGGCTGGTAGAGCCTTTATTTTATTTTATTTTATTTTGTTGGCCAGACACCCTTTTTATTAAGTCCATCTGATCACGAGACGCCAACTATTTCCAGAACACAGGATTTGACAATATCCTATGCCTATACAGTGGTACCTCGGGTTAAGAACTTAATTCGTTCCGGAGGTCCGTTCTTAACCTGAAACTGTTCTTAACCTGAAGCACCACTTTAGCTAATGGGGCCTCCTGCTGCTGCCGCATCGCCAGAGCATGATTTCTGTTTTCATCCTGAAGCAAAGTTCTTAACCCAAGGTCATATTTCTGGGTTAGCGGAGTCTGTAACCTGAAGCATATGTAACCCGAGGTACCACTGTATAGCTGTAAAGATTTTCTATTTCATTCATACAGAGCTGCATTAACAGTTAGCACTGAACTATGGTTTGTCCGACAAACCATTAGTTATCCCAAAGACTAGTCATGGCTTGTTTCTGCAAAGCTTCATTTCCTTTCCAGCTCTTCTTGCCTCATGTAGCACCTAGAGTTGCCTTGCCAAGCAAGGCTTTCTGTTTGGACAGAACACCAAGTCACGGTTCATAAGCTAACAGCAAAAGGTGGCCTCAAGTTGTGGTCTATTGGCAGAAAGCAAACCATGGTTAATCTGCAGGACTGGGTTTGCTCATCAAGACTTAGTGCTGTATGCAAACTGGGCGCATACACACACACACACACACACACACACACTTAAAGATAGTTTCATATTGGGAAATATTTGGAGGGGCAGAGGTTCTCAAGTAGAAAGTGCAACAAAGCTGTAGCAGAACATGCCAAATAATGGTTTTCCTTGTTCTGTATATTCTTTCACAGACCTAGGTTACCGTAATTAGCAAGCAACATTGTTTCTTCTTTTCCTCTGCAGAGCTTTTTATTTTAAAGGGATTTAAATTCCACGATGAGTTAGAAACAAAGGTCTCTTTTCAGTTTTAAAGAGCTCTGCAACATGCAGCCCATGGATAACATGGGCTGAGTGTTGCAATCCTGCAAAATTGTTGCGTTGGTGCAGAGCAGGGTTCAGCAAACTTTTTCAGCAGGGGGCCAGCCCACTGTCCCTCACACCTTGTGGGGGGCCAGACTATATTTTTTTGGGGGGGGGGAGAACGAATTCCTATGTCCCACAAATAACCCAAGGATGCATTTTAAATAAAAGGACACATTCTACTCATGTAAAAACACACTGATTCCCAGACCGTCCGCAGGCCAGATTTAGAAGGGGATTGGGCCGGATCCGGCCCCTGGGCCTTAGTTTGCCTACCTATGGTGCAGAGGGTCCTGGCACTCACCTCTTTGGTTCATAAGCTTTCGTGTTGCAGTTGCTTCTCTCTGCCACCTTGCAAGTTTTGAGCACCTGCTTGTGGCCGCTCCTTGCTTTCAGTAGATGGTGATACTGCATACTGCTTCCCTCTTTTTCACCCCCCCCCCCGCCCCACCAGAAGGTGGGTGGCTGTGTTAATAATGCACGAGCATTCATGGACAGCTCTGTATGAATGAAATAGACAATCTTTACAGCTATATAGGCGTAGGAGATTGTCAAATCCTGTGGTCTGGAAATAGTTGGGGTCTCATGATCAGATGGACTTAATAAAAAGGGTTCTGGCAAATAAAATAAAATAAAATAATAAAATAAAATAAAATAAAATCAAATCATATCATATCATATCATATCATATCATATCATATCATATCATATCATATCATATATCATATCATATCATTACTGGATCCAGGAGCATTGCCACCTGAACTGCCACAGAAATATAATCATTTTATAAAACCCAAACTATCGGGCATTCCGTCATGTTGGAGTTCATTTACAATTAGTGTTCCCTTTTATGCAGGAGGCCATGCCTACCAAAACACTACAGGGTCCCTGTTTGTGTGCCTCCCCATATGGCTGATTAGTATGGCAGGCACAAGAGGCAGAGTCTCTTTGGTGGTGTCCCTATATTTAAGGAACTCCCTTTCCTGAAAGGTATAATTAGCTCACTCACCGATTTCATCTCGGGGGGGGGGGCTGAATAAGTTTTTATATCAGTCTCCTATTAATTAAAGAGTGTAGGTGGACATTTTAGTTCCTGTGTGTTGTTTGCACTGGTTGTAGGTTAGGGTTTTAGATCTTACAGCGAGGATGGTTGGCTTGAAATGAAATGAAATAGATTTATTGTTCTTTCTGGGGGGGGTTTAATCGTGAATCTTGGTAACTGTGTTTAAATGTTTTCACTCAAAATGCTTTGATTATGTTTATCATATTTGGAGAGGAGTTTATACTTCTAAAGACTACTTTTAAGTCTCCTCCATAAATAGAAGTGACATTTCCCCCAGGAGCTCAACATGGTGTGTGTGGTGGTCCTCCCCACTCCCCTCCATTTCACCCTCACGACAACCCTGTGAGGTAGGTTGGACTGAGAGACTGACTGGCCCCGGGATCAACCATCCAGCTTCATGGCCCAGTGGGGATTTGAACACTGAATCTCCCAGATTCTGATAGATGCAAACGACTGAGTCTGCTCATCTTCTACATACCGTATTTTTCGCTCCATAAGACGCACCTTTTCCCTCCTAAAAAGTAAGGGGAAATGTCTGTGCGTCTCACAAAGCGAATGTGTGGTCCCTGGAGCTGAATTGCCTGGGGCGAAAACCAGATTGTGCTTTTTAAAAAAAAAAAAAAGAAAAAAAGAGGGAAGGGGTATTGAAACAAAACCGCTGAGCAGCTGATCAGCAAGCGATCGGGAGGGAGATAAGAGACACTAGCGATAAAGGAGGCTGCCTGAGAGGGGGGGAGTAAAAGCACATGGATCCTCAGGATTTTTACATTGGGTCACCCCAAATTCGCCATCAGATCACATAGCGTGTCCATGGCTATAGCCTGCACTAAAAAATCACGCATCCACTGTCTTGTGGGGCAGCAATGGTGCAAAAACGCGGTTACAAAGCACGGATCCACATGGATACTCAGGATTTTTGCATTGGGCTATCCCAAACTCACTGGCAAATCACATGTGTGTGGCCACAGCATGAACCACAAAAATCATAACACCCACTGTTTCGTCTAAAAACTAGGTGCATCTTATGGTCAGGTGCATCTTACGGAGCAAAAAATACAGCAATCCTTTCAGTGGCCTAATGCAGAAGAACAGAGATGATGGAAGTGAGCACCGCAGGGCGCCGTGGGAAGAGCAATTTCCAAACAGAGGAACCCATTTTAGCACCAATATACTTTGTACAATACCTAATCATTTGATGAGGATTTGGTATAGCGACTCTAGCAAGACAAAGTCGTGCCTGTTCCCTTTAGGTTCATGTAGACCAGGGATGAATCTTCACACTCGTGCAGCTTTAATCAGGCCTCTTATTCATGAAAGAAACGGGAAGCTATTCAGTTGAGATTTTCTGGAAAGGTGGGGGGTAGTGATCTGTCACCTCCTCCCCTCCCCCCCCCATTCACAAGCTGCACTTTGCTGCCATGTCTGTTTTCCCCCCTGAACGATTCAGGCACATGAGATTATTGTGACTCATGCTTAAAGCACATTAAGTATTTAACATTGGAAATCTTGTGTTGGTGAGGTTCTTCCTCTCGAGGTTTTTTTCTTCTTCTTTCTACTTAGGGTTTACTCAAAATGCCACCTATTTCTTGGAATGACGGGGCTGTTTCCAGTGGGAGTAAGTGGTGAACCTGCGTCTGGGCTGCTTTTTGTAGCGTTTCAGTGCTCCTCCATACGGAAATCAAAATCAAAATGAAAAATCCATCTGTGGGGGGCGGAACTAAGCTAGGTTTGCCCTGGCATCCAGTTTTCAACGTGACTGACATACATATATATATATAGATATATATATTCCTCTCCCATTGAACCAATGGAGGGGAAAACGGAAAAATATTATAATCTTAAAATATCTAACTGTGAAGATACATAAAATGAAAGGGTATAAGGTCAATGAGGAGGAGGAGGATTGGTTTGAGAAGCTATTTGGGCAGGTTTGAACAATTTGGGGCAATTAAAATGTTAAAAGTTAAATAAACCTTGTGGAGGGAGGAGTGTTAAGGTATATAGAATTGTACATATGGTTGATTTGAATATGTCATTATTGATTATGTATACCCAGTGTATATATGTATTCATTCCTCTATGAAGGAGCATTCAATCATGTGAGACCCCTCCCACCTGAAGACTTGGGAGTGGTACTACCCAGACAAAAGGTTGCCACTTCAGCGAGCCCTAAGCTCTATTTTTGTTCCCTGCACGTCATCTGCATTCAGTTACATCAGTGTCTGCTTATCTCAGATCTCTCTTAACAGCACGATTCTGTGATGTTTGACCGCTGCAACTTTTACAGTAGAGCTAAAGAAGTATTCTAAACAGGGAGGGATATCGGACAGCGAACAAGTGTCTACACTCTGCACTAAAACATTTGCACCCCAGTAACCTAAATCCTGTTGTCGTATTTATTATTATTATTATTATTATTATTATTATTATTATTATTATTATTAAGTTTTGTCCTTGATATACTGCACAACAGGAGTGGGGAATCTCAGACTGGGAGCCATATGTGTACACGTACACACACACACACACACACACAGAGAGAGAGAGAGAGAGAGAGAGAATACCCTTCTCAATCTGGCTTTCAGGACTCTCCCTATAGGCCACCCTCACTCCTCAGCAACACTGTCTCTTCCCAGGCCACAATCCTCACCATTTTCTTTTGGGGCTATAATGCATCTTGCTTCTCTGGATGGAGGTTAAGTGTGTACAGGTGTGTGTCCACTGTACAGAGGTAATATTTGCGCCTATTGCTACACATACCTCTGTCTCTCGCCATACCCACTTAGTAGTGGGTATGTGCCCCCTCTCTCCTGGGTCCTAGCCTGGTACTATAACCACTAGGCCACCACAGTCTTAACCTTGTCTTCTGGGCAATTCACAGACATATAAATGATAAAATGCAGTTCAAATGGGTAGGCAATGTGGTTGCCCTCCAGATGTTGTTGGGAGAAAAAGAGAGTCTTCGCCAGGTTCCAGGACAACCATAAAGAAGGTACCAGGCAAGAATCTTTGGGGAGGGAATTCCACAGCCAGGTTGGTACCTGCACCAAGATGGCATTTTCTGTAGTGACCACCCGCCTCACTTCACCTGGTGGGGGCACCTGGAGCAGGGCTTTCTCCATACTTGAATCAAGAAGGTTGGGTTTTTTTTATCACAGTAAAAATGTATCTAGAAGAAGCAGTGAATCATCCTGCACGCTCTGTATAAATGTCGGTCATGCTCATTCTTGGAAGGAAGTGAGTTGATGCCAATCTGTCTCTTGAGATCTCTCGGAAAACACATTCATTCCACAGCCTCCTCCCCTTTCACTGATGTCAGAGGACATGCACGGGCTTTCTTTCAGTCTTACCACGTGGGGGGGGGATGTTTCCAGTTCCCCAAGGGTGCAGAAGTTGGCCACTTGTGACTAGAACTTTGCTTAATGAGCTCAGTGCCGTTGAGACGTCTCATAAGAACAGAAAACTCAGCGTACGGTTTTGGTTCCTCTGCCTGTCACAAAGGGTGTAGCTAGATGTCCTTCTCAAGAGGAACAGCAGTGGTTTCACCTCTCAAAGCATCTGTACCAACAGTACCAAGATGAAGTGTTTTATTGCAGAAGTTGATGCAGAAGTAGACTATTGTGGTTGGGGGCAAAGACAGGTGTGGCTCCATAGGCGTTCGTTATGGCTGGGGAATTGGAAATTCCATGCTCTGGTTTTTGTTTCATTTTGCAGTATTTATAAGCTACCCTGTTTTTTAAAAAAGTTCAAGAGCCAAAACGTACGAGTGCCAAGGTGTTTGGCTTTCAAGGTACGACTGTAGAGTGCTGTGGGATCCCAGAGTATAAATGTTGAGGAAATGCCATCTTCTTGAGTCAGACATCCAAGTATGAGTGGAGCAGCCGAAATGCAGGATCCAACAAGACCCAACATGATCAGCCTCTCTAAAAACGTACTATAGCTGATGGCATAAAAAGCCACAAAGAGGTCCAGGGGCATCAACAGTGTTGTACACCCCATGTCATCTATAGGAGTGGACAAAGGAGTTTTTCTTCCAAAAATAAATCTAGAAAGTCTAGAAGTTGACTGGCTACTCTGCATCCAGGAAGAGAATGTTAGCCTTCATTGGACATCTGTTCACATCTTCTGGGCCCAAGGAAAGTTTCTTCAGAAGCAATTACACCATAGTCTCTTTAGTTCAGCAATAGTTCTCTACCATGTGCTGGGAAATGTTATAAAAAGTCAGAAAACACTCTGAATGTAAGAGGGTTTACGAGGCCACTTGCAAGTTTAGTACTTGGCAGAACTGTGTATATTCTGCCAGTGGGGTGTGTGTGTGTGAGAGAGAGTGTGTTCCTGAAAAAAAAAAAATCACTAGGATCTGGCACTAACTCTCTATTATGTCTAAATTGAGTACAGAAAACAAAGTGAACTTGCATGGTGTTCATGTAAGTCTTATATTTATTTAGTTAACAAAATAAATATAAAAAATGGCTTCACTCCAAGCCTAGTCAAAAATGATGCATTTGGCCCAGCCAAATTTGTTTAATTTTCTTGGACGACCATTTAAGCTGAGCTTTACTGTTCATTTTGCATATGCAAGGAAGATCCCTCTCCTGGAACTTCTTAAGTTTTCTTATTCCAGCTTGTTTTTTCATACTGCTTCAAGTTAAAACCTAGCAGTTTGCATTTCAGTTTCTGAATCTATACCAGGTCTTCCGTATTTTTCTAATGCTGTGTGTTTCCTATACCAAGTCCCTGTCATTTTTTAAAATGGTTGATTTACTTAATATTTTTAATCCACACTTCATTGCTACATAGCGCAATCCAATTTCAGACAGGTTTGGTTTTATAATAAGGCAGCACAAAAATCTTTTAAGTTCGTTGCTTCTAAACTGTACTGCTGACTTGGTGCACAGAACACACTACATACAAAGGATTCTTTTGAAATCTATGGCTCCAGCCCATGGCGCTGATGACTCAAGAAAACTTGGGTTCTTATCTTAACCAGACATGTGCAGCCCTTAGCTATTAATACGTATTTACGAAATGGTGGCATGTAGGATACCAAAGGACAAATGTGTTCTGGCAGAGATATCCCTGCCTATCTACTTATTTTGCAATTAATACAAGACCCACTACTGGTAATTGTGGTCTGGAAGTGAAATTATGCTTTCTCCTGTATGTCACACAAATGAAATCTGGCAAATAACATGGTCTCTATCCTAAAATCTTTACTGTGCAAAATCGTTTTTCAGTGACGTCGTATATATATATATATATATATATATATATATATATATATATATATGTGTGTGTGTGTGTGTGTGTGTATGTATATATATATATATATATATATATATATATATATATATATATATATATATATATTGCTCAGCCTCTAATGTAAGATTGAACATGGCAAGGATTCTCCTTGGGTGATTCAATCTAAAAACTGGTTTGAATGGTTTCTTTGCAGACTCCACGAAACAGAATCAAGCACTGTGATAAGCCATCAGCTTTCAGTGTTTTTTATTCCTGAACCAACCAAAAGAAAGTAGTAGTAGTAGTAGTAGTAGTAGTAGTAGTAGTAGTAGTAGTAGTAATAATAATGTACAGTGAACGAACTGAGACCACCATGTAGATTTACAGCACAGCTAAATTTCTTAATTTATTTCCTTCTAGGACATAAGGCATGAAGCCAGTGACTTTCCATGTAAAGTGGCCAAACTTCCCAGAAACAAAAATCGCAACAGATACAGAGATGTCAGCCCATGTAAGTACTGTATCCCTCTCAATACGTTCAAGGAGTCTTTACAAAAGGGTGGAGTAGTGCAGATGCAATGCCAAACAATTCAAGGTAAAACTGTATTGTTTCCAATGTGTGTGCAACTTTAAAACAGCACCCTTCTGTTGCTTTAAATAACAATTTCAAAATAGGCTGCTCTGTGCTATTTTGATAATATACCAAAATATTACCGCTGGTCCTCCAGCATTGTAATTGGGCACAGACATGCAAAGCAGAGAAATTCGCAACTGGGGCAAGCAGAGATGGAGTCCAGTTTGTCCCAAAGCTGTAGAGAACTTGCAGTATGTCCACCTTGCTCATCTCCCCCCCCAACCTTTCAAATGCCCAGCTTTCTCTACATGCCAGTGATAAACTTTGCAAGGGTTTGACCTTGGAATGGTATTTTCCAATATCAGACCTTCGTCCTGGAATGCCTGCAATAGTGAAAGAGATGTGCCTGTGAGCTTGTGAAGGTTGCATTTTCTCTTCCCTGTTGAGTAAGCTCAGCCTGTTTCCATGCACTAAGCAAAGGCTTCCAGAATGGTGGGTTTGGGTTCCGAGGCAAGCAGTGAGCACAGACACTCAGCTTTTTAGAAGTTAAGCGAAGAACTGCTGTTGCTCAGTCTCTTTCATTTTTAGTGGCTAGTTTAAAAGCTGGGTGATTTCCTGTTTAATCACGTAAAAACGCTTTGCCTTCTCGTCCAGCATTCTGTTTCGCAGAGGAACTAACCAGTTACTCTGGTTAGGATGTCCACAAGCACTGGACACATACAGAAGCACCATCTTGCTGTTCTACCCCACCAACTGATCTTAAGAGGAATCTTGCATCTAGACCTGGCTGTACCATGTAACCGTGAATAGCCTAGTCCTACGTGAATTTGTCTAATTGGCTTTCGAGCCATCTAAGCTAGTGGCTGTTGCCACAATTCATAACAGTGAATTCCATTTGTTACCTACCTCTTCTCCAGAAAGCTCAGGACCATGTCAATTTATCTCAATTTATCATTGCAACAATCCTATGGGTGCATGCTCTGGTTATCTCCCGCTTGGACTACTGCAATGCGCTCTATGTGGGGCTACCTTTGAAGGTGACCCGGAAACTACAACTAATCCAGAACCCGGCGGCTAGACTGGTGACTGGGAGCTGCCGCCGAGACCATATAACACCAGTCTTGAAAGACCTACATTGGCTCCCAGTACGTTGTCTCCACCCCCATTGTTCTACCCGGACACTGAAGTCCAGCACCGAGGGCCTTCTGGCGGTTCCCTCACTACAAGAAGCCAGGTTACAAGGAACCAGGCAGAGGGCCTTCTTGGTAGTGGCGCCCTCCCTGTGGAATGCCCTCCCACCAGATGTCAAAGAGAACAACAACTACCAGACTTTTAGAAGACATCTGAAGGCAGCCCTGTTTAGGGAAGTTTTAAATGTTTGATGTATTACAGTATTTTAATATTTTTTGGAAGCCGCCCAGAGTGGCTGGGGAAGCCTAGCCAGATGGGCGGGGTATAAATAAATTATTATTATTATTATTATTATTATTATTATTATTATTATTATTAGGCCTGTTTGGCTAAGAGGTGGATGAGTGGGGATTTGCAATTAAGTCTCCCTGGTTCCAATCCATAATTGTCTCCACGTTGACTGCACTGGCTCTCAAACAAGCCGCGGTGAACTTTTCTAGCTGTTCAACTCCCAAGTGTGTCATAATGACCACCTGCATCTCATGAGGATTTTTTTAAAAAAAAAAAAAGTCATGTGCATTCAGTCATAGATCTCCTATCTACATTAATGTTGAAGATACGGTATCGCCATGTACTGGAAAATCTCTACCATCACTTAATAGACTAAAAATCAGCTGAGTCTTCCAGGAAAACTCAATAGAAGCTATAATGTTGCACGTAATTTTGCTTACTGATCAGTTTTAGGGGTTCTTTTTGTGGTAACCACCATTGATTTTTGTTTGTTTTAGATGAAACGGCTTCCAGTCAGTTTGGTTTTCCTGTAAAATGTAGGGATTCTTCTATATCTGGGTAGGCTAAATAGAGCAAACTTCAGATCTTTTGAAACGAAGTGCAGATACTGTCAAAGTGGCTTGACTATTGATAATAGCTGGGTGAAACATTAATTGAATAAAAGATACGCAACAGTGCAGGTGAAGGATTATGTTTTGGAATTATTGAGATTCCAATCTCTTCTGAAAAGTATGTGACAGCTAAAAAAAAAAAGCTTTGAAAAATAAGCATACAACTTCAGCCTGGTATAGGTCTGCTTATATCTATCTTGATTGAAAGTGAAAATGCAAACATAACATCTCTTTTAGTCCAGCTTGCACACCACATTAAACCATAGTTAAAGTAAACTATGGTTTTATGTGTCTGATCAGCATGCTGGTTCATTCTTATAAAATCATGGACGCCCGTGATTTCATCAGTATGAACTGTACCAGAAAGTAGACACGTTGTAGTCTGGCTTCTTGTTACACCCCAAGCTGGATTCATGGTTTGTTTCTCCAAACAAACCACAAGCTGAAGCCAAGGTTTATTCTTCACTTACCACTTGTGGTTAGCTTGCGGGAAACAAACCTCAAGCCCAGGTTTGCATGTTACAAGTCAAACTGTGGCTTGTCTCCCCTCCAGCACAGCAGGAGTGGGAAAGGTCAAAGCACCCACAATATCAGCAGTGTACACCAGCATGAGCCTATGCTTGTTGACATTAAACCATAGCTTATTTTAACTATGGGTTAACATGACGTGCAAACTAAGTTGTTGTTAGTAACACATCTTATTAAGCATCAGTCACACACTCTTTTCAGAAGAAAATGGGTGCTGTTCTATACTTCATTATTTTGAAATGACAGATGTTAGCCCTTCTTTTTGAATAAGCTGCTTCGCATAAAGTGAGTAACACACAGTGGTTTTCTTACTGTGCATTCTACAGTTGACCACAGTCGAATTAAGCTGCAGCAGGATGATAATGACTATATCAATGCCAGTTTGATAAAAGTGGAAGAGGCAAACAGGAGCTACATCCTCACACAGGTAAGTGCTTGAGAGAGGAGGAAGGATGGAGAACCCATTTCATAGTCTTCCTTACCTCTTGTTCGGTCTTTGAATCTTATAAATGCATAGCTTGTGTGTGGCATGAGAGAGAATTGGTTAAAGGCATTCGTTTTTCCTGTTGTGCAACATTTCACTGCTGTAGAAATGCCCATAAGAGAAGTTTGCCATAGTTAGCCGTTTCCTTCATGAATTAATCTAATCCTATTTTAAAGCCATCAAGAGTTGGCCACCCCTGCCTCTTGTGGGAGTATATTCTATAGTAGGCATAGGCAGACTTGGCCCTCCAGATGTTTTGGGACTACAGCTCCCATGATCCCTAGCTAACAAGACCAGTGGTCAGGGATGATGGGAATTGTAGTCCCCAAACATCTGGAGGGCCGAGTTTGCCTATGTCTGTTCTATAGTGTAACTATGCACTGTGTGAAGAATTGCATTCTTCACATTTGAGAACTGGGGAAAGTCAATAGAGTGACAATCTAGAAAAGAGGGCCTGCCAGTGTTTTGATAATGCTGGACCCTGAGGTACTTACTGACATGAAATATGACTTCCAAAGACCTGGGACCCCCTTTGGAAGAATGTGTTTATAAGGCCTGCTTCTGTTTGTATTACGGCTTCATTACGTGGAATAAGATCGACAAAAGCATATAGATTCTTTTACACAAAGGATTTTTCTTTTTGTCACTTGTATGCCTAGAATTATGAATTGCAAATTGTGATTTAAGCATTCTGAAATCCATTCAAGTTAAACAAGGGATTGCTCCTTCAGCATTTCTTACTGCATAGTATATCCATGCTTTTGTGATCTAAGTAACTTTGATGCTGCCTATTCAAGTCCCCCCTCCTCCTAGCGTATCTATGTAGAAGGCCGTAGAGCTGCTTTTCTTATTCTTCAGTGACTCTCAAAAATAGATCTCCTTAGAGAGGAGGCATGGGTAATTTCCAGCAGAGCTTTGCATCCCTCCTTGGCTCCTCCCAGCTTTATGTCTTTGTTGTTACTGAACCGGGATCATTTGCTCCCCCAAAGCAGAGTGCAGGAAGCTGTGCACCAGTCCCCTTCCTGTTGATGGTCGGTTTTGTGATCAGCCGTGTCCTTTTCTCTTTCTGAAGCTGTTTCCTTTGATAGAATCTTCACTCTGCCTCCTCCCTCTCTCATTGGCCCAGGCACTTCAAATTACTCCAATTCTTTTCCATTGATTTGTTTGGGCTCGATCCATCTTGGTTTCTCGTGTCTATTTGTCTCAGTTTTGCACAAGGAGTCATGCGAAACGCCAGTGATGACTCGAGGAAGTCCCCATGGACAAGTTGAAGAGCCTTTCCTTAGCTTTAAATCTTATTAAAGCAAAGGGTGGTGGCAGTCGACTAGGAACATCTGTAAGGAAAAGTAACCTCTATTCAAAACAAAATAAAAAAAATTCCTTCCAGTAGCACCTTAAAGACCAACTGAGTTAGTTCTAGGTATGAGCTTTCGTGTGTATGCACACTTCTTCAGATACCTAAGTGTGCATGCACACGAAAGCTCATACCTAGAACTAACTTAGTTGGTCTTTAAGGTGCTACTGGAAGGATTTTTTTTATTTTGTTTTGACTATGGCAGACCAACACGGCTACCTCTCTATTCAAAAATTACACAAATTAATAATGCACACTCAGTGTTCAGAACTCCCATTGTTCTAGGTGCATTTTGCGACAGGGAGCTCTGGGCGCGGTACTGCCCCCAAGATTTCAATTTAAAACCGCAGAGTGGAAGGAAAGGAGTACCTTTTTCTGCCTCTCCACTTCCAGCTACTCTCTGAAGACTGGACAAGAGACCCTCATAAGAATATTAGGGGGGCGGGCAGGGGAAGGACTAGACCGTGTGAAAAATGAACACAAGATTTTAGCTGCAGTTCCTTCATTTTCAGCTTTTTATTCTTGTTATAAAAGTGCGCCTATACATTCCATTGTTGCACCCATAACCTAGGTCTGAGGTACCATTTAGCTCCTGGCTTTCATATCTCAGTTTCTAACACTCTGCATACTCCACGAATAGTGATGATAATGTGGCTGAACTGACAGAATCAGTAAAGTATCAAGTCTCCAGGTGCCTCTGTTGTGCACCGAGAATGTCTTTTCAATTCACTTTGGGATTTCCATAGGTAAAGGTAAAGGCGTTTGTTCACAGACAGCTTTCTGGATCATGTGGCCAGCATAACTAAGCCGCTTCTGGCAAACCAGAGCAGCGCACGGAAACGCTGTTTACCTTCCCGCTGGAGCGGTACCTGTTTATCTACTTGCACTTTGACGTGCTTTCGAACTGCTAGGTTGGCAGGAGCTGGGACCAAGCAATGGGAGCTCACACCATCGCGGGGATTAGAACAGCCAACCTTCTGATCGGCAAGCCCTAAACTCTGTGGTTTAACCCACAGCGCCACCCATATCCCTTTTCTTCCATGTGTAGGTGTCCTAAATAATGATTATATTACATAGGGTGCATTCACCCTACTCCACAGCATGGAAAATTGAGAGCAAAGTCTCACCCATATAGAAAAACAATCATGTGAAATGAGACCTACAAGGCTCAAGGTCTTGTACCAGTGCCGGATTTACGTATAAGCTAAACAAGGTATAGCTTGGGGCCCCACTCTCTTGGGGGCCCCCCAAAAAATGTAAAGGGGAAAAAATTGGATGTACATTTCCAAAATATAAGATAAAAAACAAATAAAATAAAACCTACATGCAGCAACAGTGGCAAATGGCTTTAGATACTATTAGATCCATAAATTACCATATAGCATATATTCAACATAAAAAACAGCGACAATTTGTTGTTGACAAAGAACAACTGGACATATAAAGGGCCCCATTACCTTCAGTAGTTTAGGGCCTCATCAAACCTAAATCCGGCCCTGAGTTGTACCAAAGCGGTTATCCAGCAAACGAGGTGGCAAAGTCCCATCTAAATTTAACGAATATTTGCATAAACTGCTCCTGAGCAACCAGTCTCCCTCTTGAGCTGGGGCGAATACAGTATCACGGAGTCAAGTAAACAGGCAACATCTGCTCAAGGGTACAAGGGTTCAAGGATGCATTGTTGAGGGTGCATCAGAGGCAAAATACTGTGGGTGGGCAGAGATGTACATGAGACAGAGGAAATGCAAGGATGAGAAGTTAAATTTGGTGTAATCACATTCATAGTGGTGAAGCAGCCCTTCGTTTGCTCTGAGCATCTCCCCATAAGCTTTGTAATACAGTCATACCTCGTGTTGCATTTGCTTCAGGTTAAGCGTTTTCAGGTTGCATCCCGCGGCGACCCGGAAGTACCATGCGCAGACTCTCAAAATGACATCACGCACATGCACAGAAGCAGCGAATCGCGACCCGCAGACACGGGTTGCGTTCTGCTCAGGTTTCGAACGGGACTCCGGAATGGATCCCGTTTGCAACCAGAGGTACCACTGGACTTAAGGCTCAATCATGTACCCATGTGCAGGTAATCAGAAGTTAAGAGACTAGGAAGCCTTTGTTCCTGACCTCCTAAACTTGGATAGACTGGGCAATCCAAATCCCTTTGACTCCCAATTCCTAGCAATATCTATTCTGGATTAGTTACTTGAATAGCAACAGGATATAGCATGCATTCGGGTGATATTAAATGCCAGTTGTGGGCTAATGGAATTGACTTTTAGCCACTCGGCCATCAGTCACTTTCTTTTCCAAGGGGCTAGTTCGCTGCACTTGCAAGCTTGGTGAGTGCAGGGTTCCCATTTTGGCCAGCCTAATATCCTTAGTAAGTCTTTTGTAGATACATTTTAATACATTGGACCTCATGGGTTGATATGTGAGGGACTGGTGGGAAAGGAAGAACCTTTGACCTGGAAGAGAGGTTACTTTGAAAGTGGATCGGGTAAACATCTAGCAGGAATAGTAAACTCTTCCTGACCTTGCGTGTCAATGCTATGCCAAGACTTTTCATGAAATGATAAAGATGGCTGAATTTCCTAGCAGTTGGCTTTTATTGTCTCTCGTTTCTGTGAATTGTAAGTTCCATTGATTGAACAAGCATCTTAAATTTATCATGCGGAGTGGCGTTTTCATTTTTTTCTCGACAAGCTTTCTTAGAACTGTTCTTTACCATTCCTATCTAGCAAATAATGAAATAAGGGCATGGTTCTCTATCTATAAAACTTTCAAGTTCTGCATCCTTAAAGATTAGTATTTGGCAACTTCACAATATGAAGCAGGATGGAAATCACTTAAAACTTCACATTTTATGTATCTGAAAAGAGGAGCCACTCCCTGTGTTGGGTTTAGAAATAGAGAATTGTTGCTAGGCTGCTGTTCTCTGAACTTGTACCACATTAAGGCTTTGTATCTTTGCAGGGGCCTCTGCCAAATACTTGTGGTCACTTTTGGGAGATGATTTGGGAACAGAAAAGCCGTGGCGTTGTCATGCTCAACAGAGTGATGGAAAAGGGATCAGTAAGTAACGAAATCATCCCCGCCCCCCAAATGTTTGTTTTGGGATCCTGAGCACATGGTGCATGCACAATTTAAAAACCTGATGAAAATGGTCCTGTAAGGGAAAAAATGCAATAATACACATGCCAGAAGTGAAGAAAAATAAGTATTTGTTAGACAACCTAGAAATATAATGGAATCTATTATGTTCAGAACCAGTTGTGCAGTATGAGTGCAATATATGACCAGCCTGCAACCCAGTGCAATGAACTTTTTTACTTTGCTCCTTTGCAGTATCAGCATTTGGGTGTAATGAAGGGGCTGAGCATATTTATTTACTTGTATTTCATTTCTCTCTCAGTCCCAAGTTAGTTCATAGAGATGTGGTAGCCAGTGTCAAGTACAGAAGCTAGCACTGAGTTTCACCAGGAGAACGAGTTGCACAGACTTTTTATTCCGTATCCAATTTTTTGGTGGTTCCTTTATTGATGGGCCACGTGGAAAGGTGTGAAAAATTCTTGGGACATTCCTCAGTTATTACTATTTTCAATTCAGGTGTTTTTGTGCATCAGCAGAGCCCTCAAAATGTGGTTAACCAGGGTCAGTGATGTCATTGCATTCACCGTGTGATCCCTGAATGGCTGGGATCACACAGTGAAGAAGTCTGTTCAGGATTTTAAAAGTGGCTCTGAAGCAGCAGTGTATTGATTACAGATGACTGCAAACAGGTATGAAAAAATGCATGTAAGTGTTTAAAGCAGGGAGACACTGGGGACATTTTTGTACCCATTAAAACAGCAACTTTCATATTGAAAATTGAACAGCTTGGAAACTTGGTACAACAATAACAGCTGTGTCAACTCCTAGCTATTAAAAGCCCTCCAGATCAGACCTTTTATTAACCTAAACTTTCAGCTGACATTGCTGTTGCTTTTTCAACCCTTTGCACGTGTCCAAAGAAGAACCACACTATACCACTATTTTACTTGTTTTCAGTTGTGTATGTCCTTCATTCTGTTGTGGAACCCAAGCCAGTGTCCATGTGGTTCTCAGGCAATCCAGGGACTTCTGTGGCTGCCATAGCTACAATGATAGTCCCTTTCCTCCTCGTTTTCCCTTTACTTTCTTCTCCTCCTGCTCCCCCTCTGGTCTTCACATTCTCTTACTACTCCCGAAACCATACTGCTGCTGCATGTGTGTTTTTGAAAGCTCTTCAAACACTTTAGTAAGCACATTTGATATGCATATTTTTCTTGCTTCAGGGTTTTTGCATAATGCATTTTTGGGTCGCATCACAAACAGCCCTGTGTGTGGGTGCTGTAAAGCAGATGGTGCACTCACTGATGAATAAATCACTTTTATAAGTAGTTAGGAAGGGACGCGGGTGGCTCTGTGGTCTAAACCACAGAGTCTAGGGCTTACAGATCAGAAGGTCGGCAGTTAGAATCCCCACAACGGGGTGAGCTCCTGTTGCTTGGTCCCTGCTCCTGCCAACCTAGCAGTTCGAAAGCACGTCAAAGTGCAAGTAGATGAATAGGTACCGCTCCAGCGAGAAAGTAAACGGCTTTTCCGTGTGCTGCTCTGGTTCGCCAGAAGCGGCTTAGTCATACTGGCCACATGACCTGAAAGCCGGCTCCCTAGGCCAATAAAGCGAGATGAGGCTGCAATCCCAGAGTCGTCCGCGACTGGACCTAATGGTCAGGGGTCCCTTTACCTTTAAATAGTTAGGAAATTCATACCTAGGTTTACCTTAGGGCACAGGTGGGGTACTGTTCTAACCCCAAGGACCGTCTTACTTCGTGGGGAACGTCCCAGGAACCGCATTTCGGGGCCAAAGACAAAAGTGGACAGAACAATGGATGTAACTCTTCACGTGGCCATGTGCAACCTCCCCTACCCCCAAATGCACTTGTCCATCTACCATCCATGCATGCAAAAGGTACTATTCAAGGGCAGTTCCAGGACACATTCCCGTTCAAGCAAAAGCATCTGAGGAGGCTGCAGAGAGCCTGAGAATTAGATAAGAGAGGACTGGGGAGCATTCAGCCCCTGGGCTTGAGGTTCCCCACCTTAGGCAAAAAAACAGGCAGTGGCTCCACCACTTACACAGGTTAATCTGGAAATGGTTCGTGGAGCTGGTTAGTTGACTTCTGAATTTATCATCGCAGACATCCAAATCATTCCCTTTAAGTTAAAGTGGTGAACACATGGGTGTCCATGTGCCACGTGGCCTGTGTGCGAGGGGTTGACAGCTGAGCCATCTTCCATGCCTCTCATTTCATTTGTGAAGCTCACCCAACTGTTAAGTAACGTGTGGTGAAAGGAGTTGTCAACATGGTGCCTTCCAGATTGTTGTTGGACTCCAACTCCCATCAGCCTCTGGGATGATGTGAGTTGGAGTTCAAGAACATCTGAATGGCACCACGTTGACTACTTCTGTGTTTCGAGCTCTCTTCTTCTGTCTTCCTTCAAGTCTTCGGCCTTGAAGGAGTTGCCGAGCTCGCCTGCCAATGCTTCTCTTTCCAAACAACAGTCAGTCGACCACTTGTCATAAATAACCTCGCAGGCATTTTTCAAAAGTCCTTGGAGTGAAGAGCGAATTGTATTCCTTATAGGATATAGGAAAGATTTATGGAGAAGTCGTCTGCAGTAATCACTGTCTTGTTGAGTGGAGGTTTCCAGTTCCCCAGTAATATGCGTAGTGAAACAAATCTAAAACGAGAAGTACAGTAACCACAGACTCAACCATTCCTTCCTCTCCCACTCACCCCCACTCATTCTTTCTCCACTGCCAGTAAGCTTGAACAAAGCACAGAATTATTGAGATCCCCTGAGGGAAGGCTGCTAATGCTTCTCGACAAACGGTTGAGGGGGGATACTCAATGGGAACTTGGCAAAAACATTATTTGCCAAACCATTTAGTGTAAAAAAAAAAAAAGTTACATGGAGCAGATTCTCTTGCAAGCTGCGATTAAAAATAAATTTGCAGAAGATTAAAAATTCTTTCTGTCTCCAACCAAGTCGTATTGTTCAGGAGTTAAATGGGAAAAGACATTGGTGCCTTCTACAATGGGCTATCCTACACATAATTCCTTCATTTCCCCCCCCCCCCTCTGGATAAAACATTTTGTGGGTTGGTAAACTATTGCCTCAAACACTTCTTTTGTGTAATACTCCCTACTGGATTGTACCAGTTTCCGTTCTATAAAAGGTCTCCAGTATTACCATCCCATGTTGGACTATTTTTGATCAGTAATTAAATAGCATAATTATCCATCTCTTTGTCATATGGTAGAGAAAGCAGAAAGAATAAGGCTATTGCACTGAAAACGGAACACTAAAAATCCAAGAACAGTAAACATTTCCCTCGTCAAATGTCATTGAAGTTGTATTGAATTCTGCAGGACAGCGTTCTCCATGAACCCAAGTTCTTGGTGTCTACAATTGTAGGTTTGATAGTTGTCTCAACCATTGGACACCATCAGCTTCATGGCATATAAACATTCTAGCGATGCAAATCTTGGATTTCCTGGGAAATTATTATTGAGAAAATTACTATGATCAGTCAAGAACTTAGGTAATTGAAATGCCCAGACTCCATTTTCAGTGAGAACAAACCGCTGTAACCTTTAAACTATCCCATATGGCATCAAAATGATCTCATAAGATTGGGATTTGGGGGAAAGGGGTTGAACTGAACTGAACAACTCAATTGCATCTGTGTCTCTTGATTCCTAATTAAAAGCTACAGTTGTGTGCATGTATACTTCTAGCTGTTCTCCTAAATAGAGTCCCATAAATCGTTAAGGCAATTTTGTTGGCTCGTTGCAGTTGTCAGTTTTGCCCAAATGAGGTTTTCCCTAGCTGCCATGTTCTGTAATCCCAGATCGGTTCCAGAAACCCGGTGCCTAGCGCCAGTCCATGGCACTCGAAAATATGTTTTGTTCACTCAGTGGTTTCAGTGGTTTAAGGGGTAATCACAGGGGTTTCTCCTGTTGTTAGCGGTTGAGACTTTCAGCGTAAATTCTTAGGGGTGGATGAACACACACAAGCACTGGAAGCTGGAAACTGCGGCCTATCTAGAGTACACTCCACTCCAGCCGGTATCCAAGGCAAAGGTCTTTCCACATCCTGCCACCTTTCAGTGGCAAACTGAGACCTGCATGCAAACTCATGTGCTACACCACTGGCACACTTCCAACCCCAGAACTGATGCACTCTGCATTCCATCACTGCATTTTGCAAGTGATCTCTTCCAACATCACTCACGCGTCCTCCAGCATCTTCAAGGAGCATTTAAAGGAGGGTTAGGGGTCCTGTGACCTTCCAGATGTCGACTTCCCATCAGTCGCAGCCAGAATGACCATTAGTCAGTTACGGTGGAAGCCAAACACAGGTTCACAACCGCTGATTTTAAAGACTCGCCTCTTTGCTCAAGTCCTTCCCTGTACAATTTCCTTCCTCTTCTTATTGACTGGAAGCCTGTGGGAAACGACAGCCCCCCCCCCCCTTTTCATTTCTGCAAGTCTGCTTTTAGATATTCAGTAAACTACGTCTGTGTGCCACATGTACACGGATAGTGCGAAGGGGCTGTCTATAAGTGCTATGCATGCTGATGATTTGTAAATAATGCTTGCCGTTCTGGGCGACTCCTTGTCAAGCAGCTTGAACACGAGTCTTGCTCGTTTCCCCCCTCTAGATAAAATGTGCACAGTACTGGCCGCAAAAAGAGGAGAAAGTGATGCTCTTTGAGGATACAAACTTGACGTTAACCTTGATATCAGAAGATATAAAATCCTACTATACAGTACGACAGTTAGAATTGGAAAACCTCACAGTAAGTATGGGGAAGCTCAGCGTTAACCATTTCTCTCTCACACATACGCACACTTTTTACAAACCGTATTTTGCTATATTAGTCCCCTGCATTAAGAAGATGGATACTTGATGACTCTTTGCTAGAGCTTCAAGATCTGCTTAATGCTGATGTAGCAGAATCTCAGTTGCGTTGAAGGTATTTTGTTCTAACATTTGAGAAGTTGCCGCACTGGCTCTTCGGATTCTAGTTCCTAGGTATGGGCAGCACATTCAACACAGATAAGCACATCAGGGGGTTTTTTTGCCATCGTACCTGCAAACATCTTTGCAGCCATGGGGGCTAGAAACACCGCAGGAATTCTCAAGAGTTTCCTGTCTCTACATTCTTGGCAGTTGTGTGGAAATAGAAGTGGGGAAAGCAGTATGTTTTCCATATTTCCCAATTTTTCGCTTTTTTAATGAGAAGCGCAATTAGGTCATGTCCCATAGTAAAGTACTTCCTAGAACGAGGGTGGAGGACTGTATAGGTCTAGTGCACCTGACACAGTTATGCTTGGTGAGCCTTTTTCGCCAGCATGGGTTTTGCAAAACACTTTGCAAGGGACCCAACAATCAGCTGATAGTTGAGTCTTGCTGAGACCCTTGGAAAACACTCAACAAGATAGCGCTTTGCAAGGGTCTCAGTCAGACCCTTTTGCTGAGTCCCTTGCTACAAAAAAAGCTATCTCGCAGACAATCAAGTGATATCCAGGCCTTGTGGATCGCTTTGCACGGGGCTTTGCAAACTCTCCTTCAACTGAACAGGTTCCCATGAACTTTCTCCTAGATCTTGTGCCAATAGCTGATGGCAAACCGCAGAATCAGGCTACATTTGAATCAAGAGGCAAACCCTGTTTAGCGGTTCTAGTAGTAAACAACTACCATGTAATAATCATATAGGATCTTAGGGCAGATATGGGGAACAGTTCCCAGCCAGCAGAAGAGATGCTTTGGTACCCAAGTGCACAAAGCCATAGAATTGTAGAGTTGGAAGTGACCCTGAGGTTCATCTCTTTCCCGCAACGATTTTGACAGGTGCGCTAGACCGCAATCCCCAGTCACCTAATGGCACCATGACATCCGTTGATGAATTTTCCTTTGCCTGTGCAGTTTGAAATCGAAGAGGGCTTTGCAAGTGCTGACAATCAGCAGTGCCCGCAAAGCCCACTTTCAGCAGGAAACTGCATCTGTACCAGTCCCACAGGGCAGGTGGACTTGTCCTGGCCAAAATGGTCTCTCATGCCAGATTTGAGGCCTAGCCAGTGTGATGAGGCCCCTGGGCTGGAGAATCCACAGCCTTGCCCTAGAATATCATGAATTGCAGTGTCCCTACAGTGGAATTTGAGATACTCTGTGAATCTTTTTACACTTGAGTAAAATTTTTGTGGCACCTCATGAAGTAAATGCCTGTTCAAATGTAGCCTTGAAATCAACTTTCTGAAGTTTGGCCAGGGCAGGTGTGGGGAGTTGTCGGGTGTTATGTTCCATGCACGTGTAATTTTTTTTTTTTAGAAGATATATGAAAATAAACTGAATGTCAAGTTTCCTAATCACTGAAGCGTTGTTGCAGGCCATAACGAGTATCGCTGCGTACTTTTATTTTCTTGAAACCTTGGGTGAAAATGTTTTTTTGGCTTTTGCAGACACATGAAACTCGAGAAATCCTGCACTTTCATTATACAACGTGGCCTGACTTTGGAGTCCCCGAGTCTCCAGCTTCGTTCCTCAACTTCCTGGTCAAAGTGAGAGAGTCGGGGTCACTGAGCCCCGAACATGGACCCATTGTAGTACACTGCAGTGCAGGGATTGGAAGATCAGGAACTTTCTGCTTGGTTGACACTTGTCTCCTTTTGGTAAGAGAAGCTTGCTTGTAAGGTGGAAGGGAGTGTTGGCTGCCATTTTGTTTAGTGCCTTTCAACTCCACAAGTCTATCATGCTAAGCAGAGCAGAGCGAAATAGGTTTCATAAACTTCGGCAAACCCTTTGTAGCAGTGACTGTGTGGGACATCTGTCTGAATTCTGCTTTAACCTAACTCCGTTTCAGACTTGTGCTGGGCTGGCACTAATCTTTATGTCATGGAGGAACCAGCACACAGTTCCACAGTACCACCAGTGCACAGTTAAACTGTGGCAATGTATAGAGGCCCATACATAGGAGAACCTGATACTTCTGAATCTTCACCCTGAAAAAGAAAAGGGTTTGGGGGAGAGAGAGATTCCTACAGACAACTCCCATCCTAGAGTAATCTATTTCCGCTTCAAAGTTTAAAATCAAGCCTAGCTTTCAGTGAGGCCTTTGTTTAGCCAGGTGCTAACACCCTCTCTTTCTACACCCTTGCTGTGTCTTGTTTCAGTAGATGTGCTTTTGGTAGGAAAACTACGAAAACGCTATGTTCTATCCACTTCATTCTGAAAACTTGTTGCCTTAATTTTCACATTTATCGCCATGATTTTTGAGTATGTTGACATGATCCTTGTTGACATGATCCTTGGCACTGCAGCTAGAGAAGCTGTTCTCCTTCCTCTGGCATTCCAGTCCTAAGCATGTGTTGGAAATGAGTCCTGCTGCTTTTGAATAAATGTGCAGAGAACGACAGCCTCTCAACAAAATCTTATGAATGCCCATTGCATTCATGGGAGTTTACTTAAGTTCAGTGTCAGAATATGTGTGTCTTTGACAAGTCATATTGTTGGGGTCACCAGTTTTAGTGGGATGAAGGGGGAGGGCCCAATAATAGCTTGTTGGCTATTCTTAAAAAATATTGGATCTGGTGAATTTCCACTGGGCATCATTCTGTAAGGCCTGAGTAGACGTGGGTTAGGACTGCAGCCTTGATAAAGACGTCTTCCAGATATTCCACAAATGAGAAGCTGTACTGTTGCTTCGGAGGTAATTCAAAAAACGATCTGAATTTCACCTTTTTCTATTTAGATGGACAAAAGAAAAGACCCTTCTTCCGTCGACATTAAGCAGGTTCTTTTAGAAATGAGGAAATACCGCATGGGGCTTATACAGACTGCAGACCAGCTTCGCTTCTCATATTTGGCTGTTCTAGAAGGATCAAAATTCATTATGGGAGACTCATCTGTGCAGGTGAGCAGCATTAGCAGAATTCAACAGGCATAGGTTGTCTTCATTTTTTAAAGTTGTGTGTGAATGGGCCAAGATTTTTATGGAACAGCAGTGCGTAGAATCGAGTGGCAATTAGATGTGCTAAAACAAAGTGGTTCACAAATGCACCTTTGACACACATAGATACTTATACAGAGACACACACACACTTGTGTATAAACCAGGTTATAGGATGTCGCATGTGTTGTTGCCATTGCAATAGGTGATTCTTACTGCTTTACAGTTCTGGGGAATAGCAGGTTCTGCCCTGGCACTGCAGTACTGTAGTTCATTATCCAACCCGTGTCTTCCTGTGTCTTGTAGATGTGAAGACTCTAGCAGGACAAGGGTATCCGCTGAGCTGAGAGTTGTTGCTTAAGGCACATCATGCCATTGTCACTTAAACGTTATTTGAATAGGCGGTGGAATAGTTGAGGGGGGAATGCAGCTCTGGGAAGAAAAGAAAAATTCACAGCAGGGTGATGGTTTCATGTGCCCAAGCACCCGGGTGGTTGATGCACTCTCCTTGCTCCGGAAAGGGAATGAGGTGATAACAAGACTGCAAAGAGGAAGTCAGAGAATGAGGAAGGGAATTAAGCAGAGGCTAGATCCCTCCCCCTCTTTTGATGGGGTCCTTGTATATTATTATTAGTATTTCCATTTATGACTTGTTTCCAGTGAGGTGTTTCAAAGTGACTCAGAGTACATTTTGTTCAACATCGTTCTGTCTGTGCAAGCATTGCAACTTTCCAGCTGGACCTTTTCCCCCTCCATCATGCTATTCTGGGAGCTCTCCTGACACACTCACCCAAAACCCATTTTCAGGGGGTCCAAGGGGGTGGGCAGGAGGGAAGCCCCCAGAGTGCAAGCAGAAATCTCTGCTGGAAGCTGCCTTTAGTGGCTGGGGCAACCCAGTCAGATGGGCAACATATAAATAATAAAATGATGATGATGCAGACATTCCTTTGTTGGGACTGGTCAGGTGAATTGTGCCCTTCCAATGCATTTCACAACTTGAACCTATGCAGCCAAGTCAGAAGTAGGTACCACTGAGTTCCGTGGAGTTTACTCCCAGGTGACTGCACATAGGATTACAGTCATACCTCATGTTACGTTTGCTTCATGTTACGTTTTTTCAGGTTGTGTCCTGCGGAGACCCGGAAGTACTGGAAAGGATTACTTCCGGGTTTTGCTGCTCACGCATGCGCAGTAGCGCTAAATTGCGCTTCGCACATGCACACAAGCACCAAATCATGCCGCACACCCGCGCAGATACGGCGCTTCAGGTTGCGGGCTTTTCATGTTGTGAACGGGCCTTTTGTCCAGTTACATCACAAGGAATAGTAAATCTTGTTGTTTTGTCTTTGGTCTAGCTAGGAGCCTAAGGGAATACACAGTCTCGTGGCTATAGGGGCTGTCATGGTGAGCTCCGGCACTTCAGATTTTCCCACTGACAATAGGTACAACAAACTGCACAGTAACATTTCTTTTTAAAAAGTGTATAAATGGTAACACCTTAATGGTGCATCCTGGGCGTGTACAGAAAAAGCGTGTGTGCATTTTCCTTGCCGTGTTTTAAGAAGGTTTAATGAGTCTCCTGATTCTGTTGAAGGAGCAATGGAAAGAGCTCTCCAAAGAAGACTTGGACCCCCCGCCGGAACATATTCCCCCACCCCCAAGACCACCCAAGCGAACCTCAGAAATGAATAACGGAAGGGTGCACGACCACATGGAAAATTCTTCAAAACATCGGGTGACGGAGGAGGAAGTCACGTGTGCCGTGAGCGCTCTGGTGGCGAAGGTTCCTGATGGCAGAGATCACCCCTCTGAACATCTAGACACGGAGAGGTAATGTTGGCCAGGATTTCTTTGGGGTAACACTTGCATCAGATTGCCATCAGCCTTGCAGCCAGCAAGCCGCCTGTCTCTTTTGTCTCCCAGTGTTTTTACTAAAGCAGAGCGACGACCCAATAACATTTTATACGTTCGTGTAGAAAATAGGAGTGGAGAGGCAGCGATTGAGGGGAAAGGAACGAAAGGGTTTGAGGAAGTTCCCTTTTGATGTATTTTTTTCCTTACTCCTCTTAACTCCTTGCTCCTCTACTATAAGGAAGAAAAAAAAGCCAGGAGAGAGGGGGATCTGTCTCTAGAATAAAAAAGTGAAGTGAAGTCTCTAGAATAAACAAGTGAATAAACAAGTGGTGGAGAATGAAATGTGGTCATTTCCAAGCTGTACACAGGCTTCTTAGTAAACCAAAGATGCAACTGAGCTTTGTTACTTAAATATAGCAGGAAGTATTCTTTATACTGTAATTGTTTTGTGAATTTATTAAAAGAAGTTCTGAAAGCAGCTACACTGATTTTGCATGCTTTCAAAATCTTCTGAAAAGCATAAATGTTCGGAATTTCTTGAGAAACTAGGTCAGTTCAAATAAGACGTTGCAGGGGCACAAGATGGTTTGTCTGCAGTCTGCTTGTGCTAAAGAGCATTTTAAGTCTTTGCACTAGAGAAGAGTGAATGAGGTCACTTATTTAGCAAATTCCCCATTTCTCAGTAGGACTGAAGTATTTCCATTGGAACTAAAACATTGTTGGGGTGGAACCCAACTTCCATTTTTTTTAGAGAAAGAAAATTGTTTCGACTTAATTATGGATCTAACCAAAATATAGCTTAAAGGCTGTTGCAAAATATCAGACAGTTTAAAAAGAATTAAGAGATGGTCAAAGTTTTTCCTACTCTAGTAGAAAAAGCTTAAAATCTGAGGTTTTATCTTTTCAGTAAGGGGCTTGCTCACCTGTCATTCCAGACAGCTGAAATGAAAAACTCTAGAAACAGCCAGCAAAAATTATCAAAAGCTGGAAGAGAGGTGGAAAATGCACCGCTTGAACACTAGGTGTCACTACTGCTCCATGTGCAATAATGTCAAGAGATTTCCTTTTCCTGGTTCAGCAATACTGGAGTCTGACTTGGCCATTTTTATCTAGAACTGAGCCAAAACCTATTTAACCAGCTTCAAGTTCCCCTGCAGGTGTGCTGAAAAGCAACCTCCCATTTTTGCCAGTTTTGTAGCAGTAGCTACAAGTGCATTTATATTATTCTCTCAGTCCTTTTTTCTCTCAGCGCTCAATTTTTCCCCATCTCCCAGTAACTCAGTCCGAGCTCCACATTGGCCAAAAGATTCCTGCGTTGCAGGGAGTGTTGGACTCGATAACCCAACTCTGCAATTCTATGATATATAAAACCTGGCTCCTTGGCTTTCCACCATGCCCGAAGCATTGATGCTCCTTTTCTGTCCCATCGTTCTCCTCCACAAAATGTTGTCGTTTAGTCGTGTCCGACTCTTTGTGAACCAATGGACCAGAGCACTCCTGTCTTCCACTGCCTCCCGCAGTTTGGTCAGACTCATGCTGGTAGCTTCAATAACACCATCCAACCATCTTGTCCTCTGTCGTCCCCTTCTCCTTGTGCCCTCCATCTTTCCCAACATCAGGGAGTCTTCTCTTCTCATGAGGTAGCCAAAGTATTGGAGCCACAGCTTCAGGATCTGTCCTTCCAGTGAGCACTCAGGGCTGATTTCCTTCAGAATGGAGAGGTTTGATCTTCTTGCAGTCCATGGGACTCTCAAGAATCTCCTCCAGCACCATAATTCAAAAGCATCAATTCTTTGGCGATCAGCCTTCCACAAAAATAAGCATCTGCAAAACACTTTTGCAGTTCCTTTTCTCAGATGGCAAGGAACTCTTGAGTTGTAGCCTGTGCTGTGCCGGCAGGAGCCTGGTAGCGAAACAGGACTTCTGCTTCCTCTCCTCCTCCTGTGGGTCTCCACCCACCCCAAATAAATATGCCCCAGGGGGGTCTCCCAAGTCCCAACCCTTCAGAGCTGATGTTGAGGATGTTTTGGAGGCTGGAAGAGACAGAAGAGGAAACTCTGCCCCGACATGGGAGCCAGCAGAGCTGCAATGTTAGATGTGGCTCCTGCTGGTTTTGAATGGATATGCTTTTCCTGGGACGGAGGTTCAAAGAAGCTTTTTATATATGCTGCAGCCTCAGCCAGAACCTTATATGCGCCGAAATGGAAAGAGGAAAAGATTCCAACCAAAGAAGAATGGCTTTAAAATAAATGGCGAAATAGCTGAAATGGCGAAATTGACTGTAAAACCAAGAGATCAAAATGATGGACTACTACTACTACTACTAATAATAATAATAATAATATTTTATTTGTATCCCGCCCTCCCCGGCCAAAGCCAGGCTCAGAGTGGCTAACAACAGGTAAAAATAGCACAGTGCACATAAAATCGCACAGTCAATTAATTAAAATACATTCTAGAATCAATTCAGAATCAAATTAATGGCAACCATTGAGCCAGAGTTCTATGAGGACTACAGAAGGAGAAAGGGAGTCAGACTGTGCCTTGGCCAAAGGCCTGTTGGAACAGCTCAGTCTTGCAGGCCCTGTGGAAAGATATCAAGTCCCGCAGGGCCCTAGTCTCTTGTGACAGAGCATTCCACCAGATTGGGGCCACGGCTGAAAAAGCCCTGGCTCTGGTCGAGTCCAGTCTAACCTCCCTGTAGCCCGGGATCTCCAAGATGTTTTTATTTCAAGACCGTAAGATCCTCCATGGGACATACCAGGAGAGGCAGTCCCGTAGGTACGAGGGTCCTAGGCTGTACTATGGAGAACCAGAGGCCTTTTTTTCTTTTACACTATCAAAGTATCTTAGTGATAAGAAATCACGAGCAGGATTTGAGATACGAGCGGGGGGGGGGGAGAGAAAAGATGGAGTTAGGGGGTTTAGGAACAAGTAGAATGCAGCAATTAAGGATAAGGATGGAAAACATCAGGGCAGGAAGTCGCAAAGAAAAATAGATGTGAAGTCAGTTTGTTAAGACCTTTGAAAAATCTAATAAAAACGAATGTTGAATGTATATGCTCTCTCTTGTTCCTCAGCACTAGTCAAGACACTGAGCTTAGGAAGAGAACTGTCGATGCCTCGCCACAAAGTGAAGAGATGGTCAAGTCGGAAGAAGAAGACAATGAGAACATGATGTCAACTTGGAAACCATTTCTGGTCAACATTTGCATGTTCACTGTTCTGACCGCAGGAGCATACCTCTGCTACAGGGTATGTTTCCATTGATAGACATGCCAGCAATGGTATCGAGAACGCCCTTGGCTTCGCCGGCGTTTTAACTTTGTTACAATAAAAGAAAGCTAAAGCGGGGGGGCATCCAAGCCTTTGCCCCAGTGGAAGTATATCTTAAATTTGAGATGCTGGAACTTTGGTTAGGGCTTAAAGAGAAAATTGATGCACTAGGGTTTAATATTAGCCCTATGGTCCCAAGAACATACTATTCTAATCTCAGGGCCTTAAGATATTCAGGAGTAAGCAGAGAATATGCCAAATAAGTCTTGTGGGGTTTTTTCTTTCTTTCTTTCTTTCTTTCATAATTTTTTCCTTATTTTTAAAAATGGAATAATAAGAGTTTACAACACATTGTTTTTTAGAAGTCTTTTAAAGCCAGTTTTCGTTCTTTTGGTTGTTGTTTTTCGGGGGGGAGCAAGTGAAAAATTGCTTGTATTCTCCAAGTGTTTGTAACCAAATACATGATTGGGTTCCTTAAATCACCACTATTGGGTTCCTTAAATCACCCACACATGCACACGCCCCTGAAGAATGTACAACTTTTTATTTTTATTTTTTATTTGAGAGGGTTGAGCTCTTTACTGCATGCCTTTTCGAGACTGAGGACTCTCTAAAGAACCACTTTTTTGTAAGTTCTGTTGCTTAAATTGGCTGCTGCTCAGGAGCCCCAGTAAATGAATGGAGATTACATAATACATGCCCCTGCAAGTTGAATTTCACCCTGAAATGTGGGGTTTTCTGGCAGTGCAGGAAACATGGATAGATTTTCTCTTAAATAGATTCTTGCTCTCAGCGCAGTTGTAACGGGCATCTGCTGTTGCTCAGGGTATCCCAGCAGGTCAAACGCTACTCTTTTCTTCTTCCTTTAAGACAAAATCTCCCACTCACCACCAACACCAAACGCAAGTCTTCTGTCGCACTCCTTATTATTCCCATTGCATAGCACCATCCCATATCTCTCTCTCACACACACACTTTCTCTTTCTCTCTTTCTCCCTGTCCTTTAGGGAGAGGGGAAGGAAAATACAACCAAAATATATCCACTAGCATTTGCAAAATTGTTTTGGAAAGGACCAGTGTTCTTAAGCATCGGTATCATAATTTGTAAAATGCAATTTCACTCTAGACCTACCATGTGAAAAGAATACGCTTTCTGTACAAAATGGAACAAGAAGAGTTTAAAATAATTCTTAGAGCTCCTTTATGCTGCAGAAATGCATCTCAAGGAATCCCAGGTAGCTATTGCTGGGCAGGAGGGGGACTTCCTTTTTGGAGAAAAGCTGAGCAAATGAACTGGCTCTCCAAATCAACAAGTCATTTTGCAAGATGCAAGTCACTGCTGGTGGCTTTTAGTTTTATTGCCCCCCCCCCCCCCCGCCCTTGAACAAAGATTTCAAGTTTGGCTTTTATTTGGCTTAAGATCATGCTGTTCAGTGGCCAGGCTTAAGTGTCTAAAGCCATCTGTCTGCTTCTGCAGAAAAGAGCGTCCAGCCTAACTTGGAACAGATCCAGGTTGTGTTCTGCTCCATCTGAAGATGAAGATTTGAGTTTTTTGTTTTTAGTATAGCATAGCTTAACTGACCATAGCTGCTAAAAGGAGGGTAAAAGTTTAGACCAATCATGTATTTTGTCTCTTTGTTGAATGACATGATGGGGAGTAGTAAGCTAGGACTTTGTCCACTCTTCTTACTGCATTCGACTGAAATAATAATCACGCAGAAGAATCCTTTGTCCGTGCTGCAGAGAGCAAGACAAATGCATTCATTAGAGTTGTAGCCTGTTTCAAAGTAAAACCATGACAATTGACCTACAAGTGTGACTGATCAATGCTTTAAAAATTCTGCAAAATTCTAGTTATATAGCACTTAAGTACCATCTACCTTCAACAACAACAACAGAGTAGACTTCTCACTCCATATTTATTTTGGTTTGCCACGACGCTCACAAACTTTAGCTCTTTGGGGTTTTTTCCCTTGAAGGAAGGAAGGAGTGGTTGGATCAAAAATAAATGAAGTCAAGCTTTGCATCAAGGGCTTTTCAAAAGTACAATAATAATCTTCAGGTAGTAATGGGAAAGTTAAGACACACACGCAGGCAGACAGACAGACAGACAAAGTTACCTGTGAGATTGCTGTTTAGACCAGAATTTGAAAGGAGGAATACTCAAGCAGTCAATCTTCAGTAGTACAGTAATAGTGCAAGTGTGAAAAATACTGATTATGAGTATAGAAAATGGTATAACTATATAATGCTCATCTGTGTATTTTTACTATACAGTATGTGATTGCTTTGGTCCCCCCCCCTCTCTCATTCAGTAGGCTCTTGTTGAGAAGCAACATTAGTTAGCACATTTTTATTCAGATGCATGTATAAAGTCCCCCCCCCCCCGCAAAAAAAGAGAGTGTCCTGGTCAAAATCCATGTGCTTGAAAGTTGAAAAAGAGTTTAATATATATATATATATTTCTGCTTACCGATGTACCCAGATTGTATTTGCATGATCTGATTGTTTAAATGGCCGTGGTTCCAAGAGTGTTGCTGAAATGTCTTCGTTCAGCCAATAGATTGGTAGGTGTGCTCTTTTTAAAAAATACAACAACAAACCAACAACCCACAAACATCAGGTTACCTGTATCTTGCCTAATAACTTGGCGTGACTTTCTATTCAGTTTTATACGTCTGCCGTGCAACCCGGTTGTATGCCACTCTTAAACTGAGTAAATATTGTACAAACATTCCAGAGGGTGTACAAAGCCATATTCACACCCCTCTCTCTCTCACACACACACATGTTCCCTGCAGCAAACAGGTGCCCAGATCCATGGAGCTTGCTGTCTGAAACCCCAAAGGAGCAGCTTTTCTCTCTCTTTCTCTCTTTCTCTCTCTCTCTTTTGCATAGGCCATCAGAACCAAAGTGAGATTTGAAATCTGCGCTTTGTTGTTATATAGAGGATATGAAAATCAAAGCTCTTGAACTTAGCAGCAGGTGATAAATGAATGGTAATATTATTCCTTGGGGTTGTTGTTTCTTTTGGGGGGGGAATGGTTGAATTCAGAATGTCTCTCCTTAAAATCCACAGTGACTTGATTGTACTGTTACGTCTATCCCCTTCTGCGGGGAAGAAACTAAAGATCTCCCTTGCTAGCCAGAGATAACGGGGAGGGTGGACTGGCTACCACGTCTCTCCTGGGTCTGCCAGTATTAGTGATTTGCCTTTTTATCCTATTTGAACTCGAGAAGGACTCGTACTGTAGTGAAAACATGCAGTGGAATTGCCCTAGTCAAAAGCCCGGTGAGGTGTGTTTAAGGCTTATAATGCTGAACTTGTAAGCATTTTGTTTTGGTGTCCTGTCTATGTATGTAGTAGTTTGGGTGTGTAAATACAAGTAGCATTTCAAAGTGGATGTATTGGTTAACCTATTCTTGGGATGGGGGCAGGGGTGGGGTGGGAAGTGGGGGCCGGAAAAAAAAAATATCCATGTTTAAACTTGTTAGAAAGTTAGTGAGCTGCTCTGCTATATGCCTTAAGCAAATATATACTCATCAGGTCTTTCTTTTTTACAGATTGCCATAGAAAAGTTTTTTTTAAGAAAAATAAAATAAAACCTTTAAAAAAAACAACGAACAAGCTAAATGTTTTGGTATAATACGTTTTCAGGTATATTGTCTTTTGTGTAAGGCGCTGCAATGACCTCACAGTTTCAGTAAAAAACTGTACAGTTTTTCAATTTCCCATAAAGATTTTCAGTTCTCATTTTAGCTGCAACAATAAAATTCTTTTGTAAAGAAGCATGTCTCTTGGAGTGTCTTCCGCTTCCTCTTTCTAGTCCTGAACTTCTAAACTTCATATTGCTGCTGAAGCCATCTCCTTTGTGTGCTTTCCTACCGACAACATCAGCGTCGCCTAACTTGGTTCACTGCAACTGTGCATTAGCAAGAGAACCAGGAGCAGCACCTGCCTGATATTTTTCCTGTCAAACTGCTGAATACATTCGTTCCTCCAAAGCACCTCTCTTGTAGTGCTGTGTTTTGCATTGTGTTTTAAATTATAACTGGAAGAAGAATGCAATTGACTTTTCAAACATTTTATTAAACTTTAAAAAAGAACAATATGTAAACTAGCCCCAGCAATAAATACTGAAAAGTGATTTTTTTCATAATAAAAAAGCACAAAGTTCTGTATAAAATATGTACATTAAAGCAAGGGGCCAGGATCCAGTGATGGGCAGCTGCATACAAACAACACACTCAGGGATGGAAGCGTTTCTGTTCTCAGCAATAGGCAAAGGACCTACACCCCCCAACTGCATTCAGCTCTTGCCAGCACCATCAGTGGTAAAAAAAAGATGGTAGGCATTGTTCAGCATCTGCACCTGTTTACTCAAATGTGCATCTCACCAAGTTCAGTAAAAGATGAATGTAAATGTGCTTAGTATTGCAGCGACAGTCCACTTAAAAACAGCTTCTCGGTTAAGATTATAAACCCAAGATTAAGCACTCATGGGAATAGATGGCTTCTCATTTTTTCCTGGCGCTAGATTCTGGTGTGTGTATGTATATTAGAAGAATGGTTCAGGGGCTTAATGGTCGAAAGTGACCAGTGAGAAGTGAGGATTCTTTAGCTGTTAACCTCTTCCAACTCTGCAAGGCTCTAGGGTCACAAACCCCATGTTTTTCATTCTTAAGACCTCAATACATCCGCTGCCAGAACAAGGTGTCCTTTGAAAGAAGATTTCAGGTTAATTTACTGTCCCTAATTACTTTAGAGATTGCATGGAAGTCCTTGTCCAGAATATTAAGCAAATAAATATGCAAGTTATTTTCCTATGGCCTAAAAAAGGAGGCAGGTTGGATTGAAGTTGTAGAGGGCTGCAAAATCTTCATTAACGCCACTCACTGCAATCCCAGTGTGGCCCATCCTTGTGGTTTTCTTTTTCTCTCCTTTTTGAAACACCTTGGTTATTCCTAAGAAAACATCTCACAGTCAAAAAAGAAGCTGCTTCTGTCTCCTCTCCTCCAAATGGAGAATTTCAGTGCAAGATTTTCAGATGCCTTCTTAGTTCAGGGTGAATGTTTCCTGTGATACTGAAGACAGGGGGATGCTGGTATTTAATGGTTTACACAGTACCTTTCTGGTTATAAGATCAGAGTCACCCAAAGAGATTTTGCACCGTGTGGAAACTCTGCTCATTCTCGAGATAATTTGTTTTTAAATCCAGCCGAGACAGATTTAACATTTGTGTGCTTTTCTCCACACTCTTGTACCCAAATTGCAGATGGTGCAAGATTATCTGGCCTCTCCCTCAAAGGCACTGCTTAAAATACTGTGATTTCTATTTCAGCTTCTTGGTACATGGTATCCCTCAGCTCACAGCAGATCTTGTCCATCTTTTCAAAAGCCAGCCTCCCTTTGTCACCTGTGAAGAAAGGGACAAATCAGGAGGTTGACTGCCATTGTGGGATAAGCGAAGTTTTCCTTGCGCACGACTCTTCCCTCTTTTACAATTTTGCGACCAATTTTTCCCAACCACATGGAAAGAATTTATTATGAAGAAAAGGTTTAGGGCCTGCCTAATGGCTCCCCTGGCAATATCCAAAAGTAAAAAAAAGGATATTGTTGACCTGGAACAGGTATGGCAAAGGGTGAGCTCAAGAGCAGAGCCATGGCTTACATTAAGGGAACATGCACTGCACATTTCAAGCTGATGACTTCCCCCAGAGAATCCTGGGAACTCTAGTTTGCTAAGGGTGCTGAGAATTGTAGGGGGAACTACAGTTCTCGTGATTTGGGGGAGGGAAGTTGTTTGCTTTAAGTGTATGGTATGGATCTGCCCCCCAATGACTCAAGTAGCTGGAACAAAACTCCATTGATGAAACCTTGGGGGCTTTTCAATTTAGAAAAAATAGTACGAGAATGGAGAGGAAAGTTTCTCCGTTTCTCCCTCCCACATAGTGTTAGAACCTGGCCCACCCAGTGTAGCTAATATCCAGTGTTCAAAGATTCAGGGCAGGCAAAAGGAAATATTACTTTACATAGCACATAGTCACATCAGCACATAGCTATTAGACACAATGGCTGTATTGTTCCACCTTCACTATAGGTCTCTCGAGGTCACAAGGGTGTTCCAAGTCCTGCTTTGGAGATTCCCATGGGCATCTGGTTGGTCACTGAGAACCAAATGCTGGACCAGATGGGCCTGATCCACCAGGCTCACCTTATGTTCTTATAGTTAAACCATGGAGCCTGCTCCTACAGGATCCTGTGATAGTCATCAACTTCACGGGTTTTAGAAGAAGACTTGGACCTATTCATGGAGGCATGAATAGGTCCAAGTCGTCTTCTAAAACCCGTGAAGTTGATGACTATCACAGGATCTACCCATGGCAACAAGCCATTATAGATACGTTCTGTCTTCTACCTCCACTGTTGGAGGCAGTATGGGAAGTAGTTGCTGGGAACCCCAAGTGGGAAGAGTGCTTTTCTACTCAGGTCCTGCTTGGGGCTTCTCAGGCATCTAGTTGGCCGCTGTGGCAACAGGATGCTGGAACAGATGGACCATTGGTCTGATGCATCAGAACCAAGCTTAGGTTTTTAAGCAGTAGAGCAATTTACAAAGCTGAATAAGGGTGGACAGGGAGGTGAAATGATTTAACAAGACTTCAGGGTGTAGGCCAAAGTCAATTCTCGTGAAGAAAAAAGGGCAGAGGCGGTTGGCGCTGCAGGAACAAGACACAGAGCTTTGTAGGAATGGGGTAGAAGGGTTTCTGTTGGTGTGGCCTTCCCTTGCAAGAGCCATTCGTGCCGTGCTCTTTTTCTAGAAATCTGTCACAAGAATAGTGCTGGGAACTGAGGGCAAAAGAAGATCTGCTGCAGGGGCAACGAAAATGGAGACCACTTCCTCAGAGCAAGCAGCGATGCCTCTCTAAGCCAAGGCCAACTAGCTGTTGCTTCTGCTTTTCAGCTCACTATTCGCTCATTCGAAATCCATCTGCAGGGAATCGTTATAAGCACTTACCAAATGAAAGAGTCGTTTCTCTGGCGGCGTTCCGCACTTCCTCTGATTCTGATAGACACAGTCTGGCAATTTGCTCTATGCTTTCCACACCCTGTTATATAAAAGAAGCAGTGCAGGAGCAGCTGTTAAATTATTTCAGAATGCTTCCTAACTCTTTACATCAATGCACTGACTCAGACGGATGGATAGCCTGTGGCACTGGAGATCTAATAAATTGGAGATTTAATAAATCATCATCATAAATAATCTGTAGCTCTCTTTATTATTATTATTATTATTAATTGCATTTGTGTTCCACCCTTTATCCATACATCTCAAGGTGGTTTTTCAACCAGGTTCACCCTTTAACAACACTCATTTTCGTGTATGTATGTGTTTTCTTATGCCCTCTCTGTGTTCCAGTTTCCAATACTGTGCAATGATCATGTTTTTTGGTGACTCTCGCGCCCTCTCCTGGCTGCCTGTGACTCTGCACATGCACCTCTCTTAACGACCCCACTAAGCAAGAATTTAAAAATACTCACTCTGAGGTTTTTGAGGGCCAGACATGCGGCTTGCTGCAATTTCACATCATCGTTACTTAAGGCATCTGTGTAAAAAAGCAGAGCCTGCAAAAGACAATGGAGCATTCAATGACATGGATAACATTCCCTCCTCCTCTGCTCCAAAGTGCCCTAACATAAGATATTGGAGCCTCCTAACACTTAAGCCTGCAGAGCTGCTGTTTCCCCCACCATTTCCACTGCTTCTCTTCCTGTGAACTGATATTTCTGGGAGATACCGGGAAAGGATGGGAAGAGGAAAACAGGCTAGCTATTCAATCCTCCTTCCCCTTTCCCCCTGTCTGTTTTGGGAATTTAATTACAGGTAGGTAGCAGTGTTGGTCTGCTGTAGTCGAAACAAAATAAAAAAATTCCTTCCAGTAGCACCTTAGAGACCAACTTAAGTTTGTTATTGGTATGAGCTTTCGTGGAAATGTGCATGCACATGAAAGCTCATACCAATAACAAACTTAGTTGGTCTCTAAGGTGCTATTGGAATGATTTTTTTGGGGGGGGGGGGAATTGTGTGCAAAAGAGAAATCCTGGAGAAGGTTGCTCCAAGCAAAATTGAAAAGGGGAAGTTTTGTTGCTTTCTTCTTCTTCCCTCAAAATCTCAGAGATCAATTAAAAGTGGCAAAGAGATAAGAACACCACCTCCTGCCCTTTTTGGGAACAGAAGCTTTTGTCATGATTAAATAATTTAAATGTCAAGTTGATACTTTGGAGTATTGCTTGCTTATGTATTCTCTCTCTCTCTCTCTCTCTCTCTCTCTCTCTCTCTCTCTCTCTCTCTCTGGTGTGTGTGTGTGTGTGTGTGTGTGTGTGTGTGTGTGTGTGTGTGTTTGGAGCTAAAGGACAGCATACAAGTTTACACCATAAAAAAATTCCTTCCAGTAGCACCTTATGTATTCTCACTTATGGAAGTGAGAGCTGGACCATAAAGAAGGCTGATCGCTGAAGAATTGATGCTTTTGAATTATGGTGCTGGAGGAGACTCTTGAGAGTCCCATGGACTGCAAGAAGATCAAACCTATCCATTCTGAAGGAAATCAGCCCTGAGTGCTCACTGGAAGGACAGATCATGAAGCTGAGGCTCCAATACTTTGGCCACCTCATGAGAAGAGAAAACTCCCTGGAAAAGACCCTGATGTTGGGACAGATGGAGGGCACAAGGAGAAGGGGACCACAGAGGACAAGATGGTTGGACGGTGTTGTCGAAGCTACCAGCATGAGTTTGACTAAACTGTGGGAGGCAGTAGAAGACAGGAGTGCCTGGCGTGCTCTGGTCCATGGGGTCACAAAGAGTCGGGCACGACTAAACAACTAAACAACCACAACAAAGCACCTTAGAGACCAACTAAGTTTGTTATTGGTATGACCTGAAGAAGTGTATCTGAAGAAGTGTGCATGCACACAAAAGCTCATACCAATAACAAGCTTAGTTGGTCTCTAAGGTGCTACTGGAAGGATTTTTTTTTATTTTGTTTCGACTACAGCAGACCAACACGGCTACCTGCCTGTAACACCATGTTTACACCATGTGAATACATGAAGAGGGCACTGATGCATACAATCAGCTACAAAACCCAAATCCTCTTTATACTGAAAATAAAATACCTGCAATGAAAGAAATGTGGTGCTGACATGCGAAGCACATTGTTTTTGTCCCTTCCTGTAATTTGGGAGGAAAATGTAGCCAATCCACTTTAAATTTTTTAATTGCAATGGTCCAGCAGCCAGCAATTTTTTAAGGAAAATTATTCTTTTCTTTTATTCTTTCGAGCCTTAAACTGGAAGCCTTCACTACTCAGAAGAAAGTCCCACTGAATTCAATGGGGTCTACTCCCAGGTAACTGTGTAAAGATTCTGCAGTCTTATACTGCAATATTAAACATTTCTACTCAGAAGTAAGTCCCACTGAGTTCCTTAGGACTTACTCGCTGGTATGTGTCCTGATCATTATCACAGTTTCCATTATTATTATTATTATTATTATTATTATTATTATTATTATTATATCATACAGTCATAATACTGTACTTCATAGAATTCCTCAAATGATCTGTTACTCTCTGAGGAGATCTAAAGGCTGAAGGGAAGTCAGGTACGTACACAGACAATTTTACTCTTTAAAGAGACTCTCTCTTGTCCTCTTTCAAACTACTTTTATGCCCTTTATGAACAAGTGTGTGTGTGTGTGTGTGTGTGTGTGTGTGTGTGTGTGTGTGTGTGTGTATGTATGCTAACAAGTGGGGGGGGGGGTAATGTGACAAACTAGGTCTTTGCCCCGGGTGACAGAAAGCCTAGTTTTGGCCCTGGTGAGGAAAACTGCACAACTTTTTAGTATTTCACTGCCTCAAAACAACATCTGAGGGCCATGGAACAGCCAAGAGTCCTGGTTGACCCCAGTGAGAACACGATGGTAGACTAGATGGGCCTTTGGCCTGGTCCTGCAAACCAATGCCCCTACCACTCAGTTATGGCCCCTTCCCATACATATAGGTATATATTATCTGGATACAGCAAACGAGGGAATGTCAAGCGAAGTGGAAAGCCGGTACCTTTTCCCTGAAATTCCTATCAGCTGCTGCCCGAGAGAGGCACGACATGGCTGCCTTGCCCACACGATGGTTTTCATCAAGCTGCAGGATGGCAAGGAGCTGTAAGGTCTGTGGAAGGGGCTGCAGTCGGCTGAGTCGCTTCCCTTTCAGTTTCTTTATTTTCTTCATTCTCCCAGGACGCTGCAGGTCCTCAGTCAGCATCACTGCAGAGGAGGAACCCAACCATAAGTGGATTATGGCTCTGAAAAGCTATTTCCGATTTATTCTCTCTTCCCTCCACAGCATAATGTCAAGGTAACTTATTCTACAACAGTTTGCATGCAGTGCAGTCTGAGCATTTACACACAATGACGTTTCTGCACCAACGGGACTTCCTCTCCCCATGGGCTCCCTTGCCCACACCCCAAAATCTTCTCCAAAGAGTTGAAGGAACACCACCTCAACAAATTTGGGAGGTATGCAGGGAGAGGAAGTCCCATCGCATAGGCAGAAGTCTTTGTACTAAAACAATGTTTCTCAAATTTGGGTCTTCAGCTGTTTTTGGACAACTCCCATCATCCCTGACCACTGGTCCTGCTAGCAAGGGTGATAGGAGTTGTAGTCCAACAACAGTTGGGGACCCAGGCTTGAGAAATATTGTACTAAAAGGACAACTTCATTGGACACAACCCCAATGCCTTTTTTTGTTTAAAGGTATACAACTGCCGGTACAAATTAACATTTAAGGTTGTTAAATCAGACACTGGTCCACCCAATGCGCTAGCAACTTTGACTAGGTCACAGGTAGAGAATTATCTTTCTGATCAACCCAACAGCTCAGTTGGAAGAATGTGAGGCTCTTAATCTCAGGGTTTGTGCCCAACGTTGGGCTAAAAATTCCAGCATTGCAGGGGTTTGGACTAGATGACCCTCGGGGTCCCTTCTGTTACGATATAGAAGCAAGGCAGCTGCAAAATGCTAGCTTGAAAGCAAAACATAATGGGAATGTTGGGACTGTCTGTGGGAAACAGAGGGACAGTCAATTCACAGTGCGAAGCACCGGAATTAGCTCAGAGTGTAATATGAGCTCTTCCGTTTGTTCCTGTCCAGGAAGTGCAGGAAGTGTTTGTCACTAGACTGCTGGAGTTTGAAGAGAGCAGTCGTGTTTTTTGTAACGCTGCAAAGACAGAAATAAAGGCATGTAAATACGTTTCTGTCTATCTCTTTCCCCTGCCAGGGGGCAGGAAAGGGGGGGGGTGTTCTTCTCACGTTTGAGAAGAATCGCCTATCGAGACCTAGCCTGGATTTTGCTGGGGAATGCAGCCAGGGAGGTCAACAGGGAATCATGCCGGGTGCCTGGGAGAGTTGCCAGTTTCTCCTGATAAAGGCTTGATTTCCGACACCTTCCACTTCTACTCTTCTTTGATCATATGACTCACCTTCCGTAAATTTGTTTAATCACCCTCTTAAGTCACCTAGGTGAGCACCAGGGCCACACCTGGTGGCAATTAATTGTGGATATTATGTAACACACAATGCAATGACGGTGAAGATGTTTGGATGACACTGAGGACCAGTATGTTAAAAGAGGAGGAGAAAATCCTCTCTCTCTCTATCTACTTAGACCACCCTAGGCATAATTGAATAAACCTCTGTCATGTCTCCCTGGCCCATAATCACGTTTTGCCTCATATTTGTGTTCACTTGATTCCTTCCATTCCTAGGTAAAGGTCAAGGACTCCTGGATGGTTACGTCCAGCCAAAGGAGACTAGGGGGTTGAGGCACTCATCTCGCTTTTCAGGCCGAGGGAGCCGGCGTTTGTCCACAGACAGCTTTCCAGGTCAGCACGACTAAACCGCTTCTAGTGCATGGAGGACTGTGACAAGTGGCAGAGTGCATGGAAACACCGTTTATCTTCCTGCCGCAGCAGTGCCTACTCACACTGCTAGGTTGGCAGGAGCTGGGACAGAGCAACAGGAGCTCACCCCTTGCATGGATTCGAACCGCCGACCTTCCAATTGGCAAGCCCAAGAGGCTCAGTGGTTTACACCACAGCGCCACACGTGTGCCACTAAGAGTTACCTGCAAGGCTACCAATTTGAATGAGCGCTTGGTAAAGTGCCCCCTGGTGGGGCCTGAAAGAATTGCCTACCAGTGGCAGACAGCAACAGCAGCACTCATATCACTGTGTTGCTCTAGGTCAGCAGTTCTCAACCTGTAGGTCCCCAGATGTTGTTGGACTACAACTCCCATCATCCCTGAGCTCTGACCTTTCTAGCTAGGGGTGATGGGAGTTGTAGTTCAACAACATCTGGGGACCCACAGGTTGAGAAAGGCTGCTCTAGGTAGGCAAACTAAGGCCCAGGGGCCGGATCTGGCCCAATCACCTTCTAAATCCAGCCCGCAGATGGTCCGGGAATGAGTGTGTTTTTACATGAGTAGAATGTGTCCTTTTATTTAAAATGCATCTCTGGGTTATTTGTGGGGAATAGGCATTTGTCCATTTCCCCGCAAAAAATATAGTCTGGCCCCCCACAAGGTCGGAGGGACAGTGGACCGGCCTCCTGCTGAAAAAGTTTGCTGACCCCTGCTCTAGGTCAGCTGTCCTCAGCTGAGCTCCCTCCAGAGGTTTTGGACTACAACTCCTATCAGTTCCAAACAATGGTCAGCAGTGGCGTAGCGTGGATTGTCAGCACCCGGGGCAAGGCAAGTAATTTGCGCCCCCTAACCCCTGGATTTTAGCACTCGAGTGCGAGCGCGCGCCCCCAGATGTTGTGGCCGGCCCCCCTGCACCCCCCCACGCTACACCACTGGGGCTGGGGGCGAGCGAAGGAGCCAAGGACCCCCCCTTAAGGCTCAGCAGGAATTTATTAAATTTATTATTTGCGGCGCCCCCGCGGGCCGAGGCAGCCGAAGCCCCCTCCCCTCGGGCGCCTCCCCGCCCCCTCCTCTCCTTGGGCTGTAGGTGGAGCCCGCGCTCCGAGGCGCTCCAGATCGGGGCTTGGCGAGCGCCTCTCCTCCCCCCGGCCTGGACCGGGGGCTTCCAGCCGCGCTCCGTCCTCGCCCGACCCCCCCCCCCGCAGCTGAGAGTTGTGCTGAGAGCCGGAGCCAGTGGCGCCCCCTTCCGCCGGGAGACCCTCGCCCACCCGCCGGCTTCCTCTCGGAGGGTGTTGGGGAGCGCAGGGCGCGGCGAGGCCCCTCGGAGCTCTCCTCCCCCCCAGTCGGCAGAAGCAGCCGCCACCTGTGGCTGGGCCGAGGGGATGGCGGCGGCGGCGGGGTGCGGAGGCTGCCCGTGCCGGCCAGGCGTTGGTGGCGGCGGCGGTGCTGCTGCAGCGGCTGCTCCTCCTGCGAGCAGTGAGTGGAGCGCAGCCGCAGCGGCGGCGGCGGCGGGGGGCGCGCGCGCACTAGGGCGCAAGGCTGGCGGTGGCGGCGGGGAGCCCGGCGGAGGAAGGAACTTGTCCCTTCCCTCTGGACTCGCGCCCCCCCAGAAGTTGCGCCCGGTGTGGCCGGCACCCCTGGCACCCCCCACGCTACGCCACTGATGATCAGAAATGATGGGAGTTGTAGTCCAAAATATCCAGAGGACACCAGGTTGGGGAAGGGACTGTTATGAGAAATCAAAATGGTGGCACCTAGAACAATCTTCAGTTGTTTCCAGGAAGTGCAAATAGCCAGCACTTATCCTATGAACCCTGCTGAACAGGGGCCACCACACCAAAAGCCCTGTTCCGAGTTGCCCCGGAGCAGCTTCTGCTAGCCTTGGGACTTGAAAGGGAAACTCTCCTACAGAACACAGTGAGCTGCTGGGTACAGCTCAAGGGACAGGACGGTCTCTCAAGTAGCTACCATTTCAATATGCAACAGCCAGTGGTGGGCCTTGGAGATTCACCCTATATAGTAACTCCTAACCTGGCAGACACCTGGCCAAATCTCAAATCTCGCCAGCCATTCATTTACCTTCTTTAGCAAATCTGGCCAGGTGTTTTTCCAAATTGTTCACGTGGTGCTTCTCCAGGTAGCTGTAAAACTGGAATAATGTCACTGATTCAGCTGGGAGATCCGTTGAGGGAAAGAGCAGACTGCCTCCAACTATCCGCTCCAGGAACACCTGCAAAACTGAATGGGGGTGCATAGAAATGAGGCGTGGGATGTTTTAAACGAAATAAACGTGAGGCAAGCAGTTCTATCTAGAGATGGCCAGGGCTTGGATATTTGAATTTCCTCCTATACATTGGAAGATAAGAAGAGCCTTGCTGGATCAAAACAAATGTGCATCTAGATCAATATTTTGTGTGTAACCACTATTACCTAAACACTTTCAAGCCTATCCTCAATGCATTCAGAACTAAACAATAATGCTGTGATGTTGTTTTTTAAGGAAGTTGAAATTGTGAATGCAGTAATGGGGCAAGTTATAAATGCTGAAGAATTATTATTACACAGATTACATTTTTAATGTAATTTTTATAAATGAATACATTTTCCTTTTAATCAGTCAGTGGATATTTTAATCATTGCACCGCTTTGGATTAACTGAAATCCAAAACAGCTGCCAAGTTTTAAAAGTGATCAACACTGGGCAATCACAAGCAAAGGCACAAATACAATCGTGCATCTCATGCACCCGGGGTAGACAGGTATTACCTTTTTCTATGTGTCCTTGATAGTTCTCTTTCGTTTTGAACATCAGTATGTATTTCAAAGGGTTCCAAAATCTCTCCGCTGGACAGAATAAAATGCTCCCCCGCTCGGTGCACTCACTCCAAATCTTCAGGCAGCGCTTCTGCTTTTTAGCTTTTTGAATGACTGCAAAAAAATAATAATATGAATGTCAGCAAGGGGCCTGAAACTCATTTGCAAGTTAAAAGTGAAATACCAGAAGGTATGCCTTTTCTGCAGTGGCTGCCCCATCCGTGGGATGCTCTCCCCAAGGAGGGTTACCTTCATTATACAGCTTTTGGCACCAGGCAAAAATGTTCCAATGCCCTTTTAAAATCGGGGGGGGGGCTGTTATTGGGTTGTTATTTTTTTATTTTGAATGTGTATTTTGTTATTTTTTATTTTATCCTTTTGAAATGCCCTGAGACCTACAGGTATAGGGTGGTGTGTGTGTGTGGGTGGGTGGGTGGGTGGGTATAGGTATAGGTATAGGTGTATAAAATAATAAGCCTAAACTGAGGCTGTGCTAATCAGTATACACACCAAAAGAAAAATATGCACAGATAGGGATACGTAGATGGATGCATATGTCACCAAATCACTCCACTAGCATTTTACTAATCTCAATAAAAGCTTGATCCCAAGCTCCCAGATCAATATCTGCCTTCTTGAGAGTTTGAGTCACATATGACGTGCAAAAGTATGCGGGGCAGGGGAGTGATATGTCCAATGCAGACTTTTTGTTTTGCACGCAAGTGAGAGCTGGGAGGCCATTAGAAGTGGAAGATCTATTTGAAGGAGTGGCACTTGGTTAAGGAAGGAATTCAAGAACATGTGGCTCTCCAGGTGTTGCTGGACTCCAACTCCCATCAGCCCTGTCAACATGGCCAATGGCCTGGAATGTTAGGAGCTGTAGTCCATCAGGGAGGTTGAGAGATGGGGGAGTGAGAATGGGTGTGTGCTATACGTTTAAGAACAGATGCACAGATCATGTAGGAATGCATTTGTTGGTGTTAGTGTCCAGCTGTGCACATGCAGGTATGTGAATTGGGATGTGTGTGAGAAACTGTGTGGGGTTATTCCACCCACTTTTGCTTTGATCCCACTGGCTCCTTGAACGTTAGCCACAAGCGAATGCAGCCCTTGGTCATAACAGGTCCTCCATCCCCACCTCCTGCTAAACTGGGGCTGAAAACAGAGGATTCTTGGGAGTGTCTGTTCCACACCTTAAAGTTTTGGACATCTCATAACTTACTCTCTTCCACAGAAGTCAGGTTCCGCGGCACAGGAGCAGCCAGAGCAGAGATTATCTCCAGAACGTGTTTCTGTTGTGACACCTCTTCCAAAAGGCTCTGCTGGACAATTGGAGCTAGGTTTGGCAGGACAAGTTTCTGGAAGCAAAAGAAGGGAGGAGTAAAGAGGCTACTGCTCAGGGTTGTATACTAAGCAACGAAGCAGCCAAGTTCATCTGCACATGATCCAAAACTTTCCCAGGGCCATCAGGGAGAACACCTGCCTCCCACCGCTGCGGCTGGGACACACATTGTCAAATGCAACCCAACAGCTGTGAGTTAATTGCACTCCGCTGAGCATGGATATGAATAAAGCCACTTTCTTCCTTTTGAAATTACTGTGTTGTTGTAGTGCATGCGGATAAGCAGCTGCCAATATTATGGACCACAGAGAACTAACTCTTGCAATACTGCAGCGCTTGGGCTGCAATTAAGGCTTTTCCGTTCATTTCGCATTTACAGGTGAATCTAACAAATCTGCATTTTTCCAAAACAATATGAGAATTGAAACAAACACAGCTATCCTTCTAAATTTGCACTTATCCGACTTCTGCAATGCAATTCTGCATCCAACCAATGTTTCCAAAAATTAGGTGAAAGTGTGGATATAAAAATTGAACACATAGGTGAAAATAACACACAAGGATGCATTAAATTTGGGGAAACTGCTTGCAGAAATGTGTTTATTTAACTCAAAGCTGCATATAAAAATATGATTATTAGAAGAAAACAATTTGCAATCTGCCATGCAAATGGAGAGAACTGAATCTTAAGACTGGGAAAATGAGAAACTGAGGGAACTGGAACTGACAGATCACTCCATTCTCAGTTGCAATCCAAAGCTGGTCGTAAAGGCCAGTGCAAACAAGATACGTCCTCGTGCGAAAATTCCTGTAAAAGGGCCTATGCACAGCATAAACTGACACAGAAACCCCAACACTGGCAACAAATACCTTGGCAAACATGCAAACTATGTAAGCACACTCACTAGTGAGCTGAGATTAGCTCAATATTAAGTTGACACAAATGAATAAATAGGTTTGCTATTGGAGCCTTATTCTAACTTCCCACCCCCATACCCATGTGATTCATAAGTGAATGAGGATGGGGAGCAAGACTGTAACACTGGCCCTACCCCTGTCTGGGATGCTCTGCCTCCACATTTACAGCTGAAAATAATGAGTTCTCACCAGAAGGCATTTCCTTGTAGTATCTCAACAGACATTGTATGGAGCATTGAACATCTGCTGACTGAGAATGGTTCTTAGCCAGAAGATCTGTTCATGAGTAAGCATTAACAGAACCTTTGGGAGTCTAAGGCTTCAGGGTTCTTCCAAAAATCGTTCTCTCTCTCTCTCCTATGTGAATTGTGCTCTTCCCACTCCTGACTGCTACTACTGTATAAGGATGATCAGCATGAAAGAAGGAGCAGCTGGCTGCCCTGTTCTCAGATACAGAACAGCCAGCAATCAATGGAGCTGGAAGGGGCCTAGTTGCTGAGAGATATAGCCAGGAGCAGAGACTTTTTGGAAGTCACCCTGTGTGCCAGAGTTACCTGGGACCTCACAATCATCACAGTGCTTCCTTGTTCAGCTCTGCACTGGGTAGTCATGTCCCCAGGGAAGTCAACATCTGGAAGTGCCTTCAAAGGCTTCCTGAGAATTTCTGCTCAGGCCCTGGAAACATAACTATCAGTTGCAAATAGTCTGACGAGCATGTATTAGGAAAGCAGATTTAAAAGAGGGTGGGTGTCTGTTTTGTTTTTACCAGAGCGCCAAATAAGAGCCTCCCAGCCCTCTGCATGTCGACAAAGACCCCTTGCCTGAAATCCTGAAGAGCTGCTGCCAATGAGACTGGGCCAGAGGTAGCCCTTTCGATGTGGCGATGCTCTTTAGAAGTTGTTGGACTCCAACTTTCATCACCCCAACCAGCATGGTCAGTAGTCAGTAATGGTGGCAGTTGTGGTCCATCATGCTGGCTACCCCTGGAATGGACAGTACCGGGCTAGATGGACCAGTGGTCCGAACTAGCATAAAGGCTGCTTCATATGTTCAAAAGATGCAGGGATAGGGCAGCAAGCCAACCTGAAAAATACCTAGGGTTGTCCGGTTCTGTTGTCATCAGATGAGAAAAGGGAAAGTCAGAGTTCCAATTACACAAAAAAGTCAGACTTCCAAGACATGCACAAGATGGCCATTACTTCCCTGTCTTGTTAGTGGGCTTCCCAAGAAGCATCTTTTGGGGAAAGAGGATGATGGCCTAGATGGATCTTTGATCTAATCTAGCAGAGTTTCTTCTTACACATGAGTCACAGGGATGCAGCAATCTCTCAATTTTGGTTTCTCCCAGTCTCTTTTTCCCAGCCTTAAGTTCAGTTCTCTACATTTCCACATCAGGTTGTGATTTTTTATTAAAGTTCTCACAAAGATTCATCAGCATTTTTTAAAGTGAGAATTTCTCCTAATTCGTATGCAACAATACACATTTTTGCAAAGTGGATTTTCCCATTTGTATGTTATCTTCCCCAATATGTACATTTTCATACACACGTTGCCTTAGTATATGCATTGCTGAACACATGCCTTGGAGACCTACAAGGCAAAATTCGGAAAAGTGAGAATTTCAAAGGATGGCTGTATTTGGGTTTGCATATTGCTTCAGAAAGTGTGAATCAGGTAGGTTCGCCTTTGAATGAGAACTAACTTGAGTTTCTCCTGCCAATCCCAACTCATGACAACCGGTTTGAATGTTTGCTGATTGTGCTCATTAAAACAATACAATCTTCTCTCCAAAGACCGACTGTCCTGTGTCTCCCGTTCCGTGAGATTAATCATAGTAATAAGACTCCAATTCCCCCTTTTTTAAAAAAGAAAAGAGAAAGCAATCAAACACAATTCCCCACCTGCAGAAGAGCTCTGCAAAACTGCAGATGAGCTTCCAGAAGTGTATCTAGGTCATCACTCCCTGTGGTTAACTCCTTCTTTTCTCTTTTGGTATCATAGCCCAGGGATGGAAGCGTGGCTTTGTTGTAGCTGCTGGTGCTAAGGACAAGGATAAGGAAGCAAATAATTAATAGAATGAAAATAAAGCACGGTGGCAGGGGGATAAGTGGTGAACCAAGCCCTATCTTACTGAGGAAATATGGTCAATGCTTCCTCTGGGTTATGATCTGGGATCAGATTCCAGTGATACAAAGGAATTCAGTGAAAGGAGCATAAGAACAGAACATCAGAAGAACCCTGGTGGGTAATGATAATAATAATTTATTATTTGTTTCCCCAGCCACTCTGGGCAGCTTCCAACAAAAGATTAAAAATACATTAGAATGTCAGACATTAAAAGCATCCCTAAACAGGGCTGCCTTCAGATGGTTCTAAACCTCAGATAGTGGTTTATCTCTTTGACATCTGATGGGAGGGTGTTCCACAGGACAGGTGCCACTACCGAAAAGGCCCTCTGCCTGGTTCCCTGTAGCTTTGCTTCTCACAGTGAGGGAACTGCCAGAAGGCCCTCAGCGTTGGAACCTCAGTGTCCGGGCAGAACAATGGGGGTGGAGACGCTCCTTCAGGAATACTGGACCAAGGCTGTTTAGATCAGTTCATCAATCCATCCACTCCAGCACCTTGCTTGTCAAGAGTGGTCAACCAGAAGCTTCTGGGAAGCTATCAGAGTAGCACATTTGGTAGATGAGTGGTTGGTAGAGCATGAAGGCTCCCTCGACTCAATACTATAGGCAGCATAATTATTTAATCTAGCCCTGTTGGGCCACCACTCTTCTTTCTCACAGTCTTCTAACCTCTCAGAGGCAGGGCTGTGTATATACAGCATTTCTGCAGATAGGGAAAGAAGGTTGCAAATTTATATAGAAGGCCTTACCTGGTACTGCGGGTCCTTACACTCCCGAGGGATGACAGTTCATCCGCACTGCCGTCAGCATTGAGGAAGTCAAAGCTTTCCAGCACTGTCTCAACCATCAAGCTCTCCACAGAGGAGTGTTTCAGTTGGTACCTTTTCGGCTGTTGGAAAATGCAAAATGAGTTGCATTTCCTTTTCAGTAGAAACCCTTTTCATCCCCATGGGCTATCAGTAGCACAGATATCACCAGTGAATATTCCAGCACCACCACCCTGATTTCCCAAATTCCCATTAGCCCCAACCCACCATGGCCAATGGTCAGGGATGATGGGCGTTATAGTCCAATAAGAAGAGAAGAGTTTGGATTTGATATCCCGCTTTATCACTACCCAAAGGAGTCTCAAAGCGGCTAACCTTCTCCTTTCCCTTCCTCCCCCACAACAAACACTCTGTGAGGTGAGTGGGGCTGAGAGACTTCAAAGAAGTGTGACTGGCCCAAGGTCACCCAGCAGCTGCATGTGGAGGAGCGGAGACGCGAACCCGGTTGACCAGATTACGAGACTACCGCTCTTAACCACTACACCACACTGGCTCTCAATAATATCTAGAAAGCCAGATTCCCCAGACCTGCTTTAGGGTGCATTCTCTAGGAACATTTTCACCCCTGTGCATGGCTCGGGCATAATCCATATGTCTGCGCAAACGTTCTTGCCATCTTTGGGAATCTAGGAGTAGAAAGGATAAGTACCGAGAGCTAAAAATTAACAACAATTCTTTACCTTTAATTTGCCCCGGATGCAGAAAAGCTGGTATTCCAATTCCTCCATTTGGATAGGGCTCGGATGCTGGGATTTCAACAAAAGCAACACTTCCTGAAGTGTCTTCTCAATTGACTTAGTCCTTCTACCACCTCTGACGTCAGAATTGCCTCTCGATCCTCTTCGACCAGCAGAGAGGACCTTCCTTTGCTGTACTAAATGGTTACTCCTGTCCTGGACGGTGGACTTGCCCCTCACTTTCTCCTGATCCAGTGGGCGCGTTGGTATGGCGAGAGCTGGGTCAGCATGGGTGGTCTCTTGTAGGATGTCTAGAGTCCTGCGGCTGGGAGTTTGGCACAACAGAAGGTCCTGCTGCTCTCCTGCCACACAAGCATCTTGTAGGATAGTCAGTGTCATGGGCAGCGCCCTCTGATTCGAAGGTGGTGTCACGTTCCCGCTTTCTGCCCCTTTCGGGTCCTCTGAGCTGAACGAGCTGCCTTCTGTTGTCTCCGTAAGACTGTGGCTGGTGCTCCTCAGACTCATGTCAAAATCGCAGTCGGCCAAGTAGCTCAGGATGCAGGGATCTCGGGCCTCATCCCTGATATCTGCTTGTTTTTTCCCTTGCTGCAAAACAGACTGAGGCAAAGAGAGAGGTGGAATTACGCAACCAGTGCCTTTCTACAGCACATAGTAAGCGCAACTCCTAAAAGGAACCTGCGACCTTCCAGACATTGATGAACCTCAACTCCCATCATCTCTGAACAACGGCTACACTGAGCAATTCATTTTCTCTCAGTTTCTCATTTTTCCAGTGCTAAGTTCAGTTCTCCTCTCTAGAGGCTGAGCTCTCCCAGCACCATGTCCCTCAATTGCAAAATTACTCATCCAGGGAGGGATTCAACTAACTTGTTGTGCATGTGGAATGAGGTTCTCCTGTACAATGGGACTTCCTCCACCCTCTCCTCTTTCCCCCACGTTCCCTAAATCTGCTCTGGAGAAGAAGAGTTTGGATTTGATATCCCTCTTTATCACTACCCGAAGGAGTCTCAAAGCGGCTAACATTCTCCTTTCCCTTCCTCCCCCACAACAAACACTTTGTGAGGTGAGTGGGGCTGAGAGACTTCAAAGAAGTGTGACTAGCCCAAGGTCACCCAGCAGCTGCATGTGGAGGAGCGGCGACGCGAACCCAGTTCCCCAGATTACGAGTCTACCGCTCTTAACCACTACACCACACTGGAGAATTGGGGGAGCATGGGCAGAGGGTGGGGTGGGGTGGGGAACATCTCATTGCTCAAGTGGCCCTCATCCCCTGTGCACATGCCCCACTTGCATGCATTGTAGCAAACCTGGAAGTGGCACAGAAAAGGGCAGAAATGACCCTAAAATCGCACAAAAATGGCACAGAAACAGCGCCCAGCAATCCCACAAGCCTTTAAGGCCTGTGGAGAGTTGGAATTTGAGCAAGAAGGGAGCAGTTGTGGTGGAGTTTGGTGAATTTTTTTGTTTTCCCCCCTCAGGGTTTTGTTTTTCAAAGGGTTTCCAGAGGTTTAGAGGGTGTTTGCAGGCCTTTGCAATTGTGTTCCCAACATACACCATTTCACTTAAAGGTGTGGTGCCTCAGAACGTAACCCCCATGTAAACGTACATGGAATTCCACCCCAACCCATTGTTTTTCAGTCTTTCCGCCTCACCAGAAGCTTCTTCAGCTCCTTGAAGGCCCTTGGTGCTTTACATCTTCATTTCATTAATTAGCAGCAGTTCTAAACGGCATGGCTCCTGTTTCAGGAGAGCCAGAAAAGCCTAGTATATTGTGGAGCTGACACTCATTTATCAGAGGCTGCTAACTGAGCGTACTTTTGTTTTCCTTTGCCTGATACATTTCAGCAAGTGGGACAATTCCCTGTAGGCTTGTCATGACACACTGCAAAAGTGGCTGGGAGGGTAAGCGCTTGAGCGCAGAAGCTCTTTGCATCTCGCTCATACTTACAAGGTAATATTTCTCTCGGAAGCTGGGGGTGTTTGGTGGGGTCCAGCTGTATATGGAGTTTTTCCTGCTCCCCACAGAAAACTTGGAGGCAGATCCGGGAGACAAGACGAGGCTTTCAGTGTCAAAAGGGCTGCGGGAGGGGGAGACGGGGAGAGGGAAAGAGAGAGAGAGGATGAACTCGGAACACAAAGGTTTCATGCGCCATACCCACTGAAGAAATGTCATTCCTCTCCCCCATAGTATGTTTGCACACCACCACTGTACGGAAAAATGCTTGATAACAACAACAACAACAACAACAACAAATTTATTATTTCTATGCCAGCCACTCTGGGCGGCTTTCAACAGAACATTAAAAACAGAATAGAACTTCAAACATTAAAAACTTCCCTAAACAGGCTGATTGTTAAGTGCTGTTGCAGGAGATAGTTCCGTTGCAGGAATATCTTGTTTCCACAGCTAAAAGAAAAACACCAATGTCATGTACATTGGCGGGGGCGATGCAATTTTTTCACCCAGCTAAGATATCTGCTGCAATTGGGAGGACAGTACAGAATATGGTTTTGTGAGTGTTGAGAGAACCTATTAGACTACGCCCATGATATTGCTAGCATCATAGGGAATGAGTCCCCACTACTGTGTGTTTGACTGCCAAATCAAAACAGTTTCATTTGCTCAAGCCCTTTTAACACAGCATATTTATGATGCTTTTATCCACTGGCTGTTTTTATTGATTTATTGCTGTTTAGTCCCTTGCTTTAATTTTATTTTCATTACTAGCCTACAGCATTGTTTCGCCTTGTTTTTTTACTGTTTGAGATACTCTGCTGTAAAAGCCACATTGAAAACGCTTTCATTAAAATGCGGGTAAAAGATATGACTGAAATAAATTAAAATAAACGAGGAGCAGCATGAATGCACATCCTGCCACTGGAATACCGTCATGTGAACGTAAGCTTTGATTTGCTTTTAACACTTCAGAAGCTGAACACTCATCCAAAATAATTCTTCATCTAGCAAAGCAGTTTTCAAACATGATGCTTTCAGGAAACAAGTGTGTTCACATCCCCCACCCCCCCCTGCAAAAATGCAGAAGGTAGCAGCATTCATGCTATAGCCAAGTTCATGTGTAGCATTTTTTAAACACACACACTACTAATGCAAATCCCAAAGCAAATGAATGTGTTTGTCCCCAAATTGCAGTTTGAAAGGGGCAGGAAGAGAGTGACCAACAATTGGAGTGAACTGTAGTTCACACTGAATACAAGAAAGGTTCTGAGTAGCTTACAAGAGCAGTGTAGTGTTGTCCAGAGTACACTTAGTGTGCACAGAATGCGGCTTGAGGTGAGGGTGGTAGAAAACTGAGGAAGGGAGCAAAATCCACACTGCAACATTTTGTTGCAGGGCCCTGCAGATACATCTTTATTTTTACATGCACATATTACTCTACCACCAAAAAGATGCTCAGAGCAGCATCCCAAAACACAGATACAGTGGTACCTAGGATTACATACGCTTCAGGTTATAGACTCCGCTAACCCAGAAATATTACCTCAGGTTAAGAAATTTGCTTCAGGATGAGAACAGAAATTGTGCAGCAGCGGCGTAGCAGCAGCAGGAGGCCCCATTAGCTAAAGTGGTGCTTCAGGTTAAGAACAGTTTCAGGTTAAGAACGGACCTCCGGAACAAATTAAGTACGTAACCAGAGGTACCACTGTATTCAAATACAGTGGTGGACACCATCTAGCAAGGGCACTGAATGGATAACAATCAATCTTGGGGAGATGGACATACCCTAGCGAAGACCAGTTATGAGATAATTTTCTGCCAGATGCATTTCAGCTGCTCAGTCCCATGGATTTCATTCAGATTTTCTTCTATTTTTGTGCACTTCGGGGCACCACTTTATCTCAGCCTGAAGACAACCTGAGCGTGGATAATAACTTCTTTACTCTGAAGGTGCTGCTGCGATACCACTGTGGAGGCAAGGCTTACAGAGCATTGAGGCTAATGAAGTTTAATTGGCTAAGTTCGCCAGTGTCACACAGCTGGGCTTCGTCAAAGCAAGTCAGTGCCACACAGGAAGATTAGCAACTCATCTGCTTTTTCTCCCTTTGTAGCAAAACAAGAGAAGATCTCTGAACGGCAGAGAATATTCCATCCAAAGCAGACGCCACAGTTACTTACAAGTCCATTTCACTGGCTTGTTTCAAATGTATACACTTCACCTGACTACCGATATGCAGAAAAGATGCACTGTATGGTTTTCAATGTTAAAACCTCAATATGTGGGACCACCAGCCTCATATAACCAAAATGCTTACATCTAATTAATGCATGAAGTAGTTAATATCATAGAGTAAGCTGTCAGGCTAAGCTTGGCCACTCCCCCTCATCATAGGAGTAAGGAAGTAATGTACAGTCATACCTTGGTTGACGGACATCTTGTGACTCAAACGTTTTGGCTCCCAAATGCTGCAAACCCAGAAGTGAGTGTTCCGGTTTGTGAATGTTCTTTGGAACCCGAACGTCCAGTGCAGCTTCCATGGCTTCTGATTGGCTGCAGAAGCTTCCTGCAGCCAATTGGAAGCCATGCCTTGGTTACCAAATATTTTCGAAGTCAAACGGACTTCCGGAATGGATTGCATTCGACTTCCGAGGTATGACTGTAATGTATATTGTTTCCTCGGTCTACCATGTGAACTCTGGTGTGTAACGCAGGGCCTTTTCTACAAAGCCATTCTTGTGTCCCTATACAAATAATTTAGGAACTTTCACCACTGTTGATCTAATCTAAGTTTTGCTGCCTGTATTTTCTTACTTTTCTAGGGGGGGAAACATGCCACGGAACTGGATCTGTGCCCATTTCCCTTCTTTATTCTGGTTCAGCTATTGGTTTGGAACAGGACCATGTCTTCTTTCTTCTTCACAGCTCTACAAAAATGTAGAGCACATGGGATGATGCTGTGCTCAGGTTGTGTGTGTGAATAAATCCATCAATTAACTTTCATTCCATGAAAAACAAAAACTGGGTAAGTGCTGGAACCCCTGGGGTCTCTTTGTCGCTCAGAGATTGGGGTGGGTGCAACATCTGGGTATTGTTTTGGGGGAGTATTGTTGCTTTTTATTTTTTACTTGTAACTCCTACAATTCATGTGGAAATTGTTCAGTTGGGCTGTGTACTTTTTGATGAGCTCTGATCATAATTTATGACTACTTTTGTTATGTTTGTATTTTTATTTTTTGCATTGTAAGCTGCCTTGAGCATGGTTTTAGTTATGGAAAGGGGGCATAAAAAATAAAACGATGCATTTACGAATGTTACGCTGGTGAAATGTTTTGTACCAGAATGACATTGTTGCACAAGAGAAGGCGTTGCTGTGGTAACATCGTTGCACAATCAATTGTGCAAAACAAGTTTCCGCTAGCAAAGCTGTTGCACCGGATTCTGCTGGTGCACAACATTAAAATTCACCCATCATGTAGGGCAAGAGCTCTTTGTACTAGGTGCAGCAGAATTCAACCTTTTCAGATCCAGTAGCTACTTCTAAGCCAAACATGCATTTGGGGACCCATTTCTTAATCTTTTAACACATATCTTTGCAAGGTGGTAATACTCTTGTTGCGACCCACCTTCAATCAGGCCATGACCTACTCATGGGTCTCAATTCAACAGTTGAAGACCAGTGAACTTGTGGACAGAGAATCATGGATACAGCCCTGGGGGTGTGGCATGGAGTGAGCGATGCTCTGGCTCCACCCACCACCAGTTGCAACCCCGGTGGGCTTTTTCCATGGGCCAATGGCCCTGCACAGAACATAAGGCTGTCTCTCCCTGCTCTTGAGATATAAGATTTAAAAGGCACACACACACACACACAGAGAGAGAGAGAGAGAGAGAGAGAGAGAGAGAGAGAGAGAGAGCGCGCGCAGCTGGTTTGTAAATAAGTCATTTTATAGTGTAACAATATCCACTGAAAACGGGGGGAAGGTGTGTATTTTTTTTTAAAAAAGTGGCTACAAGCAAGCAAACAAGTCTGCTGGGGTTTTTGGGGGGGTGTCAACTTATTGGGGGATTTTTGCACAAAGCCCCATGAGAATCCACTTGCTGAAAGACCAACATATTGTGCAAACTCAAAACACTGCAAAAATGTTTTTAGATTTCCTACCAAGGATTAGCTCACAAAATAAAACATGCCCCCAATTAAAAGAGTTTCTCGGAATAAAATGTTTCTTTCTTGGAGGAAAAACAATAAGGGTTGTTTGTGTGTTAGTTTTCCACTACAAACAGCATTGCAGGAATCCCCCTGGAGTTTTCATTTCCACGCAGATCCAGTATATCATCGGAATATATTTTCACACACACAATTTACCTAGCACAGAAGTTAGCCTAACAGATTTGTATTTTCCTGGAACCCCATGACTCCATGCCTCAAAAGAATTCCCAGCACTTCTTAGGCAGAGCTGTAGCTGGGCTGGGGGGGGGGAGGTCTAGCCAGGGTTTCTGCCCCAAGTGAAGCCTCCAAAGGGGCGTCATTGAGGCTCCCAGCCTCCCAAGCATGTCTGAGCTTCAGCCAAAGAGAAAGAAGAAAAAGTGAATCCGAAATTTTTTCTCCTCTGTGCAACTTCTGAACAGACAATCCCTCCATGTGCAGCCTTACTCACTGGTGTTTGTACAAGGGATTGCCAAAGTTGCCACAAGAGGTCCCCATTTAAGTTTGGAGAGGAAACATTTCCCTGTTAGAAAAGAATTCAAGCCTTAGGAGAGCTGGCACACACATTTTTGGATTTGCAGATCTAGCAGCAGGGAAGCACTGGCAAACCCCAAGTGAGACAGGAGTTGCTGCAGAGTGCCGTGGAAACTTTTGGCACACAGAAAGGGAGAATTGGAATCAATTAAACTTGCTCCGAGTTTGGCTTCTCAAACGGCTCGCTCGCTACAGTGCTCCAGCCAGGAAACAAAAGAGGCTTCTCTGCACTGTGGCTTTGCAATATAGTCACCACCAAAGCTGGTTTAGCCAGAAAGAGATGTGCAAAATCTATACGGAAAACAAGAGATGGGACCTGAGCTGCAGGGAAGTCAGAGCAGAAATGCCAAAGGACCCAGGCCTCTTACCTTTTCTGGCACACACGCCCTTAGCTACTGTTTTTACAAGGATATTGGGAGAGCGGGGGACAATTATTTGGCTAAAATTGGAGGGAGGAAAATGGAACTTGTGGATTTCATTAAGGGCTGGCCTACATTTTTCTCCCATAATCTGAGCACCGATTCTGAGAAGCTCCCTGGAATTATATCCGTCCTACACTACAGAGAAACAATAGCATCCCGCTGTAAACATCCAGGAAGTAAAGGGGAGATCACACACACACAAGCACACCCGATTTATTCCAGCTTTTGTATGGTGCAATGGCCATGTTTGCATGTCACAGTAAGGCAGGAGTGGAGAACCTTTGGCCCTCCAGATGTTGCTGAACTTGGGGTGTTAGGGGAGGGGCAGTATCTCTGGGGAAGGACGTATCGTGCTCCTTCTGGGCAGTTTGTCCACCATTGGTTTGCTCCCTCTGCACACAGCTCTCATCCGTGGCTCCCAGAAGCTGTCAGCATGCGATAGCAGCCACACCCTGGAAACAGCTTCAAATGACCAGCTAAACTGGGTGAGGGTAGCCAATGGGTCTCAAACCCTCAATGAGTTAGGGTCTTGCCCTGCATGCGAAGACAGGCTCCAGTGGATTGAGTGGATGAGAGCAATAGTGGGTCCAACGGTCAAGAAGGCAGTTTCTGCATGTAGTGTAGAGGGAAGCGAGGGGCAGATATGGCTTGTTAATCTGGGAAGGTAGCCCATCTAGGAGAAGGAAAACTGATCACAAACCTCCACTGTCCTGTGGCTATACCCATTTGTGAGAAAGGCTTCAAGAGTAAACCAGTCCTTACCCTCTACCTCGTGGAACATCTTCAGGAGCAGAAAAGGCTAAGGAGTAAACTCTACACAAATCCAGAGTGCAGTCCCTAATGCCTCCTTCCGGAAACTCCTGCAGCCAAGCTGGAGCCAAACATATTGCTCTGCTTTCCTTTGTACCACATCAGCCGAGGGGGGAGGGTCTTGTCATCTGGGCAGCATGGATCTCCATACACACAGCCTAGGCTTGCACCCCAGGGAGCTCACTTCATTGCTGCTAATGCAGCAAAAAAACCTCAACCCAACTCCTATCACCCCCAGGAAGCATGGCCAATGGCCAGGGATGATGGGAGTTGTAGTTCAGCAGCATCTGAAGGGCCAAAGGTTTCCCACATTTGCAATAAGCACAAAACCATGGCTTACTGTGCAGAAGAGATTGCTCTGGAAGGAAACAAACTATGATCCCAATTGAGTGTTGCATCAAATCCAAGTTCATTTGCTCCAAACAAACCTTGGTGACAGATTATGGTTTCTGGAGGAAGCAAAACAAACCATAATTCCTGGTTTGCACACAATGCTAAGCCAGACACCCTGGTTAGCTTTTTCCCAGGGTGAGTGGGGAGCAGCAATCATGATCCTTCTGCACCATGCCAAAGGCCTGTCTAGGCCAGCATCCTGATTTCACAGTAGCCAACCAGATGTCTATGAGGATCCCAAGTGCAACAGCAGTCTCCTCACTGGTGCTCCCCAGCAACAGTAAAGTGGGCTACACTTACTTGTGCATGGTAATATTTGGTTTAAGGTTTAACGTATTACACAAACTCTGTCAAAACAAAGACATCTTAACCACATGGAAAAAGGAAACATGAAACAAGTCCAAGAACTAATAAATAACAGGAACTAATAAATAAAACTATTGCTTTCCAAAGTAGATTTTTTACAAAGATTAAGGCCATCTTTCTAGTCAAAAAGTGTTTTTTAAAAAAAATAAAAATAAAAATCGCTTCACACGCCTCGCCCAGCAGCAAGCATCAGTCAATGTTAGCATTTCAAGCCAATCTTTAATAGCAAATCATTTATCACACAAAAAAAGTTTACAAAAGGATGACCCTAAAAAAAGTTTTAAAAGCAAGACCACTGTTGGTGAATTTTTGAAGTGGAAGACAAGTGATTGTGCTGGAATGGCTAAGTAGGAACTTGACACAACACACATTTCAGGTCATTGTGTTAAGATCCAAACATGGGAAAGCTGATGAACGTATAAACAATTTGTTTCAGGTGGCCTCCTTCCCTTCCCCTTATTTTGGGTACCGGCCAAATGTTTATTGTGCAGTCTTAAAGAGCTTTCGTTCTCAGCTGTGTTTCATCTTCAGATTCCATTCTTCATTATTTGTATAGACATTACCAGTGAACTAGGGAAGTGAGCTTCAAGTTCACCCAGAGCAGTTCATTGTTAAGGGCAGAACAAAGCCACTGGCAGAATTGCCACCAACAGAAAGAATCAAAAGTCTTTTTTAAAAGAGAGAGAGAGAGAGAAGACAGCAATACAGCCTGGGCAATATATTCTTCTCCCAAACATCCTTTCTTCCAGAAGTGGCATTTATAAAGCTGAAGGTGTTGTGGGGCAGCTGCTCCTACCTAAGCTGAGCTTGGCCTGCAGGCGAGAACAGAAAGAGAACTGCCAATATAATTCTATACTGCCACCAACCTTCCTGAGCACCAAATTCACTAGACAGCAGAGGTGGCTACTTTCTGTGGGCTCAAGGAATGCCCTGTTTCAGCAGCCTGATAGCTGGAAGTGCACATTGAATCACAAACAGACCCTAGGCCCCAGTGAGATGCTATAATCCAACAGATACCATTTACGAGAAATGGCTTCACATGCATTCAGATATATGCAGCAAAAGTCACAAACAGGTGTAGAGTGTGCACTGAAACACAGAGCTAATTCAAACACTCTATCTTGGTTTATTAAGCCGAGATATGCACAAGCCTTTTGTGTACACAATGGAGCGCATTATCTGCTGCCTGTGCAAAACGCACAATTAAGCTAGGAAGCCTCTAATAAACCATACTTTGCCATTTGGGGCATGTTAATCTGGAGCACGAAGATCATGGACACTGGGCCCATCAGCTCCTGGCAAATAGAAGGGGAAGAAATGGAGGCAGTGAGAGATTTTACTTTCTTGGGCTCCATGATCACTGCAGATGGTGACAGCAGTCACGAAATTAAAAGACGCCTGCCCCTTGGGAGAAAGGCGATGGCAAATCTAGACAACATCTTAAAAAGCAGAGACATCACCTTGCCAACAAAGGTCCGTATTGTAAAAGCCATGGTTTTCCCAGTAGTGATGTATGGAAATGAGAGCTGGACCATAAAGAAGGCTGATCGTCGAAGAATTGATGCTTTTGAACTGTGGTGCTGGAGGAGACTCTTGAGAGTCCCATGGACTGCAAGAAGATCAAACCTATCCATTCTTAAGGAAATCAGCCCTGAGTGCTCACTGGAAGGACAGATCGTGAAGCTGAGGCTCCAATACTTTGGCCACCTCATGAGAAGAGAAGACTCCCTGGAAAAGACCCTGATGTTGGGAAAGATTGAGGGCACAAGGAGAAGGGGACGACAGAGGAGAAGATGGTTAGACAGTGTTCTCGAAGCTACAAACATGAGTCTGACCAAACTGCGGGAGGCAGTGGAAGACAGGAGTGCCTGGCGTGCTCTGGTCCATGGGGTCACGAAGAGTCGGACATGACTAAACAACTAAACAACAACAATCTGGAGCACACATCAACTTCAGTTGACTGTACAGCAGCCACTCCCTGATGGATTAAAATGGATGTCGAGAATGTAAATATTCTGTGTCACTTTTGTGTAAGGTGCTTGGAATTTTTTGCTGACTCTCGATGACAGTGCAGGAGACTCCAGCATCTTGGAAAAACCTCTGCATAATAAGGTCTGCATAATAAGGTGCTAAGTAATGCAAAGAGGAAAAACAACAACCTTCAAAATGGACAATCATTACATTATTGGAAATGGTATCAGAATCTATCTGGGAGAAAGTGTAGTCCATAAGTCAACAACTTACACAAGTTCACTTATGTAAGTAACGAAACTGATGTGAAAGGTGGAAAATTCTACCCTATTGGTCCAGTTCCTGTCCTGGAAAATTTTCTCTTTCTCCTAGCCTTGCTGCCTAACTCTTTTGCATGTGCTGCTTCAGAGCTCTGGATATGCAACTTTGAGCTTCCAAAATGCTAAGCAAGCTAGGAAACCTAGATATCCTGTGAAATCCAGAAATTCTGTTTCCCAATAATATGGACTGTTGGGCTTCAGGAGCCCAAATCTTCAACCAGGATAGGTATAAACCAACTACAACTGATTGCATTGTCAACGCAAACATAATGATATTCTTATACAATTCTTAATCCGTATTATTTATTTAAAGCACTATATCCCCATATTGCATTGCTTTAAGTTGCTTTATCTTCTTCCGATTTCATAATAGCACTATCTTCTATGCAAAGATAATCATACTATGCCTTAAATGACGGGTTTGTTTCTTTAAGTTACAATCCTGAGTCTGTAGTCTATTTTATGCATTACTGGTTATGTATTACCATCTCCCCGGCTTGCCAGCGGACAAATTTCAACCCTGACTGTGGCTGGGTAATCACAAAAGTAACTGATCAAACTTCAGCGGGTGCCAGCTTCGGAAAGCCAGGATAATAAACCAATGCCAAGCTGCTTTAGCCCAAAGAGAAAATTATACTTTATCAGAGGCTTTGAAAGCCATTCAAACTTGCAGAGCTGCAGGACAATCTGCATCCAGTGCCCTGCCACGCGTGGCCATGGTGGAAGATGGAGGAAGCAGGCAGGTTGATGTGCCAGCATGATAATGGCCCATAGAGTAAGACCAGGTTGGGTCTGATGCTGTCATATGGTGGCAGCAGGCCTGGTTTGCGATCCACTGGCTACCAGGCCAGCTTAGCCCCATCCTTCCCTAGAAAGCCTCATTTGGGGGCTTTCTACTGGCCAGCAGTGCCATTCTCACTGGTGGCACTTCCTCTCATTCACACATGCAGTGGATAGAAGAGGGAGCTCAAGGGCATCTTCCCCCACCCCCAGTCCACCAGCATGCAGCCTTGCACAAACAGAGCTTGAGTTGCTCTGCCCCTGGTTTGAGTTGTGCTTGTGGTGAAGAAATGAGTGAAGGGTCTGTGTGCATAGAAAGGACATAAAGCTCATACATGCCTCAGATGAATGTGGTCATCTGAACACAGTCACGTTCTCTCTCTTACAAAGACGTAGAAACCACCAGATTCACTATACAGCTTGTCCTTCATAGTGAAATGGTGGCCACGTTACCCAGGACCACATAAAACTGCTTTCCATGCAACCAGTTGGCGCAGCACACGTTGTGATCTTAGCAAGCGAAATCAGCACACACTTACTTCCAGAGGACCTCCAGTTGCAGTTTGATGGTGCCCAGTTCAGTTATATCCACAATGATGGCTTGAGGCCGGGTTGTGAAGAAGTCGATGCCGTCGCATGTCACCATGCCAACCAACAGGGTGCTAAGTCCCCGCAGTTCTGTGACCTGGACAACAAAAACAACAAAGGATACAGTGCTATCACTCAAGGGTAGCTATGTGCATACCAACCTCTGGGTGTGGAAACAGGTACATGAACATGCTGTCTACAGCACAGTAGCAAAGTCTTCTACCCAAGACACTTCAATTCTCATGCATCTCCCAGAGCACATGTGCACTGATCCTATCATAAATGGATAAATGTGTGGCATAACAGCCCAAAATAAAAGCATCTCAACTTTCAGCAGAACAGAATGGTTGGATTCCAGGCAAACCATACCTGTTCACTACATACCAGAAGGCTGTACCCACAGTGGCCTCGTTGGCACATAATGGTAAGCCATAGTGTGAACCAGTGATGGCTCTCCAGAAGAAGTTGGACTACAACTCCCATCAGCCCCAGCCTTCATGGCCAATGGTCATGGATTATGAGAGTTGTGGTCCGGCGACCTTTGGCGGGGAAGGTCCATAGCTCAGTGGCATAGCATGCAGGTTCAATCCCAGCATCTCCAGGTAGAATTGGGAGAGAACTCAACTGGCAATCCTGGAGAGCCGCCATCAGTCAATGTAGACAACACTGAGCTAAATCAATGAATCGATGGATAAGGCAGCTTCTTATGTTTCTAAGGCCATGAGTTCTCCATCTCTAGTCTGAACAAACTATGGTTTACTGTGAACTTGAGCACAATTCAAGTAGCACCTGCCCCACTCCTGCCTGTGTTCAACCAGAAGGAGACACCAAACAGAGAACCAGCTCAGCAGTAGGCATGAATCAGCACTCATGGTTTGTTTCTCCCCAGACAAACATGAGACGAAGTCAATACCAAGCCAGCCCTTGGGTTTCATTTCCATCCGGCAAAGCAAATCAAGACACATCCAAATTCATCCTTGTGCACCAACACGCCTCCCATTCACAGCAATCATAGCTTGCCATTAAGTGTGAACAGGCCAGTGAGAAAAACAGATTCAGAACAGTTGGAGATTACACAGGATGTATCTGTGCTACAGATTTCAAGCAAGCCACTTCCTCTCCCCAGGAGCCCCAAGGAACTGTAGTCCCATTAAGGGTGTAAGGGACTTCTAATGGATCTTATCCCTTTCATCAAGGTAGAATATTCAATTTCAGAATCTGAATATCCAGGAGAGATAAGGTAAACTGATACAGAAGTTTGTAGTGCAAACTGTTCACGGCTGTATCCCCATACAGACCGCTGCCCTGGTACAAGGCATACACAACAAACAGTGCTGTGTTTTTATTACAAGCTTTCAACACTCAGAGAGACTTCTCAGGTACTTGGATGCTGCAATGAGTTCTTCATGTGCTTGGAATATGCTGTTCTCCTTCCTTTTAACATGAGCACCCAGTGCTGCATTGTGCAAGCAGGAGAACTGCCAGGTATCTCTGGGTGAGACATCAAGACACCCTTCGTAGAAGCGCCAAGATCAAGGGTTACGGGATATAATTATGAGTTTGCGCTGTTCCAGACAGACCAAAACATCATAAGAACTTCCTGCTTAGATTATGGCAAAGCCACCTTTATCTCTACTGGATGAGACCCGATGGAGGGGGTGGGGAAAGAAGGGCAGCATTGGAAAAGAAAGGATAAGAGACCCCTATTCTTGCAGAAAAACAATAGGATGGGGTAGAAGAAGCACGCTCACACAGAATTGGAATGTTGCACACTTGCTTTCCTCATGCTGCCAAAATACCAGCCCAGGGCCTGAGGGAAGACAGGTCAGGGTAATTGCAATAGCCCAGGCCACAGAGCAAGGCAGACAGGGTAGTTGCATTAGCAGTAGGCATAGCAATAAAACCACAATCACAGAACTTTGAATCATAGAACAATGCAAAGAAGCATTTCAGTCAGGTGCTTGAGGTTACTTTGTGCTTGCCCCTCACTGGGTCAACAAGATGACAGCAGAAGTGCAACCTAACCAACCTCAATAGTTCTCTCTCTCATTCTACACGGCTTAGGTCCAAGCTATCTGAAAGACTGTATTCCCTCCAGTTGAGTTTCAATTCTGATCAGCCCCAGCCTGCATGGCCAATGGTCAGGGATGATGAAAACTGTACTTCAGCAACAAATGGAGGGCACCATATTGGCTGCTCTTCATATAATTCTAGAATTGTAAAGCTGGAAGGGACCACGAAGGGTTATCTGGTCCAACCCATTGCAATGCAAGAATCTCAACTAAAGCATCCATGACAGGTGGCCATCCAACCTCTGCTTGGAAACTTCCAATGAAGGAGAGTCCACCACCTTCCCAGGGTGTCCGTTCCACTGATAGAAGCTAACACCTGACTGGATGGTTTTTTTAGAGAACTGATGAGAAAGCCCATATGAACAGGGCCTTGCAGAGCCAGACAGAGGCCCAGGCCAGGTAGATAATGTGCCCCCACCTTATTTTACCCTGGGGATAACTGAAGTCTTATAAATAAGTACAGTGGTACCTTGGGTTACATACGCTTCAGGTTACACACTCCGCTAACCCAGAAATAGTGCTTCAGGTTAAGAACTTTGCTTCAGGATAAGAACAGAAACTGGGCTCCGGTGGCACGGCGGCAGCGGGAGGCCCCATTAGCTAAAGTGGTGCTTCAGGTTAAGAACAGTTTCAGGTTAAGAACGGACCTCCGGAATGAATTAAGTACTTAACCCTAGGTACCACTGTATATAAATAATAAGTATATAAATCTATTTTTAAGTAGACAAATTTGACTATTAATTATAATTAAATTATAATCATAATTAAAACTTCTCTGTCTTCTTAGGTAAAGGGACCCATGACCATTAGGTCCAGTCGTGGCCGACTCTGGGGTTGCGGTGCTCATCTCGCCAGTGTGGTATAGTGGTTAAGAGCGGTAGACTTGTAATCTGGTGAACCGGGTTCGTGTCTCCGCTCCTCCACATGCAGCTGCTGGGTGATCTTGGGCCAGTCACACTTCTTTGAAGTCTCTCAGCCCCACTCACCTCACAGAGTGATTGTTGTGGGGGAGGAAGGGAAAGGAGAATGCTAGCTGCTTTGAGACTCCTTCGGGTAGTGATAAAGCAGGATATCAAATCCAAACTCCGAACTCTTTATTGGCCGAGGGAGCCGGCATACAGCTTCCTGGTCATGTGGCCAGCATGAGTAAGCCGCTTCTGGCAAACCAGGGTAGCGCACGGAAATGCCGTTTACCTTCCCGCCAGAGTGGTACCTATTTATCTACTTGCACTTTGATGTGCTTTCAAACTGCTAGGTTGGCAGGAGCAGGGACCGAGCAACGGGGGCTCACCCCGTCGCGGGGTTCAAACCTTCTGATCGGCAAGTCCTAGGCTCTGTGGTTTAACCCACAGCACCACCCACGTCCATTCTCCGTCTTCTTATTCCACTCTTAAAAAAGATGTATGCTTGTGAGAAAGCCACTATTGCTCATAAGCCACTATTTCTTTAAAAAACATGGTTTCCACCAAATTTTATCCTCATTGAGCTATATGCAAGTAATATTCCTGGCTTAGTCAACAAAATTTTAAACAAATGGCCACATCTTCATCAATTTTTCATCATTTTCCCCACCCAAAAATAGCGATAAGAAAGCCAGCACACTTATCTTTAAGGTACGTGTGGTTTTAATTTTTGGCAAACAAGATTTCAAACAAAAACTCACCAACTTTTAACAGCATGGAAAACATGGTCCACCATCACGTTTGCAGCACGCTGGCTGCTGGAGCCTTGGTCGCCTTCACCCACCCGGTACCTCTGCAGAGCCGATAGCAGGACCCACCCTGGACGTCATGGATGCTTTTCTTTTGTGCTGCCAGCCATGGCCCCCTTTGCGCCTCCGCATTCACCCCAGTGCATCCCCTGTGATTGTGAATATGCTGACCAAGGCCCCCTTTGGAATCGGAGGCCCGGGCCAAGTGGCCCATATGCCCCCCCCCCCCCCCGTCAGGGCCTGTATATGAATACACCCCAACATGGTTAAAATGTTATGGGCTAAAGAAAGCAAGAAAATCTTAAAACGTGTGGGACTGAGCTCTGCCAATGACACAAAAGCCAAGTCTATCGCTTCTTCATTGAATCTGGAGATGACTCATCTTCACTGGCAAAGTGCAAGACTCGCATGTTTTCTCACAGTGTTTGCACAGTGCATCTCAATTAACCACTCAACACGGAGTGAGCAGGGGAGGCAGCAAATAAAGGAACATTTTAAACACATTCCAAAAGCTCTGCTGGAGAGGGATCAGGAATTCCTCCCAATGAGACTCTACCCATCTCCAGCACTCTCGCTGCCAGCAAATAAGGAGTGTTGCAACAGTTCTTTCAGAGAGTTTGAAAGCTCCAAGTGGACTGTCATTTCAGAGAACAGCGCATTTCAGAAAGAGTCAAATTCAGAGCTTTGACGTGTGGAAAGCTGGTTTCAAAAAACGCAGTGGCGTAGCGTGGGGGTGCAGGGGGGGCCGGCCGCACCGGGCGCAACATCTGGGGTTAGGACAAATCCATGGGTTAGGGGGCGCAAATCCACGGGTTAGGGGGCGCAAATCCATGGGTTAGGGGGCGCAAATTACTTGCCTTGCCCCGGGTGCTGACAACCCACGCTACGCCACTGAAACAACGTGACTAAGGTGAGTCCCTCACTCAGTTTGATTGGCTCCCAGTAACTCATCACAAAAGAGAGGTTCACTGCATGTTGGATAACTTGCAGGTGTGTTGACAGGTGGCAGCTGTGTGAACCTGCATGCAAGCTTGTCAGAAGTACAGTTCTGGGCAGATGACTGGACTGCTTCCTGCCACTAGTTCCTACTCACTAATTCAAACTCGACTGACAAGAAGATCTGCCAGTTTACTCTGATGCCATACACCCCTCAAAGTGCCATGTCATTGTGTCATTGATGGATCCAGTGCTGGAGTCCCTCAGTCCTAGTTCAAATATTCATGTTCATTGCATCCCAGTCTTAAATACAGGCTCTCCAGTCCGTTCTTTGATCACTAAGCACCAGAATTTCAAGATTCGCATGTATCATACCAAAGTTAACCATGTTGCCTCACAGAAGAAATCAAATGTTGAGGAAAGGCAAGGAAGTGAAGCTATGGCTGGTTCAAAGAAGCTAACATTTGGGTCTTCAGCAAACAGTTATGAAATTTGTTTCAGGAGCTTTAGGGAGAAATGTGAAGCAGGCAACTGCCTTTGCTAGCAAGAGTCAACACGTGCCATTACCTTGATTTCAAACTTCTCATGGAGGTTGGGTATGAAAACTTTTTCCTCTTCATCCCAAGTTTGACTGTCGTCGGTCAGAATCCGGCCTTTCAGTTTCCACTTTTGCCGCCCCAGTCGTACAAACACCTAAAAAAGAAAACCCAAGGTTTTGGAGGAGCATGTATTTTGTCTTAATTTGTGGGATCTCAAAAGATTGATAAGAAGAGCCTGCTGGATCAGGCCAAAGGCTGAGGGTCACTTAGTCCAACCCCTGGACTAATGCAGGAATCTTTTGCCCAACGTGTGGCTCAAACCCCCAACCCTGAGATTAAGAGCCTCGTGCTCTACCGACTGAGCTATCCAAGTCACATAAATGCATGCATACCTTTAAACATATAATCCAAGTTTCATCAAACCATCATGAATTAGGTAAGTACACAGTAGGCAATTCCTAGCCTTGTGAAGTGCTGAACAAGAAACCATTATAACTATTAAAATATGCAAATATACTATGACTTATTTGCATATTATATGAGTTGGTATGCTTCCTCTTTATTCCATCCTACCAGAGGCAACAACCAAATTCAGTATTTTGGAGGCTCAATCCATCTCCACAGCATCCTAGATTTCTTTTTATACGGACATAGGAAGCTACTCTGTACCAACTCAGATGAGGGGTCATCTAGATCAGTCTTCCATGCACCATAAATAGGAGGGCCTGTGGCCCTCCAGATGTTACTCAACTCCCAGCTCCCATCATCCTCCATCTGCACAGCTAATGGTCAGGGAGTCCAGCAAGACCTGGAGAGTTGAAATATCCCATTGCTTATCTTCACCAATGGACCAAATCTCTCCAGGATGTCACACTGGAGTTGACAGCCTTACATGGGGATGCTAAGGATGGAACATGGGGCTGTTTGCGAACAAAGCATGTGCCTTACTATGTAAGTAAGGGCTGTAGCAGAAGGTCCCAAGTTCAATCCCTGGTACCTCTAGGTAGGACTGGGAGAGATGCTTGCCTGAATCCCAGGAAGACCAGTGCCAATCAGTGTAGACAATACTGAATTCGATGGACCAATGGTCTGGCTTCCTGCCACTGAGCTGAAGCCCTTCTGCCACCTTCAAGCAACTTCTTGCAATCGGACTGCTAAATACTATACCTCATACTGGTCCCCTGGGCAGAGACGTGCATATCCCACTAACCCTGGAAAGAAGCACAGAAGGAATTTCATCAACTCAGAGAACAGAAGCCGTTAACATAAATTGTTAGAGATCTCAAAACAGTTCTGGTTACCGTCCCTTCAAGTAAATGCCACAAGGAAGATTTATGGGTGAGCAAATCTCTTGGGATGGGGAGGTGGTGGCAAGGTTTGTTTTTAAATAAACCATATCCAGCAGATAATTGCTACAGATGTAAATAACTCCAGAGCACAGACCAGACCAGCAGCTTGCTTATATGGGACAACCTCTTGAGAGAACAAATGAGGGTCGGAAAACAGCACTACAGAGAGAGCTGCATATATGTTCAAATGACATTTTATTTTAAATGAAAAGCAGCCACTGCAAGCTGCAATGAAGACAAGAAGAAGAGTCTTTGGGGAGTATGTTCTTAACCCTTCTCCTGCCATCCCTTTTCCTTTGCCAAAATCTAAAAGAACTGGCTCCTTTTCATTTTTTAAAAAAGTCAGCAAGAAGTTACATGCATCTCTCTGTAGCATGTAGTCTTCAGCTACTCACTTTCAATTGGCCCTTTACACAAAAGAAGGATAAGGATACAAGGGTGCTTTGAACACTCTAAAGCACTGGTAACCAGCTGACCATCAGCACTTGCAAAGCCACCCATTTCAAACCACGTGAGCAAAGAAATATGCTTCACCTGACATCATGGTGCCCTCAAGTGATTGGCAGGTGGGCAGTGCAAATCATGGAAGTTGGAAGACCAAAGCATTCAGCCTACCAGCCAGAAACTGTTTCACATCTCTGCTCTAAACCACTATATATGATTATTACATGGTGGCAATTTACTATTAGAACCACCAAAAGTGGGTTGGCTTCTTGATTCTGAAGATGTCTGATGCTATTCAATTACTGGCAGAAGACTCAATGGAAGTTTCATAAGAACCTGCCTCATCCCAAACTCCTTGCCAACATCTATAGTGAAAAACTAATGGCTGGTTTGAGAACCACACCGGTTTATTCTCAAGGGGGCAGTAGTGGAAAAGAGAAGCGATGCAACAATTCTGTTCTTGAATCCAGGATTTGTTCTTCATGCCCAGTGATGCCAAACCCCTAAGTAAAAACTTCGGTTTACCTTTCATCTTCAGATGAAACTCTCCCAAATGCACTTCGAGGGTACCCTCTATCAGACACATATCCTGAAAGAAAGAAAATGGCACTGAGCACAAGTTAGCATTTCAGAGTGATGGTCAAATATTTGCGCTAGGCACCAATTAGCACAAGTGCAACAGGATCTCCCCCATTCTCTCCCCTCCCGTAACCCACTGTCCCCCAGTCTTCTCCGGGTGGTTAGAAGAATTGTTGCACTGATGGAATGATCTCCTGAATGCTACGATAAATGTAACCCAAAATGACCAACATGAATTGGTTTCTTTTTGCCTGTTAAGTTACTTGTTGGACTCATCCCAGCATAGACATGGATGGAAAAGGCAAGAGCTGGCAGATTTACAACCTACAAAGAAAATCTTTCCTGGAAGTAGTTAAGCAAGTTCATTACCATTTCACATACCACAATGCAAGCCATGCAAAAAGGAATTGTAAAAAATAAATAAAATTCCTGGACATTTAAACTGGGGGGGAATCTTCTTCAGGTAAGCTTGCAACTCCTTTATTATGGTTCCCCAGAAATGCCTCCTGTGTTTTTCATCTGCTTACAACAGACAGAATTTGGAAGAGTCCTAAATTCAGCTAAGAGGAGATTCACACCACAGATTCAAATCTGTTTAATTTGTTTAAACGGTAATTATGTCTCCCCCAGAGGACCCTGCGAGCTGCAATTCCGCAGAGAGGGAGACTAGGGATCTCTGACACAAATCTTAGCCCGTTTACCAAAATGCAGCTCCCATGATTCTGTGGGGAAGCCATGAAAATTAGACTGGTAGAAAAGAAACATACATTAGTACACCTTTATATTGTCCTTGGCAAAATTAATACTGATCACGTTGCAAACTCGCCAGCATCAAGCCGATAAGAGTGATGTAATCACACATTTCAGAGCATCCTCATTAGGCGGCGCAGAATATAAATGTAATAAGTGCTCTCCAGACAGATTTTACAAGGGTGACATTCAAGAACAGTCAATGTCAACGTTAAAATAAAACACACAAAAAACCTGTGGATTACGAAGAACTGATAGATACAAAAGTAATTGTACCTCTGTGCATTCTTGAAGGTTTTTATAAAGTTCCACCAGGCTCTCTCTTGATGCTTTTGTGGTCGGGGACAAGGAAAAGGCATGTTTCATATTTGAAGCACCATCTCGCAGCCTGCACTGGATGCTGTAAGCTTCATATAATTCATCTACCTTTTTAAAAAAGAGGGGGAAGAAAGGTAAAAAGATTGCAATTCATTCCAACAACAACAACAAATCCCATTGATTTCAATAATGCTTGACACCTTACAGTTATGCTGCTGAATGCAAAAAGTCCAAGTCTCTGGTCTACCCAGATAAAGCTGTGAATGTCGCCTGCTTGAAACCTTACAGAACCACTGCCAGCCAGCACAGCTTCTTACGTTCCCAGAGCTCATATATGGAAACATTGCAAGTAAAAACATTCTTATAAACATTCTTATAAAACCAATTGTTTTATAGGAATGGAGTTTTTCTTTAAAAGTTTACAATCCAAGGTACTCTCTGAATTGCAGCGTTCAGCATGCGCTCTCTTCGACAAAAACCAATGGGAGCTAAAAGTATTGTCTTTGATTTGATCATACTCAGTGAAATCAAGTAGGAAAAGTCAAGATCGGGTCTTGTTGAATACTTGAGGCTGATGGGTGTCCAATAACAATTGCAGGGGGTGCACAGGTTGATCCACTCCAGTGCTTCCCAAACTTGAGTTTCCAGCTGTTTTAGGACCACAACTCCCATCATCCCTAGCTAGCAGGACCAGTGGTCAGGGATGATGGGAACTGTAGTCCAAAAACAGCTGGAGACCCAAGTTTGGGAAACACTGGTCTACTCCATCAGTGTTACTAAGGTTTCAGGCAGAGACCCTACCCAAGGTCTTTAAAGCTGGAGATGGTGCGGATTGAACCTGAGGCATGATGAATGTTTTGCAACTGAGCTGGGACACTTCTGCAATCTAACTACCCACTTTCTTGTGGCAGAAGAAATCTGCAAAGGCCTCGGCTCATGCTATTCATTGGGACAACACCAAAGTCCAAGGTTCAGTCCATCTTGCCAGGCACAGAGCAGCCTTCACCAAACTCCAGTGTTTTGGGCTACAACTCCCATCAACTCTAGAAAGCACACCAAGCTGGACAGACAGGGGCCATAATCCAGAGACACCTGGAGAACACCTGGTTGGTTGGCAAGGCAGATGTGGAAGACAGGACAATGTGGGAACCGGCCTTTGATCCAACAAAAATCCTGGGAGGTTGGTTGACTGAGGAGAGGGCAATTTGCCTAAATAAACCTGGCCTACTGTCCACATTCAAATCCAACTCAGGCACCCACAAACAAAGCCTGTTTTCAGAGCTGTGGCAATAAGGAGGGATTAATCTAACATGTAACAGGATGCTATACCAGCTGTAAAATTTGAGTGCATATGGCAGTAATGAAAATGCTTATGCCAAAGAGGAACAACTATACCACTGTAATATGCAACCTTAAAGCACAGTTTGCTCTAATTTTAAGGCCAATAAAATCCATAAACCCTTAATGAAGGCATACTCCTCACTCAAGCCAACAAAAGCACCAATGGGTAATTCTGCACAAAATATTTAAAAATCCTTTATTTGGCTTTCTAAAGAAGTCAGACAAAGGGGGGCTGCTGAGCACCATTTAAACCTACCGGGTTCTGTCTCTGAGAGTTAAGGGTCTTGAATTAGACTAGTCCTCATGAACTAGTCACGAATCCAGCAAAATAGAGAGAGGAATATATATATTTCTGTAGTTTGGGAATCGCCTGGCACAAGAGTGATGGGCCGCCTTCTTTTAGCTGTCATGCAGCTAATAATGGCTCCTTCCTTCCCTTCTCTCCGACCTCAAGCAGTTTTGCTTTCTTCCAAATATGCTAGCAGGGCATACAAACTGGTTCTACAGGCTAAACCTGGGCTGCGCTCAGTAATCACTCTGCATGGAGGCACCGCAAAAGAAAAAAGAAAAGAAAAGAAGGTCTCCTCCTTTTGCAAAGAGAGCTATTGTGGCTTTAGAAAGCACCTAATGTGATTTGCCTTCAAACAGACTATGGCAAAAAGTATTTTTTTTCCTGCCCTACATTTGTTTATATCATGGCAATAACCTTGCAGACAGAGAATATAAGCCCTTACCTTGCTTATATGAAATTCCAGTTTCCTGACATACCTTTCGACAGAGCGGATTTGCTTTTAAGGGAGGGACAAAAAGACATGCAAGAGGTTATTTATACATCACCAAACACTGCACTGCTGGGAAAGAATTTAACTCGTTACCATGATACATTGCCTAAACATGTGGTGTTGTTTTAAGAAGACTACGATGAACCAGTATTGGCATACCAATGAGGGCTAACTGCATCCACATTTTTGGTCACTACCACTGTCATCTGTCCCAAGCGAGCTTTATTTTTTGTTTTTTAAAAAATCTTTGTCACCTTTCCACCACATAGCCGATTGACTCAGCTTGACAACTAAAGCAACACCACTTAAAAACTGAAGTGCCAAAGAGAGATAGAAAAAGCTGCAGGTTCTTTCATTATTTGTAATTTATATGCCACCTTTGGTGGCAAAAAGGCAGTGGCGGCTGGTGCCCATTGGGATTGGTAGGGAGGGAGACCAACAGGAAGAGGAGCCAGAATTCAAGACAGGGAAATCCTACCAATGCTGGTTTTGTTAGCAACACCCTCCGTCCCAAGTTCTACAGGGGCAACACTGAGACTAAAGAGGAGAAAGAAGCTGAAGGCAAATGTTCCCCCTTGGACTGGTTGTAGGGTAGGGCCCCATTCACTTCAATGGACTGGCCTCCACTGTGTAGAAGAAATGCAAGATTCTGAAATAATCAGAATTGTACAGTTGGAAGGGGACGCAGGTGGCGCTGTGGTCTAAACCACAGAGCCTGGGGCTTGCCAATCAGAAGGTTGGCGGTTCGAATCCCCGCGACGGGGTGAGCTCCCGTTGCTCGGTCCCTGCTCCTGTCAACCTAGCAGTTTGAAAGCACGTCAAAGTGCAAGTAGATAAATAGGTACCGCTCCAGCGGGAAGGTAAACGGCATTTCCATGCACTGCTCTGGTTCGCCAGAAGCGGCTTAGTCATGCTGGCCACATGAACCAGAAGCTGTACACTGGCTCCCTCGGCCAATAAAGCGAGATGAGCGCCGCAACCCCAGAGGCGGCCACGACTGGACCTAATGGTCAGGGGTCCCTTTACCTTTACAGTTGGAAGGGACCATGAGGGTCATCTAGTCCAACCCCCTGCAATGCAGGAATATGCAGCTGTCCCACTTGGGGATCAAGCCTGCAAACTTGGCATTATCAGCACCACACTCTAAGCAACTGAGCTATAAACAAAGTGAATCAGTATTTGAAACTCCCATTGTTCTAGGAACATTTTGCGACAGGGAATTTCATTAGTGCAAGCCATTTCTGAGCTCTGGGCACAGTACTGCGCCTAAGATTTCTGATTAAAAGTGTAGAGTGGAAGGAAAGGAGGACCTTTTTCTGCCTCCTACTCTCTGAAGACTGGAGAAGAGACCCTCTTAAGAATATTAGGGGTGGGTGGGCAGGGGAAGGACTAGAACATGTGAAAAATGAACACAAGGTTTTAGCTGCGGTTCATTCATTTTCAGCTTTGTATTCTTTTATTTAAAAAAGCACCTAGACATTTCGTTGTTGCGCCCATAACCTAGGTTTAAGGTGCCATTTAGCTCCTCGCTTTCATATCTCAGTTTCTAACACTGAGTAGCATTGGCAATTACTAAAAGATGAAGCATAACAGTTTAGCAAAGCAACTAAATTTTTTAATAACAGAATTCGGGGGGGGGGGGAATACTTTGGGAAAGATGGATTTTTAAAGCCTGCTAAAAAATCCATAGCGTATAGACATACTCTCCCACAGTTTGACTTTACCCTCAACGGCACATTCTTCCATTGCTCTCCAGACAGACGGATGTCAACAATCATCTAGGCACGCACATTGCACCCTTCAGCGAAGAGAGAGCTCCACTGTCTGAGAGCCACCACAAAGAAGGCCCTGTCAGATCAGAATTACTGACCCCTGCATGCAGATAGGTTCCAGAAGTTGGTACTTTAGATGCAGGCTTGTGGGAGCTCCTTTGTGTTCTTGCTCACACTCCAAGGAGCACCAATCAAAATCCCACACTCCCCAACACCCAGCCTTCATGCCACTAGAGTTCTCCAATGTTCATAAGCATTCAAGCAAATATTTGGGGGTAGTCAGGGAGAGTAAGATCCGTCAGTGGTTTTAAATATGGCTCTTTGACCTTGTGTTGCTTTCAGTGCACACATGCTCAGTCACCTTAAGCCAATTTCCATAATCATTAATAATATTTTTATGCTACTAAATATGCAAAAACCCACAAGTAGCCTACATAAAACACAATAAGCTTGATTTTTAAAAAACAAACAAAAGTAAAACAGAATACATCAATACATTTCTTACCTTATCCAAATCATAGTAGAAAGCCTGAAAGAGAAATGTGCTAAATTTTAGCATACAGATTACTACATCCACAATCATACAGTGCAGTGCTAGAAAAGAGTTATATTTGGGGGGGGGGGTTAGAAAAAAAAGATGCTGGTACTCACCATGAAGTTGTTACAGTAACTGCCACACTTTTAACATTTTGGGGAGGGTAGTTGTTGCTGGTACTGCAAACCTTTGAGTACCCCCAGAAAAAAGTTCTGGTTTTATTGTTTCAATATATTGTTTTTATGTAGAAGTCTGCTCCTCTTCCTTGTGTTCCAGAGTTCTCAGCATCTTAATTGCAAGAGGGTGTTTTTTTCGCTTTTATTAGCTGTGTGGTCCAGGTGGGCTTGAATGAAAGCTTTCACCGCCACAGCAGTGAGAAACCTCTGGCCTGTATCCCAAGAGCCACATGGTCTGGAAGATGTCCACAAAGAACCCATTTTTTGCAGCCTTTCTGAGCTCAGTTGGTCCTTTGAAGGGAGCGAGGAGAAGTTCTTCTGTCCAAAAGGCTGTACTGCCTTTTTTTTTTAAGGCAGGGTTGTTGCAGCTCTAAAAGCTATTTTTACTAGTAAAGGGACCCCTGACAGTTAAGTCCAGTCGCAACTGTAAAGCTCATCTTGCTTTACAGGCCGAGGGAGCCGGCGTTTGTCTGCTCCACAGACAGTTTTTCCGGGCCATGTGGCCAGCATGACCAAGCCGCTTCTGGCGCAACAGAACACTGACACCAGAGCAGCGCACAGAAACACAGTTTACCTTCCTACCAGAGTGGTACCTATTTATCTACTTGCACTTTGACATGCTTTCGAACTGCTAAGTTGACAGGAGCAGGGACCGAGCAACAGGAGCTCACCCTGTAGCAGGGATTCGAACCGCCAACCTTCTGATTGGAAGCCCAAGGCTCAGTGGATTAGACCACAGCGCCAGCAGGAGATAAAAGGGCTGGGCTCTGCAGAAATATATTTTATCCTTCCTATGATTTAGGACAAAATTGGAGTGGGGCAACAGAAGATCCTTTCTGTTTAGATGTCGGTTTGGCCCGGTCATGTATAAAGCATGAAGTTAAGGCTCAATGTTTGGAACAAGTGGTGCACACAGCTCTGTGCCACCACAGATGCCAAGACCGAGTCCTATAAAAATATGGCAGGCCACAGGTTCCCTACTCTTTGTTTACAGTGTCTACCAGCAAGTTATTGAAGTTAGAAAGAGAGAACAACTTACCAGCCTTGAGTTTCTTCTTGTATCTTTGTGGCATTCTGAGAGGTAATCCAGCTCAGCCTGATGCATTTCCAGATATTCACTACAGGAAGAGAAGAATCAGATGTGATTATTATAAAGGTAAAGGTAAAGGGACCCCTGACCATTAGGTCCAGTCGTGGCCACCTCTGGGGTTGCGGCGCTCATCTCACTTTATTGGCCGAGGGAGCCGGTGTACAGCTTCCGGGTCATGTGGCCAGCATGACTAAGCCGCTTCTGGCAAACCAGAGCAGCGCACAGAAATGCTGTTTACCTTCCCGCTGGAGTGGTACCTATTTATCTACTTGCATTTGACGTGCTTTCGTACTGCTAGGTTGGCAGGAGCATGGACCAAGCAACGGGAGCTCACCCCTTCGCGGGGATTCGAACCACCAACCTTCTGATTGGCAAGTCCTAGGCTCTGTGGTTTAACCCACAGCGCCGCCCACTATGCATAAATCAGAGGGGAATGTTTTAGGGAAGTGGGAGATATGCAGAAGAGTATTGGGCATGGGAAGGTTATATCTTCACACACCTGTATATACTTGCTCCCAAGAAAAGCAAAACATTAGGAACAGCTTAGAACAGATGTTTATAGAATGAATTAAACATGCAAAATAATAATAATAATAAACTAAGCTTTAAAAAAAAGATATTCAACCAGCTGTATTGCAACATTTTCAGCTTTTAATTAGAAATGCCGATAATCCTGGAATGAAGTGTTCTAATTTAATTGGCTAGCCTGAAGTAGGAACCCTTTCAAAGAAAAGGAGGAAAGTACCCAGCCTCTGCTTAATTACTCTCCTCATTCTCCAATTCCAGCACATCTTCAAAGGAGGTTGATTGGTGGTTACTTTAACAGGTATTAATCACCTGATATCATTATGACATCCAGGTGATTGACAGGTGGGTAGTCTGGCCCACCTGTAAAAGTAGGCCTGGGAAGGATGGGGGGAATCCAGATCCACTTCACCCACCACTGGAAATATCCAGTTCCCCAACCTTACTCTATGATAATCTACCTATCTTCTTTCTTTCTTTCTTTCTTTCTTTCTTTCTTTCTTTCTTTCATCTGTTGTTAACATGAAAGCCTCCTTATTACTTCATTCATTTGCCAAAGCAAGGAGGGTTCCCTGGCACTCAACAGATGCTGTCATTGCAATGCTGAATAAAGCCCTAGAACTTCACTCTCCCATTTTACCCTTCTTCTACTCCACTGCTAGTTTGGAGAGTCCATGGAAATCAAGGGAATGAAATGGAGAATGCCTGTTGCCACTGAACAATTACCCTTCAGGGTTCTGGCTTCTTAGCTCCTGCTGGGTTCAGTGGGACGACACCCCCCCCCCCAACACACAAAAAGTAGAAGCAATAGTTACAGACTCAAAACTCCATGTTAGCTCCCAGGGGGCAAAAACCTCCTAGGCTCACATTCCTCTAACTTTGTGAGTTAATTCAGACCAGACATGAATAACTCAATTTTCTCCTCTTGTATTTAAAAAAGGATGCAGTCAGTGCTTCTTTACAAGATGCAGAACCTAAACAGGTCAATGTGTTTATGTTAAGTAGCCTGTGCCTTTTCCAAGTTACTTTTGGGGGCATTTTCCCCTCCCTCTAACCATTGCAAAGACAGTCCCACCCATCCACCCGAGACACATTGTTCCTCCAGAACCCAGCCATTTGATCATCTGCCAGTTAACACAAGAACAGTGGTCTCCGAAGCTAGTTTAAATATTTCTGCACTCCAACCTCTAAAACACGGCAGCGCAGTAAACTTACTGGAGCGAAAGGTTAGCTTGCTCTTATTTCATAAATTCCCAAGCCAAGCAAAGATAACACAAAACAAGTAGCTACCTGCATCAAAGGAAATTTATTATCCAAGAAAGCCATTCAGGAGCTGAACAGCTAGCTATTTATTTATGATCGCTAGTGATTTTGGCATATATATATATATATATATATATATATATATATATATGGGGGGGTCAGCGTTTGTCAAATTAAAAGTATAAGGCATGGATCAGGGCAGCGCTATCTTTAATTATAACACAACAATCCTTTCCCTCAATGGATATTGGTGGCAAGAAGTTGGTAGAGCATGAGGCTTTTAATATCATGGGTGTGAGTTCAAGCCCCACGTTGGACAAAAGATTCCTGCATTGCAATGAGTTGGACCAGAAGACCATCATAGTCCTTTCCAACTCTAAAATTCTATGATTCTACCTTGTTGACTACTATCCGTTGGGCATTCTCCACATGGCTGAGTAATAATAATAATAATAATAATAATAATAATAATAAATGATAAATTTTTATTTATACCCCGCCCTTCCTGGCCAGAGCCAGCCAGGCTCAGGGCGGCTAACACCAATAAAATTACTTGAAAACATAATGTGGGGGGACAAACAAACAAACAAAAACCAGTTTATTAAAATACGGGTTAAAATACAATTTAAATGGCCATGTGGCATTTAAATGGCACATTTTCTTGGTTCCACTGAACTCCCCAAGGCTCTTTCTTCCCAGTAAGCAAGAACACCTCAAGGTGAGATGACTGCAAAAGGCTGTAAGTGGGACTGCTTTGAAGGGTGGTTTAGAAACTGCAGCTGGTGCAGAATCCTGACCGCTGACCAGAGCAAGACAGTCTGACCATATAGCAGCCATCTTGGGATGACTGCACTGGCTGCAAATTAGTTTCCAGGCCCAGTTTAAAATCTTGGATTTGATCTATAAAGTCCTCCACAGGACCACAATACCAACTCTACAAGTCTATGAATCTATTGTATGACCGTCTCTCCCCTCGTGGATCAAACTGGACCTTGCATTTGTCATCTGAGGCCTTTCTCCCTGAGAGAGGTATTGAGGACGAAAGCATGAGAACAGGCCTTCTCAGTGGTGCCTCCCCATTTCAGAATGCTCTCCCTAGGGAGACTAGGCTGGCACCATCACTATCTGTTTTTAGGTGTCATTTTTATTCACCCAGGCTTTTGGACCCTGTTTTGAAGGGTAAATTATGCTTGCGGCCTCTTCTGCTGATCACCCTTTTTGTTGGGTGGGCTGAGCTACATCTGCCCTTTTATAAATGTAACCAAGGAGTATTTTAGGCTGCTTTTTACTTGCTTTTAATGTTCCTGTAAGTCTCTTTGAGTTACATTTGTGGAAAATATGACTAATAAATACAACAACAAACAAACAAAAACCTCCTCAAACTTTGTCTCTCTTGCTGACTAGGCCAACTGCAAACAGTTACTCTTCAGACCCATGCATAATGTGATTAGCAGCTAGCATCCACCAGCCATGAACGCCCATTTAAGCAGACACGTTCCAGTTGTCAATATTGGTTGAGGAACCATATTCAGCTATTGCAAAAGTACCAAGAAAAGGCATCTCTCCCTGCAGGGCCCTGGAGCACAGAGTGAGTTATTTCCTTATGCTATACAACACTTTGCAGTTGATGAATAAATGCTAATACAGAGAAGACAGTGAATAAATCCAAGACCCTTTTAGAATGTGGCTTTGAGGGGGGGTGTTTATTGGGTTATTGCTTTTGGCTTGATTTTATATGTTGTGGTCTTGTTGTGAACTGCCCTGAGACCTCCAGGTATAGGGCGGTGCATAAGTTGAATAAATAATAATAATAATGATTAATAAATGCACTTAGCAGCAGCTGAGTAAATGCTAACACAGAGAAGACAGCATATTCCAACATTCTAGTGTGATAAAAGGAATGGGCTGGGATGGGGAGAGAAGAGAAAGCCTTACTCGAGTCCTTTCTTCAAAGCTTCAAAAACCTTCTTCACTTGTTGTGGCTTGGGATCCCAGATGACCATCCCTTTCTGCAGAGAGGGATAGGTCTTGGCAGACTTCACTGACATTTTAGACCTCGTAGAACCTTTGCTGAGAGACTTCCTGCAGAAAGGGCAATTAAGAGAGAAAGGAATATGATGAATTTAAACAAGAACACAAATAGCTTGGCTTCACTGCCCATGATGAGGATGTAAGAAAGACGAGCCTAATTCCAAAACCTAATCCTCTGCATGTTAACTCAAAAATTAAATACTACCCAGTCGAAGTGTGTTCTGGTTAGGAAGAGAACAGTGCTACCTTAACAAACACATCTTCCAAAACCAGTGCAGGGGGGAATCACATGCTGCCCATTGGTTGCTTTTTACACATACCCTCCTGATACTCATAGAATCATAGAATCATAGAGTTGGAAGAGACCACAAGGGCCATCGAGTCCAACCCCCTGCCAAGCAGGAAACACCATCAGAGCACTCCTGACATATGGTTGTCCTGTACCTCTGGAGCATTTAAACCAAGCTTCCTCAAACTCAGCCCTTCACATGTTTTTTGGCCTACAACTCCCATGATCCCTAGCTAGCAGGACCAGTGGTCAGGGATGCTGGGGATTGTAGTCTCAAAACATCCGGAGGGCTGAGTTTGAGAAAGCCTGATTTAAACCTTCCTATCCTTGCCAGTTCTCCCCCAGAATTTAATTTTTTTATTTATTTGATAGAATTTTACACCATCCCTCCACAAAGGTTTCCTAGCTGGTTACTATAAGATCTACTGAAAGACAAAACAGCAGTCAGAAACAAGCTAGCAAGCAGTATTAAACAAAAAACAACAACAAAAAAAGGCTGAGATGTTTTTATTTTATTTCATTTTTAAATAAATTGTTTCCCTGGAACAGAAGAGTTAACAGTATTAGTAGAGTAGCCATTTAAGCATTGCCAAAGAGAGAGAGAATGATTCATCTATAAAAAAGGACAAAGGATGTATCCAATATTAGCCCTACTTAGAGTAGACCCATTCAAATTCATGGGCATGGCTAACTTAAACCCAAGGGGTAGAGTTCAACGTCATGCTATGATGAATGTTCCATCTTCACAAACTTTACAGCTCACCAAATGGAACAATCGTCCAGCCTCTTTCTCTCCCTGCCAAACAGTATGCAGGTCTGGGGTTCACCAACCCATACCCCTAGCCAATTTGGGGGGGCATGGGAAAGAGGCGGGAGAGAAGCCCTGTTGAGTGAGCGAAAATCTCCATATTTATTTATATACAGGCATCAGAATGGCTTCTAAACAGTTTGCAAGTGTAAAACTAATTATAAGAGCATACACACATAACCAAAATACAGACATAATAAAAGCACCCATGATTAAAATGGGCACTGGAACAAACTCACTGAAACAGAGTAGCCACTGAAACTATTAAAACAGCTATTAGATCTGGAGATTCAAATCAGGAGAATGCTTGCCTAAACATGTTGCTGGACTTCCATTGCCCATTACCGCCAATCATTGGCTATGCTGGCTGGGCCTGGCAGGAGATGGAGTCCCATCAACATCTGAAGAGCCACAGGTAACACACACGCCCTCAATCCATGTATTAACCAGTGCCATTTGGTCTGTACCCTAACCAACGGCCACCTGGGAAGAATATACTAACCTGGGAAGAATATACTAACCATGTCTGCTCAGAAGGAAGTCCTAATGAATTCAGTGGACATGAATTCCCAAGTAGGTGGGGATAGGATCACAGCCTAAACTACTGCGGCGTTTCACTGCAATGTTAATGGATAATAGCATCTGTTTCACTTACACAATGCACAGTTTCTTGACAGTAAGCCCCACTGAAGTCACTGAGACTACGTTCAGTTAAACATAGTGGGCGACACCCTACTAAGTCCTACTCAGAGCAGACCCAGCGGCGGAGCATATGCCCATGCTGCCCAGGGCAGGGAGGCACACTCCCAAGGGGGTGTGGTGCAGAAGGTGCCCTCCCAGGTACGGGATAGCCGCTTGGGTACTTGGAGCGGCACGCGCGCCCTGCAGCTGGGGGCAGAGCAAGCCACCCATGGTGGACATTTGGCGCACCGCCCGCTCGTAACTCCCAAGCTCCCCCAAGCTGTCAAAATGAAGGGGGAAGAGGGGAATGCTGCCGGCAAAGTGGAGCAGCTCCCTCTCTTACCCCGACGGCTCAAGGTAGGCTTGGGAGTTGCGGGCAAGCAGTGCACCAAATGTCACCCCCCTCAGTGAGGGCACCCGGTGCAGTCCGCCCCCACCATCCCCCCTTCCTATGCAGACCCTGAGCATTAACAAACCTTAGTTAGTCATGTCCTCAGCTTCAATGGGGCGACTCTGAGTAGGACCAGCATTAACTACCACTCAGAAGAATTAGGTTGTACGCTATTTGTCTAGAGAGAAATTCAAAGAAAGAAAGAAAGAAAGAAAGAAAGAAAGAAAGAAAGAAAGAAAGAAAGAGTCCCTATCATTCTCTCTACTTAAACAGTGAGTCATCTTACCTCTCTGTAAGATAAAGAAAACTAAATCTTTAAACTTCTGCCCTCCTTGCTAAACCAACTTATTTTTTGTTCCTCCTTTGGAACATAGGACAGAACAAGTTGCATTAATTTAAAAGTCCCACATGGAACAAAAAAACTCAGTATCTTTTACAGCATAATACTATGTAGCTGTGTAAATACAAAGAGCCACTGAACCACTGAGCATTGCTCACCTATCCAAGTAAAGGCAATCCAGGGAATCTCTGTTGAAGGTGGTCTTTTTTCTGACAGATTCCTGGCGAGTTTCTCCCTCTCTTGGAATACTTGATGATTTGTACCTGACTTTTACTAACTCCCTTGTCCTTTAATCATTTATTTACTTTTCAGAAAGTCAAGCTCAGTAAATTCTTGCCTCCTTTAACATCATCCATTCTCTCCTTGCAATCAACTGGATTTCCACCCCACCTGTTAATAAACAAACAAACAAAGGCTGCAGCAGACACACCTGGCTAGTTCTGTCAGCTGTTGTGAGAGTGGTGTCTTGGAGCTCAATTCTACCCATGCTTACTCAGAAGCAAGACCCACCATTTTCCAAGAAAGTACATTTACCATTGCAGCCTCAGGGCTCTTTACAATGTCTGCTAGTGCAAGAGCTCTTGGTTAGTGGATGGGTGAGTTTTAGGGTTGTGCAACAGTGAGATCCAGTGCAAAAGCTGCACTAGCGGAAACTCATTGTGTAAGCGATTACACAATCCATTGGGCAACAAAGTTATCAGCAAACTGCTTGTGCCCTTCTCTTACGCGGTAGCATTCTGCTGGTGCAAAACATTTTGCCAGCAGCAACAAATATGCCACTTAGTGACTTTAATTTAGCACTACGTCGAATAAAACCCTCCGTTATATGCAGCAATTGATGTGTACCTAGAATTTGCCCTCTCTAGGAATGAATGAAGGTTATCTGACGAGAGGGATAATGTGATCCTATTAAAGCTTCCAGTCACTTACTTAAGAATCTCAGTGATGTATGCTTAGATCATACTGCAGTTCTCTGCCAAGATCAGAGTAATGTCCATTGAACTCAGTGTGATTGTCTACTAAGTAAATATGCAGAGTCTGGACCTGCACAGTTCTAACCCCTGAAGACTGCTTTCGGCATAATCAGAAATGTTTGGGGGGCAGCCAGTTGATCCTTCATTGTTTTGCATAACTATGTGGCAAAGCAAGGATCAGAAGTGGCTAAGAGCTGACTCAACTGGCCTTAGTTTATGCCTGCTGAAGTTCCTTCTTCTAAAGCAGTATTTCCCAAACTTGGGTCTCCAGCTGTTTTTGGACTACAACTCCCATCATTCCTGACCACTGGACCCACAAGCTAAGGATTATGGGAGTTGTAGTCCAAAAAACCCACCACAGCTGGAAACACTGTTCTAAAGGTTTGGGAGCCCTTTTTGGATCTGGCCACCCTGCATTGGAAACAAGTCTCTACTTGCATTGACTTTAATGCAAACTATGAAGTTGAGTTCACACTATGGGTGGAAAGCTCACAGGGTGCTCCATCTGTCTTCAACCTTATTATCAGACCAGCAAATATCAACTTACTTATTATCTACCACCTGCCATGGGACCCAAAGTTCTAAGTCAATGATCACACCCCAACCTGCTTAGCTTATGGGCCCTGGGACCTATTATCCTGACCCAGCAAAGATGATGCCTTATCAAAACACTCATCCAGGTGCATTATCCTTTGATTTTCAACTTAAGCTGAAACAAGGACAATTAAATGCAATAGAAGGTGGAATTCTACCAAAAATTATTGTGGTCAAGACCCAATGCACTGTTAAACCTCCTAAAGAATGTTGATGTCAATTGGCTTCAGTGCCTTTTAAGACAGTGTTGGATTGTGGCCTGTATCTTGCAATGTTCAAGCTCCAAACTCATTGTAGTTTGAGCGTCTGGCCATAAACATTGCCTACAAGTGGTGCAGAAATCATAAATAACAGCAGCATCTGTTTTCTGGAAGTTCTGAAGCCTACTCGTAGTGCAAGCCCTTCCTAGCTAAAATAGGACTTCGGTTTTGCAATCTCTCCACCACCCTGCAAAAGTACATAAAGACCTGATTGTTGTTGCTTTTAAAAATGCTTTACAACTGGATAGTAACTGGATATCCTTTGGGGAAATGTAAACTCGCTTCTTTGGAGCATTCTTACTCTGCTGGAGGTGCTCTGGTCCTGGAAACAGCTGTTCGACTCCTTTCCCTGCAAGAACTCCCACTATGTACTGCAGTCTCAAGTCTGTTTGTTCAATTGACTGCTTGGTTTTCTTCTCACTGCCCCCCCCCCAATCCCCGCCTTTTGAAGTTTAGACAACCAACACAATGCAGAAAGGACTTGCTGGAGCTTGATATTGTTCAGGTTTTATAATGGAAGTGGAAATCCATGTACGTTTATGGATGCATTTTGGGGTGAGTGTGATAAACCTAAGAGTCTGTCACCTTCTCCAGATTGGTGATATCATCTTCAGATGCCCTAGCAAACAGTAGCCAACACTCTATATGTTGTTGGACTCACCACAGCCATCATGACCAATGGTTAGAGATTATGGGAGTTGATGTCCAAAAATATCTGGAAGGCACCATGCTGACTAACCAGTCCATATCCTCCCATCATCCAAAATCAGAGGTTATGAAACCACTTCACAAGGAAGATTACTTTATTTTCTGCTTAGTGCTACATTAAAACTTTTAGATTTGCCCATGCCTTTTAGTTATATGTCTATCCTAGGTGAGGTTGTTAACTCAGTTTTTACTGTGTTTGCTTTCACTATATTCATATGATGATGATGATGGTGATGATGATGATTGCTTTATTACCGGTATATACCTTTAGGCATTCCTTTTTAACCGGGCCTTTAGTTGATTTGATTGACATCCTATGCCCTTTTAAAATGTGGTTCTTTGGGGGGAGGGGAGCATTATTGGGTTACTGTTTTTATTTTGATTATATATATTGTGGTTTTATATTTTGATTTTGTTCTGTGAACCGCCCTGAGACCTCTGGGTATAGGGTGGTATATAAATTCAATATATAATAATAATAGATTCATCATCATCATCATCATCATCATCATCATCATAAATATACCGCCCCTCATATGCAGATCTCAGGGCGGTTCATGACATAAAATGACAATATAAAAACCACAAAATAAGTACAGTGGTACCTTGGTTCTCAAACGCCCTGATACTCAAACAACTTGGAACCCAAACACTGCAAACCCGGAAGTAAGTGTTCCAGTTTGTGAACTTTTTTCAGAAGCCAAACATGCTCCATTTTGAGTGTTACACTTCCAATTTGAGAGCCACACTTCCATTTTGAGTGTTACGCTGACGTCTGCCTGTTTTTGCTATTTATTTTGCATTTTGGTTTTTGCGGGTCTTTTTGTTTTGTTTTTGCGACTGTGTGGAACCCAGTTCACCTACTGATTGATTGTGCGACTGCAGTACATTGTTTATTGCTTTCATTTTAAAAGGTACTGGGTGTCAATCTTGTGAGCCACTCTGAGAGTCATAGCTGGAGAGCAGCTGAATAATATTTTAAATTAAAATAGTACCTTCTCTGTGTTCAGACCCCTCACATGCATCCATGCCTGCTCCACATATGTTCATTTGAGTACACAAGCGTCAGATGCAACACTCTAACACAACATGCAAGCACATAGGCCTCATTCAGGCACTGCAATAAGACTGGGTTTCTGGTTTAGTGGTTTGATAGGATCAAGGAGCATGATCCTGCATGCTTCCTGGATAATCCCACTTTATGATTCCTCTGGAATGGGCTGGAGAAATAAACCAGGAAGCCTTGGCATCCAGTTATATCTGGGCCTGGGAATGGATGAATCTGTCACATTTGGTTTCTCTACATTTTGCACCCTGCTTGACTGTTAAGTACAGTGGTACCTCGGGTTAAGTACTTAATTCGTTCCGGAGGTCTGTTCTTAACCTGAAACTGTTCTTAACCTGAAGCACCACTTTAGCTAATGGGGTCTCCCACTGCCGCCGCCCCGCCGGAGCACAATTTCTGTTCTCATCCTGAAGCAAAGTTCTTAACCTGAAGCACTATTTCTGGACTAACGGAGTCTGTAACCTGAAGCGTATGTAACCCAAGGTACCACTGTACTCAGCTTGCATATCTGCAAGTATCTAAGTGGGGGAATAGCAGGGGGGTTTCACATGAAAATGGCACATGGGCAAGAACTGAAACCCCAGGAACATTGGAAGATGCCCTGTACTGATTCAGGACAGGTTACCCAAGCCCTTCACTGTCAACACTGGCTGGCAGCAGCTCTCCAGAATTCCAGACAGGGGTCTCAGTCCTATCTAGAGATGCCGGGGATTGAACCGGAAACCTTCTGCATGCAGAGCAGATGTTCTACCACTGAGCTAGCCCTCCTTGCCCAGAGCTCTCAATCCAATTTGGGGAGCGGGGAAACGAGGAGCTACAAAAACGAATGAGATGGGAGAGCAGCTTGTGGCTTTGAATGGCTAGGTTGAGCCAAAATAACAAGAGGCATATAAGCTGAGGAAAAGAAAAAGGAACTTGCTGCTTGTAACTGTGCGACTCACATTAATTTTCGGCTCTGCGCGTTGCTGAACCCAGCAAAGGAGCAGCTCCTGCTGATCCTTCCCCCATCAGCAGGGGAGTCAAATGTGAGTTTCACTGACATGGTTCCTGGTTAGCGGGTCTCTTGCCTCTGGAAATAAAAGGAGAAGCAGGTGAAATTAGACAGGAAGTAGATAAAATGCTCAACTATTTGTACAGAACAAGGGGTTATTTTTTTAAACAAAACAAAACAAAACATCCTGCAGTCAGGATAGCTCCGTTGGTAGAGCGTGAAACTTTTAAATCTCAGGGTCACAGATTCAAGCCCCATATTGGGTGAAAGATAGGGGGTTGGACTAGATGACCCTTATGGTCCCTTCCAACTCTACGATTCTATTATTCTATGATACCACGTATCGACTGATATAATGCATTGTCCTTAAAAAGAGAATTGCAGGAGTATTGCGCAAAAGTTGGCTCATGCATTGACTGCATTCCCATCGTCCCCCTACAGATCTGTCTGCTAAATGCATTTTCTACATTTCCCCGCCACAACAAACAACCCATTTAATACATCCTCCATTGTATCAGCAGCTGCACCAGCTAATCTGTTTTGCAAGCTGCAGTTGTGTTCTTCCTCTGCTGCCCCAAGGAAACACTGAGGGTGCTTGTAGTTGTGGATGATTTAGCAGTACAGTGGTACCTTGGTTTACGAACTTAATCCGTTCCGAAGGTCCATTCTTAAACTGAAACTGTTCTTAAACCAAGGTGCGCTTTCCCTAATGAGGCCTCCCACCACCGGTGCCCTTCCACTATTCGGATTCTGTTCTTAGACTGAGGTAAAGTTCTCAAACCGGGACACTACTTCCAGTTTTGCAGAGTTCGTAAACCAAATCGTTCATAAACAGGACTGTTCTTAAACCGAGGTACCACTGTACTCAATCGTTGCTGTTCTGGGACGGTTGAGCGGTATGCAGTTCGCATATAAAATGGGTGATGTGGAGAGAGACCATTGGTCCAAATAGCTCAGGATGGCCTATGATGACAAGCAGTGATTCTCTGGGGAGATTCAAGGACTGAACCTGGGACCTTCTCCATGGACATCATGCACTCCACCGCTGAGTTATGACTTTTCTCCACATGCATGGTCTGGGTTGCACCACTTACCCTACAGCCCAACTCCTATACTGTACATTTGCTTGGAACAATGCAGCACCAAGCTACTGTTGTTGCTGCTGCTGCTGCTGCTGCTGCTATTACCAAAATACGCACACATACATGAGATCTCATTTCTGGGCAACTGTTCAGCTGCTTCAAGCTAGCATCTCTAGCAAAACAGAAGTCCCTGCCTCTCTTACAATTTCCAATCAATGGTCCAGCTGTCAAGGGAAGAAAGAGATGAAGTCAGACTATTCATCGGCACCAAAATACCCCTTCCCCCCAGCATCAGCCTGGCAGCGCTTTGCATAATTCTGTAACTGGATCCACACCAACGGACTTGCACAGACTTCCACTGAAAGTTACACTGGACTCTTGTTTGTTTTTCCAGAAGTTGCCCGATATAGCTTTACCACACCAGGATCAAAATCTTGGTTGCTGGCAGGCTTTCGCTCCCAAAGCACAACATTGCCTCTCGTTAATTAATCTAACTCAGGTCATGTTGGCTTCCCCCAACAAACGTGGTTTCCTTTGGCTGCTGCTTCTGTTCCCATCATCACTCACTCCCTTTTGTTCCTTGGGGGAATCTAGATTCCCAGTGCTGCATGTGCGTAGAATTTAGACCCACGTCTTAAAATGCAACATACATGTAAATTCAGTCCATGCAGTGAAAGGATGACAATGAAGATCTCTCTCTCTCTCTCTCTCTCTCTCTCTCTCTCTCACACACACACACACACACACACACACTCACACACACACACACACACACACACACACACACACAGAGCTGAGCTGCAAAGTAAGCAACAAATCTAAATGTTTGCCTTTAAAAAAGAATTGAGAGGCACCCAGATCCTGCCACTCATTCCTAGCAAAGCTCCCATTCACATCCGGAAGAGAACTTCTCTAACTTCCAGACAAAATGCCTTTTTGAATGCTATTAGCAATTGTGTAGATGGGCTTTAAAGGAGGAAACAGCATGTGTAGGGGGCCTGAACTGAATGGAAACTTTGGGCAGTGGCCAGGGGTGGGCAGGGAAGAGCTTTAACCTCCCTCCCACCCTGCTGCAGTCAAATCTGCTCCCCCCATGCCTGCTATTTAAACCTGGCCAGAGGGAGCTCCCATTGGCAACTGCTATAAAAATGAAATATTTGCATGTGTAGTCTGAATAAGGTACTGAGGTTTAAATGGTCCTGGACCCCCATATTGTACCATCCAGCTGCCTTTATTCAGCAGCCGTCCAATGTCAGGCTCTCAACAAAAAGCGAATGTGCTGATCTATGTAGTGACCACAACCATTTTCACCACAAGTCAGCGCTTTGTTGCACATATTTGTATTGAATGTGTCATTTCCCCCAAGGGGACTCAGTTGTTCCAACTGTGCAATGAGGGAAATTCTAATGATCTCCAGAGCTCAACATGATCAATAGATTGGTGATCCGCTGACCTGGTTTGGCTGGCAGGATAAAAGGTAAAGGAGCCCTGGACAGTTAAGTCCAGTCAAAGGTGACTATGGGGTTGCGGCGCTCATCTCGCTTTCAGGCCAAGGGAGCTGGCATTTACTCACAGCTTTCTGGGTCATGTGGCCAGGATGACTAAATCACTTCTGGTGCAACGGGACAACGTGGCGGAAGCCAGAGCACACAGAAACACCGCTTACCTTCCCGCCACAGCGGTGCCTATTTATCTACTTGCACTAGTGTGCTTTCGTACTGCTAGGATGGCAGGAGCTGGGACAGAGCAATGGGAGCTCACCCCGTTGTGGGGATTCGAACCGCCAACCTTCCAATCAGCAAGCCCAAGAGGCTCAGTGGCAGGATATTCCCACGAGGCCTGCAAGCTGACTTGGTGCAAAACAGAAAAAAGTCATTCCATCATTGCGATCATTAGAGCTGAAGTAAATAAACCACTTAATAATAAGGTTTTTTTTTTTAAAAAAAAAAAGACCTTGCATAAGAAGCAATTAAAAGAAGACATTTGCAGGCTTGACCTTGTGGTTATTTCCTGACCCCGCTCCCATGACACCAGATGTGCAGGGAATAAATAAATTCCTGAGGCCTCTGTTTTATTCTCTGGTGTGGAAATCTTTGCAATATCAACCCAAGAAAGTTGCCATGGTGTGTGTTCCGCCGCTGGAAGAGTGCAATGGAAGGGGAAGGGGAAGGAGGACATTGCCCTCTTGTTGACATTCCAAAGAATGTTTTCGGGCCGCTTCTGTTGCACCCAGAAAATCAGTTCATATGCGCCCAGGACCATCATCTTCTGCTGAACTCAGACTTTGGCACCAAGTCAGAAGTGCAGCAGCCAAGAAGAAGAGAAGGTCCACCGGACAAATGCCTGTCAGGTTCTATTAGTCTGGAAACAGGCACCAGAACTGCTTCTTTTCTAAAAAGGTTGAAGAAAGTTTGAAACTGGGATCACAGCTTATGATGCGTACACTCAGCCCGCTGCAATACAAGAGCATCAGAAGCTGTCAGATGCTGAGTTGGGTCATTGGCCTATCTAGCTCAGTAGTGTCTTCCAGATGGTGGTGGACCACAGCTGCCACCACCCCAACCATTCACCATGCTGCTTGGGAGTGATGGGAGTTGCAGTTTAACATCTGGAGGACACAATTCTGGCTACACAGTTTAGAGCACAGACTCTCTACTGATTGGCTCTCCAGGGAGTTCCTCCATCCTTACCTGGAGATGTCAGGGGTTGGACCAGGGATTTTCTGCATGCAAGCCTCGTACTCTACCACCTGGCTCTTGTTGCTGTTAAAGCTCAGTTCAAGGTGCTTGCAAAGGAGTAGGTGCGGCAGTGCACAAAGTCACCAACTGAAATATACTCGGGGGACTGTAGGGAGCCAGTGTGGTGTAGTAGTTCAGAGCAGTGGACTCATAATCTGGTGAACCGGGTTCGCTTCCCCACTCCTCCACATGCAGCTGCTGGGTGACCTTGGGCTAGTCACACTTCTTTGAAGTCTCTCAGCCCCACTCACCTCACAGAGTGTTTGTTGTGAGGGAGGAAGGGAAAGGAGAATGATAGCCACTTTGAGACTCCTTACAGTAGTGATAAAGTGGGATATCAAATCCAAACTCCTTCTTCTTCTGTACTGATTTCATGCTCTTTATTGCAGCTTGTAAAACAGTGGTTCATTTGCCCCCCAAACCTCAGGCTTTTATATACATTATTTTCGCAATGAGTCCCATCTGATTGGCTGATTCTGCTTCCCTCCTGGAGCCTGATTGGTCTTTTCCTGCAGGCCAATCAGTTGTTGCATTCTAGGTTCCTACTTGCCTATTGTTCTAGGATCCAAGCTTAGTACATAACACCAGCCTTGGGTCATCCACCATGAACCCCAAGACCTTCGCACTGATTCTTCGAACAAAAGCCAGCTAGAAGACCCCACACATTCTTGGCTTTCTTTGCTGCTCCTTCCCTTCCCCTGTTCCTTTAGATCCCAGTGCTAGCCTAGGAGAAATTATGCTAGCGCAGTGAGTGGGAAATTGGAGCTGACCCTAGGCATTTCTGAGGATCCCAGGGGCTACTTTTGGCATGCGTCTGTGTCCACTCTGCTCTCTCTGCGTTACCTGTGTATGTAGAACATGTGAGCTTTACCATGAAGCTCTAATTCGGATTTTTTTGGGGGGGGAATCAGATTTAAGGAAGTGCAGAAACATATTTACAACTGCTCCTAATTAAATAGAATCTGGCCTCCATTCAAATGCTTCTTTCCCTGCCAGGGAGGAGCTCGGAAGGAGACCTCCAAAGATGTATTGCTGAAATCCATCTGCAAAGTTCGCTTGGCCCGGTCAGGCTGAGCTCAAGCCTCTGAGTATTTATCTTCCCTTGCCCTCCACTTGGGGTATGTGCACAGTCAGCTTCAGCAGGGGGGAGACAAAACACTGAAATGAAATGGGGGCTAGTCAGTTAGAATCGTAGAATTGAATCATAGGATTCTAGAGTTGGAAGGGACCACCCGGGTCATCTAGTCCAACCCCCTGCAATGCTGAGGGTTCAATTTTCATTCATTCCACAACAATTCATGCACAGAAGAATCAAGGAGCACTCCGATTTGGGGTGGCCACCCAGATGCCTGTGGGAAACCTACCAGCAAGATTCAAGCACAACAGCATGACCCATGCCCTGTGATTTCCAGCAACTCGTATTCAGAAGTAATATTGTCTCCGACAGTGGAGGCAGTGCATAGCCATTATGCCTAATAGCCATCAATAACCCTCTCCTTCATGAATTTGTCTTTCTCCCTTTTAAAGCAATCTAGGCTACTGGCCCTCACTGCCTCCTGTGGGAGTGGGTGCCATAGTTACCTATGTGTACTGTGTGAATAATTACTTTCTTTGCAAAAGAAGTACTTTGTAAAACGGGGTTGCAGGTTCATCGTGGTTTGTTGCAAATGAAAAGCCAGTGCATGCTGCTGAATCATTTCCACTTTGATCTTCCGCCCGCACAAGTGGGAGAAACAAACCAGGAAGCCATGCTTAAGCTTGGATCCTTACCATGTCTGAGCCTAGATTGTGGTTTGTTTTTTTGCTTATAAGTCAGGATATGATGCTGCAGAGCCCAGGCAGTTCCTTGATATATTTTTTTAGGGAGTTGCATGCAGTGCTGGCCTTCAGCAGTGGTGGCATACAGTGAAGGGAAAAAGTATTTGATCCCCTGCTAAATTTGCCTGCTTGCCCTCTGACGAAGAAATGACAAGTCCATAATTTTAAGGGTAGGTTTATTGTAGCTGTGAGAGACTGAATAACAACAGGAAAACCCACAGAAGACAGAAGTCAGAGATTGATGTGCATGAATGGACAATTGTAGGGGTGCCTATTATGTGGCAGCAAAGGAAGCAAAAAAAAGAAAAAAGAAAAAAGAGGGGCTGCCTCCTCTATTGCATCTGCAAGAAATCATTCAGTTGTGCTTTTCTGAGTTGCGTCTAGCCTCCTGAATTCAGCGACAGATGTATGGAAACCTTGGCATAGATAGCTGTGAGTCAGTTTGCAAGACACTTGGAGGATAAAATCACTCCTGTCCTCTCAAGTCTTGTTACAGCTGATACAGCCACAGCACATACCACTGTATCTCCCTCCCCTTCTCCTGTCATCTTCACTGTGTCAATTTTTACACTGTAAGCCCCTTGGGACAGAGACCTGTCCTCTTGAATTTTGCAATGCACACATTGCTGACAATATTGATGATACAGCAAGATATATTCTCCCCTCTAGTAATTATTTACACTTTTGACTACTTTCCTTTAACACTACCCCCTTTGACTGGTTGTTTCTGGACTCTGCCAGTTCAAAAGTTTTGTGAGGAAAAAATGACTCATTAGCCTTTCTACCTCCTAAAACCATTTTAGGTGATGTTTTTCTTTTAGTTATGGGCTCAAATAATATTTACTTAAGTTCAGTAAACTACCTCTGTGCATGGTTGCCAGATGTCCAGGACTGACCTGGGCAGAACAGGAACTGCTTTGTCCAGAGTTGAGGGCTGCCTTCACCCTGGGCATGGAAGCAGCAAAGTTATGCCTGATTACGTCTCATTGATGTCACTGGTCCCCAAGAGCTTAGAACAACCCCTCCCTGGACTGCAGCCATCAACTACAGCAGGCATCGCCAGAGGGGAACAGGTTGACATCCTCCCTCTCTCTCTCTCTCTCTCTCTCTCTCTCTCTCTCTCTCTCTCTCTCCCTCCAAGACACATGGGCACATGTGCATCTGTGTGTTAATCTTGGGCCACATAAAAAATGCATATACAGTGGTGCTTCAGGTTACAGACACTTCTGGGTTATAGACCCAGAAATAGTACCTTGGGTTAAGAACTTTGCTTCAGGATGAGAACAGAAATCGCGCAGCGACTGCAGTGGGAGGCCCCATTAGCTAAAGTGGTACCTCAGGTTAAGAACAGTTTCAGGTTAAGAACGGACCTCCAGAACAAATTAAGTTCTTAACCCAAGGTACCACTGTATCTTGAGCTCCTGGCAGATTTTGCCCAGAGGCTTTTCACAACAACATGGTAAGGGTTAAAGCTTATAAAATGTTAGGGAAATGGCAAGAACATTGCTGTTGTGCAAAAACATCAGAACTGGGTCGCCGTTACTATCAAAGTACTTAAATACCAGGGCTAATTAAGTTTCAGCTCTTAACTTTCACCGCAGTGTTAAATCTACTGGGAAAATAAACTCTGTGTTTAACCTCTGCTCCCAGGCATTTTTTCAGAGAGACCATTGACCTCAGTAGCAGTGTCATCCTAACAAGATACTTCGCTACACAAACATTCCAAAACTATGATCTTAAGAATCAGCATCCTCTATCTGTAAGACGATCCAATTACTGGCACTGTAATGATGCTGTTGGTGCTATAATTAAATTGCATTTACTTATCTATGCTTTAGAAGCTGAGATGCCCATTATTTAAAAACTTTGGCACCACAAAAGTCCTTATGGAGGTTCCTTGAATAGTGGTGTTTTATTTCATTTTTATTTCCATGCAAGCATCAACTATCAGTTATGGTAAATGTCAAACATTAAGTACATGACATGTGAATACCAATAAAGGTGGATGAGTTTTGTGAATACCTAGAAAGAGCTATACAAGTGTGGGTGTCCTCAAATCTGGAATACAGATAAGAGAATGTGGGCAGTTATATTAGGCAATGGCCAATGTTCACTAGTGAATCTCTGAGTTTTCAGGCAATATTTCTCTCGGATTGTGTGCATTCCCATGTGAACGCTGATAAGCCACCAAATTTCTGACATTCACTGTAATGTATATGTGTCTGTTGAAAAATAAACACAAGTTCTAGTAATGTTTAAATTCCTAAACTGATTTGAGGCAGAGCCTCAAAAACTGTCCCACAGAGCAAAATTTCTGGGGGTATGGGGATGCATTAAAGAACACATCCCTAAATGGCTCCCTGGGATAAATGAACGTAATATTTCCTGGACATAAGAAGCTGCCTTATACTGAGGCAGACCATTAGTCCATTCACCTGTGTACAACCTGTAGATTTGTAAATAAATGCAAATATTGCAAAATGCCAAAAGCCTCCAGTGAACTCAACCCACAGAAGACCAAACCCACTGAGCTCTGCACCCCCTGGAATTTCTTAATGGAGAAGTGGAAACACATAATAGTATTATCTCCTTCGGAGAATGAATCATGGCCCAAAGTTTGCAAAACATCTATTTTTAATTTGTTTTGTTGGGGTTATGTTTTCACTCCCTCAAGGGCTGGCATTGACTCGGATGGGATTTTCCGAAGTGCTGTGCTCCAAGGTCAATGAGGAGGACTTTGGAAATCGTTTCCGTCATCTTTTCCCTAAATCTGAAAGGCTGGCTGCCCCACTGGCACTGGCCTTTATTCTTTTAAAGTGGCAGCTCTGCAAAACTGTGAACAGCTGTGGCCTTGTCAGTAAGCAAGAGTCATCAGAAGGCACAGAGGTCTTCTTACTAGTGGTCTCCACAAGGGTGCACATGGCATCCTTTTCACATCAAGAGATGGGGATTAGATAGATTGTTGTTGTTGTTGTTTAGTCGTTTAGTCGTGTCCGACTCTTCGTGACCCCATGGACCAGAGCATGCCAGGCACTCCTGTCTTCCACTGCCTCCTGCAGTTTGGTCAAACTCATGTTAGTAGCTTCGAGAACACTGTCCAACCATCTTGTCCTCTGTCTTCCCCTTCTCCTTGTGCCCTCCATCTTTCCCAACATCAGGGTCTTTTCCAGGGAGTCTTCTCTTCTCATGAGGTGGCCAAAGTATTGGAGCCTCAGCTTCATGATCTGTCCTTCCGGTGAGCACTCAGGGCTGATTTCCTTCAAAATGAATAGGTTGGATCTTCTTGCAGTCCATGGGACTCTCAAGAGTCTTCTCCAGACCATAATTCAAAAGCATCAATTCTTCGGCGATCAGCCTTCTTTATGGTTCAGCTCTCACTTCCATTCATCACTACTGGGAAAACCATGGCTTTAACTATACGGACTTTTGTTGGCAAGGTGATGTCTCTGCTTTTTAAGATGCTGTCTAGGTTTGTCATTGCTTTAGATAGATAGATGATAGATAATCCCCCAAGAGATGGGGATTCTTTTTCAGCAGCAGAGCCGCATTCCCTTCTGGTCAAGCTTTCAGAGGCCACATGCAGAATCAAAGGAAATGTGGGTGGAGCAATGAATGTGAATTTGACCTTTGCACACACAGCAATCTCAAGCAAGACAAGTAAGAAATATTCGAGTAGAAGGACACGATCCAGCCAGACTAAAACACTCAAGGTTGAAAGGAGGGCCTGTAGAGACGGGGTATGCCTTGTGGAAAGCTCCAAGGGCCGCCTAGAGAGACTACAGAGGGCCACAGGGTCTGAGGCTCTCCGCTCCAGTTTTACATCATACGGGCAAAAGAGATGTCATACAAAATATGGGCTCTTTCTTGATTGGAGAAAGTGGTGCAGGACAAGGAGAGGGAGGCAAACCATTACCTGCAGCACCGTTTTCCTATCTAAATTCCTCCCCGCCCCACATGCTATAGACCACTATGAGTATGATATTGGTACCTCTCTTTAGCTTGGGAGCAGCGGGGGGAGAGAGAGCAATTTCGAACATCAAAATGGTGCTGGGGAAATGATGGCGTATCCCCTCCTCCATCACTGCTGCTTCAACCATTTGCGGGGGATTTTCTTCAGCTCATACAGTAAATAAAACGCCGGGGAGAGGGGTGACACCATTAAAAGCACTTATGCACAGAACCACCCCACATTTCTGATTTGCAATTTCTGTACAAAACTAAAAAAACAACAACTGAGAGCAGCACTTGAGAAAAGAAAATGAGGTCATGATGAGCAATGCTGTCACAGTTTGCCAAAGCGGAGAAACTTTGTTTTCCTTATGTCCTGCCCTACTTGTCAACAAGGCTGACAAACAAGCAAAGAAGAAAGGATAGGTATGGTAATGGACTATGGAACTGGCAAAGGATAGGTATGGTAATGAAACTGGCAAAATTAACAACAAAATTAAGAGACTCTAATGGTGAGTGTTTCATGGGAGAATGGAAGCCTTTTTCAGGACTAGTTAAAGAAATATTATAGTATGAAGAACTCGCAAGCAGGATTTGAGTTATGAGCATCACAATTAATTAGATTATAATGCTGTGGTTATGTTTTAATAGATAGAACATAGGGTGTGGCAGAAGGGGAGAGACAACAACCCCATGGAAGACGGGGTGGGGCGTTGATAAAAATAAGAGAAAAGACGAACTTGTGTTTTGATTGCAAATGTTAAAAATGTTGAAACTTAATAAAATATAATGGAGGGGGAAAGAGAAGAGGCAGGTGGATAAAAGTCTAGGCATCTCTTTCCCCCACGGCTTCTTCCCTTTACATCATTCCCTCTCAACCCTGCTTCTCTGGGAGGGAAAATGCCATCTGGGGAAACTTGCACACAATTGTATGTAACATGTAGTTCAGCCCTAAGCCCTAAGGGCATATGGAAACCAGGCTCCCTGGGAGAGAAAAACGGGTACACAGTATATTAAATACAGACGGCCTAAAAAGCTTGGAAACCACTGTGCTGGCATTGCGCAAGATGCTTCAACAGCCTTCTGTTACAAATAAGCGAATGGCACAGTTACGCAACTCCACAGTGTGAAGCAACCAATTTATCAGCAGCCGTCAGCAGCCATCAAGTCATGGAAAGAAACATGCTTGTTGGCTGGCCATGGACTGCATTACTATATTACAGTGTTACCTTGGTTCTTGAATGGCTTAGTTGTCGAACAAATAGGCTCCCAAATACTGCAAACCCAGAAGTAAGTGTTCTGGTTTGCAAACGTTTTTCGGAAGCTGAACGTCCGACACAGCTTCCGCTTGAGTGCAAGAACCTCCTGCAGCCAATCGGAAGCCGCACCTTGGTTTTTGAATGGTTTTGGGAGTCGAACAGACTCCCGGAACGGATTAAGTTCGAGAACCAAGGTACCACTGTACTTGTATTAACCAGGCACCGAAAATGTGAGTGTGTGTTTGCGCCCCAACAATGTACACTGCTCACCAAACTGGACAAACCCAAATTATTAATCATGGGATCCTCTTTCCTCGATGTGTACTCATCTGTGCAAGTTAAGCAAGCAGACTTCTAGGAAATGTGTTGGTTAGCATCATGTATTTTGAACCTAAGGTTTGGGTTTTCAACAAAATTTGGCTTTTTGGTCAGGGCTGATGTGGTTAAGACAAACGCTAAGCAGAAAGTGAAGGATGTGAAGGCAGATAGAAGAAATTCTGTATCCTGTGGGGGAGAGCAGTACACATAATCAAAAAGGAGGAAATGCATCACCAAACAAGGGAGCGAAAGAGGACATTGATGTGGGTAATATTTACAAAAGCATAGATATGTATAAATGTAAATTTAGAAGAGACTGCTATAATTTAAATAGAAAAACCACCATAATGGGAAAGGCTGTGGCCAGTTGGCCTGTGTGCCTGCTCAGTCTGTTCTCCAGGTGTTCACTATTAGGGACGCGGGTGGCACTGTGGTCTAAACCACTGAGCCTCTTGGGCTTGCCAATCAGAAGGTCGGTGGTTCGAATCCCCCCAACAAGGTGTGCACCCATTGCTCTTTCCTAGCTCCGGCCAATCTAGCAGTTCGAAAGCATGCCAGTGCGAGTAGATAAATAGGCACCGCTGTGGCGGAAAGGTAAACGGTATTTCCATGCACTCTGGTTTCTGTCATGGTGTCCCGTTGCACCAGAAGCAGTTTAGTCCTGCTGGCCACATGACCTGGAAAGCTGTCTGTGGACAAACACCGGCTCCCTCGGCCTGAAAGCAAGATGAGCGCAGCAACCCCATAGTCACCTTTGACTGTACTTAACTGTCCAGCGGTCCTTTACCTTTACCTTCACTATTGAAGGACCCCCTCCTACAATCCCTTCTTAGGATTCTTTACCTTTAAACCACATGTGGACTGAACAATCCTTCAAATAAAGTATGGTGTATGGTCACCCTGTCTCTGGGGCACTATCCATGGCCCTTAAAACATCAGCTAAACAACACACATGTACTTTTAACCAAAGTAAACACACCATTTTCAGCCATGTGGTATCTCACACCCATTTGTATTGTTTTACCTTGGAATCATAGAGACTAGAAACTTGTGGCTTTTAAAATATGAGTCGTCAAGATTCCCAGGAATTTGTGTTTCTGATCCTGCAGATCACCAATGCAGACAATTACAGAAAGACAGAATCAACACATCCTCGACCATATGTTAAACAAGAGGATTGTTTTACTGCACAATAAAAAGGGCAGCTGTTACTCATTGGTTGTGAGGGGTCTGGGTTTCTTTCCCCAGATTGCTTCAGTTGTGAGGAAATCATGTTTTCCCAGCACAGAAACTGCAGAATTTCAATCACTTAGGGGATGTTTTTTTTGGGGGGGTTTCTTCTAATCCCAGTCAGCACATTCATTGCAGTTTCGGGTGCTTTGTGGGACATGATTGTTGAGCATTTTTGTCTCCTTCTGGCTAATAATAAGAATAGCTTATTATTTATATGCCGCCCATCTGACTGGGTTGCCCCAGCCACTCTGAGCGGCTTCCAACAAATTAAAACAAATTTTAGGGACCAAGACTCACTGTAATGAAGACTTTTCTGTCTTCACCTGGAGACAGACCATGCGTGCATTTTCCAGGGAATCAGGCTAGGGCCTGTGACACCACTGGGGGCAAGAGACACACTCCTACTCCGCTGCCACAACAACACAAAACGGACATTTAAACACCCTTTTTTAATTTCACAGCAGTTTGGGAGGACTTCCTTGGAAACAAAGATGTCCACCACTATAAAGCTCACGAATGAGAGCATTTCCCTTTCAAAATTAAGGAAAAAATGGTGAGCATCTGCAGTACTGCCCATCGATCCCTGATATTTTGTGAGTCCCTTTTTCCAGGCTGTGCATTTTGCCTCCCTGGTTGTGGAAAACCTCTCTGCCCCATTGCTTTTTTCCTTTTCTTTTTTTAAGCAGCAAACAAGCTATTCTCCAACAGAAAGTCTTCATTCTCCACCTTAACACCACCACCACAGAATCTTGCACTGTTTAAACTGGATACATGCTAATACGATGCTTTTTTTTTAAAAGGAAAAATCTTGGCTTTTGTCTTCTCGAAAGGCTTTGACTACACCCTCATCCTCTTTAACCATCATGTAAGGATTTTACATTTTACAGCTGGGGAACTGCATGACTAGGATGTCCAGGAGACAGATCAAATTAAGGAAACAGAAATAACAGTGCGCCTCATGTGAAGCACAGGAGGATTATTAACTGTAAATCTGGCAGCTGTAGAATACACACAGACAGACACACTCACAGAGGACAGAGGAAGAACGCAGGCAGCGGAGGCTGGTCCACTAGGGCAATTGGCAAGCTGCCCTGCCAATCTTAGTTGCCCCCCACTTGCCTGCCTTCTTACTTGCAACCAGTACAAGGTGTGTCAGATTCCTTCCTCCTTCATCTTAGCACAGCGTACCAGGGAAGGGGATGGGGACCAAACAGGAATTAGATGGTTCTGCTTGTCATAGGCACCACCTTCCCTTGGGAATGAATTGGGAACCATTGAAGAAAGGGCCTGGATAGTGTTATGTACTGAAGTTCTCACCCTGGGTCAGCAGGGGGATTATGTAGATAGTTCTCACTCAGGTCCACATATGCATATAAGGGATTGAAAGTGACGTTCAGTGATTGGATAGTTACAGAAAGTTGTTACAGTTGTGTTGTACTGGAGCTCTATAAAAGCAGGCTGGCTGAACTCTTCAGTTCAGTTCTGGCCTGTGAATAAACAAGAGCTATTTGAAGAATCGCTGTGTCGTCTGATATGTTCACCCACAACTTAACAGATAGCTCAGTTGGTTAAAGTGTGGTGCTGGTAACACCAAGGTGGCAGGGTCGATCCCTGTATGGGACAGCTGCCTATTGCTGCATTGCAGGGGGGTTGGACTAGATGATCCTCAGGGTCCCTTCCAAGTTCCAACTCTACAATTCTACAAATAAGGAACTTTTTTAACAGAACAGGAGCAATGTCATCATCTGCCAGAGCACCACAGCCCAGGGTGGTATGCATGGGTGGAGCGTACCCCATTTTGTAAGAAGACTAGGCTCAGATACTTAAGGACTCAGCTACATTCGTTTTTTTAAAAGTAGTTATAAATGCATTCTAACACTGTGGCACTAGGTGGTGCTGTAGAGCCGAAACCGGAACACTGAGAAGTTTTCCATTGTGAGCTTTAAAACGTTTTTTCATAGCGTTCTCTGAGCGTTTTTTTTTATAGCTGTGTAGATGCAGCCTCAGTGAACTTTGTGGCTGGTCAGGGAGGTTGAAATATACAGTGGTGCCTCGCAAGACGAAATTAATCCGTTCCACGAGTCTCTTCGTCTTGCGGTTTTTTCGTCTTGCGAAGCACAGCTATTAGCGGATTAGCGGCTATTAGCGGATTAGCGGATTAGCGGCTATTAACGGCTTAGCGGCTTTAAGAAAAAGGAAACAAACTCGCAAGAACTCGCAAGACATTTTGTCTTGCAAAGCAAGCCCATAGGGAAATTCGTCTTGCGGAATGACTCTAGAAACGGAAAACTCTTTCGTCTTGCGTATTTTTCGTCTTGCGAGGCATTCGTCTTGCGAGGTACCACTGTACTCGGAGTCTAGAGTGGATTTCATGCTCTTTATTCAGCTCATAGTTGTGAGGAGGAATGGAAGTTCCCCCAGAATGTCTGCTTTATATACATTATTTACACAATGGGCCCCACATGATTGGCTAATTCCAGGATTCACCTACAGGCCAATCAGGTTGCGGATTCACTTCCACCTGGAGCTGGATTGGGTGGCTCCTATGGACCAATCAGGCTGCTGCATTGTGAATCCTATTGTTCTAGGACCAATCAAACTGCTGCGTTGTGAATCCTATTGTTCTAGGACCAATCAGACTGCTGCATTGTGAATCCTATTGTTCTAGGACCAATCAGACTGCTGCATTCTGAATCCTATTGTTCTAGGACCAATCAGACTGCTGCATTCTGAATCCTATTGTTCTAGGACCAATCAGACTGCTGCATTCTGAATCCTATTGTTCTAGGACCAATCAGACTGCTGCATTGTGAATCCTATTGTTCTAGGACCAATCAGACTGCTGCCTTTTGGATCCTATTGTTCTAGGACCAATCAGACTGCTGCATTGTGAATCCTATTGTTCTAGGACCAATCAGACTGCTGCCTTTTGGATCCTATTGTTCTAGGACCAATCAGACTGCTGCCTTTTGGATCCTATTCAACTCACTACATAACAGAGGTGAACCCAGGTTTTCACAGCCAAGTGCAACACACTAACTTTTTGCAACATCCTTTGCTGGCTCACCACTGTAGAATTGTCTGCTGATCCTAATAAATCATGCACCATGCTATGCAGTGCTACTGATGCTCTCTCTGTGTGTGTGGATAGGCAGAGAGAAGCAGCTTGCCAGGTGAGGCAAAAGGCACCATGCTAGCCACCCAGCAGGTGAGCTGCTTTTGCTTACTGGGTGGGGCAGGGGAGGGTTGGTACAGTGCAAAGGGCACTGGTTGAACCATCCTGCCCTTCTGCCACTGCATTTGCACCACAACATTAAAGGAACCAATCAGAGAGCAGGAAGGGGGTTTGGGGATATTGGGGAACAGAGAGAACTTTTTTGTTTCTTCTCTGGACTTCCAACTTAGCTTCATCTCGTTTTTACACAAGCAGTTTTTTCTTATGTCTTTTTGTGCTGTAAGATATATCTTGCTTGGAACACACAAAGAAAAAAAACCTCTGTTTTTAGATTCTGCTATTTCTCCTTGTAATAATTTTCCACTGGGTTAGGCTTTCCTGTACTGAGTTTTCCAGATATTGAGCTATGCAGCATTGATTAAATTTTTGTTCCTTGTTTTGGGAGGATTTTACCCTTGTATCCGCACTGTTCCTTGAGATTTTACACACAAACTAGTTGTTGTTTTTTCCTGAGCTTCGGTCTATAGACAACTTTGAATATAGATTACTTTAGTTCTCAGGTTAGGTTTACTATTTGATTTGATTTTTACTAATTTTCTGTTGGATTTTCCTGGATTCTTTTTTCTAGGACACCTGGTTGATATGTAGAAACATGCACCTAAGGAGCCTGCTTCCTGGAATTTGGCTTTCAATTGGTAGCTATGTCCTTCTCTTAAACTAAAAGGCATACCGTATCTTTCGCTCTATAGGACACACTTTTTCCCCTCCAAAAATGAAGGGGAAATGTGTGTGCATCCTATGGAGCAAATGAAGGCTTTCGCTGAAGCCTGGAGAGCGAGAGGGGTCGGTGTGCTCCGACCCTTCTCGCTCTCCAGGCTTCAGGAAGCTATCTGCAAGCCTTCGGAGTGCGGCGGGAGTTCCCACGGGCTTCCAAGGCTTGCGGATAGCAGCCTGAAGCCTGAAGCCCAGGGAGCACAGCGCCAACTCGCGCTGCACTCCCTGGGCTTCAGGCAGCTATCCGCAATCTGCGGACATATCCGCAGAAGCTATGTCTTGGCTTCTGCCAAAGCCGCGCGCAGCCTCTCCCAGTTGGAGAGGTTGCGCGTGGCTAAAGAGGAAGCCAAGACAGCCAGCGGGATGGATCCCGCTCGCTGTCTTGGCTTCTTTGCTCTTTGGGGCTGAGGGGGGATAATTTTTTTCCCTTTATTCCCCCCCTAAAAACTAGGTGCGCTCTATGGTCCAGTGCGCCCTATGGAGCGAAAAATACGGTATTTCACACTATGCATGCAATAGTCACTTTGTATTTGGCATCTCCCAAGATTCATTTGCGCACGATGTGCTGTTGCTTCCTCTTTGATATTATTCTGCTTATATCTTTTTTTACAAACTGTAATGCATTCACTGGTCTTCTGCTGATGCATTTAAAATAAATCTTTTCAAACAGAGTATGGCCTCTGGAGTCTTGTTTGGTCACCACCTTCTTGCCCACTGGGACAAATTAAGAACTTGACTTCCATCTAGCAGCTAGCCCACCCACCAAACAAGTTAGACAACTTCTCCAGGTTTTCAGCCCATAAAGGGTGGTGCCTTCAACCCAGAGGGAAACAGAGCAAACAATAGGAAACGCACATCAAAAACTGATTAGCAAAATAGAAAGCATGCATATTTCTTTTTAAAAGACTGTAAAAAAAAACCCCAGACCCTAGACTGAAAGTCTATGCCTCACCCACAAAATTCAATTAAAGCATCACCCAGCACTCAGCAAACCAAGCTGCAGCACAGCTAACAAGTTATATATAACCAGAGCCGTGTGCATTCTACAAATCTACAATGCGTGGATTCAAGACTTCTAAATTCTTTCATGTGCATTCTTGGTTGCAAGGAAATTTATACTCTTAAAATTAATATTGCCAACATTCTTGGCAGAACTTGCCACAGGCTCCTATACATGTGCGGTTTGCACACATATTTGGCTCTGTCCCTGTCACAGGCATTGCAACCCAAAGACAGGCAGAAGCTTTGGTGCATGCACAAAACTTTGCACAGTCTCCCTGAGTTCATCAGTCTCACATACAGATCTGCAAAGGCCATTGATGGATAAGAGGAATCCCTGAGCATGCAGGAGCCCTGTGTGTACCACAGCTAGATTAGGGTATAAATAACATCCTTGTTGAACAAGGAAATTTACAAGGTTGTTCTGAAGATCCTTAGGAAACAGTGTTCCTGAGGCATAGTGGTCTTGCTGCCAGTAAATCCACAAACCACAAACAATGAAGCAGCCTCCAGTAGAGACTGGATGTGAAAATTAATTAGATGGCTTCTCCCAGAGCCTCGAAGGTTGAGACCAAAACTGGAGCGGTCAGTTCATGTACCTTTGGGCTAACCCTTGTAGCCAAGCCAGCTTCTCCAGATATACTGATCCCTTCCTTCCATAATACTTCCTTGAATATTTCAGAGTTTAAACATTTTGCTATAAGAATAAAAATCCAGGGAGTTTGGACATCGAGGCAAGAGGGAGATGAGGATTCAAGGAAGGGGTTTCTTGGTCTGTAAGGGCTATTGATGCTGCAGCAATGCCTGCCGTCTTCCTTACATATCGTCCAAAGGTGGCTCTTGCCATCATCTTCCTCCTCCTCCATCTCTTGCCTTTGTAGAAGTTTGCAGGGAGGAGAATGGGGACCAAACCTGAAATAGCTGGTGCCTTCATTATACACCTATAGGTGCCAGGTGAAAACGTTCCTCTTGAACCTGGCCTTGGGCTGATTGATATCCGATGCCCTTTTAAATGTGTTGTGGAAGGGGGGGGCAGACGATTGGATTGCCTTTGTTTTTGTTGTTTATTTTGTGCTTTGTGTATTGCAATTTTATGTTGTGAACTGCCCCAAGTTCTATGAGTATAAGGAAGTATAACAACAACAACAACAAGAAGAAGAAGAAGAAGTTGGTTCCACCTGTCATTGGCTTCTGCTTCACCAACTGTTGCCCTCTCTACCTTCTGCCCTACCAGTTCCAGTGGGCACCAGTCTCCACTGCTGTCCACTAGCTACCTTCCTTATATAATAATAATTTATTATTTATACCCCACCCATCTGGCTGTGTTTCCCCAGCCACTCTGGGTGGCTTCCAACAGAATATTAAAATACAATAACCTATTAAACATTAAAAGCTTCCCTAAACAGGGCTGCCTTCAGATGTCTTCTAAAAGTCTGGTAGTTGTTTTTCTCTTTGATATCTGGTGGGAGGGTGTTCCACAGGGCAGGTGCCACCACCAAGAAGGCCCTCTGCCTGGTTCCTTGTAACTTGGCTTCTCGCAGTGAGGGAACCGCCAGAAGGCCCTCAGTGCTGGACCTCAGTGTCCGGGCAGAACGATGGGGGTGGAGATGCTCCTTCAGGTATACTGGACTGAGGCCATTTAGGGCTTTAATCAGCACCAACACTTTGAATTGTGCTTGGAAACGTACTGGGAGCCAGTGTAGGTCTTTCAAGACCAGTGTTATGTGGTCTCGGTGGCCTCTCCCAGTCACCAGTCTAGCTGCTGCATTCTGGATTAGTTATAGTTTCCGGGTCACCTTCAAAGGTAGCCCCACATAGAGCGCATTGCAGTAGTCCAAGCGAGAGATAACTAAAGCATGCACCACTCTGGCAAGACAGTCTGCGGGCTTCCCGCCTTCCCTCCTTCCTTTATTTTGCTTAAATACCAAATCAGGTGTCTTTCCAATTAATCAGTCAAGGTGTGGCCATCCGTCATGTAGGATTTAGTTAAGATTCCTGCATTGCAGGGGGTTTGGCTGGATGAGTCACTTCCAACTCTACAGTTCTACAACAAAAGCTGTTTTCTGCCAAGTTTGGCCAATGGGTCCATCCAGCTCAGTATTACTTTCAGCAGCACTCTGGGATTTGAGGCGCGAGTGTTTCCTCAGCCCTACCTGGAGATGTCAGGAATTGAACTCGTGACCTTACGCCTGCTAATCCTGTGATCTCCCATCGAACTACATGCATTCCCCCTCGGTCTATGTCATTGTCTGCGCCTTCACAAGATCAGCTGCGCTGCACAATCTGGAGGGCTGTTCCACACTCTCCTTGAGCTCCACTCTGATCAATAGCAAAGCGAGATCTTGTCACTGCTCAGAAGACCTAGACAAGGTGCTCCAAGCACACTCCTGCAAGGTTTCCTTTCCACTCAGTCCAAAGGCCCAGAACAAGCCACTCTGCTGCAGACTGATTTACGAGCTCGGAGAGAGCCCACTGTTGCCTCCGCTGGTTTCCATTTCAATCTGATGACAAATTCAAATGCCTGAATCGCAGATCCTGGAATGCAGCAAAATCTAGCTGGACAGTCTGCTCAGTCTTGGCAGGAACCAGAACTGCATTTGGCTGAATGCTAATAAGCCCTTTAAAAGTAAGGGCATACTTTCAGGAAACTATCAAGGGAGGGGGAGAAGCCTTAGGAAAGAACAAGGCCAGGAAATACACATCTTTCAGGCTGCATGCAGCTCTCAAGACATTCTCCTTGCTGTTAACCCTATCTCCAGGGGCAATTGGCACAAATTAATTGATTTATTTGGTGGTTTAGATATAGATGCCACCCATTAGCCAAATGACGGTTTGCAACACAATGCAAACAACAATAAAACCAGAGCAAAGCAAATCAGAATAAACCCACCAATGAAGAGCAGCAATTTTTAAAAAGTGAAGGCGGAAAGTGGGAGAAGGACAAAAAGCAAGCCTCCTTGGAGAGAGAATGACACGAGATTGGCACCACCACTGAAAAGGCCCCATCCCAAAATGCCTCCTAGGTCAGCTGGATGCACTTAGAATGTGAGCTGCGTGGAGCTATGCAAAGTCCAGCACTTGACATTTAGCAGAGGTGCTGTGGTTGTCCTGGAGCTGTCTTCCCCAACCTGATGCCCTCTAGAAGTTGCTGGACTACAACAAGTAGTAGATGGTGTTGCAAGAGGGCAGAACGCAACTGATCTCCTGACGGCTGAGTTGCTGGTGCTCACCAGCAGGTGGAGGAGTAAGGAGTTGAGTGAGGTGCAAGCACATCGACAGAGGAAACTGGATGCTCCTGCTGGTGTATTTGCACTGCGCCAAATCTCCCTGCTGCCTCAATCCTCCCCCCCCCCCGCCTCAGGCCAGGTCAGGTGAGCACTACCGTCCCCAAACACACTGCACACTCCTGACTACAATCCATCCTGGCTGGTGCTGAATACAGTTGTTGTCCAACAACATCCACAGAGCCACAGGCTCTGTACCACTGGCTTAGGTTTGCCCAGAATCAACACAGCTCCTGCGATTGCATTTAGCCATGCTTTGATATGACCGCTTGTGCCTCCCGTAATGGAAGGGGGAAATTGCTGCTGCTAAGATAATGATAGAAATGGCACCATTCCTGCTTCTCCGGCCCAATCCTGATCCTAGCAAGTGCCCTGGGAGTTTTGCCATGGCTTCGGAGGGAGGAAGAGCAAGACTTCTATAATCACGATTTGGCTTGAATGATGGAAAAACACATTAGTTATGGCCTTCTATAGGAAAGATACATCAGGGTTTTTCCTACTTCCAAGGTTTCATTTTAAAAAAAGAAAAGAAAAAAGGAAGGAAGGAAGAAAAATATTTACTGACCTGCTCTCTTCTTCTACTTCTGCTATGGGATTAGTTAGATGATGGTGAGAAATACCATCTGCTCTCTCACAGCGCAGGAACCAGAGAGTCCAACAGCACTTTAGCTCTTTAAAAACAAGCCACATGGATGGAGAACGGTGGAATAATATTGATGACGATCAGGTCTCCCAGCTCAACCTGAGCCTCAAGAAATACGTGCCTGTACTGTTCACTTCTCCTTCCCTCCCATACTATTACAGCGTAAAATAAGCACTTATATCATAAACTAGTGTAACACCCACCCAATATTGGAATGTGTATGGAAATGTGGTCACAAATGGATTTGCAAGCGGGGCCTGCAACATAATGTTGCAGCATGACATCCTCGAACATTCGGGGTTCCAGGCACAGGGTACTTCATTCCGTTTCTCCTCTTCCCCTGCCTTCTGGGTCTTCTACCTAAACGACACTCTCAGCATTATACGGCCACTAGGTATACTTAGTTCTTATTGGTTGTTTGGGGTTCCCACCTCCTCTGGATCTGAATAAGGACTTGGAATAATACGGAATATTCTGCATACCTGAATATTCTGCGTACCTGAAGATGCACATTTCACTGAGATCTCACAGCATGCAGATCTAATCAGTTTACTATACTCTAGCCATATGAATGTCAGATCATTGATTAGAAATGTTTAAAATGTGTTGGGTTTCCTTTAAACCAAACGAGAGCGCTTGAATCTTGAATCGAGGGGATCAAGTTAGCAGATTCTGAATCGGCTGGCTTGACTGTTAGGGAAGATGCTTTATATTTCTAAAAATCACCATGTGATGGGATAAATTTAATATAGTCATAATAAATTAAGAGAATGAGATTAAAGCTGCAATCCTAACCCCATTTAACTGAAAATAAGCCTCACTGAATTCAGTAGGATTCACTCCTCAGTAGACATGGTTAGAATTTTACTTTATGGCTATTATTCTATACACACCCAGAAATAAGCCCCACTGGACTCCATAGGACTGAGCATACATGCAGAGGTTTGCACTGTAAATTTTTATGGGGTCTTATTTTTCTGCAGGTAGGAATGGGATCCAAAGTGTACAGTTATGATAGCCTTTGTGAAAGTAAGCACTTATCAGTGTCTTCAAATAATCATAAAAAGCTGGCAGGAGCATGCTGCAAAAATAGATAATAAATTCAGAGGAGCACGGCTCTCTTCTTTATTTATGAGAACAAATTATGTATGACACCATTTAAAGGGAAAAATGTAAACACAAGAGATGGCTCGGTGGAAAGGACCATAAATTAAAGTAACTCTGAAGCACTGTGCAGAGGGTTCCATGCAGAGCCTTTTGGCGGGAGTGGCAGCCGCTCAACCTGCCCGGACACAGCCATTAGTACTACCTCCTAAGCATGCTCCCGTCTGCACTATACATTCAAAGCAGTATTATACCACTTCCCCCCAAAGAGTTCTGGGAGCTGTAGTTTGTTAAGGGTGCTGAGAGTTGTTAGGAGACTCCTATTCCTCTCCCAGAACTACAATTCCCAGAGTGGTTTAAGAGTCTGTCTTCCCAAGGAACTTAGGCTCTAGGAGGGGAATAGAGGCCTCCTTACAGCTCTCAGGGCCTTTAGCAAACTACGTTTCCCAGGATTCTTTGGGGGAAGCCAACACTGTTAAAGTGGTACAAGGCCACACCCTCACCCTACAATTAAAACAGTCCCATACCATTTAACAGTTACCCCAAATAATCCTGAGAGTTGTTGTTTAAGGATGTTGAGAGTTTTTAAAAGTCTGCTGCTGTATTCCCCACACAGAGCTACAAAGTCCAGAGTTCCCTGATTGTTAAACCATAAGGAAAATCTATGCGTAAATCTCCTTGACTGGGTCAGATTCTTTTCCACAGTTACCTTGACTTTTGCCTGCACAGTTACTATTACTACTCTTGAGTCTGGGCATGCAGCAACTGAAGCAGGTTCAGAGACGTTGCACCCAGATCAACCAACACCAGCTGCAAAGTGTGCCAAGGGAGTCGCCTGACCTTCCATATTTCAACGAGAATTGCTCATCCCCAACCACAATCTAGGACCACAAACCAGGAAGATCATAGGTGTGTTATTAGTTCAGTGACACAGCATCTGCTTTGTGTGCTGAAGGTCCCAGGTTCTGTCCCCAGTATCTCCAAGAGGCCTTGGAGAGCCACTGCCAGCCAGTGTCAACAGCACTGGTCTAGATGGGCCATTGCCTGACTTTATAATGAAGCTTCCTATTTTTCCTGTATCACCATCATGTGCAGTAGCTTGTTAGTCAAGGGCATTGTTGTTGTTTAGTTGTTTAGTCATGTCCGACTCTTCGTGACCCCATGGACCAGAGCACGCCAGGCCCTCCTGTCTTCCACTGCCTCCCGCAGTTTGGTCAAACTCATGCTGGTAGCTTTGAGAACACTGTCCAACCATCTCGTCCTCTGTCGTCCCCTTCTCCTTGTGCCCTCCATCTTTCCCAATATCAGGGTCTTTTCCAGGGAGTCTTCTCTTCTCATGAGGTGGCCATGTCTTAAGCATGGGTAGCATGTCTTAAGCATGGTGGTTTTCATGCTGCGTTCCCTTGCACCGCAGGCAGGCAATTCTGCATTCCTCGGGCTAATTTGATTTTATGTGGCCCTTGTACTAATCTCGTGCAGCCCTTTTTCCTAATTTCAAACACCCTCTGCAAAGGATCAGTTTGGCTCAGAGCAAACCTGTTGCTCTCCCAGCCAGCAGACAAGAAGAGAAGAGGGCAGCCGAAAGAGAGAGAGAGATTGGCAGAAACAGAGAGACAAAGAGAGAAAGAGAATGACAGAAATGGAAAGATAGAACAGATGTGGCTATAAAAGGGAGAGAAAAGGTGTGGCTCTGCCTATTTTCTGCTCTAGTTCCTGTTGGATTCAGTCTCACACACAGTCAGCATCCGCCCTCTGACAGCTTAGCCCTGAGGGGATGTGCGGGGGAGTGGCTAAGATTTCCCACCCCTGCCTTAAACCATTAAGGGCTAGATAGCCTTTCAAGCAGAGGACTCTTTCAAATGGAGGGCTGTAGCCCAGGATGCTTGCCCACCTGGACATTGACTTGCTTCAGCTCAGAAGGGAAGCTGCTAAGTAGATCTGGCCTTGGCCTGAGGGACAACAGCCTACAGCTCAAGGAGAGGCGTAAAGCCCCTGACCCCTTCCTGTTCTTGAGGAAGGCGTGCCCATTAATGATGGTTGCCTTAATGTGTGTTTAGAAACTGAAGGGAGGCTCTTGGCTGCATTGTTCTGAACTCTCGTTGTTCTGAAGCCAACACCAGCGTTTAAGAAACAATTCCTTAAGTGAGTGGCTTATTCTCTTGCCAAGTTCACAAGATCTCAGGAAATGACTTGCTGGATCAGACCAAGGTCATTCTAGACAAGAACTGTAGACCAACAGTGGGCAGCTAAGTGTTTCTGGGAAGCTCACAACATCTAATTATAAGGGCCAAGAGAGGTTAAACGGATCTTTAGCATGCACATTTCTTATAATGTAAGAATGTATAATTTAATGGCCTCCTGTTTGCATTGCAAGTCCATTCCTCCAATGGCATGATAAAAGCATATGAGACTTTCTTATAATGAATCAGCATGACTAGACCAGTGTTGTCTATCTTGACTGTGGCCTCAGGTGGGGTTTTTCCCTAGTCCTTGTGCCTGAAGTATTTTAATTTGGGATGCCAGGGACCAGATAAAAGACTTTCTGCACTACCACTGAGCCTTTTCCCTTTTCTGACTTTACACCGGCAAGCAAGAAAACTCTTAGATAAGTATATCATTCCACTTCTGGGCTCTTGGAAATATCATGCCCACGATTTCCTGGTGATGAAGACCCCAAATCATGCCATTACCCTATTCAAATCGTTCAAATCCGCGCGGCGAGGTAAGCTCCCATTGTTCTGTCCCAGCTTCTACCAACCTAGCAGTTCAAAAGCACACCAGTGCAAGTAGATAAATAAGTACCACTGTGGTGGGAAGATAAACAGCATTTTTGTGCGCTCTGGCTTCCACTAGGTGTCCCGTTGAGCCAGAAGCAGTTTAGTCATGCTGGTCACATGACCCGGAAAGCTGTCTGTGGACAAACGCCGTCTCCCTCGGCCTGAAAGCAAGATGAGTGCTGCAACCCCATAGTCAAGTCCAACTGGACTTAACCGTCCAGGGGTCCTTTACCTTTTTTCACCCTACTATGATCAGCAAGCAGTGATGCCAAAATGTAATCTTGTTATCAGTACCCCCTGCAAAAAAAGCAACCAGATTCTTCAAATAAATACCCACATTTTGGAGAATTATTCAAATATAAACATAGTTAACCCCCCTCCCAAAAAATTACATTACGTATTGTTTTCTTTTCTGATTGGAAAAATTAGATGTTCTTTAAAAGGTATTTAGTGGAGGCAACTGCCTAGGCAGAGTTACTTTGTCTGTGCCCACAGCCTAACACCATAAAGCACATTTAGTCACAATATATTGTCAGCGGGGAAGAGGAAAACTGAAGACTGGAGGTTCTTTCAAGATTTTACCAAAACAAAGTCACTCCAGCAGGAGCCAACATAGTCATTCAAAGGCGAGGCTACACTACTGTACTACAAAGTAAACGTAAAAGATTCTCATGTATCAAGGAAAAGATATTTCAGGGCTCTGGACTTGACTTCCCAACTGCTGGAGCACTGACAGTTCCCATTTTAGAAATTTAGCACTGGGTTACAGTCATCATGACCCAGCCCACAACATGTTTCATGGACATAAATAGATTGCTCCCTAGCAGAGAACAGATCATCCACTGGTTCTGCATCAACTTAGTGATAAGCTCAATACACATGTAAATAATATTCTACACATCTAGGTAGGTTTGGCTAAACAAAAATGTTGTTTTTAGCAGGCTCCTGCCTTATGTCAATAGGCAGGGTATTCAATGTGTGGGTGCCACACCACTAAAAGATGGATTTCTAACAAATGGGAGGGTGTATTATGTGGGACCTGTAACTGAACCAGTTCTGCAGATTGAAGCATATATAACTGGTAAGGCGATCTTGCAGATAAACTGGCCCCAAGTTGTTAAGGGCTAATGGAAGGCAGAGGCTGAGAGAGAGAGAGTGGCATGCCAAAGATTGCCCAGTTTGTTATTATATATACACCATTTCATATTTCAAAGAAAACTTTAAGGAGTTTACAACAACCTAAAAATATCAAAATGTCAAATACAAAAAAAAAAACATTTCACATTTTAGGATAGCACATTGGATCTGATGTGCAATTAAACACCAATATGCACTGAAACGAGTAACTTATGGGGATCGTAATAACTACTAGCAGGTCCAAAATGGAGACAGCCAAGTCCGCCTTCCAATTATGCAAGCATGTACTTATGGACAGCAGCAGCACAATCACTTCTGCTATGTATGTAGCTAGCATATTTTGGGGGATAACTGCATGCTCCCCACCCCTATAACTCCCTGCTGGTATAAGGGAGCACCCACAATCATTCTCCCTCTCCCCTAATACCTATCAAGACAAAAACAACAACAAACAGGGGTGGCAGTTTTGGCCTTGGTGCTATCTGAAAAGAGTGCTACCCATCGGTGTCATCTCCTTTGAGCTGCTCCATCTGGGACTGCAACAGCACGGGTTAAAAACTCCATGGGGTGGGAATGTTCCTAACAAGTTATCGTCTATCACCTCCTCCAAGTTCTACCCTTGCTTGTTGATGATCAGTTGGTGGGGCAGCTGGTCTACAGGGTGGGTATGTAGAACTGAGTGATCCCTACTCTATCCCCACGATGCGGGTGGCGCTGTGGGTTAAACCACAGAGCCTAGGACTTGCCGATCAGAAGGTCAGCGGTTCGAATCCCCGCGACGGGGTGAGCTCCCGTTGCTCGGTCCCTGCTCCTGCCAACCTAGCAGTTCGAAAGCACCTCAAAGTGCAAGTAGATAAATAGGTACCACTCCTGCGGGAAGGTGAACGGCGTTTCTGTGCACTGCTCTGGTTCACCAGAAGCGGCTTAGTCATGCTGGCCACATGACCCAGAAGCTGTACGCCAGCTCCCTCAGCCAATAAAGCGAGATGATCGCCGCAAACCCAGAGTCGGTCACGACTGGACCTAATGGTCAGGGGTCCCTTTACCTTTTTTACTCTATCCCTACACTGCTTGCCACCAGCAAATCAACAGCTCAAGTTCAGTGCACCCTATCTTAGCTGTGGACTTCCTAGTTCATAACTCTGTTCCGTAACATGTTACAAACCACCAGACCATGGGGAAGACACCACCAGATGGGCTTCGCAAAGGTGGATGCTATTTTTAAAAGACTCAGCCTTTCCAATGAGAATGCCGCTTCAAGAGTCTGTTATACAACTAGCTGGAGATTATTTGTATTGTGTTTCACCTGTAGGGATGGAACAATGCAAACAGCCTCACAAGAACACAAAAGGTATAGGCATATATACCCTTTAGGCACTACGCTGGAATCTGGCTGTGTCTATTTCTTGGTCCCGTCTGTCCAGGCTGGAGGAAGCATATGTGAGATTGTGAAGTTTGTGATGATTCAACCAGTAAATCAAAGAGGTTATGTGAGTACAGAGAGAAATATGCTGGTGGAGGACCAGGCTGGGGGGGGGGGGGGAGCGTGCTGTTCATGGAAAACATCCATCTTAATGCACTTGAATAATCCAAAAATAGCATAGCGGGTTGCTTAAACTTTCAGCTGACACCGAGCCCAAGGCATTTTTAGCAATAAAATGATGGGGACATGGAGTCAGCATCGGGCAATTTCAGAATGAAAACATTTCCTCAGCCTTAAGGAACATCTGGGAGATTCGGAGAAAGGAAGGGCGCAATCAGCTCGATCTTAAACACTTTAATTCCAATGGCAGTGCCACAAAAGTGCAATCCCATAGTATGGAAGATAAATTAATGATATGACTGGGCAGGGGTGTAATTCAGCTCCAATACGGGTCCTGTTTATAGTTCACCACTTATTTCTTTTTTGCTTTTTATGAATCTTTTATTAGCAAGCGAAAGAAAGAAAGAAAGAAAGAAAGAAAGAAAGAAAGAAAGAAAGAAAGAACAACAATAAAAATACTAATACAAGAAACATCATCAGGTCACAGCGAGGATACAATACCCATGTTAAACATATAAATCAATATAAGCCCTCCAGATGTCCAAATAGGTATCCACGTAAGATTATCGTTTATAGGAAACATGCTTGAATGCAGCCAGGACAGCAAGACTATCAGGCCATTACATAATAGATGGTGGATGTTTATCCTTCCAGGCTTGATGCACACATTTCTTAGTAAGGACTTACAAAATCCACTTCTGCCGTCTTGCTTTTAGCCCCCATACTATAGGAACATAATTTAAAAATCCATGAACATCTGCAATTATCAAGGATTTCCACCAGTACAATATTGATATGGACAACAACTACAGTCCAAAAAATAATACAGTAGGTCACAACACAAGCCCATACCATATGCATCAATGTGGCTTTTTCAGCATAACACCTCCAAGAACTATATGTATTATTATTATTATTATTATTATTATTATTATTATTATTATCCCACCTTTTCCCCCAGATTGGGGCTCAATGCAGCTTAAAGATAAAATAGCAAAAGCCCAAAAAATAGTCATTTTTAAAAATAATGAAGCACTAATAGAATTAAAATAATATAAAAATATATTTCTAAAAACACAGGTAATGTAACTGCAAGAAGGTAGGGGAAATCACAGTGCAAGCCCTTTCCAGTCAGTTCCTAAAGGCCTCTTGGAATAAAAGGTCCTTGCCTGCAAGCAGAAGAAAGGAGCCAGTCTAGGCTCTCTAGGAAAGAGAGTCTAGACTTCTCTAGGAAAAGTCTGGGAGCAGATAGGACAATGCCAAGCAGAAGACAAGGCTACACAAAGAGGGAAAATACTGCTAGCATCTCCATAACCTATTGCCAGCACTGAGCAGAGGACAGGTCTGGCCACCCAGGCAAACGGTGTCTCTTATTCCCATAGGCATGAGTGGCAGGCATTCAGTAACATTGGAGAAAATAGAGCACTGTCCTCGGGGAGACAAAATAGAAAACCCAGCATCTAATTTGGCCCACGCCTCAGCAGCATAGTGCTTATCTCTCTAGGGTTTGGTTATCCATGGTTCAATGCAGCGGGACCTCCAAACCACAGCAGCCAATGGTTAGCACTTGATCTTCAAAGTGGAGTGGGAAACCCTCTCCAAACCATGGTTTTCAGTTGTGGGTTGAAGTGCTTTTTGCGGTTAGGAAAGTGACAGGGAAAAGCACTGCAATGTAGGGAATGAACAGGTGGTTAATGAGAAAACATATAAACACCCCACAAGTCAATCAGGATAAATGCTGGATGGACTCTCATTGTCATATAGCTGCCCCGCAAACAAATCAGAAGAAATGCTCAATAAAGACCAGAAATTGACCTCTGCATAAGCTTAGTGCAAGCAAATTAGGATATATTTTCAATAAACAGATCATGTGGAGGAGCCCAGTGTGTACTTAGGATTGCAAACTTCATTTATTTATTCCTCGCGTGGTCTACCAGCAGTTCTCTGGCAAACTAGGATGCCCAAGAATGGGAACTACTGGGTTAAAAAAGAGAGGCTTCCCTTAATTCAATATACATTCACTTTATATTACTAATAAGTTAACATTTGTCAGCATCAGAATCTGTCACAGTTGAGAGTACTCAACTACTTTGTTTGCTTTCAAAGAGACAGCCTTTATCTGCCGTTGCCACTAAGCCTGTTGTGAGTGAGTTAGAATAAATCAGTTCTGAAGAAATGAGCAGCTCTTTAGGAAAAAAATGTTTTAAAAAACTCCTCAGGATTTTAATAAAACTGTCTCTGAGGCATATAAATCACGTTCCTAATACAGTATATTTCAATTTCCAGGACTGTATGGAGAACCTTAAAATGTTAACAGATGTAGGAAAGTATCGTCCTCCTACACTCTCTTTCTCAAACACACATATACAGAAAGCTGAAATATGGCTGCAACATTTTGATTCACCATCATTGGAGGGGTGGGTTGGAACTGGAAAAAGAGCTTTACTGTTTAGATTGTTTCTGTGGTAACACATCTGGTTGTGCAATCTTGAGCCAGGATGCTAACTATCTTGGAAGGCAGCAAATCATGTTGTTGTTGTTGTCAGCGAGAAGAATGTGAAGCACAGAGTGGGAGATGCATCTGATCCGATAAGAGCTCTTCCACCATTATGATCTCCACTCACAGCCACATGGAATATCTCTTCAGATACCCTTGCTTAGATTTAAAAAAAAAAATGTGCAAACATATATACCATATCACAGCCTTTGGAATTTTTAAACACTAGCTCTATTTAAAAAACGACACAAACTTGGTTGTCGCCATTTCCACCTGGGTGTGAAATAAATTGAAGACAGAAGCGCTTGCATGGCGTTATGACTGAGAAAACCCTGGATCTTCTCCTTAGCCAGAAACCAACCAACCGAAAACAGCTAGCAATCACACTTATCTTCCTGAAAAGTCTGCATAAATATTTATGCTTATTTATATAAATGTAGTACAAGTTAGATTCACTTTAGCACTAAATGCAGCGGCTATTAGCACGAAGGGGAGCTGGCTGCCAGTATGTGCTCCTTGGCCCGCCCCGCCCCTAGCAAGGAGCCAATAAAAAGCTCTTGTCTGGGGACCCTTTCCACCCAATCAGATCAGATCAGAAATTGACGTAAGTTGATTTCTTGTTTGTTGAGCAATTCCTCCCATCTTCCATCAGAACTGCACTTCTGTTCCGGAGATATTTCCTCTTCCAAAGTTCTGAAACCACACAATTTGGTGGTACATGGCAATATTGAGCTGGTCAGCCTCTATGGCCATGTATCCTTGTGCTGCTGGCAATGACTGACCTGCCTGGGGTAGGTTAGACTGTGTAGTTCCAAAGGGCCAGGATGGAAGGGATGTAGCAAGCTCCTAGGATAAAAATGGGAGGCCCAGTTCCCTATCCACTCGTTTCTCTAGTACAGTGGTACCTCGGGTTACATATGCTTCAGGTTACATACGCTTCAGGTTACAGACTCCGCTAACCCAGAAATAGGACCTCGGGTTAAGAACTTTGCTTCAGGATGAGAACAGAAATTGTGCTCCAGCGGCCCGGCGGCAGCAGGAGGCCCCATCAGCTAAAGTGGTGCTTCAGGTTAAGAACAGTTTCAGGTTAAGAACGGACCTCCGGAACAAATTAAGTACTTAACCCAAGATCAATAAGGCCTTTAAGAACCATATTGTCAGGAAAGCAGTGTTTAATGTCTGGACAAAATACAAAGACTTACTGGAAAATAAAACTCCAAGGTGGCTCTCACCTCTGGAGGCTAAGGCCCTAAAAAGACCCAATATGGAGGCCAAATGGCCAAAATATTGGGAAATATTAGAAAAAGATGGAGACAATTGGAAATTGCAGAGTTTAGAGAAAATGAAGGATAAGGTGCGAGACTGGTTACATTATGCTCAGATTAAAGAAGTTTTTAAAAACGATAAAAAGCTAGGGTTCCAGGTGGAGAAATCGAAGTTAGAAACTGAATTGTTAGAACCAAAGACTAAGGTATTATCTAGAATGTATAACTTGCTGTTAAAATGGAATACACAAGACGAAATGGTTAAATCGGCTATGATAAAATGGGCACAGGACATTGGGCATAATATTATGTTTGAGGACTGGGAAAGGTTGTGGACCACTGGGCTGAACTTCACCGCATGTAATGCTCTGAAGGAAAATGTAATGAAAATGATATATAGATGGTACATGACCCCAGTTAAACTTGCCAAAATATACCATTCGTCTGATAATAAATGTTGGAAATGTAAAGAAAATGAAGGAACATTCTTTCACCTCTGGTGGACATGCCCTAAGGTGAAGGTCTTCTGGGAAATGATATATAATGAGCTGAAAAAGGTATTTAAGTATACCTTCACTAAGAAACCAGAGGCCTTCCTTCTGGGTATTGTCGGCCAGAAGGTGTTAAAGAAGGACCGAACATTCTTTATGTATGCAACAACGGCAGCAAGGATACTCATCGCAAAAAACTGGAAAACTCAAGATCTACCCACACTGGAAGAGTGGCAGATGCAACTGATGGACTATATGCAACTGGCCGAGATGACTGGCAGAATCCGTGACCTGGGAGAAGAGAAGATGGAGGAAGACTGGGAGAAATTCAAGAAGTATCTACAAAAACATTGTAATTTGATTGAATGTTAAGAAGGATGCTAGATTATAAAAAACTGGCCACCACTAAATTAGATTTGAAATTTGATGATAAGTGAGACTAAAGAAAATATAAAAAAATTTTTGGAAGAAGTGTTAGATTATATTTGAATGAGTGGACATGAGATTGTAAACAAGTTGATAATTTGTTTGGAAAAAACTTTTAACGATGTAAATGGGAGCGGGAGACGTGAGGGAGTCCAAAGAAGGGATGAAACTATGTCTGTGATAGAAGTAAGATTGTTTATTATTTGTGCATTTATATTTAAAAACTTTAATAAATATTTATAAAAAAAAAAAACAAATTAAGTACTTAACCCGAGGTACCACTGTACAAAATATTATCCCTAACAATTTGTCAGTCTTGAGAGAGGAGGATTCCCAAACGATGGACAAAACTCAGCACACACTCCATCCAGCAGAAGTGTCAAAACCTATTGTTTGTAACCATCACTGAGTTCAAGGTCTCAATGGCTGAGACGGAATTATTTTCTTCACTCTCCTCCCTAGAGTTGCCATAGAAATTGTGACTGTAGACCTTCTGTCTTTAAAGCTGCACAGAAAGTTTCCAAAACAGAAAGCTCTGCTTTTGCAGAACTTAGTTGGCAATGGAAACAGATTTGGAGGGGAAATGGCACATCAAAAATAGATCTGCCTGTCCTTGTGCTACGGAAGACTCCAAGCATAATCCAATCTCACCGGGAGAACAGCAAATTCTCCTCTTGCCCATCACCCTGTTCATTTCAATCAGGCATGGTAGAATTCATGCCCAATGGGCTGTGCTCACCATCTCCGGAAATAGATTAAATCCTTCACGCCCTAAAATATGCTTATTAAAAGAGCTGCTCCCCAAGGAACATTTGGCTGTTACCATCAGCTACTTTTCATTCCAAAGTTCAATACGGGCCAAATTACAGCTTGATTAATTACATTCTGCCAGCTCATTTCCTCTTGGCCCTTGGTGAAAGTCATGTTTGTAATACATTAAACAGATACAGCACAAATACTATGCCTACACAATTCTGTTCACAGGTCTTCTTTTCAGTCCTTCCACACAGTCCTTCCATTTCTCCAATAAGAGCATATGATTAATTGCCTTCTAGTTGTCATTTTTCTATTTCACCCAGATTCCTTGCCATACACCAGTCCTTGAAGGACTGGCAACGTTATGGTTCCCCAAAGATGCAAACAAGGAGCGTACTGGCAAGGGATGTTGAGAACCAAAGACTACTATGTCTGAAAAACACATCTCTCAGTCTACTCCCAGTACTTCCATCCATCAAATTCCTCTTTAAAATGGTTTGCCTTTGTAATCCCCGTCTCATCTCAGGTCCATCACCCAGCAAGGATTCCCTTGGGGACCTGATTGTTTTAAGGCTGGTGGGAAACTCTTCTCCATTTCCTGCTACACTGCAGCCTGAGGTTATCAGGACGCTCAGAGCCTGGCTGGATGGCGCCATTTTGGATACATAATAAATGGCACTCACAACCTGAACATCACAAATAGGAGGAATAATAATTCTTTTTTTATTAAGAGTTTCAAAATAACAATCAATCAAAAATACATCATCCTCATTCCCCCTCCATTTTTTCCCTCCCCAAAAAGAAAAAAAACCTCCCTCCCACCCCCCATACTTCCCTGAGCTCCTCTCTCTAGTTTCTTAGCACATGTTATTCTCTGCGTGTTATAAAATTGTAAAGATCCTTAAGTCATCTATATATATGTTATCAATAAAAAGTTTGTGTACATTTATTCAAAACCTGCCATAATAATAATAATTCAATCCAATCTTAAGGGGGTGCACTCTGTTCTCCAGACAGTGGTTCAGTCCTCATTTATGTATTTTTGCAACACCTCACAACCCATTCACAGAGTTCAAGCTCTAGAATAAAGTTTGTGGCATCTAGTGCGAGAACTGAAAAAAATAGTGGGAACTGTAATTTGTTAAAGGTGCTGGGAATTGTAACTTTGTGAGGCCAGCACGTTTAATGAATTAGGTACATCTCCCAGGATTCTTTGGGGGAAACCATGACTATAAAAGTGGAATAAGAGTGCTAGAAATGTATGGGGTGGATCTGACCAAAGACTGCACAGGAAACATGAGATCATTCGTATGGGTAAGACTGAGGAAAGAATGCCTCAAAGGTCAAATGCTAAGTATTCTTCTGCCTTTCTGAATTATACATGGAAAAGTAACCAGCATTGCAAACGTACCCAAGGGAAAAATGTGGCACGGAAATATGGGGCATCTGTCTATCCCAACCTTTTGAAAACAGCATTCTTTTCCTTGCGCATAATACTGTAATTGTGGACAGAATTTTTATCAAGGCTTTGATTGCATTGTGCCAGATAAAATGGGCTCGTGGATTGGATGTAGCCTACAGGCCAGCAGTTGGTCTCCGTTTCCACCAGAGACACCTCGCCAATCCTTTCTGGGAAGCTTCCTCGGGTGCACATTGTTGCACAACCTCCCAAGCAGCTTGTTCCACTAAAGACACTCTTTCTGACATTTAGCACAGTTCGATCATTTCTGCAGTTCCAAACATTGTTGTCATGTCCTCACTTGACTTGAAGGAATGGAGCTGCTGCGGAGGAAAGCTTTGGGCGAGCCAAGCACTTCCTTGGCCACTACAAGTGATGGATGGAATTCCAACTCAAGAAGGTAGTAGATCTGGGAAGGGGTGTAGCTCAGTGGTAGAGCAGCTGCTTTGCATGCAGAAGGACCCAGGTTCAATCCCCAGCATCTCCAGGTTGGGTTGGGAATATCCTCAGTCTGAAACCCTGGAGAACTGCTGCTACTCAGAATGGATAATGATGAGTGGGATGTGCCAAGTGTTTGACACAGATGGCATGGGACACCCAAAACATTGCTTCAATTTATGGCTTCTCAGCACCTATCATTCCTCGTTGAACATCCCGATCAAGAAGCAAGGAAGACAAATAAATTGGGAGGAAAGGGCATTCAGAAGTACAGTGGTACCTTGGGTTACATACGCTTCAGGTTACATATGCTTCAGGTTACAGACTCCGCTAACCCAGAAATAGGACCTCGGGTTAAGAACTATGCTTCAGGATGAGAACAGAAATCGTGCTCTGACTGTACTCAGAGCTCAATAAAGAATGGGTAAAATTTATAATTTATCTAGGAGACCACTGTAAGCGGATAAAAACATTAGCAGGATTCTAATAACACTTGTAATGTAGCAAGTATCATGGACAATATGGTGAGATACAAGATATGGATTCTGAAATAATATGCAGTTGAAAAAGTTGACAATAGGACCACATGGAGGGGAGGGAAATCTGTAAATATGGATATGTATTTTGTATTGTTATAATTCTTCACTTGTAAAATCAAATAAAAATTGTTTCAAAAAGAAGAAGTGCTCAACAGTCTTTTGTACTAAAATAACGCCTTTTAAAAAATTATTGCAAAAAGAAACAATAAATAGATAATATCAATGTTTCTTTTTTAACAACAAAAACACCACTCCCAGCAATTTCAGTAACAATAAGAATATTCCATTAGTCCTGATTTAAACATATAAATCAATGGAGGTGGACCTTATAAGCCATGTGTTCAAATATATGTGTTTTAATGTACAGTGGTACCTCGGGTTAAGTACTTAATTCGTTCTGGAGGTCCGTTCTTAACCTGAAACTGTTCTTAACCTGAAGCACCACTTTAGCTAATGGGGCCTCCTGCTGCCACTGCGCCACCGAAGCACGATTTCTGTTCTCATCCTGAAGCAAAGTTCTTAACCTGAAGCACTATTTCTGGGTTAGCAGAGTGTGTAACCTGAAGCGTAGGTAACCTGAAGCATATGTAACCCGAGGTACCACTGTACTAAAATAGTGTTGTAAATAGAGAGATAAGTTTTTGATTAACATAAAGTAAAGAAAGGCACCTGACATCATCGTGGCATCAGATGACAGACAGGTGGTAGTCCCCATAGAAGCTGTCCTATGGGGTTGGGATAGGGGAGATAAAAATCTGGCCCACTGGGCCAAAAAGTTTCCCCACCCCTGCTCCAAGACAGAGCTGGAAATGGCACAAAGGTTTGCTTCTGATATGATTTGGTGTGTTTAAGAAATAGCAGATAAACTTGCCAAGTCACCTTCAAAAATGAGACTTCCCACCCCACCCCAAATCTTAGTTTCATCACTGAAATGAAAGAAGTTACACAAGGCCTCAGTGAAAACTAGGGACAGTGGAAATATATGGTTGGGTCCACATTTTTTTTTTTTTTTTGCAAGCCTATCTGATTTGTACTTTCCAAAAGACTACGCTGGTTGAAATGTTGCTTTCCTTCAAAATTAGCGCTTCTCTGACATTTTCAAAGTAGTTCTCCAGCCAAAAAATGTTTACGAAAAGGCATATGTTAGGGCACGTGCATAAAAATGCATTATGTTCATGAAAATAGCATAAGAAATGTTGGGGGGAATTGCTTGCAAAAATGTCTATACTGGGCAAAATTGCAGAAAGAAATGTGTATACAGTCATACCTTGGAAGTCGAATGGAATCCGTTCCGGAAGTCCATTCAACTTCCAAAACGTTCGAAAACCAAAGCACGGCTTCTGATTGGCTATAGGAGGCTTCTGATTGGCTGTAGGAAGCTCCTGCAGCCAATTGGAAGCTGCAGAATCCCCATTGGACTTTCGGTTTCCAAAAATAGTTCAGAAACTGGAAGACTCCCTTCTGGGTTTTGATCATTCGGAAGCTTATTTGTTCGGAAGCCAAGGCGTTCGAGATCCAAGTTACAACTGTATTAGGAGAAATGCTGCTGTTTTCAGGAGGACATTTTTTAATTACAAAAAATAATGCAAACTGATGTGAAAATCTGGTGAACAGAACATGAGATTGGAACAATTAGAAATTTCAGAGAAAGTTAAACTGACAGATTCATCCATGCTAACTAAAAGCCAGATTCTTGAGAGAGAAAACCTGAAAATGTATTCAAACTGGAAACATCAAAAATATTTAATCTTCAGGATATTCACATGTGGAGTGAAAGTGAGGCAGGTTGACAACAGAATTTTCATGTGCAAAGTGAGGAATACGAGTAGAACTTTTTCACTGCAACACATTTCTGCTTTGTCACAGAGCGAAGCTATACATGATAACTAGGCCTGTCACCCAATTAACAATATCATATTCAATTAACTGTGTCAGTTTTATACCACAAGCTTATACATGTCTACTCAGAAGTACCTTTACTTTTGAGGGGATTTACTCCAAGGCACATGACCCGGAAGCTGTACGCCGGCTCCCTCGGCCAATAAAGTGAGATGAGCACCACAACCCCAGAGTCGGTCACGACTGGACCTAATGGTCAGGGGTCCCTTTACCTTTACCTTTACCTTTACCTTTACTCCAAGGCAAGTTGGTGTGTGTGTACTACTAGTTTTAGTTGCCATACGTATGCCATACGGGTGAATTGGGATAGCCTACAGATTTGCAGCCCTGAGCTCCTGAAAGATACAAGTACTGTATATAGAAAGAATAAGTCATAATCTGAGAAGTCCAAGCATCAAAGAGGTTTGGGACAAGGAGGACATCCTCTGTAGAGATAAAGGAAAGCGTTCAAGACCTGGTGATCTTGCAGTGGTCAACACAGAGTTTGTTCACATGGCTGAGTCCTGGAAGACTTGCTCCCTGCCTTGCAGGCCATTTCCCACCTTGCCTGGGAGGGTGGGGCCTGGACTGACTCCAGCTACAAAAGCTGAGGCTGCAGAACTGAGGCTGGGGTGTTGTTTAGGGGGATTGGGGTATGAGTTGTTGCTGTTATTTATATTAATTTTGTGTATATTTTAGATCTTACTATGGTTTATATAGAAACTGTTGCAATTTGGTTGCACACTTTTTGATGTTTTATTTAATGTATTTAGAACTACTTTTGTTACCTTTGTAATTATGTAATTTTTTTCATGCTGCAAACAACCATGTGCATGGTTTTAACTATGGAAAGGTGGCGTGTATGTCGTTACTTCACTTTTCACATAATGCAGGGCTTTATATACAGTATGGTCAATTCAGGTTTTATATAGGGCAGGGATATCAAAAGCGCTATTTATAGAGAGACTTTGAAACAACACAACTCCAGTAAAACGTAGCTGGGCTGCAACCCAAAAACCACAAACAGCACTAAAAGCAAATAATACACAATCATTACATAGTCCTAGAAAGTAAGTATAACAAAAACAAAACGTAAGTAAGAGAGATATAACTGTTATCTCCACAATGCAGTTTCAGGATGAGAAGATCAGGACCGGCCCTATCATTAGGCAGAGTCATAGGCGTCAACTTGAACAAAATCTTGTGGGGCCCACTAGCCCGCCCACACTTCTTCCCCCCATCCCAGAACTTCTATGAAGCACACCTTCCTCTGCCAGGCACAACTGGACACAGGACTCCTCTTGCCCCCGCCGCCTGTTCACCTCTCGTCCTCCGCCCATGCGCAATAAATTTCTGCCCACTCTCCTCTCCTACCAGCCTGCCTGCCTCTCCCCAGTTGCCCCGGCTCAGGTGCATTCAGAAATACAGTCAAACCTCGGTTGTCAAACGTAATTTGTCCTGGAAGCCCGTTAGGCTTCTGAAATGTTCAGCAAGGAAGGCGTGGCTTCTGATTGGTTGCAGGAGCTTCCTGCACACAGGCGGAAGCCACGTCAGACATTCAGCTTCCAAAAAGTGTTCGAAAACCAAAGCATTTACTTCCGGGTTTTCGGCATTCAGGAGCCAAAACGTTCCAAAACGGAGGCTTTTGGGAGCCAAGGTTTGACTGTAGCATCAAAAGTCAGGTGGCAAGCTAGGAAAAGAGGGCAGCGCCCAGCTGAGAGGTGCCCACTTCAAGCAGTTGGTTTTGGATGTCATGGAAAGGCAACAAATTGTTATCCGATTTATTATTGTTGCATTTCTGTTCCCAGGGAATGGAAGGGGTGCTTGTGGGATTTATTGCCTCAGGTACCAAAATAACTTGACTGGCCTTGGGTATTATTTGCAGCTCTGCCATGGGCCAGCCCTGACAGGAACAGGTAGGTTGCTGGATTAGTTGCAATAGATTGGCAGGAGTTTCTATGGACTGTTTAATGAAAGCAACAAAACGGGATTCTTTTACCTAAACTGGGCTATTAGAATCTCTTATCTTTACTCGGTCCAACGTGTGTTTACATTTGAATGCCAGTCATCCTATTGCTGTTGTTCATTGGGTGCAGTAGGCAATTGGCTCCCCTTTCCCCAGGGAGCATCTGGCTCTGTTGACATCCCAACATCCTTTTGCATCTGGCCCTGTGACATCCTGAGCAGGGGGTTGTGTGGGGTAGAGTCTCAAAAGGTGTGCAGAAATGAAGATTTCATTGCCCAAGGCAGTTTGAAGGTCATTGTTCTTCAAGGACCCTTGAAAGCACAACACCCCACCCTCCAGCATCCTCTGGGAGCAGAGTTGAGGACATATCATTCAACATCTAAGTGCCTCAGAGAATTATCTTTGAAAAATGTTGGACCCTGAAGTCTTCATTTGCATGCACATACTGTATGAGACACCATTTCTCAGAGTGGTGGGAAGCTTTCCAACATCAAGGACTCGTTATGCTTCCAATTTTACGCCTGCATGAAAGGTAACAGATAGCTCTCTAGCATTTTTGGTACCTATGCAATAAAACGGCTCCTCATTCTCTCACCAAGCAATGGTTTCCAATGAGTCTCCTCCCCATCTGATATTGGCACTTTTCCCTCCCTTTTCCTCATTGTGTGGCATCCTTCCTGAGCCAGAATTTAGCAGCTTTGCTCCAGTTTGTAGAGTGAAATGGAAAAGAAAGTATTTTCCCACACGGATGGTTTTGGCCCATTGTCACTTCTTCCACAAAATTCTGTCAAACAGCTGTAAGTTAAGAACCTCTCTGACTCATCAGTTTCATCAAGGGACTTTTATCTGTGTGCTTTCCCTCCCCACCCTTCAGAATTCCAGAAACCACATGGCACATCGACAGCAGCTGAGACCAAGAGAGGGGCACAAGTCTGGGCAGTCCAGAACCTCCATACACACTGCCCAGGCTTGTGCCCTGGAAAGGTCACCTCCAATGCGGAAGGCAGCAGTTACGAGTTAACGGTCTCTGCAGCCCCAGCAGGCACTGTGATTCTCCAGTGGTTTGACTTCACCCCCAATGCATACTCCATTGTCTCTTGATGAGACCAATAGTGAGTCCAGTCAAAAGAAGGCCGCTTCTGCACATGTTGTAGAGGGAAGCGAAGAGCAGATGGGGCTCATCAACCTGGGAAGATAGCCCACCTAGGAGAAGGAAAACTCCTATCCTAAATCTCCGTTGCCTTGCAGGATAACTTCAGGAGAAGGAAAGGCTAAGGAGAAAACCCTCCACAAATCTGGAGTCCCTAAGATGGTTGGACAGCGCCTTGTATGCCTCCTTCCAGCAACCCCTGTAGCCAAGCTGGTGCCAAACACAGTGCTCTGCTTTCCTTTGGACCACATCAGTGAGGCTGAGAAGGTGGGTCTTGTCATCTGGGCAACCTGGGACCTCCTCCATGCACACTGCCCAGGCTTGCATTCTGGAAAGGTCACTAAACACAGTGGTTTGGCTTCACCCCCAGAGGCACAGTCCCTTGTCTCTTGAGACAGACTGATGCCAACAAATGTTCCTAAGTTGCTATCTGCCTCTGCCTGCTGCTGCTGCAGGATCTCTTGTCCCCACACTGAAAGTGTGCATCTCCTCTTCCAGATTCTTGTGCCTGACCCCACACTCCCCACTGTGGACATTCCCCACAGTTTGAGAACTTCTGCTATACAAGTATTATACAGTTAAGCCAGCACATCTGCTACTGTAGGTACTTGCTTCTTCTACGCCTCATTTAAGTGGATCTGTCTCTCTGGGCGCTTGCAGACTGTCAGTGTTTTCGGGTGAATTTCAATCACTTGCCAGCAAACTCAGTTTGTGCAATTATGCTTGACGGGTTGGTCTTGCGCAACAAACCCACGTCCCCAAAAGATCAGGCTTTTTGCCATAAGGAAAGTGATGGGAAGCTGTACGTGAAAGTGTGGAGTAACACTTGCCTTGACACAATGTCATTATCAAACACAAACGAAACACAATGAACGCTCATTAAATAGCTAACATGGTCTAATCTCCCGGCAAACAAATCAGGATGAATGTTCAATGAACAGGTCATGTGGAAGCAACCTCTGTTTTCAGTCTATCCCACGCATTCCTTCAAAGACAATGGATGGTAGATTATGCTGGAGGGCTCTGTTTTCTAGGAGGAAGCTAAGATAGGTTATGCTCATAGTAGAACCTGTGTTGTGTGGTGGTCCAGAATGCTGGACTTAGGGCCTGGGATACCCAAGGTGGTTATCTACTGAGTCCTGTCAATACAAGAGTTTCTGCATTTGCAATGAGATGTTCCTCCTGCCTGAACCCACCTTGTGCATGCATCACACCCTCCCCAAATCTGCTCCAGGGGATTGGAGGAGCCCTCGGTGCAGGGGGAGGAGATGGGGAGAACGTCCCATTGCACAAGCAGAAATCCTTGCACTGCTAGTGTGTTCACCTTAGTGCTACAACGGACAATCCCCATGTATCCATAAAGTCACGGACTAATCATGTTTTTCTCAGTCTAGCCTACTACGCAGGGTTGTCGCGAGGATAAAACATGGCAGTGGGACACCAGTTTGAGCTCCTTGCAGGAAAGGCAGGCTATGAAAGTAATCATAAATTCAAAGGCACGTAATATAGGGACGCCGTATTTCAGAAAGTGAAAATCGGGACACAAAAGTTTTTTTCAGTTTTGCCCAAATTTGTTGAGTCTGGGAAAATCCAGACATATGGCAACACTAATGTAACAGGTGGTTGGAAGCATCTCTGAAGGGCATCTTGCGCAATCCCCTAGTTAATGCAGGAATCTGCAGTACCCTGGACTCTTTTTAAACACCTGCAATGAGGGAGAGCTCACACCCTCCTGTTCTGTAGCTCAGTGGCAAGGCATCTGCCTTGCACCCAGAAGGCCACAGGTTCAATCCCAGCATAGAATCATAGAGTTGAAAGGGACCTTGAAGGTCATTTCGTCCAAGCCCCCACAGTTCCAGAATCTCCAGGTAGGGCTGAGAGAGCCTCTGCCAGTCAGTGTAGACTGGCCAACGGTCTGACACAGTATAAGGCAGCCTCTTAGATTCCTATTGTTCTGACACAGCTCTTGCCAGTGGTCCATCAGGGCGAATGAGATGCTGCCACACAAGCCCCAGTTTGCCCCAACCTACATACCTGCCTTCTTACCTACAACCAGTCCAGGGAGGTCTTACTGCCTGTCAACCTCTCCTTCCATAGCCTCCATCTCAGTGTTACCACTCTTCAGCGGGGAGGAGGATGGGGGGGGGGACAAAGCTGGGATTCTTGGCTCTGCCTAGCATTGGTTCTGGTCCCACCTACTGTTCGGGCTCCCTGTCCTCCAGTCCCAATGGGCACCAGCTACTCCTGTCCCAATAGGAAGATACCAGCGATGCTTAGTCAAAATATGCGCCCTTGACATTTCCACCCATTCATTCTACTCTGGCTTTCTAGAGATCACCAGGCACATTCTGCTGCATGGTAGCCTGGTCGACTCATGTTGGACTGACACCTAGATTTGATGATTTGAAGTGCCACAGATTCATTATGTCCTTGAGCAACTCACTTAGCTACAGTTCCCCATCCTTAAAATGGGAACGCGGTAATTACCGACCTGAGAGCAAACAGGATGAAGATTATAAAGTGCCCTGGGTACTTCTAGCATAAGAATAAGTATATTTGTTACGATTCCCATGAACCGGTACATTCATTATGGGTGGCTCAGCACAGCCAGGAAGTCAGGACACCTGGAGCTAAATAATGGGGAAAAGTGGGGGAGACGTGTGGCGAAATTATTTGCCTGGTTCCTGGGAAGCAAGTCCCAGGTGTTCAGCAGGGCGAACCCTTTAACCCTAAGGCAGAAGAGAGGCGTTTGCCGGACCAGTCGCGAACTTCCGCGTTACATGGAGCTTCTCGTCCGGCCGAAAAGAGCCCTCATAGCACGCCCTGGAAACATCCCACGGAAAAACCCTTTACCGGCTGCCTGCGGACCTCCTGCAAACTCTCTCCTACGCTGACCCCTAGCTCTCCAGACTCTACGACGGCACCTTTCTCCATACAGGTGCCCAGCCGGGTCTCCTCTAGGTGAGGCGCCAGTCTCCAAACACCAACATCCCCGACGTCTGTGCATTGACGCCCCCCTTGACCGCCCCCCCCGTCCGCCACAGACCTTTGCTACATCTCCTCCGAGGATCGCACCTGGGCGGCGGGTGGGCTTCTGCCGCGGCGTCTCTCCGTCCGCCCGGGCAGCCGAGCTGTCGAGCCTCCGGTGCGCGTCCAGCGCGGTGCCTTGACGCCGCGCGCTCTCCTTCCCTCCCTCTCGGCGTTGGGGATGTGCCCGCTGCTCGTCTCCCCGGCAGCTCCTCCTCGCCGTCGGCGGCTGTTGCTGCCTGCGAGGTCCCGATAGGGGCCGCCTTATCGCGGGCGCCACCTTCGCCGTCTGGGCGCGCGCGTGCCACCACCGGGCGCCTCTTCCAGGAAGACGCGCGCAGCAGCGGCAGCGGCGGCCTCCAAGGAGGATCGCCTCCCGCGTCCTCCTCCCCACCCCCTGCTGCCTGGCTGCTTCTCTTCTCTTCTCTTCCCCTCCCTCTCCCCTTCCACCACGACCCTCCCTCCCGTGCCCGCAAGGGGGGGGGGCGTTGAGGATTGGAAATGGAGGCGCCTCCAACGCAGGCTGCGATCGCCAGCCCTTCTTCGGCTCGTATTCGCCGGGGAGCACCTCACACCCCCCGCCCCCTCCCTCCTGGCCGGCTACGAGCGAGCGAAAAAGGCCAAACACAACCTTGCAGGGGAGGGTCCTGAGAGGAGGGGGTGGGAAGGGGCAGGCAAAGGAAGGTAAAGGGGAAGAGAGTCGAAACTGAAAGTTTTCCCCTCTCCAGCGCCCTAGGCTTAGGGTAGTTCACACATACACGTGCACACCCTCATGGAGGGCGAGTGGACAGAGGCTCCCTTGCGCCCTTGTGCAAAAAGCTGGAGTGGCGCCTCCGCCCCCTCCGCGTCTCTTGCGCTCCTCCACCAAAGGAGCCTGCGCGCCTCGCCCGGCTACCCAGAACAGCAGAGAGTAGCCCGGGAGCGCGTGGGCGAGCGGTCCGGCCTCTAGTCGCTCCGAGCTGCAGTTCAGGGGCGCAATTTTTGCACCGCTTGGGTCTGCACCCTTGGCGGAGGCCAACCTAACCAACCCCTAGGTGCACCTTCAAGTAGGCGAATGGGAAGTGGCCTTTCTTTTAAAAGTCCTTCCATCTAACTCAGTAGTGTCCACACTACCTGGTGTCCACACTACCTGGCAGTGGCTGTCCAGGATTTCGAAAGGGAGTCTCTCTCAGCCTTACCAGGAGATGCTGAGGTCCGAACCTGGGGCCTTCTGTATGCCGAAAAGATTATGTATCTTTGCGCCGCAGTCCTTCCCTCGCTGGATGTCCACTCTGTTTTGGTTGTCTCCAACATCCCGAAACGTATTAAGTTTGACCCTTATGCATTTAGTGAGCATTCAGTACCACTGATCATGTATGTATATAATGATTCTGTATGTTCACAAATTGCAAGCGGGGTTAACAATGTCTCCTTGTGATTTCTGCTCAACATTCTCAACATTTGGATATTCGCTGCCTATTAAAACAGGCAGATCTTTAACCCCAACTCTTAATAAGGAGAAGATTTCAATGGTATGATTGAATTGATCCATAATAATCATACTCATCATTATCTAAACATATATACTGTACTAAATAGTTTCACGCAAATGTACAATACAGAAATGTCAGGACTTTGGAAGATGGGAAATGTTAAATTAGATCACCTTAACTATAAGCCAACTGACCCTCCCCCTTGTTTTTCTTTTTCTACAAGGCTTTCTTATCTTTCAAAGCTTTTGCTCTCCATTGATTAATCTCCCCATCTAAATATCTTAAATTTTAATCCCTTTCCCCCTAAGGATCTTGTTCCCAACTGCATGAACTACACGTCTTGGTGCAACAGAACCCATTGCTGCCACCCATTGGTAGCAATAAGTAAGTATATTTTTGTTCTTGGGATAATTAAAAAAGAGCAACACACAGAAATTAGGGTCGACCAAAATGCATAGTGTAGCGTGCTTTCACGTTAAGCAGAACTCTTCTGCATGCTGGATGTTAAGAAAAATATTGTTCCCAAGGGTTTGGAATTAAAACCCGATCTCAGTTTGTTTCAGTACTGCAGAAGGAAGCTTTGTGCAGATTAATTAGGTTTTACCTGTAAGGTAAAGAGACCCCAGTCATGGCTGACTCTGGGGTTGCGGCGCTCATCTCGCTTTATTGGCTGAGAGAGCCGGCGTACAGGTTCCGGGTCATGTGGCCAGCATGACTAAGTGAACCAGAGCAGCACACGGAAATGCCGTTTACCTTCCTGCCAGAGCGGTACCTATTTATCTACTTGCACTTTGACGTGCTTTCGAACTGCTAAGTTGGCAGGAGCAGGGACTGAACAACGGGAGCTCACCCTGTTGCAGGGATTCGAACCGCTGACCTTCTGATCAGTAAGTCCTAGGCTCTGTGGTTTAACCTTGTGCAAAAATAAATCTTCACTTACACAGAGTAATGCTGGGAGAGGGAAACAACAGAAGCTTGACCAGTGCTGTCTATCTTGACTGTTGCCTCAGGTAGGGTTTCCCCCTGGTCCATGTGCCTGAAGTATTTTAATTTGGGATGCCAGGGACCAGATAAAATACTTTCTGCACTACCACTGAGCCTTTTCCCTTTTCTGACTTTACACCAGCAAGTAAGAAAACTCTTAGATAAGTAAATCATTCCACTTCTGGGCTCTTGGAAATATCATGCCCACGATTTCCTGGTGAGGAAGACACCAAATCATGCCATTACCCTATTCAAATAGTTTAAATCCGTGCGACGGGGTGAGCTCCCGTTGCTCTGTCCCAGCTTCTACCAACCTAGCAGTTTGAAAGCACACCAGTGCAAGTAGATAAATAGGTACCGCTGCGGCCAGAAGGTAAATGGCATTTCAGTGCGCTCTGGCTTCCATCACAGTGTCCTGTTGTGCCAGAAGCGGTTTAGTCATGCTGGCCACATGACCCAGAAGGCTGTCTGTGGACAAACGCCGGCTCCCTTGGCCCAAAAAGTGAGATGAGTGCCACACCCCATAGTCACCTTTGACTGGACTTAACTGTCCAGGGGTCCTTTACCTCCCTAGAACATAGTGATAATGCAGCAAAAAGCTTTACCTGAAGATGTCTACAGATTAAGCTGTTAAAGGCACAAAGGCTCTTTGGGCGGAGTTGGAAACCCTCTTCGCATCTGCTCTGTTTGGCACAGCTCACCCAAACTGTGTTCCGCATCACACTAGGGGATGTGTTGTGTGTAGCACACCAGATCTCAGTCTGGAAGTGCATTGTGCGTAGCATGCCAAACAAAGGAAGCTTCTGCATCTCCTTTCTCTAATGGAAAGGAAAGAAAAAAGATGCAGACCGAAATGTCATGACATTACACCAGGGTGGAAACAAAACTTAAATAGTGGGTCCAAAGTGTACGAAGTGGTTTGAAGTCCTATGCAAAGGGCAGGGATTGCAGGCCAACAGGGGACCCACAATCCAGCCCTAATCCTCAAAGGTGCTTTCCATAGTTCAACCAGATTGGATCAAGAAGGTGTAAACAATTAAGCAAAATTGTGTAAACAATTTGCCAACAGTTTCGTTTGTTAAGCCCTCATCTGTCTTTGTCATTTGATATAAATCCTATTGTTCCACTCTCTTTGTCACAGATGTCGCAATATTCCTCTAGTTATCTCCCGGTTGGACTACTGCAACGCGCTCTACGTGGGGCTACCTTTGAAGGTGACCCGGAAACTGCAATTAATCCAGAATGCGGCAGCTAGACTGGTGACTGGGAGTGGCCGCCGGAACCACATAACACCGGTCCTGAGAGATCTGCATTGGCTCCCAGTACATTTCCGAGCACAATTCAAAGTGTTGGTGCTGACCTTTAAAACCCTAAACAGCCTCGGTCCTGTATACCTGAAGGAGCGTCTCCACCCCCATCGTTCAGCCCGGTCACTGATATCCAGCGCCGAGGGCCTTCTGGTGGTTCCCTCATTGTGAGAAGCAAGGTTACAAGGAACCAGACAGAGGGCCTTCTCGGTAGTGGTGCCCACCCTGTGGAACACCCTCCCTTCAGATGTGAAGGAAATAAGCAGCTATCCTATCTTTAAAAGACATCTGAAGGCAGCCCTGTTCAGGGAAGTTTTTAATATTTAATGCTGTACTGTTTTTAACACTTGATTGGGAGCCGCCCAGAGTGGCTGGGAAACTCAGCCAGATGGGCGGGGTATAAATAATAAATTTATTATTATTATTATTATTATTATTATTATTATTATTATTATTATTATTATCTTTGCAGAAAGCAAATTCATTATCTTAGCCTCCCCCAACCTGGGGACTTCTGAATATATTGGATTATAACATCCATCAGGCCCAGCAGATGGCATGATGGGAGACGTAGTCACGTCTAGAGGGCACAAGTTAGGGAAAGCGGCATATCTGTGTTCCATACCTGTTAAAATCCTTTTCTCTTAGGTGATGTCAGCTTTGATAAATTCCTTAAAAGCCCACAAGGTCTGAATGGAGACAAAGGTTTCCTATCCAACTATAGATGCAAATTAACATAAGAAAGCCAGGTTGAGTGTGTTATCACCAATTACTGATATTGTCAGTAACTGCTCAGCTTGTCTTGGGTGCACTTAAGCTTTACGTGGAACGGTGCAGTGCATATGGCCATTGCTACTTTCTGGAAAGATTTTAACAGGGCTAGTTTAACATCTTGGTACAAGGGGGTGTGGCAAATAGCTGCCCCTGAAAAGATAACACATAAGTTGAGAATGGCAAGAGAAACATATCCATACTTTCACAGGCGAACGGTGGAGCTTTGTTATTTTCACAAACACACCAGAAAACCAAAGACCTGTCTGTAGGGTATCTGCTGATTTGTCAATTTTATTTGCTGTACTGCCAACATTTCATGGGAACTGGTGTCTTATATATTATAAGCAGGAGCGTCTCAAGTTGCTGAATTTCGTCGTTTCTGTTCGTCTCTATTCAGTAACGTTTATGTATTTCGTGGGATGTCATATCCTAGTGGTTCTCTAGATGTTTCTGAACTGCAGTTCCCACGATCCCTGGCTATTGGCTATGGTGCCTGGGGCTGATAGGAGTTTGTGTTCAACAACCCCTAGCCCTTCTTGAACCCCTTTCGTATCCAAATGAAATCCAAATGTTGAAAGGCCAGCGTTCACACCCCAGCATTGTACAGCTTTCTCAGCTCTCACACCTGACTTTCACATCTTGAGTGAGGATGACTGATCCAGAGAGGCCTATGCACATAGACGTGTGTGTGTGTGTGTGTGTGTGTGTGCTTCCACAGAGTTCCAGCTTCCACAGAAACCGACACCTCTATAGGTCTCTAGTCCTGTAGGCTTCCTGTTCAGACATATGCACGTCCAAGAAATGGACATTGGGAATGGGGAAGCCACTCAGTGTTGCAGGTCTCGCTGTTTGGCCCTGCATTGGGTCATTTTAAGCAGGTGAAATATACTCGGAGTTGAGAGTGCATTTCATGCTCTTTATTCAGCTCATAGTGGTGAGGAGGAATGGAAGTTCCCCCAGAATGTCTGCTTTATATACATTATTTACACAATGGGCCCCACGTGATTGGCTAATTCCGGGATTCACCTGTAGGCCAATCAGATTGCAGATTCACTTCCACCTGGAGCTGGATTGGATGGCTCCTATGGACCAATCAGACTGCTGCATTCTGAATCCTATTGTTATAGGATGAATCAGACTGCTGCCTTTTGGATCCTATTCAACTCAGTACATAACAGCAGGGATGACGGGAGCAGTGTATGTATGCAAGTAAAGCATCTCCTCCCTGTTTTCAGAGCACCACTTTGTAGCAGGGCCATAGCTTGGGGGGCACAGGGGCAGTTGCCCCAGGCGCACAAAATTTAGGGGCACAAAATTTCAACGCCTGGTGATGCCTCAGCACAGCTGCACGTATCCATCGCTGGGGGTCATTGGAAAACAGCTTCTGCATGCCAACCAGAAAGTGCATACCATTGGAACAACTCTTCTTATCTCAGTGGCTACAATCTCCTGATGATGCAGACACTGGTTGGCAGTGGAGTGTGCATGCCCACTCCATCTGTTTTCCTCCCATCCAGCCCCACTCTGCACAGCCCCGGGTGCTGGCAACCCACGGTATGCCAGGGCCTCACAGTGCATCTCAGTAGTGGCTATGGGGAGGGGACTGTTTTTTTTCCAGTTGCACCAATGGTTGCCACCAGTAAACAGGGTTGAAGGAAGCTTGGCATATGGTGAGTTGGTAGTTTGTCCCCCTTGCCTTAAGCAGCAGGGACTATTGATGCTTTGCTCCATAGCATGTGCCTGAGTTCTCAGAACCTACAGATAGATATTTTCTTACTCTGTGTGCGTATGTATGTGAAGCTGGCTTTGGGTGGTGCTCTTGGACTCATCGCAACATATCTTTTTACAATGCACTGCTTGGAACCATATCTTCCTTTGGCATAGTTGCAATTCCTGTAGTTGGTTTGCATTATTTTAACAGTCTCCCCATATTATTTGCTGGCAGGGGGCTTGTTCATTCCTCCACCCTCATCCCCTCCCAGCAAACTCTTAATAATATATTTGGCTATAAATCTTCCAGATAGAAACTGGTGTTCAGATCATTTAATTAGTTACTCAGACGGCATTCGAAAAAGAATTCCATGATCCAGTGAATACTTTGGAAAACAAAGGGCATGAGGCTGCAAATTTATTGTTCCCCGGCTGATTTTGCATATTTGGAATCTGCTTTCTAAAGCTGCATATATATAGTTTTCTTGAGTTGCGAACATGCCCTGGACAATTCATCATGACAGCTCCTTATGAGCCTTACACTCAAAATAATCCTGAAATGTTTCAGGCTACACTTGCAATCTCTATAGGACACGATTAAATATCCACCCAAGTATCAAAAGCTTTGCCAAGGTTAGCTAACTTTGCAAAACACACACCATGAAGCACTAATAAGCAATAGGTAGGTAGGTGGGACGCGCGTGGCACTGTGGGTTAAACCACTGAGCCTAGGGCTTGCCGATCAGAAGGTTGGCAGTTCGAATCCTCGCAACGGGGTGAGCTCCCGTTGCTCGGTCCCTGCTCCTGCCAACCTAGCAGTTCGAAAGCACATCAAAGTGCAAGAAGATAAATAGGTACCACTCTGGTGGGAAGGTAAACAGATTTCCGTGCGCTGCTCTGGTTCGCCAGAAGCGGCTTAGTCATGCTGGCCACATGACCTGGAAGCTGTACGCCAGCTCCCTTGGCCAATAAAGCGAGATGAGCGCTGCAACCCCAGAGACGGCCACAACTGGACCTAATGGTCAGGGGTGCTTTTACCTTTACCTTTAGGTAGGTAGGTAGGTAGGTAGGTAGGTAGGTAGGTAGGCAGATAGATGATAGATGATATAGATGATAGATAGATAGATGATAGATAGATAGATAGATAGATAGATAGATAGATAGATAGATAGATAGATATAGCTATAGCTATAGCTATAGCTATAGCTATAGCTATAGCTATAGCTATAGATATAGATATAGATATAGATATAGATATAGATATAGATAGCTATATTTGTAGAGTTGGAAGGGACTCAACTAGTCCAACCCCCTTCAATGCAGGAATCTCAACTATGACAGATGACTATCCAACTTCTGCTTAAAAACCTCCAAGGAAAAAAAGACCACAACCTCTCAAGGGAGAACATTCCACTAGTGGGTCATATTCAGTGTTGCTGTTCCACTTGCACAACAGACTTCCCCTTGAAGAGAACTTCCTTCTCCTCCTCCATGCACTCTGCCACCCCCAGCCCAAGGTGCTCCAGAGGGTTGGAAGCAGATGGAGGCAGGGAGGAGGAAAAAAAGGATGGGGAAATCCTGTTGAATGAGTGCAACACCAACCATACAGCACTAAATACAACCGGTAGATTATAAAACCATCAGAAAAATCCATATGTGAAATATAAGAGGGCATCAAAAAATAAAATACATGTGGCACATTCATCAACAAATACATCTGGAAAATTCCAAAATCCATATTAGGGAAATAATTAGGATAGCCAAGCTTTCAAGTTCTCCAGAACTCTTCATTCAGCAGCATTTTATATTTGCAAAAATGCAGGGGATCAACTATTCTTATCAGTAAAAATGCTGTTACAGCAATGCTTTACTTAATGTCTTAATAGTTGAAATTCCCAGTTTGAAAGCGTTACGTGTAACCTATTCTTGTCTCTTTATAAAATGTGCCAATAAATTGCTGTTGTTGTTAAAATGTCATGGATTTGAACTGGGTTTTTTTAAAATGTAAGATGTAAAACGCATCACCTTCTGCTTTATTACTCAGCAGTAGAGGTTATCTAATTAGTGAAAATATGAAGACATTTGTGTAGTTGAATGCTATTCCTGCAAAGGAAACGGATGACATTAAACATCTGTCACAATAACTACTCACAAAATCCAGAATTTAAGATTCATACTGAATTTATTACTTGAATGATTTCACCATTGTAAATCTGTTCTTAATCTCAGAGGCCTGTGTAAATGGATAGTGCCCTCTTCTGGGTTATTGCTGTAATTTCCAATGCTGTTTCCTTACTTTGGTTTAATGAATGCCTGCCAGGTTTCATCTGTAGCAAGGAGGACTTCCAAACTTTGCATTAAATCTCAAGGTAGTTTTTGAAGCAGAATTGTTCTTCCCAGAAAGTTCCTGGCTTTGCTGCGCTTGCGAGGCATTTATATCACGAGCTTGTGGCTGACACGAGACAAAACACATTCCATCTTTAACCGCTTGTGGAAGTTCACGTCAGATACACTGGCTAGGCACACAAGAGTTCAATTAAGGCGAGGTTGCCCTATTTTAATCTGAGTACATTCATAACAATATGGAGTAATGGAGATTCAGGCTTCATCTAGACACATCCCTCCAAAAAATTCAGAAAAACACATTGTAAACATAATAGGAAATCAAGTTTCCGAAAGTCGAAACTCCACAGCGCCATCTGGTGTCACAGTGTTATAACACATTTAAAACGCTTTTTCTTTACTAATGTAGCCGACTCCTGTTCAGTATGTCATGAGCTGGGTGCAAACGGTAAAAAAAAAGGTAAAGGACCCCTGGACAGTTAAGTCCAGTCAAAGGCGACTGTGGGGTTGTGGCGCTCATCTCGCTTTCAAGCCGAGGGAGTCAGCGTTTGTCCACAGACAGTTTTCCAGGTCATGTGGCCAGCATGACTAAACCGCACAATGGAACACCGTGATGGAAACCAGAGCACATGGAAATGCCGGTCACCTTCCTGCCACAGTGGTATCTATTTATCTACTTGCACTGGCGTGCTTTCGAACTGCTAGGTTGGCAGGAGCTGGGACAGAGCAACGGAAGCTCTCCCTTTCACGGGGATTCGAACCGCCGACCTTCCGATCGGCAATCACAAGAGGTTCAGTGGTTTAGACCACAGTGCCACCCACGTCCAGGTGCAGGCCTGGGTTGACATACAGCATCCCCTAGAAGAGATGTGCAAAGGACCCAAGATGCACCTAGTATATTGCTCTGTGCACTTTAAAATCACCAGTAGTGATGTGTGGAAGTGAGAGCTGGACCATAAAGAAGGCTGATTGCCGAAGAATTGATGCTTTTGAATTATGGTGCTGAAGGAGACTCTTAAGAGTCCCATGGACTGCAAGAAGATGAAACGTATCCATTCTTAAGGAAATCAGCCCTGAGTGCTCACTGGAAGGACAGAGCCTGAAGCTGAGGCTCCAATACTTTGGCCACCTCATGAGAAGAGAAGACTCCCTGGAAAAGACCCTGATGTTGGGAAAGATGGAGGGCACAAGGAGAAGGGGACGACAGAGGACAAGATGGTTGGACAGTGTTCTTGAAGCTACCAGCATGAGTTTGACCAAACTGCGGGAGGCAGTGGAAGACAGGAGTGCCTGGCGTGCTCTAGTCCATGGGGTCACAAAGAGTTGGACATGACTAAACAACTAAACAACAACAACAACAACACTTAAAAAAACCAGCAACACTGAACCACTGTGCACATTGTCTGTATTTGTGTTCCCCATTCACTACAATTGAAATAACATCACCACCCGCCAAAGTTTATGCAGTTTACAGGCAATCCCGAATGGATTCAACCTGTCAAATTGCGGACAAATCGACCGAAGGAAATTTGGTGGGGAAAGTATAAAGTTTTCACTTTTCTTGGGGTGGGGAGGTCATAGGGAATGTTGTCTTAAACTCTGCGTGGGCTTAATATAGGATCACCTATTTGGAGCAAAGGGCCCTCTAGCCCAGTCCTCTGCTGCAAGATCTGAAGCAATCTCTTTCCAGCTCACTCTTAGCTTCTAGGCTGCACCCTCCCCAGCACTAACAAATAGCTCAGAACAGATCAAAAGTAGCTGTCAGCCACAAAAAAGCCAGATGACAGAAATGCTGAAAGGTATGTTGAAAGGAATGCAAAGGCATTCTTTGTGCATGATGACCAGAGACCTGCCCATTCTCAACCGTAACATGGGCCCAGATGCATGTGGGTAGCTTGCCAGTGAGAGCAGCACAACCTACCCATATCCAAAGCAGAAATCGTGGGCTGGATTGGGAGATAGATGGAAGGAATTGCATCTTGCCTTGGGACTATGGAAGCTGTGGGTTGTAGTCAGCTAATCTTTGCTCAGAGGAGACCCATGACCAAATTAGGCTCACTGGTTTCAATGGGTCTACACAGAGTAAAAGTTAGTTAAATACAAGCAGCCCAGGATCTGTGGGAATAACCAAGTCCTCCTACAATCTGCTGAACTAAAGGGTGGTTTGAGGAATGAGAAGAAGCAGGAAAGTATAGGGGAACCAGTGACTATTTAAAATATAGATATATATTTGTATTAATGTTTGGTAGAAAAGAGGAATATAACAGGTAAGTAACCAAAAAAAACCCCAATGGATAGAAATCCAAAGTATATTCCAGCTTATCAGTAAATATAAAATTAATTAAGATGGATAGATGATAGAGATAGATAGATGATAGATAGATAGATAGATAGATAGATAGATAGATAGATAGATAGATAGATAGATGATAGATGATAGATAGATGATAGATAGATAGATAGATGATAGATATAGATATATAGATATAGATATAGATATAGATATAGATAGAGATAGAGATAGAGATAGAGATAGAGATAGAGATAGAGATAGAGATAGAGATAGAGATAGATATAGATATAGATATAGATATAGATATAGATATAGATATAGATATAGATAGCTATATTTGTAGAGTTGGAAGGGACTCAACTAGTCCAACCCCCTTCAATGCAGGAATCTCAACTATGATAGTTGAGATAGACAGATAGTTGTAGATAGATGATAGATAGATAGATAGATAGATAGATAGATAGATGATAGATAGATGATGATGATAGATAGATAGATAGATAGATAGATAGATAGATAGATATAGATAGATATAGATAGATAGATGATAGATGATAGATAGATAGATAGATAGATAGATAGATAGATAGATAGATGATAGATGATAGATAGATAGAGATAGATAGATAGATAGATAGATAGATAGATAGATAGATAGATAGATAGATGATAGATGATAGATAGATAGAGATAGATAGATAGATAGATAGATAGATAGATAGATAGATAGATAGATAGATGATAGTAGATAGATAAATGATAGATAGATTTACTACAAAAAACACCCCAAGATTTTTAGCCACAGCAGAAAATCTTGGCGCTTTTATCACAAAAGAAACTTCAGGAGGTGTCTTTTTTATTTTAATGTGAGGAAAAGTTTTGTTCACAAGCAAAGTGCAAGAGTAAACAAAGAGTTAACTCTGAAGAGGAGGTATCTTCTGGGAAAGTCCAGTTCCATACATCCCTTCAGATACCAAGAGCCAAGCCAGGGAAAAAAATATCTCTGTGGGGTGGCTAGCAAATCAGACGTAGGAGAACATTTCACCTTTCCATTTTTTGTTTTTAAAGTTAAACAGATGCAAAAGACTCAGCACACTTTCAGACAATCTGCTTATTGGGCATTTCTCCTTATTTGTGTTGTAAAGTGCAATGTACAAATGAGACACTAGATGGTGACAGTGAGTTATGCCAAATTCAATGTATTTTTCAAAACATATTTAATAAAAGCATTTTCACAGCATTTTTTATATGTGTGTAAATTCCACCTATATTGCAGCTGCCTGCCTGTGGGCAGCCAATTGCATATGCAGACACTGCTGCAAGCAAGTTTCAGCTTCCTGGACATGTTGACAAAATAGTAATTTACAGTTGCATATCAGTTTCTAAATACTGCTTGTAGCAAGAGGTGAACATGACTGACCAAAGGCTTAGAAGGCCAGCATGTGCAGGACTATCAAGCACTTTCTTCCAACTTTCACAGTGAATTCCCCATTGTTGTGTGAATCTGCGATCAGGAACTGACGTGGTTGATTGGGGTCCCAAGAACACTAGGACAAATTATATGCAAAGTGGGTGGATGTGGTACTGGGATAAATATGGGCTGAGTTATAGACTGGGCTGCATGCTAAATCAACACAACAATCTCTTTACCCGTAGTTTTATAGAGGGAGAATGCTGGGGAGGACAGCTCCAGGACTTTTTCCTGGAGTAGAAGCAACCATCTGCTGGATTGCCAGGGTAATTGACAGATTTTCCTTGCTCTGGCAAGTTAATGAGGGGACAACAAGGTTTTCAAGTTTGTTTGTGGCAGAGTCGCACACAGCAAGTCAGAGAATTAGCAAAATAATTCAGCAGAGGCTGAATACTTCTTTTTCTTTGATTGGGAACTACTTCATCTGAGAATGACTGGGCAATGCAAGATGGTTTGTATATCTCATTAAAAGCTACATTTTGTGTTCTACTAGGCCGAATATATTTTGTCTAAGCTCAAGTCTGAAACTCTGCAGTCAGAATTAAGCACCATTGACCGGTGAAGCTTAGTCCAAGGATTGCAGGCATATTTATCTCAGTAAGCTGGTACAGTATTCTACTGTGTACTGCTGCGCTTTTTTTTTTTTTTTAAAGGAATGTGTGCAATAACAGATTTCTGCATTTTGGGGTTTTCTGTGGGTGTGTTTCAGAATTTATCGCTAAGTAAGCTGTGCCCCATTTTATACACTTTCCTTGAACGAAAATGCCAGATTCACTGTAAGCCACACATTATCCTGATGGGACTGAAACTCATCAAAAGCTATGACCCACACGCCTACAGATGGAGCTGTCTGTACCAGGAGGAAAAGAGGTTATACGTGAAGAGCCTTAAACGCAGGGCAATAATTCTGCAAGGCTTAAGTTAACTGTGGCTGAAAAGCGCTTTTGAGAATGGAAAGTGTTAAATGCTCTCTGTTGCCTGCAAACTTCAAACTAAAATCCCATGCCTGAAAAAGATAAGGCTGCTTAAGACATAAAGCAGGGTGAAAGGCAGGGCGTGATAAGCAAAGCTTGGAGGACTTGATTATTTCCATTTTCAAGCAAATCTAGAGTTTTCCAGCGTCAATTGGGGTGGGCCCCAAAACCCATGTCGGGGGTGGGGGAGAGGAATGTTTTAAAAGGCCCAGCCTGGAATATTTCGCTGCAACACCATGTCACTTTCAAATAAATGTGATGGAAAAATCCCCTCCACCCTAAGGTGAGTAAATGGGAGTTTGGGGCTTGCATAGGGTGGATCCTAATGGGTAGCTTCTCTATTTACTCTTCCGTGACAAAAGGAAATATAAATATAGAGGACATAAAGCTAATCGACTGGGTTGGGTTTTTTTAATGAAGCGAACTGCTGCTGGGATAGGAATATGCAAGCTTTTAAGTTCTGTGGAATTATTCATTGTGCAGCATGGAAAGTTAGAAATTTTTCAGAGAGTAAGTTTTCAGACAGCTGAGAAAGAAAATGGATTATTATTTACTCCCTGCCTATTGACAAGAGGCAGATTCCTTCACTGTGTTCTTTTTGGTGCCTGCTAAATACACTTGTGTTTAGACAAGCCTACCCAAAGGGACGCGGGTGGCGCTGTGGCCTAAACCACTGAGCCTCTTGGGCTTGCTAATCAGAAGGTCGGTGGTTCGAATCCCCGCAACGGAGTGAGCTCCCATTGCTTGGTCCCTGCTCCTGCCAACCTAGTAGTTCGAAAGCACATCAAAATGCAAGCAGATAAATAGGTACCGCTCCGGCAGGAAGGTAAACAGCATTTCTGTGCCCTGCTCTGGTTCGCCAGAAGAGGCTTAGTTATGCTGGCCACATGACCCGGAAGCTGTACGCCGGCTCCATCGGCCAATAAAGTGAGATGAGCGCTGCAACTCCAGAGTCGTCCACACCTGGACCTAATGGTCAGGGGTCCCTTTACCTTTACCTTTACATCGTCTGTTCACTAAGGCAGAAGTGGCTAAACTGTGACCCTTCAGCTGTTGTTAAGACAACGACAACTCCTTTCATCCCTGATCATTGGCCATGCTGACTGGGGCTGATGGAAAATGGGAGGTCCAAGAACATCATAAGGACCACGAGTTCTCCATCTTTGCTCTCAGGAGCTCGAAGCAGCATTTTGTCCCAGTCAGACAACAACCCTGTGAGGTAGGTTGCCTTGAGAGACTTAGTCAAATCAGTCAGTGAGTTTGGTGGCTGGATGGGGCCTAGGGTGACTAGATGAAAGCAAGGCATCTCTTGTAGCTGGGCAGAATTTCACCTGCTGAAACTCACTTGCTGTATACTTCCTGATGGGATACTTGGGAATCCCAGTTTTTGACAGCAGAAGTCTGAATATTGGAAGCAGGCACCTAGCATAGCTTTCATCAACATCCTTTGCTTTCATCGACATCAGTGAATTAGCTGTGCCCTTTGAAACACTTCCAGCCTCCACATTCCCTATTACAGCTCTTTCTTCCTTGGACCTGAGAGAAAGCCTTCTGAAGGTTTCTGCCAGGGAGCTGTATGACACCTTGTTAGACTGCAGTCCTGGGCATGTTTCACTCTGGGAGTAAGCTGCACTGAAAAACAATTGAGGACTTAACTTGCTGAGTAAACATACACAGCATTGCAGTGTTAATAAATACGTTACGTAATCAACCTGCATAGAACCTGAAATCCGTAGCAAAGTTCACTTCAATAGACCACACATGGTGCTGGCAATGGGAGCTAACTTTACTAGATGGAAGGAGCTGGTTTTTGCAGGATCAGAATGAGATAAAGTGGCCTTCAGTCTCCGAAGCAGAAGCCTATTTTCTAGGATGCATTGATCGGGAGAGCAGTTGGGTCAGGGACAGTGGCAGAACAGAGGTCTCCAGTGGGAAAGATTACAGATGCAGAAAAAGAAGCCTGTGTATGCACAGAATCGAAGATTCGATGGAGACCAAATACTTGCTTTTTTCACAGAGTTCCACGCACAATATGGATCCATTACATATATTTTTTTTGCCCCAGAAAAACGGGGCATTCAGAAAACAAGAGCTTATTGCAGAGCAATTCTGCACTACATTGCAGTGTGTCAATATGAAAACAGGTGTAGGTGGTCCACAGCTGCCCAAGGACACTGTGGGCAGCAGCAGTGGCTTGTGCCCATTGGTACTAGTGAACCAGAAGGCAGGGAGCCCAAACAATAGGCAGGACAAGAGACATTGAAAGGCAGATCCTAGTTTGTCCCCTTCCTCCTCTCTGCTGAGGACCAAAACTGAGGCTGTGTAATATATCTGAAGCCCCCAGAATCCTGTGAACTGTAGTTTACCCCTCACAGAATTATAATACACAGCCTGTGGGCATAGCCAGGATTTTTGTGGGGGAGGGAAGGGAAGCGGGCTTTATGTTTGCGGGCGGGCAGAACTGAGCTTTCTTGATGCAATTTGTCAGCCAGTTGTTTTTATTTTCTTTTATTAATTGATTGGGGGGCGGCTGCCCCCTTTTGGCTATGCCCAGCATGCTTAACAGACGACTGAGATCTTGTTTTTTTTCCTGCCTTATCCACACATAATCAAGACCTACTTTGGGTGAGCTTATACCAAGATCGTGGAACGTGGGTGGCGCTGTGGATTAAACCACAGAGCCTAGGACTTGCCGATCAGAAGATCGGCAGTTTGAATCCCTGCAACGGGGTGAGCTCCCGTTGTTGGCCCCTGCTCCTGCCAACCTAGCAGTTTGAAAGCACATCAAAGTGCAAGTAGATAAATAGGTACCGCTCCAGCGGGAAGGTAAACGGTGTTTCCGTGCGCTGCTTTGGTCCCTCACATGACCCGGAAGCTGTACGCCGGCTCCCCCGGCCAATAAAGCGAGATGAGCGCCGCAACCCCAGAGTCGGTCATGACTGGACCTAATGGTCGGGGGTCCCTTTACCTTTACCTTTATACCAAGATCACAATTACGGCTTCTTCCTTCATTCACCTGGGGCATGGGTGAGGAGAAAAGGCACGGATAACCAAATCAAGGGGAACTTTTCCGGATCAGGTAACCACACCCAACCTTGTGCAAGGCAAAATGAATCTCGTATCAATTTCTAGAATGAAGGCAACATGCTGAGGTTGATCGGGCATGATTCCTTATTGAGAAATATGACTTCTTCGCACTACAAATGGATAAGTGCGTTTACAAAGCCACAAGCACTCTTCAGGTGTTACTAAACCGCAAGCATGCTGGAGTCACGGGGCCCTGTGTGCCATCCCTGCCCCCTTTAGCGCCAGCCCTGCCACAGTGAGAGGCAAGGTCTGAAGGAGGTTTGTAAATGTATTCACCTGAATGTGCTCACAATCTCCTTTCCCCTGGGATGTGCAGTCATGGGGAGGTTTGTAAAAGTTTACAAGTCTCCATATCTTGCCACTCAATGCAGCGGTCTCCATTGGTTCTAGAATAAAATGCTGTGTGTAGCCCTAGATTCAGCAGACAACAGAGGAAGTGTAGGACGAGGGGGGGGGACACACAGTGAAGCAGGCCCAATCCTCAAAGAACACATCTGGAACAAATTGCTTAAGGCTGCAGTCCAGCATTGGTGCCTATCTGAGCACTGGTTATTTCTGGATTGCAACCTAAGATCCAGGACATACTCAGTTTTATGTTGAAATATCAGGAGCATCACTCCAAAGGAATGAAGAACATTCAAATGGTTATGCGGGAGACTACATTTTTCACATTTATGAACGTCTTAAATAATCTTATCTGTCTCATCTCTGAGAACAAGTGATTCATAGGAGGTTCCTAAACATCTGTAATTAGTTAAAGTTTTGATTGCCAGTTTGTTCTGCCCTTTAAGAGCAGTGCATAATTTAACTTACAAGATAATTTAACTTATAACTTCCTTATAGAGGAAAAGATCTATACATTAAAGACATAAATGGGTGTTATATATGTTGTAAAGAAATGTGCAAATGTCATAAACTTTTTATTGTTTCTATGATTCTATGTCGTTCTCTCTCCCTCTGCGTGTATATGCGAACTATATCCAATAATGGTCAGAGAAGACCCACTGAAATTAATGGACTGGACTTAGTTATGTTCATGGATTTTAGTAGGTATAAACAACAACAACAACAACAACAACAGAGTATCTTTATTATCAATGTACAACCTGTGTACAATGAAATTAACCGAGCCTCCCCCCCCCAACACTCAATCTCATTGCACTCTGTGTACTTGTCACAAAACCAGCGACAATACCAGCTTTATTAATCTTTTAAAGAGTTGCTTCACATGACCACTGGGCATGTTGTAGCATCTTGAAATCTTGGCACGTGCAGCATCAGCATCACGAGTGAGGAGGTGATGCTGGTTGTGCGAAGTGATCCATGGGTGGGATTAAGTTGTTTGCATGCCACTGCCGCAAATGTCATTTCTGCGTGTTTGCAACCGTGAACAATCTGCTTCCAGAGGGATAGCTGTGTTGTCCTGTTGCAGCAAAAAAATGAAGAGCCTTGTAGACTCACCTTAAGAACATTTATTGTGACATAAGAGCTCATAATTTCGAAGTGACACACCACCCTAAAATAGCTGAATTGGAATGAATAACAAAGTTTGATTCTCTTTGTTTGAGTCTGAACAGGAAGTTTGGTAACAAACCACTGGTCCCTCCAGCTTAGTATTGTTTATGATTGACAGCAACTCTCCAGGGGTTCAGATGGAGGGTCTTTCCTGCTCCTACCTGGCAGTACTGGCATTGAATTTAGCATCTTTTTCATGTGCTTTGCTACTCCATTAAATCCTTTCCCAAAAGAAGCAGTGGTCTCCTGCCCAACTACAAGTGTTATTTTATTCAGCCAAAATGTATCTATAGCTATTTTGTATATATCAATGCTGCCATCCTATACACACCTACCTAAGAGTAAGTCCCATTCAATCCAGTAGGGCTTACTTATGAGTACACACCCACGGGACTACACCATTAACCTCAAACTGCATTGTCACAGACCGTGCTTTTTTTATTTCATTACTGTATAGACCCAGCTTTTTGCCCTTCCTGCAACTGACGTAAGTGGACTTTAGACCACAGAAGCATAGCCCATAATAAAGATGTTAACTCCTCCAAGTGCCATAAGACTCTCTGGGTGATATTCAAATCAATGGGTGTGACTTAGTCAGCTACCATCCTTAGTTGTTACCAGCAATAACAGAATTATTTTAGCATTACTGAGGAAATTACCACCTGTGTTGCTAAAGAAACAGTTGTCCCTATTCAGGTCAAATGAATAAAAAAGAAACTCAGCAACTCAATGGCAAGATGATTGCGTTATCAGTATCACCGATTGTTGCTTTTGTGAGCAGTCATTTTGCATACATTTAAGTTCTAATTTAATTGTAAAAAAACCCCACCCTGTACTTTTTCTTTCTATTGCCATTTAATTGTAGCCTTTACATTCCTTCCACGCATTATGCCCATGTGTATAGAAATCTGACAAGTGAGGATCACACTTCATGAATCTGAGGAATTTAAATAAATTTAATAAACGTGCTAGTCTTTAAGATGCTACAAGTGATCTTAATCTGGCAGGTGGAAAAGTCTGGTCATGTGTAGGATTTTCTCAGTGCCCAAAATTTCTAGTTCTGAAAATTGAGGGGGCAAGCCTAAACTCCCTAACATGGGATTGAGAACTATTTAATCTAATTGCAATTACTTCTGACTTGACCTGCATTGTAAACCACCCTCACCCCCCAATGTACTTGATGCTTACAGCACAATCCTATGCAGAAGTAAGTCACACTGAGTTAAATGTAACTTGGGCTGTGTACACATAATACATTTAAAGTGCACCCCCCCCCACTGGAATCCTGGATAGTTTGTCCCTCAATGAACTATAATTTCCAGCACATTTAACATATTACAGTTCCCATTATTTTTTTGGAGGGATGCCTTAAATGTATCTGCTTGTGTAAGCAGCCATAGTCCCAGTTAAGTGGGTATAGGATTTCATGCTTGTTGAGTAAATGTTAATATTAATATGCGGTCAGTACAACTTCTCTCCAATAAATTCTTATCAACTTTGGTAGTCGCAAATTGGATTTTAAGGTTGACCATGATAAATGTTAGCATTAGGGGAAGAAATCAAACCTCTCCATCTTGCTCTGAATTGGTTGGTAGAAATAGAACATTCCTTTCTTTTGGGGAAGTAAAAAATAAATAAATCACCACCTCCGAGTAAGTCTGACTCACAGGTTCTGCAGAGGGGTGACTAAAATAGCTCTCTAATCTTGTACTTTCTCTCCAGGAGCAGAAGACTTGCCCATTTCTTTACTATGATCAGAAACTGAACTGTTCCTTGGTTTGCTTCCTTGATTGGCTACCAAGTCATTCATGTGACGTAAGCAGCGATTAATATTTTGTGACTGGCTCCAAAGGTTTCATATGACCGTACCTTGCTGACTTCAAGAAACCTTTTGCCACACCCTCCTTCTATGGCACTCCAACAATTCCAGGAATGCAGGGGGAGAAATAAACTTCCTTCATAGAAACCTAATAAATCTTTAGCGATAAAACCAGCCACATGATGGGTTTAAGCACCCAGAGCTCAGCTTTTGCATCTCAGAAGCGGGTCGGTTCAACTGACACGCAAATCCTCAGTGTTGGCTGTGATCTCCTCCATTTTCCATTGCACTGCCCAGCAGAAAGTTAGAGAGGAAAATGGAAGAAGAAAAGCAGAATCGGCCTGGTAATTCTGGTAATATAAAAATTAATGGAAACCGAGCTCCGATTCCCTTCTTCCTGTACTCTCCAACCTTTGATCATTTAAATAGCAACATGTGATATACTTCAAGTGCATGCCCAGAATGGCCAACCCACAAACCAGTTAAGTCAAAAAATATTTGGATTTTAAGTACAATTTTATCGAAATCGTATGCATGTTTTACATGGAAGTAAATTCCACTGAGTTCCTCAGGGCTTACTCCCAAGTATGTGAGTGTGACTAGGACTGTAGCCCTATGGAGTTGGGGGAAGTGATCCAGCTCTGTAGCTGAGCATCTGCTCTGCATGCAAAAATAATAATAATAATAATAATAATAATTTATTATTTGTACCCCGCCCATCTGGCTGGGTTTCCCCAGCCACTCTGGGCGGCTTCCATAAAAACCAGAAATACATTAAAATATCACAGATTAAAAACTTCCCTGAACAGGGCTGCCTTAAGATGTCTTCTGAATGTCAGGTAGTTATTTATCGCTTTGACATCTGATGGGAGGGCGTTCCACAAGGCGGGTGCCACTACCGAGAAGGCCCTCTGCCTGGTTCCCTGTAGCTTTGCTTCTCGTAATGAGGGAACCGCCAGAAGTACCCCATCATCTCCACGTAGGGCTCAGGGAGTGCCCCCCCCAAAACCATGGAGAGTCGATAACAGTCAGTGCCAACTGTTAGATGGACCAATAGTCTGATTCACTATAAGGCAGTTTCCAATGTTCCTTTTGAACTGCATCCCAGTTAAAACGTTTTCTCTATTCCCATTGTATGGATTTTTACCCCACTGTTCAAGTTAGTTCCCAAAAATTTCACTTGTTTTACTTCACATAACACAAAATTTAAAAGTCCTTGAAAAAGCAAGATGGAAAAGCTGCTCTGTATGGAAATGGAAGATGGAAAAGCAGGCATGTTTGTATATATTACCGTTATTTCAAATCCTAACTTCTTCAGGCATGTGATGAAATGTGCTCTGGTCTATAATACCGGCCCAAGACATCTTTTAGTCAAGGGGCCACAATGCCACAAGAGGGGTAGCTACAGATTAGTCTGTTGCAGCAAAAAGAACAAGAAGTCTTACAACCCCTTAAAGTGCTGAATTTCAACTGTATGGAAGATAAGCACACCGACCATTCACTGCAGTAATCAATTCCTTCTATAAAGGATATTTAGAACTTATTCAGAAGTTTGATTCCATCAGTTGGATGCCAAAAAGAGACAATGGTTGCCTGACCCACTACAAGTGTTAATTAACATAGAAAATCTAGGATGGTTGTGTTATCACGAATTACTAAAAACACTATCATCCTAGATATGTTATGTTAATTGACATCTGTAGTGCAAAGGGAAACAAAAGTCTCTGTTAAAGTTTAACTGAATCAAACTTTCGAATAAGTTTTAATTCAACTATTGTACCCTGAGGTCTTCCTTTAATTTTTTTTTTTTTTTTACTGAAGAACAGCAGTTTTAAGGTCACTTGTAGAATGCTCCAAGAGACTGTCATGTTCTCCTACTGGTTTCTGAATGTTTCAAAATAATTTATTTTGTCAGATTTGTGTCCCTTTATTATTATTTTTGTAGGAATTGTTATTTTTATCCTATGAAAAAAGCAGATGAGCTTTGCTGGGTTGGTGATGGCATAGATCAGGTCAGTGAATGAGTTGCTTATGTTGCAGCTTATGTTATCAGATCCTATAATGTGCCACCTGAGTGAAATGAGAAGACTTGTAATTGTTTTAACAACACTTAAATTTGATCTATGTACATTACTTTAGAACACACTTCATTACTATTTTTCCAAAGGACTTATTATAACAGACTTTTATCTTACATTTTAAGCAGCAGCAAGAGCAAAAATTAAAGCCCACTGTGAAAGTTCAGTGGACTGGGAGGGCACAATTTGCTAATTGAAATGTTTCCCCACCCCATGGCAGTTGTTAGAAGTCATGCAAAACCTGAAACATTTTATGCAACAAGATGCCGGTTTTATGGTACATCAGCCAACATCACAAACCCAGCCTCCCTCCCAGTTGACCATTGCAAGTTTTTGCTGGCCTACTAACAGAAAATAATTCCCAGAGACACTTTGCTTATACATACAGATGCTACTTAAAATACAGTCCCATTCTTCCAGTCTCCACCCACAGAATGACAAGTCAGTTTTACTAACAATGAGTAAATGCCAAATGGTTTTTATTTTTATCATAACACTATACAGTTGATTTTAATTAATCCCAATCCCAATCATGGACGGTTTCCTACATCCCTCTTGATCTTACTGCACCTTCCTCTCTCTGCAGATTTCCAGACATTTCCATTCCCCTTTAAAATACAATAATTCATTTCAGTCTTAGGTTAGGCTCAGAGTTGTTGGTGCAAATCCCAGCTCACTGGGTGACCTTAGGGCAAGTTAATCACTATTTCTCAGACTAGCCCTACTTTGCAGGGCTGTTGTGGGGATGAAAACATAGTCCTTTCCTTGGTCAAAAGTGGGGCTATAAATGGAGTAAATAAATATAGCAGGTTCCATATTATCAACCTCTTCTGTTTCTCTGTCCCACACTCACAGCCTATATACTTCATGCCTCCCCCCCCCCATTACCCCACCCCTCCTCCCCTCTCCAGGAGTTTCACATTACACAAAAAATACTGAATTATAATTATTTGGGGTGGGAGGGTTGTGTTGTATTATTTGGTTGCAATTATTATTATTGGGTGGTGCAGAAGTGGGATAAACATATATATATTCAGTGCTTTTTTTCTGGGGGTACGCATACCCCTAATCATTTTGTGAATGTAATTTGGCCTCGTTGAGGGGCAGTATTTCAATGTGAGTAGGAAAATGAGAGTACCCCTAAACATTTTTAAAGGGAAAAAAAAGCACTGTATATATTTATCCCTGAGGGTTGCTAGAAAAAAAAACTAAGAAAAAAAACCAAGAAAAGGACGGCTGCTAAACGCGCATGCGCCGCCCTCCCATCTCTCTCTGGAATCCAGCCCGGCAGGTATTCCCCTCCCGCGCGCGAACTGCGCGCACGCGCGTTCACGGGCCACGGCCGCTCCTGCCACGAGCAGGTGCTTTTCTTCTTCCTCCTGCCGGAGCGGCAGGTTGCGCACGCGCGCTGGAGGTGCAGGTGCGCCGGGGCTTTCCCTCCTCCTGGCTTCCCCCCCCCTTCCTTCCCGCGCACGCGTGCGCATGCGTCGTCTTTCGTGGCTCGCTCTTTTTCTCTCGCTCCGCTCCCCTCGCCTCCTCCCTTCCGCGGAGCTGCAGGTGCCAGGAGGAGGCTGCTGGGCGGCGGCGGCGGCGGCGGCCCCTCCCCCTCTCCTTCCTCCTCCTCCTCCTCCCCCCCTTCCCCTCCCCTCGGCTTCGCGAGGTCGGTCTGGCGGCGGCCGTTCCTCCTCAGACGGGAGGCGGCAGGTTGAGGCTGAGAGGGGCGGCGGCGGCGGCGGTGGTGCTCCGTGCTTCCCTCAGACTCGCTCCCTTCGCGCCGCCGAGCGGACCAGCGTCTGGCTGACGGGCTGGCTGACAGACTCGCCCGCGGCATGAACCGGGGCCAACGCGGAGCCGGCGGAGCGGGGAGCCGCGGCGGCCTCGGCACCATGGAAGTGAAGAGCAAGGTGGGTGGCGTCCCCACGCCGGCCCTCGCCTCGGCTTTGGGGGGGGGGTGTACTCGGGTTTGTTACGTCTCGCTGAGGTGGGTGGGTGGGGGTGCTCTTTCGGGGTCTGTGTGGGGGTTTTTTTTTGGGAGGGGGGAATGGTTACCAAGGAAACGGGTGGCCGCGTTTAATTCCGCAGCCCAGAACCTCCGCGCGCAGCAGTGTTTCTGAGCACGTACAAAGGGCATTCTCTTCAGGGCTGACCAATCCCCGGCCCCCGGTCCGTACCAGGCACCTGAAACCGGGTGTGGGAAGGTGCTCTCGTCCTGGGTACTGGCCGCAACTAGCAGGCAGTCTTAAGCCCCAGCAGTTTCTTTTTTTCCCCTTTAAGATTGTATGTGGGGAAAAGGCACGGTGGTCATGCTGAGAAGGAAACGATATACTGTACATATCTTCTGCTTCGCTTGCAGTGATGGCGGGAGAGAGTGTCAGCACGAATTTTTATTATTATTTTGGCGGGACAACAGCTAAATGCTTCATCTTTCATCTCTGGCCCCAATAGTGTGCCAGGTGACATTTATTTGGGGTGACTAAAGTCAAGGTAGTAATTTCGCTCCTGGAATAATGTGTAATTAGGGCGAGTTGTTACCAAAAATGCGCTTGAGGAGCCACTTGCAGATGCCTTATTTTCCAAGAGTAACCTATTAAGAATGCGGCTGTGCTTACCTTTGAAGAGCCCTTTCAAAACACTAGCTTTTCCCCCCTTCCCCCACCCCATCTGGGATAGCTCAGTGTGAGACTTAATCTTAGGGTTGTGGGATTGAGCCCCACGTTGGGCAAAAGTCTCCTGCACGGCAGGGGGGTGGACTAGATGACCCTTGGGATTGCTTCCAGCTCTACAATTCATTGATATTTTCAAGGTGTGAGCATGTGTACTGTATAGTGGTAGGTACCGTAGTTCTAATCTGAGAGTGATTACAGAATTAGGGGGTGAAGGTTATCCATGATTAGCATGAATGAATAATAGGGTGTGATTTTGTGTAGGCATTACTGGTTTGTCTTGGCTTTGCCAGTCACCACCACCCCTCAAGTCTCAGTACTTTTATTCCTTTTTCTCCTTGTGTTGATGACACTTCCTTTTACCCAAACACAAGGATCCCATATGGCCTGGGCGTTTGTGCTTCTGCCAGTGCTTGATGAATGAGCTTGTTAAACCATTGAGAGAGTATTGCTCTGTGTTTTAATGTGGTCTGAAAAAGTGGTCTTCGGATTGATTGGTTTCTATGAAGTATTATGGGGACTGCTAAGTATCCATTCTCAGACATAGTTTGAGTGTCATGACCATAAAAGTTCTACAATGTGCAACACAATTGTTAGTGATACACTATTCTGTTTGCATAGAAAAAAAAATGTTTTTCTCTAATATCTAGAATCTCTTAATGACTGTGTAAACAGTTGTTTTTTTGTGTTGTGCATTTCTAACCTGATTGCAAGTCAGAATGGCATTTTTAAAGCACTTGCTGCCAATCTCTTCTGGAGAAGGGGGTACAGAGAATGCCATTTTGAGCAAATGAAACAGCCTTTTGTTTCCTGCAGCCCCTGAATTGTTCAGCCATGTTAGTTCAGCTGTAACTTTGGCACTGATCACCAGGGTAGCATGAGGACTTCACAAATTGTGCACACCTTCCTGGGACAAACAGAGTAGCTATTTGGATTTAAAAGGAAGCTAAAGAGACCCACAAATTTTACTGGGGATAATTTTGGGGCATCATAGGCTGTTTTAGGCCTTTGGAATGTTCAGAGTGCCGGCAATTTAGCTGGTTGTGTTCATACAAAATACTTACCCTGGAGTGTTTTCAGAACCTCCTTATGTTAGTGAACACACCCTGGCATACTTTGTTGGAGATTAAAGTGTTCTTTCTTTATTTGTATGGTCATGCCACAAATTAAACTGGTGAGCCATCCCAACACCACAGCCTCTGAGTAACAGGATATGTCTTACTATAGACTGCGGCTGTAATGAAGCGTTTTATCACTCATTTTGCGTTTATTCCTAATTATCAGTGAACATCCATGTACTACTTTGGTCTCGTGGCTATTTCCACATATACTTATGTGGAAAACAGTACTTCTGATGGCTAGTTTGCTCCTGGTGGCATCCATCTGTCTCAGGAGACAATGAAGGAGTATTTCTTTGGTGCAAATTGCTATGCTTTATATTTAAGATTACATTTTAATGAGGGGGGGAAATTATATGTTTGAAGAGGAGAGCTTTCTTTCTTAGGCAAAGTGAGACTTAAAAACATATTACTCATAATGGAGTTTTTTTATTTAATGTGAAATAAACACTATTATTCTTGCTCTTTCCTGTTTGCTTGCTTGTTTGTTTGTTTGTTTGTTTGTTTAACAAGATCTCTACTTGGCATTCCTGTCTATTTACTAAAGCACTAAGTTCATCCCCACCCCAGCTTGTTCCTAAGTTGACCTATGGGGTAATTTAGTATTCATCATCACAAGCCACCTAGAAAAATTCTATACCAGGTAGCTAAGATCACACCCTTGAATTCCACGTGGACATAAAATACCTACCATTCCACATTCTGTACTCAGTCACTTGTGTAAATGAGAGCTGTCTTTCACCTATATATAATGGGAAGCCCCACTCTCTTCAGTCACTTTGATTGTGAACACAAGTGGGTAATTAAGCAGTGTTAAGGGGCAACTAATCTGTTGAGGGCCCTAAAATCTACATCCTCATACAATATGTAGTGAAGCATGGTGCAATTAGACAGGGAAAATTCCTTACCGAAATAGAGAATAAAATTTTTGGGAAGTGTAATCCTACAGTTCACTGGCAGCATATGATGGTGGTTTGGGGAAATCCACTGGCAGAGCAGCTACCACATCTCTTTATATTCGTTCCTCCCCTTTTAGTCAGTGGAGGGAATTAGCAATGTGTAAAGACCCAGCTTTGTAAGAGAAATGAAGGGCCTTTGGACTTTGCATCTCACTGCCTTCCTCCAACATGCCCCAGTTCCCCTCACTCCACCAGCAGAAGGCCTGCTGGGGAGGATGAAGTTGGCTAGTGTGCTATGGGACTTCCAGAGGCAGAATTGTCCTTACAGACACTCCTCAGCTAGTTTCTGGCTGGATTGTAAGGCTTGTTCCCTTAAATAACTTTGAATATTTAAAATGATTTTTAAAATAGCTTTTTAAAATCACTTAAGCACCATGGGATTAATCCCTCACATTTGCTGTACATGCACTTACACATTACGTACATACACACACTTAACAATTACATAGGTCAGGATCTTGAATTGCCTTTGGCAAGTTTAAGCATAGTGCTGAAGGTAAAACTAGTGTTACAGAAAGGCCCTAACCCATCTTCTCAAGTTGTTCCGTTTCTCGTGTTAAAGTAAAAATGTTATTTCTTTCTCTGGGCAATTAGAATTGTACTTTCTCCCTCAACATTTTACTGGCTTCAGTTAGTTCTTTTGTTGGATCTGGGTTGTGTGTAGTTATTTTTTGGTACTACATGTCAATCTTCTGAAGAATTACAATAATATTGTATTGTAACAGAGTGTAGGTTTCCTTAAATTTTAAAATTGTGAGGGAGTAGAATGCAAATAGAAAAGACAACATTACCTGGCACCATAAATCTATTACCTTTGTAAGGGAAGTTACTCCTACAGTGTTGTTTGGTTTTTTAAAATTACTTCATGTGGCACAGGTGTAATAAAACAAAATGACTCATCTGTTCTGCCTTGCTGCCAGCTATTATAGGCTTTAAAGAATATACAGAGAACAAAACTATTTGTGATTACCATAATTCCTTAAATTTAAATGTCTCTGGGCCAAGGTGCAGTGTTTGTGCCTTATTTTTAAATTATCTCCATCTGGTGTGTGGACAACATTTGGATGACTATAGTGCTAGAGAGCAAGGGGCAATGTGTTTTTGCTTGTAGTGGCCAAAATAGTCCCAATTAAGCAGCAATATATTGCTTTTAGAAGATCTAAATGAAGGCAAAATGGAATATAAACAAGTACTGTAGTTGGTAGGTACATGTTCAATGCCAATAGCTTCATGAGAGTTATTTTTATGTTTCTTTGTCCATTTCCTCAATAAGCTATAGTTATTTTCCAAAATGGATTGTACAAGTTCAGTCTTAAATTCGTACTACTGTACTAAAACTACTGTTTTAGCAATTTGAAATCTGCACTTATCCTAGGGTTTGTATACCAACTAAGTTTCAATTTGAATCACTCCTAATTTCTACCAAGTATTTGTGTTCTTTAAAAAGTGTATCATTTTAAATTGCCCCCTTAAGCAAATATTCATACTTGATTCCTGAGCTCCCAAGTTGCTACTTGCTGTGGTGGTGGTGGTTATTTAACTACCGTGCACTTGCTACAAAGAAGGCTCTAAGTGACTTTTGAAAAGGTTGAGTTGGAAAGTGTAATACAAAACCTAAGAAATTATACATTTGAATAAAACCAGTTCAACAATCCATAACCCCAGCAGCAATAACAAAAACTTAAACAGACCCAGCAGGGGAACAGGGGGGAACCCAGCCGAAAACATACAGTACAATCAAAATTCAAGTAAGCAATTGGCTAGCTTGTCATAAAATGCCTGGGAGAAGAGAAGTTTTAACCTGGCACCTGGAATATGCTAATGACAGCATCCAGAGTGTTCAACAGATTTTGATTTGCTTTAATGTTTGTATTCCACTTTTCCAACAACAAATGTTGAGCTTAAAGTGGCTCATAATAATTGCAATACAGTAGCCTCCCTCTGAACCTCACTCAGGAGGAGCATCTGTGGGAGGGCCTCAGGTGACAGCTGAAGGGTCCAGGTAGCTTCATAGCATGAGAGGAACAACAAAAGATAATGGTAATATGAGTTGTTCTATGATGATGCCAATCTGTGTTTAAGCTTAAAAGAGTTGAGAAAGAGATATCTGAACTTAAGCATGCTGATGTAAGAATTTTAATACCTATCAGCTTACTTTAACAAGCAGCAATGATTGAAAAATTCTGTTGAGCACAGGTCAGCCCTTTTAGCTTTGTTAGGATAGTTTTAATCCCATGTCTGCTTGAATGTCAACTTTTAAAAATTCCCTAGCATGATTTATAGGTGTATGCCGTTCTTGTTGGTTTAATCATTCCGAATTTCTATCATCCGTTTATCTTTTTTGTGGCTAAGTTTTGCTTTCTTTGGCTATTTTGATTTTAAAGGCTGACTGATACTACTGCCTTGGCTTACTTTTAAACTTTGGTGGACATAGTTTATAGAATTGAACCCAGTTTTTCAGACTGTTTTCAGCTACTGCTTTTGCACAGGCAGAGTGAGGTGTGTAGAAAAGTTGATACATCTTACTGTGCTCACAACTGAAATAGGTAGCCAACAGTGTTACTACTAAGTAGCTGTCTTATATTTATATATTTATATGTCTCTTCCCCTATAAGTGGTTAGGTTCACAGTTAAATTAATGGAATAGGTTGAATGCTTGTTTGTTTGCCGAATTACTTTGCAGTGGTACCTCGGTTCTCAATTGAAATTCATTCCAGAAGCCCGTTCAGCTTCTGAAATGTTCAAAAACTGAGACATGGCTTCCCATTGGTTGCAAGAGCTTTTTGCCCTCAGCGGAAGCCGCATTGCACATCTGGGTTCTGAAAAACGTTCAAAAATGGAAGCATTTGCCTCTGAGTTATCGGTGTTCGAGAATTGAAACATACAACTACAGAGGTGTTCAGGAACCGAGGTTCCACTTTATTAGAATGTGTGCATCAAACAGAAGATCTGCTTTCTCACTATATGTGCTGCACTTTGTTGAATAATTTGCATAATCTTCAGAGCTAGGAAACTTCTAGAAGGATGAAGGCTATCATTTTGGCATTCCTTTCAGTTAGCATGGATTTTAAGGCATGTGGTAAGTAAGCAGTACTGCAGTGGAACATTTTGCTGTAGAATTGAGTATGGAAATTGCAGCCGCAATGGGACTAGGAACGGCCCAGGGGTGATTGTGCCTTGTGAATTTGTGTGTTTTAATTGCAGGAATGTTTGTAATGGTGAGAATGGCAGGTAGTTTGACATTTAATAGAGTTTGGACAAGCAGGCAAATATTGCATGGGGTGAGGGAGCTTCAGTTGTGGATTGTTGGGATCTGCAGAAGGATAGGCAGGTGGTGATACCAGTGAGAGGGTTTTGGCAGGCAGTGAACAGTAGCTAGTGGAAAGAGCACTTAAATGGTTTGGAGAATTCTAATACAGTGGTGCCCCGCTAGACAAACGCCTCGCAAGACGGAAAACCCGCTAGACGAAAGGGTTTTCCGTTTTGGAGGTGCTTCGCAAAACGAATTTCCCTATGGGCTTGCTTCGGAAGACGAAATGTCTTGCAAGTTCCTGCGGGTTTCCCCCCCTTCCCCCCCTTTTCCTAAGCCGCTGATCCGCTGATAAGCCACTTTTCAGCTGATCCGCTAAAAGCCGCTAATCCGCTAAGCTGTCAATGGGCTTGCTTCGCAAGACGAAAAAACCGCTATACGAAGAGCCTCACGGAACGGATTAATTTCGTCTTGCGAGGCACCACTGTATAGGGCAAGTGGATACTTGGGTCCTCAGTGGAGCACCAGTCCAGACAAGTGGGGTGAGGTTGGCGCGTCATGTTGTCCATAGAGATTAAAGTGCACGTTTCTGCACAGGCCTTTGTGGGTGGAAGACATTACACAATTGAGCTGAGAACGCATGGTGAAGGCCAAGCAAATAATGCCAAATAATATATAAGAGATAGGTGCTGGAGTGTAAAATTGCCTGAATGAAAGCCACACCTTGTAACCTGGAAGTCCTGCCCACTAATCCTATACATATTGGGACATGCAGTGGTTACTTAGTGATGAAAGACAATATTCTGCACCTACTCAGATACTGTTAGTTACGTCACATGATTAAGAGTTGAGCTCTAGCACTGAAAACAAGTTTCTGAGCAAAGCTCTTCACAAATTCTGGCTGAAGCCTGGGTAACCTTGCGGGCAGGGAGGTGGGTGTCTGACAGGAGTTGACTAGGAGGAATGGACTCTGTTAATTTGATGGGTGTCATGCATTCCAAACATTGTCAGAGATGCATTATATCTGCAAGTACTAAGCCATGGTTGCAGTTGTGGGCAATACTTGGATTTATTTTATTTTTTGTTTTCATAATGATTTCCTCCATAATACAGTGAGGCAGAAAACTGTTTTGATTCATGTTAGAATTTGTATTTGAAGTGGAACTCCATTGATTGGTTACATTTATATTGCAGCATTCATCCATTGGATCTCCCTTTCACAAGATTTCTAAGAGCTGGTAACTTGTGAAAATTCATCCAAATAACTTCTTAGATGAATGGGAACTTTAACTTTATTCTCCTCAATTCTAGTTCAACACTGTTCATGACACCACGTTACAACTTGGTGTTAAATTTAAGTAGACTTTGTGTATATGTGAACATTTCCTATTACTGTATCAACTTCATTGTTGTTTGTTTATTTTTGTAGTTTGGTGCAGAATTCCGGCGCTTTTCTTTGGAAAGGTCGAAGCCTGGAAAATTTGAGGAATTCTATGGATTACTGCAGCATGTTCACAAAATACCCAACATTGATGTCTTAGTTGGATATATAGACATTCATGGAGATCTCTTGCCTATCAACAACGATGACAATTATCATAAAGCAGTTTCTACAGCTAATCCTTTGCTTAGAATTTTTATTCAAAGAAAAGGTAAGCATATATTCATCATACATCCTTCAATGAGCTAAATTTCTTTGTGTGTTTTTCCTGATCATTGCTCAAACTGCAGTTTACTGGCTTGGAAGAAAATGCATCATTATATGTATTCACACTGATGCATTGTTTGATACCTGTTGATTTATTGAGAAAGAATATTGCACAGTTGTGCAGTGTATGGTGGGATTTCATCCTGCTGCATTTCCTTTGCTATGCATAGAGAGAAGTTGAGATAGGGGAGCATAGAACCATTTAGAGAGGCAGCCATATTCATCTAATAGTTAAATCTTTTTGAAATACAACCTTGATTCATACACAAGATCATGCCTTTTAACCTTGCTACAAATCTTGCCTTCCCTACTGAAAACTTTGTTGCCTAGCATATCATGAAGAGATATAGAATCTGTTGATACTGAAAGAGAGATTCTTTAATAAAATCACAAGCACCACTTACCCCCAAAAGCACATCATTGATAGATAAGCAAAGAAAAAATGTAGCTTTACTCTGAACTCCTCACAAATTATGTATTAGGTTTTTCTCACGTTGATGAAAAACGAACAAAATATTCAGCAGTTTTTATGTATAATAAGGGCTCTAAGTCACTGTATTGTACCCGGGAATCTGAATAGCTTGGGGAAACCCAGACAGTGTAATTCCTGGAGTTTCCAGTAAAAAACAAAGGCTCTAGTCTGGTTTGGAGAGAAGATGGGAAATGGTCACAGCCTCCCTAATACTGACGCAAGTCATATTTGCTGTAAGTAGAAGAGAAAATAGTTATATGTAACTGTTTAAATAGAATGCCTTAAAATATGTAAAGTGGCACATTCCAGCTACCTTTTTCTAATCCCTTATATTTTGTAATATTCATAAAAAAGATAGAAGCTGAATCTGGAATAGAAGTAGATGGACTGGTGAGGTCATATTCAGCAGTTCTGCTTAATCTCTTTCAGTAGCCATATGACTAGAGCAGATAAGCTACTTTGTTGGGCTGGGATTATTACTTAACATTTTAGCACCATATGTGTGTGTTTATATGAGTTATTCACTTAACAGTTACTTATTTATTTTAAAGCATTTCTAAACTGCTTAATATTTTAAACATCTCCAAGTAGTGTACAGTTTGAAAAGCAATGTATCATTAAAATAGCAAAATGAAAGCTGAATACTGGATAGACAGGTGTTCTGTATCCCAAGTTGTCATCTTCGTGAAGTGGGAAGATGACTTGCTCTGGAGGGGTGGTATTCCCCAGGAGGGAGCAGGTCTGGAGGCTTGGGTGGCCATGGTGGCTAGGAGTGCCACCAAGCTCATATCACCCTGTTCCATACTTCAGTGGTTTTTAAAGCTCTAAAATCCTTCAAAAGATCTATTCAAAATTACAATTCTCATTTATTCAGCATACAATGCTAGCTTCTGTCAACAGTTCATTAGCAACTGTATGAATGCTGTTACCAGTGCTCCAGCCTTACCTTCTACATTTGTAACTTAATATTTCCAGCTCTGGCTTGTTTGCTAGCTACACCCCTGTTTGGACAGAAACTACTTAGCTCATAATACTCCATGCTCTCATAACTTCCAGATTTGATTATTGCAATGCACTCTGTGGGGCTACCCTTGAAGATTACTCAGAAACTTTGTTTGGTCCAAAATGGTTGGAGTTCCATTTAGATCTTTCATAATCCCTGTTTTTAAACAGTTGCATTAGTTGCCAGTTCATTTTAACATCCAATTCATGGTGCTCATGTTAATGTTTAAATCTGTAGAAACAGCCATTTCTTTTCTTTCTTTGGTTCCAGAGAGGGTAAGTCCTCACTTGACCTGGGCAGGGCTTTCCATAATGTTCATGTTGGTAACACACTTTTTAGACATGCATCATTTCGCAACACGGTAGTTTAGTTTTGCTAGCAAACCAGAGGTTAAACTAACCCATTCCAGCCCTGGGAGGAGTGTGGGGAGCATTTGCGTGACACACCTACACATTGCAGCCGACACATTAACATGTGGCGACACACAGTTTAGAAAACTCTGACTTAGGGTATATACAATGAATATATTCCAGAATTTGATAACTGGCATACCGGTTCATACAGGCAACGACCCAATTTATGTGTGCCCAATTGACACTTGTATCACGGCGACCCAGAAGTGGCCAGAAAAGTGGGTGGAATGGGCTTATGTGCACTCCGCTGTCACACACAATGACCCTGTGCAAATTGGGGTTTGCCTGTAATGACAAAAATATGAATATATTTCTTTAGTTTACAAGTGGCACAATCTTGTATGTAATTCATTGCCTACTTTAAAAGATTTTAAAGTGAATCTATATCCAGTTTTTTAAACTTGTAGATCAGAAAGCAATTCTGAAGTTTCAGTCTTAGGCTCTTTTTGTTCATGATTATGCTGTGTTCACTCAGTATGCAGTAATTAACAATTGTATACATATCTGAAGAAGTGTGCATGTACACGAAAGGCCATAGCAATAACAAACTTGGTCTCTAAGGTGCTACTGGAAGGATTTTTGTTTGTTTGTTTCGACTACGGCAGACCAACACGGCTACCTACCTGTAATTGTATACATGTTCTTCTGTACAAGACATTAAAATAAAGATGGGGGGTGGGGAGAGACTTGCCATAGGAATATACCTAATTTGGAATGCTATTCTGGTACCACAGTATTTCCAGTATACAGCATATAGGGGGCAAAACAACAGATTAGGTTTTATACTGAAGCATTTAAAATTGTTCTCTCGTTTAATTCAGTTATTTTGCTACACTGGAATATCTGAGGTTATAATTTTTGGAAGAGTTAAAAAGAGAGAGAATCTAATGGCCAGGCTTCTGCAGTTTAAATCTAATACAAATGTATGGGACTGGTCTTTCTGAAAGTAATTCTGAAACAATGCTGCACAGAGTGGTCATGCCATTGACTGCAATGTAAGAAAGAGCTAACTAGTACAATTCCCTGGTTGAGAAGCATTCCACATTTAATGATTTTATAAAGGGCATCTAACATTCTGCATTAAAAATAAATTCTGCAAACTTCTAAGCCTTTTCTCGTCTAGTTGCAAAATAAATGTCCTGGCTGATTCAGGATGTATTTGGCAGAGATGTCTGGAGCAAAATATGCCTATTACTATATATAGTAGAGTATTTTAGAAGGTAGATTGGGCGAGGAGGGAGAAATAATATTCAGAAGGGTAAAATTTCTGTCTTAAATACAATATAATCTTTCTATGTCTTATTTTTTTAATAAACAAATGCTGTAACTTGAGAATTTATTAGGAATAGACCTAGAAATGTGTTCATTGCAAAACCAGCTCTGAGGTTCTCAAACTCTGCATATACTAGTACTAGTTGCTTAGCTTTTGTGCATTGTAATCAGTTATGCCGAATTTTAAACTTAACAGTACACTTTAAACAAATGCAAATAGTATTTGTGTTTCAAAACATAAGCTAATAACAAGCACATGTTAAACAATTAATAGTGTAAATGATTGTATACATAACCATTTTCATCTGTGGAGTTTCAAGGGCAGTCATTTTTAAAAAATAGGTGTGACAGTTTTCTAATTTGTGTACTACTACATGCTTTCAGAAGAGCTGAGTAACTGGCAACCAAGCATAGACAACTGCACAGTGCTTGATAAAGGCTCTTGTGTGGGTTAGGTCAGTATAAGCTTTACCTAATGTCTCATTCTTTGTGTTGAGTTGGCAATATGCTGATTTGGTTTCACACCAGTGAGCATGGTTATTAAAAGCAGTTCACCTTTGTACCTTATAGGCATTCACCTTATTTATGGCAACACTTTTTACTTCTGGTTTCTTGCCAAAAGTTTTTCACTGTTCTAAACTGATTGGTTGATGTCAGAACAATAGTACCTTTGTACTGATATTGCTTAAAAGAATTTATTCAAGGGTTGTTGAGAGGCTAAACAGTCATGCTGCCTGACTAAGTTTATAAAGATCAGACTTTATTATTTCCCATTTTTTGCATTTATTTATCTCAAAACTAGTGTTAGAATTGCCATGCCATAAACTCCTTATTGTATTCACCTATTCAAAACAAGTTATATTTCTTTGCCTTACATAGCAGTTACTGTATTTTTCGCCCTATAGGACGCACTTTTCCCCCTCCAAAAATGAAGGGGAAATGTGTGTGCGTCCTATGGGGTGAATGCAGGCTTTCGCTGAAGCCTGGAGAGCGAGAGGGGTTGGTGCGCACCGACTTCGCGCAGCTCTCCCATGGCTTGTGGAGAGCTGCCTGCACCCCGAAGCCTGGGGGCGCGCTGAGCTCAGCGCCCCCCAGGCTTCAGTCTTTGCGCAGCTCTCCCACGGCTTGTGGAGAGCTGCCTGTTCTGGGGGCTTGGGTCGGGGGAAGCTCGGGCTGGGGGGGAAATAAACATTTTTTTTTATTCCCCCCCCCAAAAAAAAACTAGGTGCGCCCTATGGGCCCGTGCGCTCTATGGGCCGAAAAATACAGTATATTGCCTTTATTTAGAATGTGTTGTCATACATCAGTGGATCTATTCACATGTCATTGGGTCATAGTTAGTCCAAGACAAACCATGTCTTACCCTGAATAAGCAGTATACTGGTACATGCTGCTCAAGTTGTCCCTGCACCACTCCTACCTTTGCCAAGAAAGAAAGGAAAAACAAATCAGTATACCTGAAGGAACATCTTCACCCCCATCATTCAGCCCGGACACTGAGGTCCAGCTGTGAGTGCCTTCTGGTGGCTCCCTCACTGCGAGAAATGAGGTTACAGGGAACCAGGCAAAGGGTCTTCTCGGTAGTGGCACCCACCCTGTGGAATGCCCTACCATCAGATGTCAAGGAAATAAATAACTATCTGATGTGTATCTGAAGAAGTGTGCATGCACACGAAAGCTCATACCAAGAACTGACTTAGTTGGTCTTTAAGGTGCTACTGGAAGGAATTTGTTTTGTTTTGACTATGGCAGACCAACACGGCTACCTATCTGTATCTGACTTTTAGTAGACATCTGAAGGCAACCCTGTTTAGGGAAGTTTTTAATATTCTGTTGGGAGCCGCCCAAAGTTGCTGGGGAAACCCAGCCAGATGGGTGGGGTATATTATTATTATTATTATTATTATTATTATTATTAAAAGCCAAGAACAAACCTTAGCTTCCACTCACTGTTTAGAAACAGACCATGAGTACTGGCTCATATGCAGCACTAAAGCAATATTCTGATTTGCTTCTTCCTGGTTCAGTAAGGGGAGGAGTGGGATGAGCCTGATTTGAGCTATGTGCACATACCAAGACACTTTTTCATGGTAAGCCATAATTTCTTTTAGGCTATGACTCAAAATGACATGCGAACTATGCCAATGAGTTTCGAAAGGTAGACCTGGAAAAACAGGGAACATTTATTTGAAAGGAAGTACTGGTAATGTAGAAAGGAGTTGCTGATAAAAGGTTAAAACACAACCTGCTATAATAGTTTCCACAAGAGGTTGTGAGAACTTTATTTTGCACATTCTTCAACTGCTTATTTTCTGTAAGAGTAACTGTTGCTCAGCTAGTATATTTTCTTCATAAAAGGCTTTTTATGTTCAAGACTATCAAAGTGTTTATCAATAGACTTCCTTCAGCTGTGTAGGTATTACATTGCTCCAATTCTGTTTAGAAACATGGAATATACACCCAGATAAGCTGCATGACGTAGGTATCTTGGTCTCTGTTTCCAGTGCTGCACAGCATTTTAAAAATTGTTTCCTGACAAGGGCATTGTCCTTTCAAAATGAAGCACCACATCTGCATCTTTTTGGGAATATGAAAATCTCAGTGTATACATGAGTTGCTGTTCCTTAATTCTTAAACTAAAACCTGAATAAAAGAAGGTTTTAAAGCAGAAGAATCTTTGACTTTATTGAATTTAACATTTTAGTTACGTTGCTATTGAAGGGAAAACTGCTACTGATAAAGACAAACAGTAAATGAACTTTCAACTTGGACTGAAGTTGAACACTGGGGAAATTGTGTTCATAACAGCATATTTAACTTTAACCTGGGTTAAAAATTCTCTTACTGGTGCTGTCTTGGAATAAGTGCATTTCATTCAGTTCTTGGTTTCAGGTACATGCACTACTCATTCCTCAAGTTAATATTCTTTCAGCTCAGCTATTGAGGGATGTACTTGGAGATTCTTTCTAGTATAGGAGTTGATAGTATTTGCATAACTTCACATTTCCAGATTAATTTTATTTATTAATTTTATTCCCATACTTGTTTACATCTTAGGCCTTTCCTGGGTGTACCCTGATCCTCAGGAGTGGTTTGGGGGCATACAGGGTGTTGGAGGGGGCACATGGACTTCCTTATGTTGAATACAACCCATTATGTTTTGTTAGTATAATTTGCTGACTTCTGTCTACCCATTCTTGACTTTTTCTTTTCCAGCCCTCATAAGCTATTGCCCTCCCTCACACCTTTCTCCAGTGCAAGAAGATGGTTGCTAGGGATCCAATTTCTAATACATCTGAGATGCTGTCTAATATCAATTAACATCATTTTGCATTGCTGGTTCTCAAGGAAAGCAGAGTCATTTCCTTACATACTGCCAAATTCTTAGGTGGTCAGTTCTAGGTGAAATGTTCAAGATTCCCCAGCCCTTGTGCCCCAACCCCCTTTCAGATGGTAGTTGTACCTGGTGTGACAAAGCAACTCAGAAGGAGAAGGCAGACAGTTTTTTCAGAGGTGTAGGCATGCTGAAGCTTAGAACTTAAGTTACTGCAGAAGCAGATGTTTTTTTTTTTTTTTTTTTACTATTCCCATTTCCTTTTATAGCTCCCCTAACTAGGAACCTTCCAAAACTCTGGAAGATGGCATATTGGGGGGGGGGGGCCTACAAGGGGAAAGAGGACTAAGTGAAAATCACATCATTGCACTAGCAGTATCCTCTGATGGATTGTAAAACAACTCAGGATTCAAGCCTATCTCTCTGCCCACCCTGCAAGCTTAAAGTTTAATCATAGAAACATATCTGGTTGTATTGTTGTTTAGTTGTTTAGTCATGTCTGACTCTTCGTGACCCCATGGACCAGAGCACGCCAGGCACTCCTGTCTTCCACTGCCTGCTGCAGTTTGGTCAAACTCATGCTGGTAGCTTCGAGAACACTGTCCAACCATCTCTTCCTCTGTCGTCCCCTTCTGCTTGTGCCCTCAATCTTTCCCAACAGCAGGGTCTTTTCCAGGGAGTTTTCTTTTCTCATGAGGTGGCCAAAGTATTGGAGCCTCAGCTTCAGGCTCTGTCCTTCCAGTGAGCACTCAGGGCTGATTTCCTTAAGAATGGATAGGTTTGATCTTCTTGCAGTCCATGGGACTCTCAAGAGTCTCCTCCAGCACCATAATTCAAAAGCATCAATTCTTCGGCGATCAGCCTTCTTTATGGTCCAGCTCTCACTTCCATACATCACTACTGGGAAAACCATAGCTTTAACTATACGGACCTTTCTCAGCAAGGCGATGTCTCTGCTTTTTAAGATGCTGTCTAGGTTTGTTGTTGTATTAACCTGGTCTTTAAAAATAACGATGAGTACAGCACTTTTATATGTGAACCAAGCTGCTAATTATACTCACAAAACTAGTAAAATAAATAATAATAATAATATATTTATTCCCCAACCACTCTGGGCGGCTCCCAACAGAATATAAAAAATACGATAAAACATCAAAACATTAAAAACTTCCCTAAACAGGGCTGCCTTCAGATGTTTTCTAAAAGTCAGATACAGTAGTTATTTCCTTGACTTCCCTCTGCCTGGTTCCGTATACAGTAATGTCACTTACCTCAGTGAGGGAACCGCCAGAAGGCCTCTCGGAGCTGGACCTCAGTGTCTGGGCTGGACGATGGGGGTGGAGATGCTCCTTCAGGTATACTGGGCAGAGGCCTTTTAGGGCTTTAAAGCTCAGCACCAACACTTTGAATTGTGCTCGGAAATGTTAGTTTTCTCTTTCCCCCAAGCACTGGTAACAATGAACAGGAAATAGGATAAACATACCTCTAAGAAGAGATACTTTCTAGCAACAGATGTGTTGTGCTGTTGGCAATGCTTTTGTGTGATGGTGGCTGTCAGAGTCATACTAGTCCATTTGTAGTATCAGTTACTCTGGAATCTGCTCAGTTCCCATATTGGGTGACATGTTGTGGCACATGAGATTTCTCAGTTCTCTCCTCCCCCCCCCACATGCCCCCCAATCTCCTCCAGAGGGTCTACCAACTCTCTTTTTCCAGGACACAACCTTTTTTTCATGGGGAGCGTCGTCATAGCAATCCACAGTTAAAATTAAAAGTCAGCAAATGTGTCCTCCTTTTGGCTCTTCAAACTATGGCAACCCGAGAATACCCTTCCTGTCTAGCATTTGGATCCTGAGTCTTTGAATGTGTTAGTACTTGATAGTGTATTTGATTTCAGACATGCCTAGAACTAGGACTAGGTACTGCTACTAATTATACAATTGAATGCAGAACACATACCTTTTAAATATTAAAATCCCTAGCACACACAAGCTGGAAAGTTATTCAACAGTAGTACCTAATCCACCATTCCATTGTCTTTGTTCCCCTTAATGTTACATCTAGCTATATAGTGGTCTTCACTTAGAATTGCCATAAGATCTGTGCATAATTGCAGATTAAAATAAGCTTCAAGTTTCAGTACTATACACTTACCTAGGAGTAAGTCCCATCAAACTTGAAGAGAAGCACTTCTGAATTCACTTGTGTAGAATTGCACTGTTAGGTGTATCAGATATGATTAGCATTGGTATCTTGTGCTAAAGCCATAAGAAACATTTTTTTCATAACAGTAATTTTCAAAAAAATATATCTGGGATTCTTTAAATTCAAAGGCCAGTAATAGCAGACAAGGTTGCATGAAGAACTGTTTTCCTGCCACTGCTGGGCTTCCCCTGCAATCTGTAGCTACAAAGTAGGGTGTGTTCTGAGTATATGCAGAAAAGCAGATGAGACCCATTGACTCATATAAATGTCCCTCATGAACTGAGTGTGCAACTTTAAAGCATGATCCAAAATACAACTTTCTAAGACTTGAAACTGATGGGATTCATATTGATGTCCTGTGGCATATGGGAAAGGACCTGGATTAATTTTAGGAGCAAATATATAATCAAATCATTGGATGAAGTATTCAGTTGGGGTGGTATTCAGCTAAGATTTACTTTGAGTAGACATTTTGAAGTTAATGAAGCTAACTTGGTCATGTTCATTAATTTCAATAGGTCTACTCTGAGTAAAACTTGACTTAATATTACCCTTGGTCCTTAGGAACTGTATGCTAAACAGATGTACTACTACCTGAAATATGAAGAAATGACTTATAATCTTCTCAGTTATAATCAATTATAATACTTTATTATGGGCATCCCCAAACTCGGCCCTCCAGCTGTTTTGGGACTACAACTCCCATCATCCCTAGCTAACAGGATCAGTGGTAAGGGATGATGTGAATTGTAGTCCCAAAACAGCTGCAGGGCTGAGTTTGGGGTGCCTGCTTTATTATAATTAATTTTCTTAATTAAAAATCAGTATATAAATTCAATTAAGCAGTGGATTAAGGCTTATCTCTCTCTGCTTAAAACACCTTTTGCTATAATAACTGAATGAAATCCATGGAAGAACATTCTTCAGCTTGAGTTGCAAGGCGTTGGTAGTACTAGTTTGCTGTTAAACCACTTGTTAGAAGTGTCTTCCAATGTTTAAATATGTTACTTATTTAGTCTGTTGCCAGCCATTTTACCTACTCTTGATGAGGGGCAAGGAAGGGAGCTTGTGGAATGGTATTTGTTTTCAGGAGATTAAAACCAGGTCATTTGGCCACCATCCCAATATTTGGCAGCATTAGGTCCACTGGCTGTTTGCCTTTCCTCATTCTTTTTATTCTAATATACTGAAACTCAAGAAGAAGAAAAATGTAACCTAGAATTACACATTGACTAAAGAATTGCAAGTACATATCTTATAAGCCATTGACGGTTCTTTGGAAAGCTCTGAGTTTTGCTCTTCCAGTGCTAACTTCTTTGCTTAAAGTCCTAGAGCTAAGGATGTTCCGGTTGAGAGCCATGTGTCACATTTAGTGGGCTATATAAAATAAAGCTCAATACAGACATGTGCAGCTACCTTGTTCCTTGAATCCCATTTTTCTTGGACTAGGCCAGCCTGTGTAAGTTCCATTTAGCAGATCAGGAGCAAAACATTACAGAATGCTGAGAACTATTTATTTAGGAGCTCTTTAATGGCTAGTGCCATATATGCTGACTGGGCTTATTTTGTACTCCAAAAATTAACATGTACTCCCCCCCCCTTTTCTCTTCTCATTTGTACAGAAGATGCAGACTACAGCGCCTTTGGGATGGATACCATAACAAGGAAGAAAAATGTCTTGACAAACGTGTTGCGTCCAGATAACCATAGAAAAAAGCCTCACATTGTCATTAGCATGCCGCAAGACTTCAGACCAGTATCTTCTATTATAGATGTAGACATACTTCCAGAAACCCATCGCAGAGTGCGGCTTTATAAATATGGAACGGACAAGCCTCTAGGATTTTATATACGGGATGGCTCTAGTGTCAGAGTAACGCCTCATGGGTTAGAGAAAGTACCAGGAATTTTCATTTCTAGGCTTGTTCCTGGTGGACTGGCTCAAAGCACGGGCTTATTAGCTGTAAATGATGAAGTTCTGGAAGTAAACGGTATAGAAGTTTCAGGTAAAAGCCTTGATCAGGTTACAGATATGATGATTGCTAACAGTCGAAACTTAATAATTACTGTGAGACCAGCGAATCAGAGAAACAATGTTGTTAGGAACAGCCGGACTTCTGGTAGCTCAGGACAGTCTACAGATACCAGCCTTCCAAGTTACACTCCACATACTGTGCCCATATACCACCCCGAAGAAGAGGAAGACAGTGATGAAGATGATATTATTATTGAAGATAATGGTGAGCCACAACAAATTCCAAAAGCGGCTCCTTCCAGTGACAGCATTGAGTCACTGACACAAACTGAAACCAATCATGAATCTGTGCAGAATGGTTTAATTTCTTCCAGAGAAGTAAACTTGTATTGTTCAACTGGCAGCATTAACATGGAGTATGAAATCCAGGACTCAGACCCAAAGACTTTAGAAGAAGATGGGACAATCATAACATTGTGAAACTACAACAGCTTATTTGCTAAAAAGGCCATAAGAATTTTTTTACTTGGCTGTATTCATGCAGGACGTACCTCTCAACTACCATACTCCAATGACTTTTGATATCTGCATAACGGATTACAGCACTCTGCTGTGATTCACAGGAACTGTTCCATTTTGATACCCAGCTGAGAAACAAGTGTTTTAGGAACACACACTGACTGGTTTTGTGGTTCAAGGCAGGACAGCATTTCCATGACCTAAAATTGTGCAGGTCTATTTTTCAGAATGTCAGTGTCTAGAAGGAGCCCCACCGTTTAGTTTATTGTCCTGTGATCTGGTTCCATGTATTGTTCATGGAACATGTTTTCATTTAATTGTGGATTTGAGTATTGTCGTAGGAGAACCAGCCTGAACCATTTTTCAACACGAGAATGTTAATAAAATTACCAAACATAATCTTCAACAATTTTTGGCCTTCTTACTCCATACTCCAGACATGTGTAAATTAAAATAATCTGGAATGTTAATTATCAGTGCAATCCTATTCATATTTACTCAGAAGTAAGCTCCATTGAGTTGAACTCTGCTTACTACAGGCAAGTCGGTATTGGATTGCATTCAATGAGTTGATTGACTTCACTTGTTCTAAAATTTCTTGAAGCAGTTCACAAAATCAGAAGGGAGAGAACTGTCCATTGGATTTATTGATTTGATAGTTATGAAGTGTAACTTTTTTTTAAAAAAAAAAACCTTTTAAACTGTATTGTGATCTACTACTGGTGTTGGAGGGATAAATCACTGCTATTTTGTATGGATTGGATAGCTCACTAAAAAAAATGAAGTTATTTGTCTGATCATATCATATAGATGTGTACATTTACCCTTTTTAAGAGAAAAACTGTGATCTTGAAATATTATAATGCAATCAAGCTCCACGAAAACCAATTGGATTTTCCATTTACGTCAGTGGGAGTTGTATTGTAACCCATAATGTGAAAGTCTTAAAATATTATTCCTTTTTGTTCCCTAATTAGTTCTCTTGGTTCATGGCATCCGCTACTGCTGTAACTGTTATGGAATGAATATAAAAATGCAAGTGCTAATGACAGATTTGGCTAACATAAATCTTATTGCTTATGAAGGTTCTTTTGTAGTGGAACAGTTCCCAAAAGGAGGCAAATTATATAACCACAAATAAACCAGTTTAGAACGTTGGTTTTAGTTACTTTCCCCTTGACAAAATGCTTTCTATTTATAGAATTCTAAGCAAAGGGCATCCTAATATTTATCCTTTGGGCATGTGCTTATTCCTTTTTCTTCACATAATTATGACTGAAGTACAGTCCACTTGAAGAGGGTTCCACAAACAGATAATGTGTGCAATCAGGTAGCCATTTTCATGGATGCATATGTTTGGTACGACTATGGATCTTACCATGGTTCATTATATGGTAGATAAGGTGTAAAATGAACTTTTCACTTACACAGAAGCATGGAAACCAAAACATTAGTGAAAGAGTTGAATGTTAATTTATTGTGGAAACACACATAGGGTTGTTGGGCTGCTTAACACATTCAGTTTGATTTTTTGATACTTGTACTGCAATCATGTGCATGAACACTTTGGATATATTAGTGCAATTACAAACTTAAGAAAATATTTTATTAAACTGTGTTTAAATTTTACTCCTTATGATACTAGCCTCAATCAGGTAGCTTGTTTTACGGGATGGAGTGTGTTCTTTAAAAAGCATATATATCTATACATATCCTTGTAATGCATAAAATAATCTTGGCTTGAAGTAATGTAATTATACCTAATAAAATTAAACATTGGGGGATGGGGGAAATCAATGAACACTAGAGAGGATAAGCAAAAGGCTCAATGTGTTTTGCTATTAAAATGACAGGCTGCACTGCATTTAATTGCAAAGTAATGCAGTTGCCATGATGGTTTATCACTACCTTATTTTTACTAAGCCTTTTAAAATCAATTTGAAAGAGAATAATAGTACATTTTAATTATATATATATAACGGTACTGGGCTTCAGTATAAGTGAAACTATTAGACTTTCATATACTACCTCTTAAACTTTGACAGCTAGCATCTTGTGGGGGACAAGGTCGGTCTGCTAGATGAAGACATGAAGGCTTCGTGTATGTACAATTTTTACTTTAAAACCCAGAGATACTTAAAATTTTACTACAAGTTCTAATATGCTGTTTGCTCTGTATGTCTGTGTGTGTATATATACACGAACATACATAAATGCATTCTCAATTTTTGATTGAATCTTACAATGAATGTGTATGGACAACTTCACAGAATCAAAATTCTTTTGATGTTTGTATTGATTTACAAAAATGAAAAGAATTTTTTTTAAAAAACCCTCTCAGCAATTTAAAGACTGATTTGCCTTTTAAGTGCACCTTATCTGAAAGAGAGCAGAATATGGCTAGTAGTACAGTTTTCTGGAACAATTTTATAGTTTCAGATGAAGTCAAGCTAAACTGTGAAATCTCTGTTCTTCCACAGCTATGTTATTTAGGATGTTGTTGTGTACTTTTGTGACTTGTGTGTTTTCTAATTAAAACCTTTATGCAACATGATTTTTACATGAACATGTATAATATGTCAAATGTCAGTATTTTTCTTACCACTTTAATGTATGATGTACGTCAATACCACTAAATGGACTTTGATTTTACAAATCAAATTGGCATAAGTTGTATGTTAGTCATATTTTTACAGACTCAATAATAAAAAACTGTAACTATTGCTAATTTTAAACTTAGATGCCTTCAAGAATGCTTTATTACTTACTTAAGAAATCTCAAAAGTTACTTCCTGATTTTCCCCAGGTCTATATAGAATTTCATTGGAGCTATCCCAGACGTTGCTAAAGCACAGAGTTTATCCTTCCACAGTCAGGCCAATCACTAGAAAAAGGAAGGACCAGGATCACATTACCTTTTCCTAGAGTATTCTGAAAGGGTTAAAAACAATCGCTCATCACCTCAATCAAAATGACCACCATAGTTTCTGTTGTAGAAGTCACTTCAAAACTAGTCTGTTTATATTACATATGTATCCCACTTTTGCTCCATGAAAGAAAGAAGCTAATAGCACCACACATGTGGTCTCTCATCCAAGAAGTGATCAAACCCCTGAGCTGCTTAGATTCAGCAGGTCTGCTATATTGTGTGTCTTTAGGCCATGCCCTGTAACCATATGATTTATTTCTTCTCTTGTGTTGTATGTGTTCATGAAGTTACTGATTAGATAACTGCGTCTCACAGAGGAGTCTCCAAGTTGCTTCTGCTCCTTCTCTGTCCTCCAGAAAATTCTGCATTTTTATTTTGATTTATAGTCCCATCTTATCTAAGGGAGTAGGCCAGTTTTGCAACAATTCATCCAAAGACCTTTCAGTTTTAAAAACCCTTTCAACTTTTGTAGTTAGGTGGTCAAGGAAGATTAAATTTAAAGTAGTAATGCGAATGAAAAGGGAACCAATCTTTGTTTTCTACAATTCATTCCACAGTATTTTATATAGAAAATGTATCCAGTTTAACCACCTTGTTCCATTTTTTTTACTCAAGTGTCCAGTCTTGCTTTCAGACAGTGTAGTTTTTTGTTTTGCCTTTCTACCCATCCCTTGCTTCCTACAGATGTAGAACTTGGATTTCCCCTACCCAAGATTAACATTTCCTATTACTTACTGTCCCCTTAAATTCCTTCTTATTGCATCACCACCCAAATCAACATGTTTTAATCTGCAAAAGGCTCCATTCTCACAGTGCTTTATTAAGGCAAGTAACTTGATTTCATACCCTAACTTTAATTTTTCTAGCATAAATTTTCAGCATTCTGAAAAGAAATGAATACGGGACAGTTAAATATTTCATTATTTCATTTTGGACACCTCAGGGGGGGACAACATGAAAGGCATGTTTGAAAAGGTCAGTTCATCATGCTAGATTTTAGAGATGCAGTTTATGTCCTTAATTTGTAAAAACATAAATATGCTTCATAGGTATTCATAAGTTCCCTTAGCGTATGATCAGAAAGTTAAAATGGTAAGGCACAGACCAGGTCTGCAGGAGTGAATAAAAGTTTCAATCTAAAATGAAAATTCAATGCATTGCGAAACCTTGTTACCTCAAGTTTCACCAATTAATTGGCATTGGGTGTGTTCACTCCTACATAAGAAGTGTTTCAAATTGTAAGATCATGGCTGTGATCCACAAAGCCAGTTAGACTAGATAGAGTATTTTGCATTTAAATCCAATTTAGTGTTAAATGTGGGTGAAGTTTGATGAAATAATAAATGAACAGGCACTAAGGTTTCTGCTGTAAAACATGAAAGACAATTACGACTCCAGTTGTATAATTTAATTTCTCATGCTTTTAGGGAAGAAACTTGACACAAGTACTTACCTGTTCCATGGGATTTGAAAACCCAACCCCTTTTAGCATTTATGTGCAAAATAAAACTCTGTGTCACTTTCTGTGACTTCAGTTGGATCTGCCGCTTAAATGCTGTAAATTATCTTATGACTCTGCATTTTAAGCTGGTGACTTGCGGATTTTGACAGAGGAGATAAGGCTGTCCCCCCTTTTCCCTTTATCACTGGAATGGCAGGTGCAAATTACACTGGCCTTTACAACTTGTGCCTGAAAGCCCAGAGAATGTCATACAAAGAGCAGAAAGAACCTTGCAGAAATATACTAAGTCTGATGGAAACAGTGGTATATTAACACCAGCCCCCACTGAATGCATCTCTATAGTGCAAACCTAAGTTTAATAAAAAATTCCTTCCAGTAGCACCTTAAAGACCAACTAAGTTAGTTCTAGGTATGAGCTTTCGTGTGCATGCACACTTCTTCAGATACGGAACTAAGTTTAATAGTCTATGATTTCCTAAAAGTGTATTGAGGGTTATAGTTTTGTGAGGATGTTTGAATTCTCTGCTAGAATTTCCTAGCGCCTGTTGGAGCTACAAGGTCCAGGGTTCACTGGCAAAGAGTAACAACAAAAACCAATTTAAACCTGTGTGGATAATGAATAAATTTGATTTAAATCTAAGTACACCCTGAGTTGTGTGGTCAGAACCTCAGTCAATGCAAAGGTGGAAGTCATGGGATAAGAGAAGTTCCTTTGCTCTTTTGACAAATGCCAATATTGTAATACTTTTACTGATGCAAGTGCGTCTGGCATATTGAGCACAGTTCTGGCTGCTGCGTCTCAAAAAACATATTACAGAGCTAAAAAAGATGTAGAAAAGGTCATCAAAACAGTTAAGGGGCTGGAGCAGGATGGAAAACATTTCATCCTCCAGATGTTGATGAACTACAACGATCTCCCAGCAGGCATAGCCAATGACTAGGCATGATGGTAATTGTAGTTCAACAACAGCTGGAGAGCCAAAGTCCACCCCATCACCTGGATGAGAATAACTCCGCTATGAGAAAGATATTTATTTACCCAGGGCTTTTTAGTTTTGAAAAGGGGAAAGGAAGAAGTTATTGGATTGGTAAAGATGGATAGTGTGGAGTGTTTCTCTTTTTTCCTCGTACCGTATCCAGTACACTACATAGTCCAGTGTAGCTGAATGGTGGGAGAGACAGACAAGAAAAAGTACTTCACATTGCATATAATGAAGCGATGGACTTTACTGCTGCAAGATATGGCTACATAAATTTAGACGGATTTAAAAGATAAGGCACATTCATGCAGATAAGAATACCAATGCCTGCTATTCACAAAGCAGCCTTCCATAGCCCTCATGCTATCCAGATCCTTTGGAACTATATCTGGGGTTCTCAAAAGTGGCATCTGTGGGCACTATGGTACCCCCCCCGAGTGTGCCAAGGCCCCTGCACTCCCCCCTTTTAAAAATTAAGGGTGCTTGGATTTTGTATGGATGGGTAGGCTTGCATTCTTCCTCACCTGTTTGATTTTGGGGTGCATGTAGGTGTTTTGCATGTTTTAGGGGGCAGGTCTGACCCATCAGAGGTTTTCTGTGAAATGTATATTGCAATTAGTGCCTGCAACAGCTTGCTGGGTTTTCAAAAATACCCTCAGGCACGACCTGAAATATTGCTAGTGTTGCCTTGGATCCCTAAAATGATATAGAAACTGTTTCCTCCTTTGGTGAAGCCAGTTCTGCATGACTGATAGTTGCATACACTACTTGTGTAACAAATGGTGTGTACCTTGCACCCATTGCTTATTTTTCACATGAGAGCTGGGTGGCCTTTCACCTGCACTGCACAATGACTTGATCCTCAGGTTTTTCTCTTTGAGCTAATCAGATAGCTAGTGTTCTGCAATCTTGGTTGTGTTTACATACGTGGTTTTACTCACAGCTCAAATTCCTGGAGCCTTGGAAGAGTAAAGTACGCAGGAATACAATGAAATGTTGGGACATGAATGTGTCAATGAGGGTGGGGGGAAGCTGTCAAACTTGAAACCATGGAAGTTTTTACATAGCAGGGATTACCCAGTCTCTTCCCACTGACTACTTTTTCGGTAGGAAAGCTACCTTTCTACTGAGATAGATGCTGTTGCTGCCTTTTAAATCATGGTTTAGGCTGGTTATTTTTATTACAGCGATTTATCAGGTGGCATTTTCTTTTTGAAATGTGTGTAAAATGTATTTCTATAAAATAAGCAAATAGTATTTGTTTGGACCCTAGGTGAAAAGAGATCGCAACCAAGCAGAGACTCTTATATGGTTGGTTGTTTCCTGTTATAATCTAGTCAATATAGCATTGTGTAAAACAGGAAGAGAAAAAAGTGGAAGCATTTATTTCTTACCTTTCTATTCCTCTTTCCGCAAAGAAGCTCAAGGCAGTGTAAATCATTCTCTCTCTTGCCTCTGATGGGTTGCAATTCAGCCCAATATGACTTATATTTAAATCTCACTTAACTCTGGGCAGGACTGCAAACAGGAACACCTTACGCTGACATTATGTCACTGGGCTCTAACAGCTAAAGTGTGAAAACACCCTAAGTCATCTATTTTGGGCCAATTGGCAAGCAAAACAAGGTTACAAGGCAACCAGGCATCCCATCTTCTGCTTTAACAAGCAGCTCATTCTGTTCCCTAGAGAAAAATAAATTAGCCAGGGTGGAGTAACTCCCACATTCAGTTGTCATTTAAATTGTAATGCCAATTAGGCTGGCAAACTTGCCATGGCCTGCAGGAAGCATTAATGTCTGGGAACGCATTATTTATGAAAGATGCGAATAAAATTGCAAGGAAGGGTTGTGATTGGAGCTAGTTAGACAGAATGTGCCCCCACGGTATTTTGCATTTGCTGCATTTCATGTTTGCACCCAAACAAACCTTGAAAGCTGCTTGAAGTCAACAAACGGTGAAATCTCATTCAGAATACTAGCCATCCAACCATAACTGAGGCCAGCAATGTCCCCACCCAGCACAGAATTAAAACAGAATTGTGCGTAATATAAAGCCAAATACTGAGACAATGAAAGCAACCTGTGTAAATTATGCAATACTACATAATTCGCTTGATTCTCATTATCCTAGTTGCAGAGGGGGGTATGCAAGTCATTAAATAGGGCTAACCTTAATGTGAATTCTGCCACTCAATGTCTCACTTCCTCCATTGGTTGCCTCCAACTCATTGATTGTCTCAAATGGCCTTATCTTCCAGCATTAAAGTGGATGTGGTGATTAAGAGAGGATCCTTTAGGGAAGCAGATGTAGTTCAGTGGTAGGTCCCTGATTAAATTCCTGACATCTCCAGGTAGGGTTGGGGGTAGGAGTCCTGTCTGCAACCTTGGAAAGCCACTGCCAGTATGTGCAGAGTGGGCAATGCTGAGCAAAATGGACCAATGGTCTGCCTTAATATAATAAGGCAACTTCCTATGGATTCCTATGTACTTGTGCTTACTACAGGGAAACCCAGCCGTTTAATTGCATGCATGCCAATTTGATGGCCCTGCATACTTTTTTTTTTTTTTTGCCATGCCTCCATACTACTTATAAAAGTATTGATTCAATTTGTATGGCGGCTGAATGTGATTGTTGTTAATGTTGTCATCAATAGTAGCCACCAAAATGTTGCCATCTGGTGGTAAAGAGAGAGATTGCGTGAAGAAATGGGTGCAAAGTCTAGCTTGATGAGAACAGATGGGAGGGGATCAAGTCACATGTATAGCTGCAGAGAATCAGGAAATGGAGGGATAGTTCTAAAATAGTGAGGGTAGATCTGTTTTGGCAGTGACATACAAAAGATGGCTGGCATTGCATATCCACAAGAAAATGCCCAATATGTTATTTCAATAGGTATGCCAATACTCATCTGACCATGAGCAGATTTATTTCAAGTGCTTTAGGCTGGTGCTCTTCAGCCTTGGTATCAAGTTGTTGGAGCAGATTTTGGTGTCGCACAGGGTGCCCCTGAAATTTGAGGTGCCAGCATCCACCACTGCCTTCAACAATAAATGGTGAAAATGGGGAGGAATTTCATCACTTACTGAGGAACTCCAACTTAGTTTCAAAATTACCAGTACCAGTAAATTCTGTGTATTTTTTTATACATTTTCCATTAGCCACCTAACATCTTAAGGATTACTAAAAAATGCCAGTGAAGTATTCACTAGATTTTTTATATTTACCACAATATGACTCTTCTTATTAGCAAACTCAGTTGGTGGGCGATTCCATTGCAGCCAGAATGGCATCGCTGAGAAACGAGAGAAATATCAACATATACTAGTGGGAATATGAAATGAATATTTCATTTAATGTGGGAGAGAAACAAGATTCTCTTTTCTTCCTTATGGGTTACTGTTTTTCCTCCCCTAACTCCCCAGGAGAAACAAGGAGAGGCTGAGGCTTACATGTACTCACTATGGGTAGTCTTTGGAGTTGGAAAATCGTAGGAAATTGGATACAAAGATCGAAGAACCCCAGCATGGGAGACACCCTCCCCCAGGTAATTGGTTCCATTGTTCAACTGTTCTGATAATTAAGAAATTTTAGCCTCCAGTGCCTTGAGTAAGGGGCTAATTAGAAATTTAAGCCTTGATTCTCTTTTTTTAAAAAAAAACCCACCCCATGTATTTAAGATTAGATGGCTCTTTTTTAAAACAAATCTTGCCTGCCAGTGAAAATATGTTGGCAACGTCAAACTTTAGGGAATTCTACAATAGATTATGAGAAAGTTACTTTGTGTACCCCCTCATTTTGAAGAGGTTCTGCGAGGTAACGTGCCAACTTGGTTAAGTCCTGAGAATGTAATCACTTTGAAGTAAAGCAGTTTAAATCTTATCATAAGATGTCTCCCTTGTGATGCCCAATTATTTCTTAATACCCAGTAAGTAATTTGTTAGACCAAGCTATAAGGAAACAGCCAGATCTTCCTCCTCTTGCAGATGGTGAGCATGTTACTGACATGAGTACACATTGCCAGTAATCTTTGCTTTCAAACATCAGTCAAAGAATTGAGAGAGAAAGAAATTGCCCTTTCAGAAAATGAATTCACATTCCAGGAAAGGTGCAACAACCTAAAGGTATAACATAGCAGGCTGCCGTGTTGGACCATTTGGAGTGGAGGGCAGAATCCAAAAAGTAACAGTAGGTTACTTTTATACCTTTAACAGGTCCAACAAAAATGTTACAAAGAAATGGGCAAAAATTACAGTTGATCAACATTCTTCATCAGATAGGATGAAAAGTAGAACAAAACCACAGACAGAGAAAATGATGTTGCTGTGCACTGTGAAAATCTTCAGCCTGTAATAACTGAAGATGAAACATTGTTAAACAGATTTAATTAGGTTAGGGCATATCTAGTGCAAAAAAAAAAAAAGGAACAAAAGGTGGAAGTACAGTAATAATCTCAGGTTCCACTAAAGGCTACAAAATTGTGCCTAAGATATATATATAAGTCCAGCAGACAAATATAGAGGCACATCTCAATATTTTTTTAAGTATTTATTTATTTTGCTAAAATAATATACATATCACTGTATGTCCAGACAGAGACATATACATATTCACTATCTGAACGGGTCAGCAATAAATTTATAAAATGAGTGGGGCTAAGTCTTAATGTCTATTGTGTGCAATTTCTTTTGGTGACAGGTCAGTGTAAATTATGCCTGTTCTATGAACAAGTCTCCACCCACATCCATTATGTAAAGAATCTTGCTGCTGGTCCTAGACTAGGGCAAGCATGGTTGATGTTGGAGTGTGTAAAAAAATTTCTGGGAATACCTTCATGCTCCTTAAGACTTTCAGTGTCTGCTATCTGCATAAAGGGACATTTTTGCATTTGGCCAGTTGTGTTTGCCTGTTGTTCAGGTTGTGTCTACTGTTTCAGTGCACATAGGCTTCTGCCTTTAAATACTGACATATATCATTTAGGTTGTAATCCTGTTTCCAAATATTTGGAAGTAAATTTCACTGAACTCCGTGGGCAATCTCTGGGCAAGCATGCAAAGCATCATGCTGCATGTAAAGGCTTCATTCTTATTCTTCTCTACAGCAGTTACAGCTTCCCCATCACTGTATAGTGGAGAAGGGAAAGCTCCACCTGCTGTGGAGTCTGCTTCTTGTCTGTCTTGCAGCTACCAAAGGAACACAACAAAAAGTTGTTGGGTTAAACAAACAAACAAATCCAAGAACTCTAGAACAAACAGAATGGGGTGGGAGGCAGGAAATGTAACCTGGGCTAGGAAACCCATCCCATAATAAACTCCTGAAAGTATCCTCCATCCCCTGAAAAGAGTTTTTCATTATTTATTTTAATATTTCAAATTCTTAACCACCCCAAGGTGTCTTGGCAGAAAGGTAGCATACAAACGCAACAATTAAATGAACAAAGGAGCAGATAATCAGGTGTACAGTTACTATACCCACAGAAAATTTCTGAAATATTTCAAAAAATGTTCATTTTTGTTCTCACCAGAATAGGCAGTCTCTACAACATAACACCAAACAACCTAAGTACACTTCCCCGGAAGTCCCTTCAAACTTGGCAGAGCTTATGCCTGAATAGCCACGCATTTAAAGATTGCATTGTAATTGGTCAACAGCCAGACATTTGTGCAATGATATAAAGAAGGAGGGACGCGGGTGGCGTTGTGGCTTAAACCATGGAGCCTAGGACTTGCCGATCAGAAGGTCGGCGGTTCGAATCCCTGTGATGGGGTGAGCTCCCGTTGTTCGGTCCCAGCTCCTGCCAACCTAGCAGTTCAAAAGCACACCAAACTGCAAGTAGATAAATAGGTACCGCTCCGGCGGGAGGGTAAATGGCGGTTTCCGTGCGCTGCTCTGGCTCGCCAGAAGCGGCTTAGTCATGCTGGCCACATGACCCGGAAGCTGTACGCCAGCTCCCTCAGCCAATAAAGCGAGATGAGCGCCGCAACCCCAGAGGAGTCCGCGACTGGACCTAACGGTCAAGGGTCCCTTTATAGAGAAGAAGGAAGGCAGTGCATTCTGACTTCTCCACTGCAATGCTCTAATTTTGTCAAATGATCTTTCCATATGATGAGCTATTGGTTATTGCATGGGTTAGATAATTACTGTTTGATGCGAAACAGGGAGTGCTGCCTTGCCCTGCCACAGCATCCCTTACCCCCCTAGCTTGTGTGCTGGCGGTGCAAGATATCTGTGTGGACAGTTCCCTGCCAGGCGCTGCCTTGGGTCAGCTCAGTTGGGTAGAGCATGAGACTCTTAATCTCAGGGTCGCGGGTTCGAGCCCATCCTTGGACAAAAGATTCTTGCATTGCAGGGGGTTGGACTAGATGACCCTCGGTGTCCCTTCCGAGTCTGCGAGCCTGTGCTTCCTCCGCCCGAGGTGGCTGCTTCACCCTGGCCCCGATGGGACCCGTCTTCCAACGGCGTCTGGAGAGAGACATAGGTTCCCCAGCCGTGCGAGGGGGAAGCAAAATCGAGGGCGATGGGGGGCGCCGCCGCTCGCCTCTCTCCCCCTTTGGGCGGGAGGAGCAGCACTTCCGCGCCTCCGCCGCTAGGGGGCGCCCCGAGCTCGCCCCGCGGCCCCAGGAAAAAGGGAGCCGCTTCGGATCCGGCCGGCGGCGCTTGGCTGCGGCGGGATTCCCGAGCCGGGGCTGGAGAAGCCGTTACCCGCGGCCTCCGGGCCCAGTCGACTGCCGGCGGCCGCCATGAGCGCCGCGGCGGCCTCGGAGCGGGAGGAAGCCTCGGCCTCGTCGTCGACCTTGTCCCCCTCAGCTGAGGAGGGAGGCGGCCACGGGGAGCCCCAGCTGAGGGCGGAGGAGGAGGAGGCGGCGGAAGAAGAAGCGCAGCGCGAGGCTCGGCAGTTCGCCCTCTACCTGGCCCCTGAGGCGGGGCGAGAGGGGCGCGAGGAGGTGCGTGGGCGGTTAACGGCCGCGGCTGAGGGGTCGCCCGCGGAGGGAGGGGGGAGGGGGAAGCGTTGCTTAGCTACGGTGGTGGGAAGGACAGGCGGGCGTGGCGGCGGGGGTGGGGTTCCCGCCAAAATATGTGGGGGGTGGGGGGTGGGGGGTGGGGTTGGATTCGTTTGTCTCTGGCGGATGTGTGAGGCGTATTGAGACTTTGAAAGCCACGCTGCGGGGGGTGACGCGTGTCTGGGGGGGGGGGTTGTATACGTTCACACACACATAGATAGATGCCAGGCTTCGTTTAGTATCCTATCAGTGTGTGTGTGTGTGTGTGTGTGTGTGTATACGTGTACACACACATATATTTAGATACAAACACACACAATGGAATACTAAACTAACAGTAAGAGTCATTTGGGATGGACTCCCACGAGAGGCGGTGGACTCTCCATCCTTGGAGGCTTTTATGCAGAGGCCTCTGTCAGGGAGGCTTTGGCTGCGATTCCTGCATTTCAGGGGGTTGGACTAGATGACCCTGGGGTCCCTTTCAGCTCTACGCTTCTGCGATTCTATAATTCTAAGATAAGCCATAACAAAGGGCATGGAGGTGGGGATCCATTCAGAGTTGAGGCACAAATTTGGGTCTTATTTTCCTGGCAGCCAGTGCAAATAGAGAAAATAGGCAAGGTTGCATTATTTCCCTTGTCCCGCAACGGTATTTGTCTTTGTGCCTGCCGAAGACTTTCCTATTTAGACAAGCCTACGCAGATATTTAGAAAGTTTGTATTAGTTTTAGTTCATTTTAATCTATTCTGGTATTAACTTTATGTATGTTTTTAATTAGGGTTGTAATATTCTAGGTGATCATTTTATTGTGCTATCTTTTTTAAGCTGCTTTGAGGTTTCATCTACAACCATCAAGTCGTATATAAGATGTTATTAAATAAATAAACAAGTACACTCAACTCCCACTTGAAGGGACAACTTTTCCTGATTTTTTAATAATAATATTTATATAAAGGAATGTGGTCAATAACATTTTATATAACTGTCTTAAACCCACTCACAAACCCTGTTCCAAAGGCAGCTTCTTATAGCAGCTGTCCAGAAAGGAGGTTTTAATTCTGTAAAAACAATTCTGTGTGGAGCCAAACTAATTAACTTGAGCTAGTTGGCTTTCTGATGGTCTGTCTTAATACATGAATGCAACCTGGAAAATAATTGAGGAATGGTTAGTTAGCATTATCAAGCAAAGACGTTCTGCTATACACAAACTTATTTGACACTGCTATTCTTAGAAGAGCAGATAAATAAACTGGGAGCATGTGTGATTGGTGAAGGCAGCCTTTATCTTTTTAAAATCAAACCACTTTATTATTTAAGATTTCTGTCCCACCTCCTCTACCAAGTTGGGCTGTCTGGGTGGCTGAAATTCAGAGAAAGCCTCAATGCAGTAAAACAAACAAACAAACAAACAAACTACTTTGTAAAACATAAACACATTTTCTTTTTTTTAAAAAAGCTATGATCGCCACCAAAGCTAACGGTTAGCCACCTTCCCTTCAGTGTTTGTTGAAGCATAGGAAAGCTGAAGAATTCCATACGCACAGACACATCTGCTTGCAGATGTCAGTTAATGTTATAAAAATTAATTTTATATCCTAAGGTTACAGCGCTGTGCCCGTTTATCTAGAAATAATACAAGAAGCTGCCTTGTACAGAGTACAGTATAAGATGTATATAGATGCCAGGAATGGAAATTTGGACCTGCATGCAAAGTATGCTGCTGTATGCACCCAGACTTGCTTCTGTGTCAGCATGTGCATAGTTGCACTATAAAAAAAGGTTTTATTTATTTATTTAGAATGTAACTTCCAGAAGGCTCCCAAAGTGGCTTATATGCAGTCATTTAAAACAGGACAACCCCTGTTCTTATTCTTAATAGTTTTAAAGACATGACATAAAAGGGACAAGGAGGAAAGATGAAAAAAGCAAACTCGGGTACCAGTTATTTAAATTAAATAGCAGGTCTTATAAGGACAAGTTGGAATAGAAACAGTTCAAGAGCAGGAGGTATCTGTCAGTGGAGCTGAGAAAATACCAAAGTTGTACTGTCACAGGTAATACACCCTGATTCCTTTCTGTGTTGGCGTTCCATCTGCTACAGTTAGAAAACTAGGTGGGGACAGACACCACAAAGAGCAGTGCCCAGGAGCTGGCAGTGCTACCCTTGGTTTATCTGTGATATGGGGCAAGAAGAGGTACCATATTTTTCGCCCTATAGGACGCACTTTTCCCCTCCAAAAATGAAGGCGAAATGTGTGTGCATCCTATGGGGCGAATGCAGGCTTTCGCTGAAGCCTGGAGAGTGTACACCGACTCCTCTCGCTCTCCAGGCTTCAGGAGAGCCCCACCGCCAGCCCCACAAACTCAGGGGACAGCGGGAGGCGCAGCGCGCCTTTCCCGCTGTCATCCGACTTGGTTAGAAGGTTGGCGGGGGGGAGAAGCCTGCTCCTCCCCGTCGCCAGCCCTGCAAACTCAGGGGACAGCAGGAGAGGTGCAGCGCGCCTTTCCCGCTGTCCTCCGACTTGGTTAGAAGGCTGGCAGAGGGCTTCCCCCTCCTCCAGCCCCACAAGCTCCCAGAGGGATGCCAAAGCTGCAAGCAGCTTCGGCATGGCTCTGGGTCCCGTTCTGGGGGCTGGGGGAGGGGGGAGCTCGGGCTTCCCCCGCCCCAGCCCCGCGCCTGGGGGGGGGGAATATTTTTTTTTCCTTTATCCCCCCCCCCCAAAAAAATCTGGGTGCGTCCTATGGGCCGGTGCGTCCTATAGGGCAAAAAATACGGTAAATCAACAGTAGCGATCACTCCTTGGGGGGAGCAGCTGCAGCAAATTGCTGTTGCAGATGGTGCTGCTGCTAGAGCACATCTGCACAGTATATCTGAAGGGGTTCAAACTGCAATAGGCCAGTGGCCCAGCGATGACAGAAGTTGCAGTTCAGCAGTGTCTGGGGGGCTGTAGCTTAGCCACCCCAGATCTATTAAACCATACATAAGGAATAAGAATAAGAATAAAAAGAATACAGCAAAAAAATTAGAAGGGGAAAGAGAAATCCATTAGCTTTTAAGGTTGCAAAAGATCCGGTGTTCGTTGTTTGTTTATTGTGTTTTTGTGTGTGTTCATTTGTCTTTCGTATTGCTGTAGAATAGATATGTTAATTTGTCTGTCACCTAATAGTCATTTTTAATACATATTTTAGCAGATTCACGTTAAATAACCACATGCAGATGTCTGAAATTGTTTTGTGTGTTTAATGTACTTTGACAAATACAAATCTTCAGAGTCACTAGGAGAAAGATGAATGAATGAGCTGCAGGCTCAGCGTCCCTTTCCTGTTTTTGTGATTTGCAGCAGTATTGTTGAATGTGCCCAGACTGGCCTAGGGAGAGAATAGGATGAAGGCTGTGTTGAGGTCCATGCTGCCCCCCCCCCCGCCTTCTCATTGTATCTTAAGGGTTCATTCCATGGTGGCTGCAGTGCTAAGAGTAATGTAAGTTGTACAGCTGAAGCTGTGTTGGTTTACTTGTGCCTTTTAGACCCTGCTTTTTTTTTTTACTCTGAATTGACCAAGTGAATCCATATCATTCCAGTACCATGGCTACTAACTACAGAGCGTACAGATCTATCTTGGTTAAAAAAGTCTAAACGCACCTTGGTTCTGCCTGAATTGAATGTGATACAAATGTTCCTTTGACCCCCTCCAGTTGGGGGAATTGCAGGGTTCGTGTGGTGCCACATATAGAGATGCTAAAGCTCTTTGTGGTACTGTTTTGGGTCTTATGTGACTGAAATGTGTCACTTGGCACAGAACTGTGCACAGTTGCTAATTTTTGAATTGTGTACAATTTCCGTTCTGCCCCTGAAATGTTGTTTAATATACAGTCGTAACTTGGTTTTTGAACAGCTTAGTTCTCGAAAGTTTAGGCTCCCAAACGCCGCAAACCTGGGAGTGAGTGTTCCAATTTGTGAACTATTTTTGGAAGCCGAACGTCTGACAGAAGCTTCCTGCAGCCAATCAGAAGCAGTGCTTTGGTTTCCAAACGTTTTGGAAGTTGAACGGACTTCTGGAACAGATTCCGTTTGACTCCCGAGGTATGACTGTATGTGTACGTCACGTGTCTAATACTGCTCAAGGCAACGTACAGAACAATGCTAAGGATGTTAAAATATTATGTGTGCAGAGTCTCCTTAATGATTTAATAGTGTTCCTTTTTTTAATCCAACTCTCAGACAGGAAGGATACACAAAATCCTATAGTAAAAGTATTGAAACACGTAACTCGGCATGTTTCCATAGGAACCAATCTCATTATATGATTGGATCTCAAGATTCTCCAGGTGTGAAGCTATAGGTTTCCTGCAATGGATTTGATGTAGATTATACTCCTTGGATTTTAATCTAAAAATACCAAGGTTCCAGCTTTTCAATAAACTTTGCTAAAATGGAAGCTAAAAGAAACATCACATACTCCTTGCTTTTGACTTAGACATTGCCATGGGTAAAACGCTATGAACTTGCATTAGGAACATAGGAAGCTGCCTCATACTGAGTCTGACTGTTTGTTTGCCTAGCTCAATATTGTCTACACTGACTGGCAGCAGCTCTCTAGGATTTTAGGTAGGAGTCTTTTCCTGTTTTACCTGGAGATGCCGGGATTGAAGCAGTGACCTTCCGCTTGCAGTGCAAGGGGCTCTACCACTGAGCTATGGACCTCAGTATTCATTTTGCTGTGGTTTAAACATTGTTTTGTTTCCTATATGTACATTCTGGTGTTCTTTTTCATAGAATCTATAAGCACTAGAAGTAACTGACATATCATGTAGTTGAACCTCATGCTTGCAAAAATATACTTGCTCTATTTTAATGTCAGGAAGTGGTGAAATAATGTAGTAAGTACCTGTATAGGCTTTAGCAATGGTATGATAGTGTTGGTATATTATATTGTATTGTATTGTATTGTATTGTATTGTATTGTATTGTATTATATTATATTATATTATATTATATTATATTATATTATATTATATTATATTATATTATATTAATTTTATTTTATTTTGTTTTTATTTTAATTTAGCAAACAAGCTGCTGGCACAAGCTAAAACATTAATGCAACCTGCTGCTGTTGTTTTCTGATTCTCTTCTGTTTAAGATGGGTTTTTGTTTATGGGACTAAATGAGCAATGCCAAAGACAGGTGAGAACCTAAGGCCACATACCCACAGTACTTGCACATTTTGAGTACTTGCAAGATTCCCCCCCCCCTTGCATTGATGACAGAATAATTTAAAATGGGTGTGGTCCCAGTTTGTGAGAGTAGTAAGTCTGTTCCTTGGTTTACAACTCTTTCTGTTTTTATTCTTCCTTGAAGTGGAATTCTGTGCTTTTCAAAAGCTTGTCACCAGTAAAAGGCAGCATAGTCTATACAGTCAGCAAGGCTGGGGCAGTGTTTTTCAACCACAACTCTGGTGTGTTGTCTCTCATCAGTTACTCTCTTCTATTCTGTGTGTTCATACTTTTGTAGCAAATAACTTCTACTTGCATTTGATCATTTCCTCCTCCCTCCCAATTCATTTTCCTTTTGTGCCATACCTTTCCAGATTGTAAGACTGTGTTTTATTCTTTTTAACGACCTGAATGGCCACTCTGGAAGCCTTTTCTGGCTGAGGAGTGGAATAAAAATTATTTAAATAATAAAAATAGCATGGTTACTAGCCAGCCGGAATTAAACAAATCTTTTCATTTGTGATAGATAGTGCATGTATTTATATTCATTCAGTAACCGAGTTCAATAATAATTTTGAAACACGTTTTATTTATATTCTTCTAGCTTTAAATCTTCAACACCTCACCAGCAACAGATAAGACTGAATAATGCTTGGAAAAGGAGATTCTAAGAATGTGTTTGGCTGTTGGCATGTTTCAAGCAGTTTTTAAATTAAAGTTTTCCATATTTGCACAATTGTGTTGCCATGCCTCTTTTTCTGCGCCTTTGGATGCGGCAGCTACTTTGTGCTGTGTCTCACTGCATCGTAGCCATTTTATGTTTGGTATCCAGAATACATTCTCAGAAATGTGTCCATATGCCTGAGAAGGTCAGCAACCATTAAATTACAGCAAGGCACTCTATATGCACCTTTCCTTTAAGTTGGATGGAAGCTACAGCTGGTGCAGAATGCAGCAGCAAAGTTGTTCAAGGAGGAGTCCTTTCAACAACATGTAACACCACTGCTGAGAGAACAGCACTGACTTGTCAATAAGCTAGTTGGCCAAGTTTAAGGTCTTTCTCTTAGCAAATAAAGCCCCAAGCAAATTGGGATCGCCAGGATTTATATGCCTCTGTCTGGTCACTTGGATCTTTGAAATAAACGCTCTTAAGTAGTGCTGCATGGTCTTAAGTCCACACAAAAATGGCTTTTAGTGTTGTGTCACCTGCTGTTTGAAATTTGCTCCCAGTGAATAGTAGTCAGGTACCTACAGTATTGGTGTTTAGGTAAAGGTAAAGGGACCCCTGACCATTAGGTCCAGTCGTGGCCCACTATGGGGTTGCGGCACTCATCTCAGTTTATTGGCCGAGGGAGCCAGCATACAGCTTCCGGGTCATGTGGCCAGCATGACTAAGCTGCTTCTGGCGAACCAGAGCAGCGCACGGAAACGCTGTTTACCTTCCCGCTGGAGTGGTACCTATTTATCTGCTTGCACTTTGACGTGCTTTAGAACTGCTAGGTTGGCAGGAGCAGGGACCGAGCAACGGGAGCTCACCCCGTCACGGGGATTCGAACCGCCGACCTTCTGATCGGTAAGTCCTAGGCTCTGTGGTTTAACCCACAGGGCGTTTTGGTGCCTACTTAAAATTATTTGTTCGCCCATGCTTTCCCTAAGAGGTGATCCAGTTAAATTGAGTTATTCTCCTGATTTATTGAGTTCTTGATGTAATCTTATTAATAATTTTATATTGTTCACTGCCCATGTTGATTTCTTTTAATGTCTGGTGATATAGAAATAATTCTATGTAGAAATAATCAAAATATTTATTTGAATACTAGCACAGAGACATTATAGGAAGTGCCTTCTTCAAAGAATTTCCTATGAATACCTTTTGATTCGTTGTTTTAAGATAAAGCTATTGGTTTACTAGATGGTTGAGGTGCTATGATAGGTGTTGCCTACACATTTAAAGAAAAGCCTGCAATATCACATTGGTGGCAACGTTTTGGAACTGAAAATTTTTCCATCAAATCCCTTCAGTCTTATAATTTTTCATCCCCATACTATAACTATTGTGTTTTTATCCCAAGGGTAATATCTCTGTGGCAAAACCGCTATATGAAATTATAAAGAGGGTTTTGATCTTGAACAGTGGGCAACCCTAATTCACTTATTCTGTATTAAATCCTTGCACTGGTTCAACAGGTTGGTTGGATACCACCCTTAGTCCGTACTGGGGCAGAAAGTTTGCTAAACTGGTCCCAGCTTGTTTAGGGCCTGATATGTCAGCAGCAAATCTTTGAACTTGGCTCGGAAGCTATTAGGCAGTCAGTATGGATCTTAATGCGGGATGCAGGTGGCGCTGTGGGTTAAACCACAGAGCCTAGGACTTGCCGATCCGAAGGTCGGCGGTTCGAATCCCCGCGACGGGGTGAGCTTCCGTTGCTCAGTCCCTGCTGATGCCAACCTAGCAGTTTGAAAGCACGTCAGAGTGCAAGTAGATACATAGGTACCGCTCCAGCAGGAAGGTAAACGGCATTTCCGTGCGCTGCTCTGGTTTGCCAGAAGCGGCTTACTCATGCTGGCCACATGACCCAGAAGCTTTAAGCCGGCTCCCTCGGCCAATAAAGCGAGATGAGTGCCACAACCCCAGACTTTTATGGATCTTAATATGATTTTGGAACTATGGTTAACACAGTAACCTCGGTTAGCATGAGCCATGGTTAAGGCAAGGTATCTATGCTGGCAAGAGGGCAGTTTGTGACAAAGCTACTAGCCTTGGTCAACTATGGTTAAGACTCAGGCCATATTATTTATGGGTTAAGTTGAGAAATGCTATGAAAAAATCATTAAATTAATGGTTTTCCTTTATTTTCATTACGTTTTGGTTTACTTGCCGACCCTGAGTGGGGTGGGCTATAAATCTGAGGTTGTATCCCAGGTTGTCTACACCAGTCCTAAGATGATCCAGAGGTGGGTAGAGAAAACTAGTTTTCACCAGGATTCTCTCTCTATACAGTGGTACCTCTGGATACGAACGGGATCCATTCCGGAGCCCTGTTCGTATCCTGAAGCAGACGCAACCCGTGTCTGCACATGCGCGGGTCGCAATTCGCTGCTTCTGCGCATGCGCGTGATGTCATTTTGACCGTTTGTGCATGCGCGAGCAGCGCATTCCGTTACTTCCGAGTCACCGTGGAGTGCAACCCAAAAACGCTCAACCTGAAGCAACTTCAACCCCCGAGGTATGACTGTATTCACTTCAAGACCCTAAGTAACCTGTTCAATTTTTAAAGCGGTCAAACTTTTACGAGTGTGAATGATTGGCTGCTGAGACTGTTAACTCTGAAATTGTCTTCCAAACAGCAATTTTAGAGAAAATGTCGCCATTCTATAAGTATACACAGAAGTTCTAAACTTCCATCCGCACAAAAGAGAGAAGATAGATGTTGCGAGTGGCCAAACCGCCTCACTTATTTTCCTTTCCACAACATGCTATCCCAAGAGTTTCTGTTGCTTTTGCTAACTATACAATAGAAATACAGTACTTCCTTGGAAATCCCACTCTGAAAGAAGTGAAAAACTCAACTAAGATTTGTATTTGTCTAAAATTGCTCTCAAGAGTGATCGCTGTAAAATGGAGAAATAATTTGGGTTCTTTAACAGCACCATCAACTTAAATGTGATTTCCATTTTTAAAAATTGATCTGTTCTCAGACAGTAGACCTATGTCTCAGCAACGTACCAACTATAATGTGTGCAGACTGTCCAAGCAGGAAATACTCAAAATTTGAAGGTATCGTATGCTTGAGAATTGCCATGGGCAGTCTTGAAACTTCAGAGGCGATCCGTTTTGAAAATGTAGCCTATTTCTTGAAAAACCTTGATTTTGTGCCTGCGTGCCTGTGCATGACCCTTAATTGCTAAATGGCAAATGATTATTTTATTTGATTACCAGCGTTTATTTTTAATAGCTGAGTGGCATCGCTGTACTTTATTGAAATGCAGACCGTGCTAATGTCTATTCTTGGAAGGCGATCGCCTCGCTCTTTCATAGATGCAACTTCCTTAAGATTGTTTGTTTGTTTCCAGGTGAAAGAAATAGAGGAGTCTATAGAAGAGATGTTAATAAGACTGGATGAGTTCTGTGGCATGACTGATCTGGTATGTACTAAGCTCCACCTCTGTAGACCTTGAACACTGTAACTGTTGTCTCTGTTTGGCTCCTGTGGAGGCCATCTTGTGAGTGTTTCAGAAGCCATGCAGGCAGCTCAGGCAAGGCAGCAGGCAGCTGTGGTGACGGGAGGGAGGGAACACGCTCTCTCTCTCTCTCTCTCTCTCTTCCCGAGGCAGCCATCTTGATTACAACCTTCCCTGAAATGGTTTTTTATTACAGCGATGGTTTAGCCACAAGGTGGCACTCTGGCGCACTGATATTTAAGGGCCTAGACTAGTGCTCTCTGCTTGTAAATTTAATGTGCTCCTTACAACACACACACGCACATCGAGGAACCTAGATCATCCCCATGCCTTTCTGGCTTTTGTTGTTTAAGCACTCTGGCAGGTTCATCTCACACACACCCACACACCCCGTTCTGTATGTTCCCTCTTCTAGATTTCCAGAGAGGTTAAAGTCCGGTGGCATTCAGTACAACAGACCTAAAGGTCATTTTGGGAAAAGTTGCTTGCTAGCACTGCTGCCCTTATTATTTGGTGGGGTCGCAAAGCGCATTTCTCAGGAGGTTCCATGCTGACCTGTCATGATGATTGGCGTCCCCCGCAGTTGATGGTTTAAAACTTGGGGTGGGGTGGCTGAACAATAGCTTTGATAATGATGCAGTCTTCTGGTTGCCACAAGGTGCAAACTCATTTGAGACAACAAAATAGTGATAAGAATGCTATCAGCATCTTTCCCCACCACTGCAGTATATGCAGTGCGATTGGAAATGCTTAGGAGAAGTGGAATTGCTATATGTTGTCACAGCAGCCCAACTTGGCCCCTTTTTAATAGGAATTAGTTAGGAAAGTGCAAATGAAGAAAATTATGACATGTCTCGAACCCACCCAAAGCAGCAATGCTGCAGCAGCTCTTCCCAAGAAAGACATCAAATATTTTTGTAACATAATTAGTACGGTGGTACCTCGGGTTACAAACACTTTGGGTTACAGACTCCGCTAACCTGGAAGTAGTACCTCGGGTTAAGAACTTTACCTCAGGATGAGAACAGAAATCGCGTGGCGGCCCGGCAACAGTGGGAGGCCCCATTAGCTAAAGTGGTACCTCAGGTTAAGAACGGTTTCAGGTTAAGAACGGACTTCCAGAACGAATTAAGTACGTAACCAGAAGTACCGCTGTATGCTGAAACAGTAAGTTAGCCTTCTGTTTAACTATTGATACAGTGGTACCTCGGGTTACATACGCTTCAGATTATATACGCTTCAGGTTACAGACTCCACTAACCCAGAAATAGTGCTTCAGGTTAAGAACTTTGCTTCAGGATGAGAACAGAAATCGTGTTTCAGCGGCGCGGAGGCAGCAGGAGGCCCCATTAGCTAAAGTGGTGCTTCAGGTTAAGAACAGTTTCAGGTTAAGAACGGACCTCCAGAACGAATTAAGTACTTAACCCAGGGTACCACTGTATCTGGCTTCTGCCACATCTAAATTCCCTGTGACAGTTGCAGCTCACAAAATCCTTATTTCCCACTTACCAGGAAGTAAGCCTCACTGAATTGAATGGAGGATACTTTTGAGTAATCATGGATAGGGTTGTGATACTAGTCTAAATGTTTACATAAGCCGGAAAACAGTTGTGTGATTTGAAGAAACAAAACAACTCTCCATAGGTGAGGAAATTAAAATCCTGCTTGTTTTTAAATCTGATTTTTGGTTTCCAGTGCAGTTTTGCCATTGTTTTCAACACTACCACATGCAGACAGCATTTTTACACTGCCTTCATTCCTAAATTTTGCTTAACAGTAACAAGCAAAAACAGTAGAAGGCAACACTGACTATTGCAGCAGGAGAAAATTACAGTGGAGGTTAAAAGCCTGGGAATCTAAACGACATCTGCATTCTTGCCAGGCAAACCTCCATAGGGAGAGGGCTCTGTAAGCGACTCGTCACAACCAAAAGGGCCCTCTCCCATTTGCTAGGCGGCAGCACCTAGAGGAAGGCCTTTGGGGAAGATTTTAGTGTACAGGCTGGTTGATGTAGGTGAAAGCATTATCCAGGTCCCAAGCCATGTAGGGCTGCCTTTAAAGGTAAGTACCAGTGCTTGGAATTGCGCAAACCACTATTCTTGGGACTTTAAAGTTATGTTGCTCATAATAGCTGGAACAGGGGCAATGTTGCTTACTCCCCTGTTACTGATTTAATATTTCAATGAATGCGGAAAATTGATTCAACTCTGCAAGTGGCCAAAGGTTTATTCTGATCAATCTTATTATAGTGCTTTAAGTTTCAAGCTTGGAACTGTTCAAACAAAATGGTTAGAGTTTGTGGCTCTGTAATATTTTTGCAAGTTTCAGGGCCACTGAAGGAATAGCCACTACTTTTTTCATTTTCCCTATAGGGAAAGTTTAACTGAAACTTTTGCCTATACTGAGTTTTGAGGTACACTTCATTTTATTGGCATTTCAGCTATTTAAAACTTTCAAAAATCACTTAAGTTGGTTCAATAAACTGAGTGCTCCCTCGAGATCCCCCCCCCCAAAAAAACCCCTTTCCTCAATGGAGGTTTGTTTGCTTGCTTCATCTTTGCTTTACCCATGAAAACATTTTTAGAGAATCTGAAGTATGAATAATTAGGCTGTGTACAAATTATTGACTTGCTATGGCAGCATCAAAGCATTATGCATAGTCTGCTGAATTTGTGCTTGGCAGTGCTAAATACCTGTAGTGGCAGCTTCCTTTCAGCAGTGTATGAAATAGTATCCAATAAAATTTCATGTCATCTTTCAGATTCATTCCAATTTTTGCACATAAAAACAAACCAAGGAATTTATAGTCTTCTGTTTGTTGTCATGAAGAAATGGATGCATCGTTTTAATTAGTGAGTCAATAAAACATTCTACATTAATTTGTTTCACTGCTTTCGGTATCCTGCTTCTCTGGGTATGTTTAGTTGTTACAGTTATTGGGCTCAATGATTATTTATATATTTGCATAAATTTGTTGGTTCCTGTGATTTATGAGAATCCTAACTTCAAACAATCTTTGGGCAAAGATGTGGCTGAACTGAGAGTGCTGGTTATATAAATATATAAAATGAGATCCATCACATTAGACATGTATGACATCAGATTTTCTTTACACAGCCATACATTTTTATCAAATTCACGTATTTGTAGATGTGAGAGCCTTGATCAGCAGGGTGTGTGAAACAGAACTAATCAGCAAAGTCTCATGTTTTGAGGGTTTTAAAAAACAGCCTACTGATGTAATGATTTCTAGCCCAGGGAAGCTAGATTTGCTGAACATAGTAAACCTGGTGAGACTTATTTCATTTAATCTACGAAGCAGAAGGGTTTAGATATAGAATGGCACACTAGGTTGTTTTATACCTAAGCCCATCTGGTCATCCATCAGTCATGTTTTGGGATCTCTACATCTTCGCTTTCGTGTTTTTTTTTGGTTCCCTCCTGATGGTTCGGCATAGGGTTTGCCAACTGGGATCTGTAGACCAAAACGTCAGGAGGCCGCTGGATCTGTGAAGGCTCTTTTAGTGTTACATGTGAGCCAGTCTTGTGTTTTTGAAGTTGACTTGTTTCCACCAACCGTAATTAAGACTACAGTAGTACCTCTGGTTACGAACTTAATTTGTTCAGGAGGTCCGTTCTTAAGCCAAAATCGTTCTTAACATGAGGCGCTGCTGCTGCATCTCTGGCACACGACTTCCGCTTGCATCCCGGGGCAAAGTTCACAACTAGGGACATCTACTTCCGGGTTAGCGGAGCTTGTTACCCGAAGCATTTGTAAGGAGGACGGTACGTAACCCGAGGTTCCACTGTACTACAGTTTGCCTGAGTGTGAATGTCACAGCAAACTGGTTGGTCTAAAACAGAAGTGAAAATGTCCAGAGTAATTGTTGCAGCCATGCTGGCTGGGAAGGGCAGTGTGTGCAAGCTTGAGGCTCACTGCGGGAAATATGTAGACACAAAAGAGGAAAGGGAAAATAGAATCGCCATTCTGTCTCAACACAGGCAGACACATGCACCAGCACACACCAAGACTTTACTGCCTTCTCTCATCCTGTGTCAGATCAGCGGGACAAAAATAATGTGGGCAAGAAGAAACAAAAATATGTTTTTCTAAAAGTATTTTGAAGTGACAGATCACCTCCTTTTTATAAAAAAATCAAAGGCATTCTCCCTCATGTAGTAGTGGCAACTTCTTCATACTGGTTGTTTCCCTGATAAACACAGAACCCTCTGCTCTCTTCTCACCCACCCACCCAATACCAATTGGGATAGTTAGGAGGACCTACCTTGCTCAGTTTGTTTTGGTTACTCCCGGGGAAAAGGAATTATGTTATTTTTCAAGAACCTGCCATGGGGGAAGGGAGGAGAGGAGAGAAGCAAAGATCCCATCAGAGTTCACAACACTCTCTCTTTATCTAAGAGGGGAGGATAGAATGGAATTTCTTTTTTAGCAAAGGGGGTGCAAGGGTGAGGAGTAAATAAGGGCTTGCTGCATATTTCTATGTTGGTTTCTTTGTTGGTATGGTTCTTAATTCAACCTGCTAATCTCTAGCAAAAAGGTGTTCTATTTCTTGAGGAACAGATTTCTGCATTGTAGGAGGTTGAACTAGATGATCCTCGTGGTCCCTTCCAACAGTATAATTCTATCATTCTTTGATTCTTATATATTTCTGCATCTGGAGGAAGATGCCTGTTTTGACCTTATAGGGCTTACCTTTAGTGTTCTTCTGTAGATTAATATCTGCTTGTTTTGTCTACATTTCAAACTTACGTTGGCTTTGCAAAAGGCCTTTTGAGGTTGCTTCTTTCAACATTAACAAGCAACCTTCGCTTGCTTATCTTTGGTAAATTAAGGCTCAGTTTCTAACCTCAGCTCCGTTTCCTTGTCCTTGAACCAATGATTTTTAAATATTTCCAGAGAATTAGCCATGCTTGTTTGCTGCTGCAAAAACAACAGAGTTCTGAAGCACCTCAAATACTAACATTTTTATTATAGCATAAAATTTCATGGATTAGAGTTTATGCCAGGGGTCAGCAAACTTTTTCAGCAGGGGGCCAGTCCACTGTCCCTCAGGCCTTGTGGGGGGCTGGACTATATATTTTTTGGGCGGGGGGGGGGGGAATGAACTAATTCCTATGCCCCACAAATAACCCAGAGATGCATTTTAAATAAAAGCACACATTATACTCATGTAACAACACCAGCCCCACAAATAACCCAGAGATGCATTTTAAATAAAAGGACACATTCTACTCATGTAAAAACACACTGATTCTTGGACCATCCGTGGGCCAGATTGAGAAGGTGGTTGGGCCAGATCCAGCCCCTGGGCCTTAGTTTGCCTATCCATGGTTTATGCCGTCATAACTTTGTTTATTCCATGAAGTGCTCTGTTGCTTTTGTAAATGTTTGGACAACAAAGACCTGGGTCAAAGGGATGTCAAATGGTGATGATACCACCTTTGTCTGCTTCATCTTTTGTTGGTGTAAAGCAGGGTGGGAAATGGAGGCCCTCCAGATGTTGTATGACTACAACGCCCAGTGGCGTAGCGTGGGTTGTCAGCAGCCGGGGCAAGGCAAGTAATTTGCACAGTACTGATATAATAAATAAAACACAGTAATAGTACTTCAGTTTCTAAATAGTGAGTGAAATATGTCTGGTATTTATTGTTAGTGCTTTCTGATACAGATTTTTCCCTCTTTGTCTATACAGATTAGAAGCAATACATCCCAACTCTTGAATGAGGCAATTCCACTAATTAAAGCCAAGGTGATAGAAATGAACAGCATCTATACCAAAGTGGATAAGCTAGAGGTTTGTTATCACATCAAGTAATTGTCCCAAAGATTATGCATGTGAAAGTTCTTTTCTGCGTTTGTGTTGAAGATTTAAAAGTGAGTGTAGAAATCTGGTGCACATGCCTAGAAACATGAAAACATTATTCAGCTCTCTGCAGGACTGACACGATGAAGCTTTTAATTCTTGTTGCATGTTTTTTGAATGCTGTGAAGAGGTCAGTGAAGCATCAAACTAAAGCCTAGAACATGCAGAGTTGCAGTAATATAATGCTTTTGTCAGCCTCCCCCCCCCCAAAAAAACCAGGTAATAAAAACTCAGGTAAATACAATCTGCAGTCTTTGAAATCTTCATAGCTATTGGCTACAAGAACTCTGGGTTCAGTAGATTGAAATGAGACCTCTTAGGCCATTGATTCATCCATGGGACATTTATAAATATTCTAACTACTCAGAAGTGTTAGAATTTACATACAGGGCCCAAGGGCACTTTGAGGAGTGTACAGTTCATTTGTACTACCTGATGTCTTCTCTGCTGAACCAATCCTGAAGTCAACTGATAGACTGAAAATGTGAATGTTCTATGTATGTGATACAGTGGTACCTCGGGTTACATACACTTCAGGTTACAGACTCCGCTAACCCAGAAATAGTACCTTGTGTTAAGAACTTTGCTTCAGGATGGGGACAGTAATCGTGCTCCGGCGGCGCAGCAGCAGCAGGAGGCCCCATTAGCTAATGTGGTGCTTCAGGTTAAGAACAGTTTCAGGTTAAGAATGGACCTCCAGAACAAATTAAGTATTTAACCCGAGGTACCACTGTGGTCGCGTGTGAATGGTTTTGTTGAGAGATGGGCATGTGTGCATATATGTATTATGAGGATTATGTGTGTGAATAAAAATGAATACAGATAAGGTATTGCATACACACAAACATTCATACGTCTTCTTTTACTCTATTAGATAGCAAATTTGCTTGCTTCTCTCTTCCACAGTGCATGTGTGTTGTGAATGCCGGATGTTTATGTGAGGGAAGGTTGTGTGACTTAACAGAATTATGTTCTCTTTTTAACAAGCCACATTCTTGTAATGGCTGTGAGGAAGTCTGCTTCTGCAGCAAAACATAGCAATATACATATGGCATTGTTTAATATCACTTTAAGTGACTCAGAAGTCTTTGTGTTATCAGGATTGTAAATTCTCAAATTTCAAACCCAACCTCTGCGTGCACTGATGGAAATTCTTCCTAGCACAATTGAGTTTGGAAAGTTAGCATTATTTATGTGTATGATAGTTGAAGGAACCTATTTGCATTTCTTATTATATTATATTAGTTTTGCATAGTTAATTAAAGCATTTGAATGTGCCCATGCAAAAGTCTACATCTTTAAGCAATCCAATCATAGGTGGCAAGTGTAGTCAGATCTTCAGTCCTTTTAATAAATGGATCTGCACATTTATCTTTCTAGTGCAGCAATACCAGTCTTTTGGCCATAGTAAGGGCACAGGGAATTCATTGATGAATTCATTAATTGCTCAGCCCAGACACTGAGGTCCTCCTCCAAGGGTCTTCTGCTGGTTCCCTCACTGTGAGAAGTGAAGTTACTTGGAGCCAGACAGAGGGCCTTCTTGGTAGTGGCACCCTCGCTGTGAAATGCCCTCCCATCAGATGTCAAGGAGAATCAGGAGGTTTTTAATGCTTGATGTTTTTATTATGCTTTTAGATATGCTTTAAGGTATTATTATTAATATTAATGTCCAGTTGTCAAATTCCATATAGTAGGTATGTAGTTCAAAAGAATATTATCCTCTGAACATTTTAGCTTTTTTCATACACTCCTGTTTACATAATCCACTACTTTCTCCCAAAAACTAGTAAGTATAGGACATTGTAAAAACATGTATTTCAAAGAAGCACTATCCTTATTACATCTCCAAGAAAATGCTGTTTTCGACAATCCTTTTCTGTACAGATGTAGTGGAGGCCAATAAATTCTAAGTATTATTTTCTGTTGTATACAGAAATTGGTACAGCCCTCTTCATTTCACATGTCGTGCATTGATTTAGCATGACCGTTGCTCACAAAAAACTACTCTGAGTTATTGGAGGAAGCAGGGACCCTGGAGAGATGTTCTTAAAGCTGGGATATAAAACTGGGGCAGCACTGAAACCAAGTTAAAAAAGAGACTGTTTAGCTTTATTTTTGTTTAGGGAAGCTTTTAATGTTTAACAGACCATTGTATTTTAATATTTTGTTGGAAGCCGCCCAGATGGGCGGGGTATAAATTATTATTATTATTATTATTATTATTATTATCTTCTGGCATTTCTAGGCATTTGTGAAAATGGCAGGACACCATGTCTCTTTCCTAGAAGAACAAGTCCTTGAGGCGGAGAAGGCTCATGCCATCTTTCCCTACACTGTACAGAAGCTGTTTGGCTCAGTAGCTACACCTTCATTTAAAAAAGTAAGTGTCAAAGTTCTGTGATGCATTGGAGGAGGGGGGGGATGCCTGTTGAAATAACCTCCTTGCAGTTACAGATAGGTAGCCGTGTTGGTCTGCCATAGTCAAAACAAAATAAAAAAATTCCTTCCAGTGGACTGTCATTCTGCCCTGCCAAATCCCCGCACATGATTCAGTTCTGTGGGGACTTGGAAGCATTTTTCCGCCGTTTACGCCTGAAGGAGTATTTTCAACACACACAACAACAAGAAACTTAGTTGGTCTTTAAGGTGCTACTGGAAGGAATTTTTTTATTTTGTTTTAACCTCCTTACAGTTATCCCATTCATCTGGTGTTACTCTTTGTTTATATTTATATATATATATATATATATATATTTATTTAGAGCATTTAACCCAATCTTCAGCCAAAAAAGGGCTCCCAGAGTGGTTTGCATACAGTGGAATAAAACAATGAAATTATTAACTGCTAACAGGGTGTTGTGGAATGTTGCTATGTGCTTCTTTCTTACCTGGAATTGATGCTTTTTGACAGTGGGTGGAGAATCACTTTTAGAGACATGGAGCCCTGTTTAGAATTGCAATTTGTGGCCTCAAATGCACCTCCCACTTACATCTTAAGTGCCGACAAAATGATTATTTGGTCCATCATACCACTGCTAGAATTCAAGTCCGCAGCAGTTCATGAACCTGAGACATTGGGATACAACCTCTATTTTGACCACAAAAAGATGGCTCATATCACTTACCCAAGTAATCTTGAGTTATGTACCTTACACACCTCCAATTCTTAATCACCAGATTAGTCTCTTTCCATGCCAAGTTGTGTGCAGGCATTGCAATGGCAGCCCAAGAAACTATTATCTATTTATTTGCAATTTTTTATCCCACCTTTCATCTAAAGAAAGCCCTTATGAAGATAAAACCTAATAGAAATGAAACAAAATTTATAAATTTTAATAAATTCATTAGACCAGAAGAGCAGTATAAAAAAGAGAACTCCTAAAAGTACGGGAGAATAGGACAGACTACTCCCTGGCTCCCAAAAGAGCAATGAAGGCATGAAGCAAGCATGTAGAGTTTAATAAAAGGCCATCTCTCTAATAGTCATCTCCCTAATTTCTGAAGAGAAGGGTCCCCAGAAGCTGACATATTTTGTCAAATCAGGTTCATGTGGCAGAAGATGGTCTTTACGTACTGTGGTTCAAGCTGTTTAGCACTATAAATATTGCAACCATTTCTTTTACCTGAGTTCAGAAACAACACAGAAGCCATTGACAAATCTTTAACCAGTGGAGTAACGTTTTCGTAGCAGCCAGTGCTGGTTAAAAGGTTGGCTGCCAAATTTGTTGAAAGTACAAACACTTTTCAGAGATAGCCCCATGTATAATTCATTGCAGCAGTCTATCCTGGATTTTGTTAGAACACAGTAAGCTGTTGCCAGGTCATCTCTGTGGTGAGATGAGTTCATATTCAGGTTGTTTGTAGGTGAATGTGGTTTTGTTCTGTTCCTTGCTAATGACTCATTTTGCCGTGCTCTTAAAAGCTCTGCCATCTTCTTTAAACAGAAAAGAATTGTAGACAGATCTCTTATAGTTTAAAATATAATGTATTTCCTACAAATACATTTGAAAGAGTCGTAGAAAGGTGAACTTTTTGAGGGTTATTTTCACCTTGAACTTTAAAGCAATATGTCTGCTTTAAAATCCTGTTTAATTTTCTGAAGTATATACACAAAGTATCAAATGTGGTGACAATGATAATAATACAACAAAACAACAACACCACAAACTGGCTTACAAGTATAAACCAAATTTACTAGAATAATAGCTAGAATAGAGATAGACTTATAACCATTCAAACAACAAACATACTAAGGTGCCATGTGCAAGATAAAGCTTGGAGATACTGTAAACATGGAGTGGATAAATGTACAACTCTTATCTTAACAATGTTTACATGTACAGTACAGTACAGTACAGTACAGTAAACATTATAGACTGAATTAATGAACCGTTAAACAAGCAGCGTAAGTCCAATCGTGGAACGGCAACCCCGTGCCGCCACAACGGCAAGGGTAGCACACTGGGGAATATGAAAAAGTTTTTCACAGCTGTTTCTCAAAGACTGAACTGGATGAGATGTTCTTCAATGGGTCTTGAGTTGGAAACACAAAGCTGTGTACATGGTTCAATCATGGGAAGGCAAATCAAAGCCACCACCCTGGTGAGAAGAACGCAAGTGGGCAAAAGGAGACCTGTTCTCCGGATATATTACAGGTTTCGCTACATGCTACATCAGTCCGAAAAGCTGCATGGTACAAAATAGCACTCCAATTACAATGTGTGGTAAACCATAAAAATTAGAAAATATCAGTCTCATACTGTACCTTACCCAGTCATACAAAACGGTTTGCTCAGGATAAAGAAGGTATTCATAGGCACAGCTAGTGTTTGACTGGTTATAAGTCTATTCTAGCTATTATTCTAGTAAATTTGGTTTATACAGTACTTATAAGCCAGTTTGTGATGGTGTTGTTTTGTTGTATAATTTTCTGAAGTGCCAACACAGAGGTCAGTTAATGAAAAACATTGCTACTGCAGTGATACTTACAATGGGCTTCTAGTTGAAGTTATGTTGTTCAGGGCACATTCATACAGCTGCATAACATATTTTCGGTACAGCACCCAACTCTGGAAATGCAGAAAGAATGCCATTTTTGCATACTAGGCTAAGAGTTTTGCTTACATAGGGCTGCCATGCAAATGGAAAATCTATATTAGCTAAAATGTACTTTCAAGTTAAAAATCCTTCTGCATTTCCCTCCATGTTAGCAACATTCACACAACAGTAGGAGAAAATATCATGGTTTATTTCATTGTATGAAAAGAACCTTTGAACTGGTTAGCAGAATATTATTTAGTAACTCCAGATTTTTCATCACATAGTTACTGAGTATTTGAAGGCAGTCAACAGAATGTTTTAATTGTCTCAGTTGAAAACTATTGTTTAGTTTTCAACAGTGTTGTTGGTGGGACATGCCTGACTTCCCAATGCTGAGCATTGCTGCTGCTTGCTGAGAGGGATAGTAGTGGAGATCAGCTTGATGTAGGTGTGGTGGCAGGAGCATCAGATTGGATGATAACACCTGATCAGTGAATGATGAACTTTCATGTGTGAACTTGTGCAAAGTTACCACTCATGAATCTCACCACGTTCATGTATGGTGTCTGTGTGAAACCCTAGCCTTAGGTTTACTGTCACTTGTGGGATTAGAAGCAAGTCCAACATTTAAACGTTGCATTTTCATTTTATCCTTCCGCTAAAGAATTCAAAGCAGTGTGCAATATTTTCTGCTTTTTCTGTCCTTTGAGATAGATTAGGTTTCTTGTTCACAAGATCATACTAGCTAAACCACGTTAGAGACAGACAAGGTCATCTGGGCTGTAACAGCTAGGTCAGAAATCCTAGTTCAGTTGACTTTGAAAGTTAGTTTTAAAACTTACCTAGCTATTGCATTGAATTGGAACTGAATGAGTAAAATGTTTTGTTGAAGCCATTGGAACATTGAAGGAACTAGATTTACAATTGACTTTGGAGCATCCACACATGTACATGCAAAACAGTGTAAGACAGCATAACAGTTTAATATTTCTGATTGCTCACAGAAGAAAAATATTTATCCCAGTCCACCAGAGCACTAGATGCAATAGTATTTTGCAATTGGCTCCACCCATGTTGGAAATTATTGCTTTTGAATTGCTTTTGAAATATTGCTAAATGCATTTGACATTTAGAGGAAGATCACGCCCCCATATATGTAGGACATTGTTCCTTTCTATTTGTGCAATGTTTCCGCCCTTTTCTCTTCATTATTTCACTAGCTAATCTTTTCAGTGAGAGATCAACCATGCAGGTATGTAATCAAAATTCTAATACGGCTTTTACACTATTTTGGAAGCTTATTCAACAGCTGAATATCAATGTTAATAAAGTAGACAAAGCACTCAATGATAATTTTTGTTTGTATTCTGCTGAGTTTTGGTATTCACACATACAGTAATTTGCAGTCTCAGCTCCTTAAAGCCCACCCTCTTAATTCTCCCAGGTTAAATGGAATGTTATCTCACTGCCCATTTTACCCACACAACATCCCTGGGAGGTAGGCAAGACAGAAAAATAGTGACTGGTCCGAAGGCTTATGGCTAAGAGTGGATCAGAATCAGAGCTGTCCTTTTTCTAGCCCGAGGGTTGCATTCCCTCATGAGTGGAGGGCCCCCCTACAAGCCCCAAGAACCAGATAGAAGGACCTGGATGGCCTCATTTGGCCCCTGGCCTTCAGGTTCCCAACCTGTTCTATATGGTTGGACACTACAGTATACTGCAGATATTTGGTAGCACTATGGCCATGTTAAGTTGTTCATATTTTGGAGCTCTGCCCATAATAAGTAGATGCTTGTTATCCATATTTCAGCGAAGGAAGAACTGTCTGTCTGAATAAAATCCCTGGTGTCATCAGTTCGAAAAATATCTTTGTGTTTTGGGAGGAAGGGCTTCTTAAGGCAGCACATGAAGGTTTTTGAATTACACAAACATTGTATGCCAAAAACAAACAAACCCAAACTTAGTTTGAAGTTGTGCTTTGGCTAATAAGGGTATGTAAAAAAAACCACCACTTGCTTATATATGGTTGCATGTACTCCTAGTTTTGCCTTAGTTGATGTAATTAGACTGCCCATTTTCTAGATTAAAAAGTGGTAGCCCTGTAGCTGATAAATGCAGGTATGCATCACCTGAGCCCATGCCCCTTTTGCTGTCTCACTACTGCTGTCACTGCACATATGACACTCTCAAAGATCTGGCTACTTGCCAACAGAAGCTTGTTGATGTCTCTTATCGGGTCACTGGAAAACTGTCAGAGAAGCTGCCTCTGGTGTGCATGAAAAACAGGAGGCTAACAGAAGCAATATTGAGCAATGCTGGAAACCTCCAGGAAAGAGAAGTAAGGGTTAGGGGTCCTTGTGTGCAATCTACAGAGGAGCTTTTAACAACTTCTGCTGTCGAATACATAATAGATATTTCTGAGTCATCTTGATCATGGCTGACTCTCACTGAAAGCTGTAACTGGCATGCTACATCAGGTAACATTTTAGGGTTGGAATACCTCATATCTGTTTGGCCCTGCTGCTAGCTACCTTACAGACCCATATCTCAGTTCCCATGATCCCCCCCCCCACTTCTGCCCCATTGCAGTTGTGTAGGACAAGGAGGAATCCAGCAGTAAGTTGCAGTTTCCTAGGATAGCAAATGGGAGACCTAAGTTTCCTTCTCTTCCTCTTCTCAGTTAAACTACTCTGGAGAGGTGGCAACTGGAGGTGTGTAGCTGGGAACTACAGAGAGGTAGCCTCCTCTTCTGTAAATATTCAGATTTTTCACTCATTTGGTGTTTCATAGGCTCTGGTGTTCACTGAAAGGAAATAATCAGAAAATGGAAGACAACAGTTACTTGCTCAGCAGGAAGAGTGAATCTGTGGCTCTCCCGATGTTGTTGAACTATAGCATCCATCACCCTGACCACTGACCTTGCCGACTTGAGGCTGATAGGTGTTGGAATCCAGCAACATCTTGAGGGCCCAAGGTTCGTACTCCAACTTACTGAATAGTTGGGCAGCCAGGACTGGCAAATTATCATCATGTATTCTAGATGCCCCTTTGAAGAAGGGTAAGACTATCTCTCTTGTAAAAGTAGTAGTGACTTGGACTTCCTTTAAAAAAGCAAACCCAGTTCCTTAAGAAATACGATCTAGCCAGTTATAGGCCTGTGTCCAGTCTTTAAAGAAGTTGTTTGAGCAGTTGGTAGTAGAGCAACTTCAGATGTGTTTGAAAATAATTGAGGAAAGATGCACTATTTAGTCTGGTCAAAACAAAATAAAAAAATTCCTTCCAGTAGCACCTTAAAGACCAACTGAGTTAGTTCTAGGTATGAGCTTTCGTGTGCATGCACACTTCTTCAGATACCACGAAAAGCTCACGAAAGCTCATACCTAGAACTAACTCAGTTGGTCTTTAAAGGTGCTACTGGAAGGAATTTTTTTATTTTGTTTTGACCATGGCAGACCAACACGGCTACCTATCTGTATTTAGTCTGGTATCAGACCTCATTTTGGGGCAGAGAATACATAGATTGCCCTGGTGAATTATCTGCTCATGGATCCCGACAGGAGGAATACTTCCCTGCTGATCTTACTGGATCTCTCAGCAGCTTTTCTACAGAGGACCATGCTATTCTAAAGGGCAAGTTGTCCTTTCTGGTCTGGGTGTTGGGGGCTGGTCTCTGGTAGTTTTATTGTCCAATTAAACTGGATATTTGGAGACACAGATTCAACCCAGTGGTGCATGGTGTTCCACAAGGTTTAGTTCTTTCACCAGTGCTTTTAAATGTGTAAGTTAAACTCCTGGGAGAGAGATTCCTGAGATTTGCCGTTGGCTGTCATCAATATGCTGATTGGTCTCTATTACATATCTGGAGCCTTTTCCGTCCTTCACCAGTGTGTTTTAAAGCTGGTCAGAAGGATTAAGTAGAACAGACTGAAATAAAATCTAGACGAGTCAGAGAGGATGCTTGTGGAAATTATTGTGCCCTGCGGGTGAGAGTAGAGCTTAAATAAGGCAGAAATTGATGGAGTGGTTGTTACCCATTGGTGCAGGTCTGCAGCTTTGGGATCATCTAGATCAGAAAATAGAATGTAGACTTTTGTTCCATATGTGTTAGAACAGATGTGTGTTTGGTGCTTTACATCAAGTTTCATTTCTTCTTGAAGCTTTTTTGCAGTTTTCTGGAGTGAGGCTTTTTGCCTTTGTGTTGTTTGCTTCTATGTGTTGTGGAATAGGAGCTAGTTGCAGCTAAACTATCTATGTGTGCTGTATTCTGGCCTTAAAGAGCCTTGAGGCAATATGCACAACTGCAATACTTTTCTAGCATTCTTTTTCTATTTATGAAGAGCAGCACATCAGCATTGTATACTGTTGTCTCTGCTCCCCCCACCCCTTTTAGCATTCTTCAGGAACTCTGGACCGGAAGTTGCCCTGGCTTCACTAAACATTGGAGAGAGAATCCACTTGTATTGGCTGAAGGGGGTGGTGCAGAAGTGTGCATGTCTTCCTCCAGCATTCACATTTTTTAAATGCTTAAAAACTTCAATACAGATTCAGCCATCTGATATGCTGTTTAGCCAACTGATGTGCAATGCATGGACTTTGCTTTGTCTTTTTGGCAAAGGCATTATCCTGCATAACTAAACTCTTTAAAGAAAACAACAGCACAGATAGTTCTGTTGCTTTTGAGGTCACATTGGCTGACAGGACATCATTTTTACTCAGGAGAACTAGAGAGAATTGATTAAAACTACAGCTTCTAGACAGTTCTGAAACCAAGATCCTATGAGACCACTGGCTGCCCATCGCCAGATGATAAAAATGCATGTTTTCGGCTGCCAAAGACTGAACCATAATGAAATCACTAGAAAGGAATGTTACGACCAGATTTCAAAGATCCTATTTTGGTGCAATACAGTTGAGCTGCCTCTAGGGATGGGGGAGAAACTGGATTCAGTTTGCATTTAAGATTAACTAACCTAATTTGCATTTACCAAAACACAGCCATTCTTTGAAATTTGCACTTCTAATTTTGCAGCTTCTCCGAACCTCCTCTTGCCAAGTAATGAGTACAAAAATGCATCTACAAATTTCCATATTACTGAAAATAACACAAAAATGCATTATTTTAGGGGAAATTGCTTTGCAAAAATGCATATATTAGGCAAAATTGCAAGCAAATGTATATACCAGGAGAAATTTGCACTAAAATGTTGATGAATTTTTATGAGGACTGTTATTAAAAATGCAGGGTGATGCGGAAATATAGAGAATTGAATTTAAGATTGAAAAATTGAGAAACCGAAAATGATAGATCCACCCACTCCTAGCTGCCACTATGCTATAAACCCCCAAGTATATTGCTACTTTTCTTTTCCATTGGCCTATTTGACCTATTGTGGAAAGCAGAAGAAACTCGACTCAGTCTTGGATTGGATCACATTTTTCTTTGGAATAACTCAAATAAGTCAAATTTCAGAACTTCTCCATGTCAGTTTTGTGCTATATCGGTACAACATTGGCTTGTCCTTCTTCCCCAGTATAGGGTAATTTAGATCTTCAGATCCCTGAAAGGAAAGGAAAGAACTGAGGTGGGCTTTGTGACCTAATGTTCCAATCCTCATAATTTTTCTGTGGATGGAGACTGTTATGTGGGGATGCACTGTACATCAAGACAGTCCAGTTTCTTTGGTGCTGAATCTCTGCAATATGGTATCAAACAATGCATGTGCTTTCTTTATTTTGGACTCACAGATGTCCATGGAGGCGCAGGTCAATTCTGTGTCCAGGGCAGCTGTCTCCCAGCTCCATCTGGTACGCAGGCTGAGACCCTACCTGCCCGTGGACTGTCTTGCCAGAGTGGTGCATGCGCTGGTTATCTCCCGCTTGGACTACTGCAATGCGCTCTATGTGGGGCCACCTTTGAAGGTGACTCGGAAACTACAACTAATCCAGAATGCGGCAGCTAGACTGGTGACTGGGAGTGGCCGCCGAGACCACATAACACCAGTCCTAAAAGACCTACATTGGCTCCCAGTACGTTTCCGGGTACAATTCCAAGTGTTGGTGCTGACCTTTAAAGCCCTAAACGGCCTCGGCCCAGTATACCTGAAGGAGCATTTCCAACCTCATCGTTCTGCCTGCACATGTGAGATCCAGCGCCGAGGGCCTTCTGGCAGTTCCCTCACTGCGAGAAGCAAAGTTACAGGGAACCAGGTGGAGGGCCTTCTCAGTAGTGGCGTCTGCCCTGTGGAACGCCCTCCCAGCAGATGTCAAAGAAATAAACAACTATTGGACTTTTAGAAGACATCTGATGGCAGCCCTATTTGGGGAAGCTTTTAAGACGGGATGAATCATTGTATTTTAATATTCTGCTGGAAGCCGCCCAGAGTGGCTGGGAAAACCCAGCCAAATGGGCGGCGTATAAATATTATTATTATTATTATTATTATTATTATTATTATTATTATTACAGGAATGTACATTTGTTTCCTAAGTAAATGGTTCAAAGTTAATATTTTTTAAAATAAATGGTGTCGAGAGCATTGCAGCTATTGACAGTAGTCCATATGAATTTGATATCAGGTCAGTATAATAAAACATCATATTTTATGTGAATATTGTAACTTTATCTTAGCATTTATTGTGCCTCCCAGCAGATTTGGTAGAGCACAACCCTGCATTCATGTTTCTACCTGGGAGAGTGCCTTATGAATTGCACTGTCAGGCTTGTCCTGTGCTGCATCGATATCTATGAGCTACGACAGGGAAGCATAACTCGTTCCAGAGGAAAGTATTTGGGAGTCTCCTGCTTTTTCCTGTGTCCCTTTGTAGCTGCTCCTTCTGCTGGGACTGCAGCATGACAGTGTTTTCTGCAGCACTATTGACTTAAGTGTCTGCATATGTTCCAGCCATGCACAGGCAAATTTACAAAGGAAGGGCATTACATTCTTGATCTGGGCCTGGTTGTCTCTGCAAGCAGTTGCCATTGCTAATTACAGACGTTCCCCTTATGCAGGGGTTACGGTCTGAGCCTCTGCACACATAAGTGAAATCACTTAAATTGGGGAGCACCCCACTTAAAAGGGAAGCCATGCGGGAAGCGGGGGGGAGAGAGAGACTCATCCTGGAAATTGCTCAGGGCTGCTGCACAGCCTGCCTGAGGGCAGGCAGTGCGTGCAGCAGCTGGCCAGGATCGGTGCAGAGGCAGGGAGCGCCACTGATCGGTCGAAGGCCACCTTCCCTCGCTCCAGCAGTCCCGAGTAAGGGAAGGGCAATTTATTTATTTATTTCACAGTGTCCCACAAAAACGTGGTTGTGTGCGAGTGGAATGCACATAGGGGGCAGAGCTGTAGTTAAAAGTCTGGCATTTGGTTGCATGTTCCTGTCACATGAATGGATTTGTTGCTGATACAGGAGAAGCTAATGTTCTACTACTGTACTTTAACTAGAACAACCTTAGCAAGGATTGTCGTGTTCTGGGACTGATTGCCCTCGATGAAATAAATCAGTGCAGAGCCAACAATGTTTACATTATCATTAAAGATATTCCCTGCTACTTAGCTTCCCCACCCCTCCCTCACCCCGTTTGTCTGCTAGTCAACATTTTATGCTCTGAGGCTAGATCTCTAATTCTGTTTTTCTTTCTCAGTTCCAAATTATATACGCATCTCAAGTCAGTCCCACCACTGCTATTTTGGTTTGTTTTATAGGCGGGGATTTCAAATCATGTATAGGGAAAGGTGGGCTTTTTCTTCCCATCATTTCTTCTAGAATTTGGGGCCATCCAGTGAAACAAGAAAAAAAAATGTAGTTTTTAAAATGGCACATAAGTAAACCATGGGATTCACTGTGCAAGTTACAGTGGTGACCACTAGCTTTGATGGCTTTGAAAGGGGATAAGACACATCATAATGCTTATATGCTACCTACAGGTTCAGAGGCAGTATACTTATGAGTTACAGTGGTACCTCAGGTTAAGTATTTAATTCATTCCAGAGGTCCGTACTTAACCTGAAACTGTTCTTAACCTGAAGCACCACTTTAGCTAATGGGGCCTCCTGCTGCCGCCATGCTGCTGGAGCACGATTTCTGTTCTCATCCTGAAGCAAACTCCTTAACCTGAAACACTATTTCTGGGTTAGCAGAGTCTGTAACCTGAAGCGTATGTAACCTGAAGCGTATGTAACCTGAGGTACCACTGTACTGTGCTAGGGTACAGCAGTAGCAGAGGCTGTTATCCTACTTGTGGTCCTAAGGCCTCTGGCAAGTCTCTGTGGGAGACAAGATGCTAAACTCTAGTTCAGACTTCCTCAAACTCGGCCCTCCAGATGATCCCTAGCTAGCAGGACCAGTGGTCAGGGATGATGGGATTGTAGTCTCAAAACACCTGGAGGGCCAAGTTTGAAGAAGCCTGCTCTAGTTAGATATGGTCTGATCTAGCAAGGGGGTTCCTAATCTTTACAAATCTTCTGAATAGACTTGTGGCAAAAGAGGGGAGAAGTTTGTGAATTTAATACGGTTTTTTTTTTCTTTAAAGAAAAGTTAACTAAGAATCACTCAATGGTAGGATAGTGTTATGTGGGGTGGGGGTGGGGTGTAACCACTTCTTAAAACGTAACTGCTTAAGCCTTTATTTAAAATGAATTTACTTTTTAATGCAATAGACAGTTAATCTGTGGAACTCATTGGTACAAGACGTTTTACCTGTGAATACTGTAACAGGAAATGGTTAGACTTAATAAAAAGTGAGCCTGCTAACGATCGTGCCAGTGGCATCATAGATCAAGTTTCATGACCCACCCAGCAGAACTAGCAAAAATGCGAGAGTGAAGCATACGAGAGACCTGTGAATCATGAGTGCTCAAAGAGTTGTGTTAATAACAATAAAGAATTACTGCTAGGAGTTTATAGGCTGGTCTGGTAGGTTGCTGGAATCGTAATTTGTGGCTAAATGAGCCATAGTTTTGAGCCATAATGACACCCCTTAGGTGTCCATTACTTTGTATTTTCCAATTTTGGCTGGAAACTCGCACCCATAATGAAAGCTAATATGTACGAAGAGGAACTCCAGAAACCTCCACCCCAGACACATCTTAAAGTGATACATCTCCTGAAAATCATTTAAGTGATTCATTTGGAAAGGGCAGTGGCACAGCTTTGAGTTTGTGGTGCAGTATAGTAAATACTAAAATTCCCTCCCAGAGTGTATTGGAGCACATCTGCATGGCTTTGTACAGCTCTGCTTCTAGCTAGGATTTCACTTTAGCCCTGCCTCTCACAGTCTGGTCTGGGGAGTTGATTGCTGCCTTCCTGTCTCGCCCTCCCCCAACTCCATGCATGCCTCTGGTTAGACCCCTCCTATGCCATTTCCTCAGTGCTGCGGCTGAGTGGTGTTACCACTTTAGGTTAGGTCAGATTAGTCATGTTTTTTTGGACACCTACCACTTTTTAGAAAGGTATTTTAGCAACACTTCTCCAATGCAGTTGCCGCCGCCTTGCTGGAAATAGAACTCTGTTGCTTTTTTGAAATGTTAGGCACTTCATTTTTCAAAGTTTAGAACAAGTTCTGAAAGCGTGTATAACTATGGGGGGGGGGACGGACATCCCACATCTCAAATTCTGGTTCACAAGACAGATTGATAACGGCAAACTCATATAGTAAATTTGCCGTTCTATCTACGGATGCTCATGATGTTTTCAAATATTTGTTCTTGTTTGTTTTTGAGAGAGATTAGAGAGAAAATTCGAGACACCAGTGACTGGAAAGCCTTTGACGTAATTTAAATATTGATGGTTGTTTTCCAGCATGTGAATTCCATCAGTATATTCTTTAGTAAAGATTGCCTGTAATGTTAGGTAATGCCCTGGGAGGGCATGGCGATTTACATGAAATTTAACTTGGAACCTAACATTTACACTTGGGCAAAGACAAACCCAGCCTAATGTGTTACTAAATCCTGTAAATAGATGTATAATTTTCAAGTGATGCCATTCAGAAGAAGAATGGGAAGAGTGATAGAATGAGAGAAGGCTTTGTTGAGGGTCTGTTTTTAAAGATGTGGGGGAAACCCCCCCCCATCTCCTTCCGAACTCTAAAATATCAAGGGCAGCAAAGGGCAAAGATGATACAGCAGAAAGAAGCACAAGGGAACTGCAGGACTGCATTTCCATCCCCTCAACTCAGTTTCAAGTAGCTTTTGGGACACTGCAAGAAATACTTAAATAATTGGGAGAAAGTAAAGTGGAGTAGGAACTTTGCAAAAGTTAAAGTGTATCTGGGACACATCCTATTTTCAAATTTTACCTCCTGCTCCACATTTGCCCTTGATTGCAGTTGGGTAGCTGTAACATTCCTGAAAATTTTGTGCTAACTGCATGAAAGCTCAACTTTGCCAATTCTGTGCTGCTCTCATGAAACACTTGCAGTGTGGCTCTCAGCACCAAATGCAAGGATCCTTTTGAATTTTGATTGTTAGGGAACAGGCCTGTTGAATTCAAGTCCAGTGCTATTAATGGGACTACTCAAGACTTTGGATATCACACATAGACTGCAGCCTATTTGAACCTTATTGGATCAGGGTGACTAAATGTAAGTTTCCTTTATTTTCTTGGTGGTTGCTTCCATTTGCACACATCTAATGTGTGTCTGCCTTGAAATAGTCATTTGGGCCTCATTGAACTTGATGGATGTGCCTCTCTCTGCTGCTGCTGCTGCTACTACTAGTTTCACACACATCGTATCAAATTAGAGCTGGGTTTAAGACCGATATATTTAAGATCTAGGGATGTAAAGCACTGGATAACAACAGTTCTTTAGCACAGGGACTCTAACTAAATTAATTGTAGTGTTCTTCCTTTACAAGTTAATTTACAAGCTCATAACCGCAATACCCCCACGAACGCCTCTTCCCATGTGAACCAATCCAGACCCTGTGATCATCATCTGAGCCCTTCTTTGTGTGCCTCCTCCATCAGAGGTCCAGAGGGTGGCAACACAAGAACGGGCCTTTTCTGCAGTGCCCCCTCCATTTGTGAAATGCTTTCTTCAGAGAGGCTTGCCTGGTGCCTTCACTATGCATCTTTAGACGTCGGACAAAAATATTTCTCTTTAACCAGGCCCTTGGTTGATTAATATTCTTTGGCCTTTTAAATGTGTTTGTGGGAGGGGGGTTATTTCTTTGTTTTTGTTTTATTATGTATTTTGTGTTGTGCGGCTTGTTGGCAGTCTGGGTGGGGCTTGCTGCGCCCCCACTTCTCCGATGTATCAGCTGTCCCTGTTTAGGATTATAAACATCTGGAATCTGTTACTACTAAGGGTGACTGAAGTAATGGAAAAACTACTAAATCGGTTTCCTCTTCTCTGCTTCCCCCTTCGGATTTTCAGGATTTTGACAAAGAAGCAGGAAGGTAAATATGAAAGAGGGCATGCTGATTCAGATTGCCCTGTTCTGCTTCTAAAAAGCTTAATGTGGTAGTAAGAGCACAGAAATATCATTCTTGGACAGTTACACTTTGGCTGATTTCTTTCCCTTCATTCATTTTGCTTACTATCACTATTTTACTCTAATCTTCTTTCCCCTCCCTCTCCCTCTCAAGCCGAGAATAGCAACCCTATTCTGAAAGTCATGCTGTTGTTGATGAGACTTGGGATGGAAAAAAGTTCTGATTAGCAATTTATAGCTGTCATTCCAAAACGGTTTGCTGCCATTAGAGAACTGCTACGTAGTGCACCATGAGACTAAATTAAACAAAGGCTCTGGTGAGCCCAAAATATCAGCCTTGGAGTAAGTGCATATTGCACCTATGTTTTGGCCTTAGAACATTTCTAACACATCCTCACCGGGGGCGTGGGGAGGTAATTTTTTCCCCTATTGCAGCATTGTAATTAGAGTATGCAATCACACCCAATACAGAAATGCAGCAGGATTACCGCTTTCAGAGGAGGCTGTGTATGAAATACAAGTGTGAAAATTGCCTTACATTGAGAGACCAAAGCTCAGTACAGTCGTACCTTGGATCCCGAACGCCTTGCGAGTTGAACGTTTTGGCTCCTGAATGCCACAAAACAGGAAGTGAGTGCAGGAGCTTCCTGCAGCCAATCGGAAGCCACGCCTTGGTTTTCGATCATTTTGGAAGTCGAGCGGACTTCCGGAATGGATTCTGTTCGACTTCCAAGGTACCACTGTATCATCTATACCGGCTGACAGCACATCACCACAATTTTAGAGAGAGTTCTTTCCCAGCCCTTGAATCTTCTGTGCTTTAGCACTGAGCTATTATCTTTCCTTAAAGGATGGGGGGCTCCTTTGAGGTGAGAATTACTTATTAGTTTGGATCCCAGGATAACTTGACAGGAAGTTGACAGGAAAGGTTCCCATGCTCCATCTCACCAACCCCTAACCCTATGGATAGGTATTTTGGGGGTCGTGAGTAGTTGCAGAGGGGAAGAGGAGACAGGAGACTTACTTTCTTTGGGCTTCCTTAAATTAGCTTATCTTAAGATTTAAGGCAATGGCTTCCATTTTAAATCAGAAAAAAGGTGGCGTGGCTTTTATCTTTGAGGAACATATTGATACGAGAAACTCACTTTGGGAGGCTATTTCTTTAAAATCTCACATAACAATATTTGTTGCCTGTTGCTGGTGAAGAATTGTGAATTTAATCTTGCTGGAGGTTTTAATTAAATTTGTACATATTGTGAATCATAACACTACTTTTGGTGAGGGCAAAGTTTGTATATCTGTGTCCCATGGTTTTCTATGAAAATGTTATACTTTAGTCTGGCTAATGGTGAACAAATGGCTATGTATTGAATAAAATCATGTTTACATGGCCGAGTTTTCCATTCAGAAAGTTTCAATTTTTTTTTAAAAAAAACCTTTATTCTATCAGTTGTTTAAAGTATTTTAATAGTCAATACCTTGAGAAATTTATGAGCAGAGTTACGAAACTTATCATCTTCCTGGGAAGAAGGGTTATTTTCAATCTCGTTTTTTTTCTTTCAAGACTTCTGTCTAGCACCCTTGCCTTTCATAATGATAAACAAGGATACTTTGCTGAATGGAGAAATAAGATTGCAGTGTACAGAAGAGATGTAAGTGATGAATTAAAAAAACTAGATGAGACATGAGAACATTCTCAAACTGAACACACCTAACAGAGATGTACTTGCTTTGGTTTTAACACCGCAGAATGTAAATATTTCTGCAGTCCTTTTGAACACCTACAAAATGGCAGCATGTTCCTTAATTCATAATCAAAAACTGCTATTACCCAAACTCTGAAAACAGCAGCACATTCTTATGGACCTGTTTGGTAGCAAAAAAGCCCCAAGGAAACCAATTTGTTGATAAAGCTGCATGTTAGTTTTGTGTTCTTCTCCAAAGGTCCGTTTCATGTTTCCCTGTTGAAGGATTTTATATCATAAGATCAGCCGACTCATGCCGCATGGAATACCTTGCGCAGTCTTAAAACCAGCGTTCTGCAAGGGGAGCAGCAGGAAGAGTGTAGCTCAATAAGGTCTGGCTAAACCAAGGCTCAGGCTTTCAATAGCAACAGGCCAGTCTTCTGCTTAAAAATGAATAAAACCTAGGCCTTCGATGGACGTTTTCAAAGGGCAACTGCTTTCAAGGAAATAATGATTTCTGGTGAGCAGAAGCACTTATGTAAGTCTCCAGCGGCATGGCGAGAGGTGGGGTGTGTGCTGCTGCATCTGCTTTTGGCTGGGTAGGATTATGGCCATTTTCTGTAGGCTGCTAGCAGCTCTCTGGCTGTGATGTAATGGTGGTTGCAGCAAAGGTGCTGTTCTTCACTGTGGCCTATAGGAGTCATAACGTTTGGCTGATCTCTCGCCTGCCTCCCAACACAAGGCATTTTCGCTCCACTCTCAGCGCACCGCACCTCCCCCAACTCTCTCCACAGAGCTTTTCCCTGAGGCAAATTTCTTGCTGTCTGGAGTATCAAATATGCACAGGCACTTTCCTCCCCTTTCTCTCCCTCCCTCCAAAGGATTCCCCAGTGTGGTGGTTGTAAGGCGCAAGCAATACCTTGAAAAGCCACTCAACTTTGCTCAGGTTCTCTTTTTTTCCCTGTGGTGTGGGTTTGTCTGCTTTGCTTCATTCAACTTTGTACATCTATACAAACAGTAGCTCCGCATAAGCTAGAAGCACTCTCTTGCCATTCCATATTTTTTTTCCTGTGGTGAAAATGCAACATGAGCAGATGGCAAGTATTAACACACAAAACACAATCCTTGCCCCTAGACGCTGATTTTAACAATGATGTAGGCTTCTGTCATGGACTTGCAGCTAGTTAAGTAGTGTTTACAAGTTAATGAATTTGTTCCACTTGAAATATCTGATATGTGCTGAGGTTCGGCGATCAATGAGTCCTTGAGGAATAACTGAGGAGTGTGAAGTTTTGGAACCAGCTCCTCCCCCTCCTCTCAACGCATTCATTTGTCCACAATGTAAATTACCCACTTTTAATAAGGAGATGAAAATTAATAAGGGTGTGCAAAACCTGTTCCTTTTATTTCCACAGCCTTTTCTGCTTTCATGTCTCTTAGCATCACGCGATTGTGACACTTGTCCACAAAAGTGGCTATGCCGTTTTCACAAAGTAGATTTCAATCATTAATGTGCATCACATATGCTTGTCATGTTGCCCATTCAAAAACACAGCACCGTAATTTAATACAGATCTTTATCATTGTTAGCACTGCAGGTGCAGTTGACACAAATGCACAACAGCTTGCACGATGAAGCTGCCTCTTTTATTTTTTTCTTTCTTTTTTTACAGATCTGGTAATATTTGTAATACCTGCTGCCATTTGGGGAAAGTGGATGTGCAGTTTTGTTGTTCACCCCGAAATTGCAAATATTCACAGCATTCCAAAACACAATAAAAAATAGAGAGCAGCTGTGCATGGCTTCCTGTACCCTAAGCTGTTATAAATCTTGCAGTGATTGGGCTCTTAGCAAATGCAGATTAAATACTATTATCATAACACGGCCCTGTATCTGATGATGTGCTTTCTTATTTTTGATATGTTCAACTGACAAGTTCTAAACATGAAGGCACTGAATAGTGTACATTGTTATTGACTGGGCTGACAACAATCATATTTTGGAAATATTTTATGGATGGTCCCATCACAAACTTTTCAGATATCAGGGATTTGGAAACATGGACTTCTTTGATATTTGTCTCCTTTATTCTAGCTAGTTTTTATTCAAGAAAAAGTAGAAATAGTGCTCAGAAGCCTAGCCCCTAGTTTAAAAAGGGTGCGTTTCTCTTATATTCATGCTTAAACTGAGGCAAACCTTTGGCAAAACAGAGGGTTGATATATGAAACAACAGGCAGGCAGTGGCCTACCATACAAATACTTCCTTCTGAAGAAAGTAATTGTTCATAGTTGAATGGGTAATTTTATGAAAATGTCAACCTACAGACTCATCTTTCATTTTCATATATAGCTAACTTGTTCAATATAATTTTCCAAAGTTTCATTATCTGGCAAACAGTTTTTTCAAAATGGCGTTTTACACATGAGCAAAACAACCAGAAGCATGACATGCAAGATGACTCTGAATTTCTCTGTTCCCTCCTCCTAAAGTTCAGTTAAATATCTCTCCAATGAAATAGAGAATAGGTTAATGACCCTTTATTGTACTGACAGTTTGCTTTCTCATGTGGTGAATATGACAAGATTTTTTTTATGTTAGGAGCACAGTCAGCTGAACTTGGGAGAGTAAAACTTACTTTACTTGAGAAATTAAAGGAAATATCTATATGTATATTATGTCTATAACCTTATTCTCTTCTTTGATTTTCTTACCATTGAGAAAATGTGCAAACCACATTTGTTGTGACCAGCATGACACCACAATGGTGCAACTTAACATAGCATAAACATGATGGCATGTGTGTCATGTGAACCTCTTTTTAGGATTGTCATATTTTCTTCCTTGAGAATTAAATAATGGTTCGGGGAGCAGTCCTATGCACAAGCAACTAGTGAAAGGCATGTGGGGTAAGTTAAGGCAAAGTAAAGTAAAGTGCAGCAGACCCAAACTCTGTTCCATAGCAGGGCACAAGCCCAGCAGAAGGAAAACAAGTGAGCCTTCAAAATGGTCTTCTACTTTGGGTTGCCAAGTCACATGGCTGAGCTGGGCAGGCTTGAGATGCAGCCTAAGTCACCACTCTCGGGTCCTGTGCCTGCCACACCCCTGGAATGCCCTCCTTTTGGGACTTACACTGGCCTTGGCTCAGCCAGCTTCAACTTAGATGGCTGAGCCCTGATTAGCAAATTAAGCCAATGTATCTTTGGCTGAGCCAGGGTCAAGGACTTGATGCTGATGGAGATCCTCTGCATCCCAGTCTGCTCATTCCAGTCAATCTTGCCATAGGATTGTCCCCAAAGCCTATTATATGTACCATTCCATCAACGCAGAGCATCTTTCGGAAAAAAAGAGACAGGTGCCTGCCTTCAAGAAACTTACAGTCTGAAAGACAAGTCAGACAAGGGAGGTGGGCATATGTTGTTGCTTTTTGAAGAAAGGTAATATAATTATGTGTTGATATACAGTTGTACCTTGGAAGTTGAACGGAATCTGTTCCGGAAGTCCGTTCGACTTCCAAAACGTTTGGAAAACAAAGCGTGGCTTCTGATTGGCTGCAGGAAGCTCCTGCAGCCAATTGGAAGCCCTGTCAGATGTTTGGGTTCCAAAGAACGTTCGCAAACCGGAACACTCACTTCCAGGTTTGTGGCTTTCGGGAGCCAAAACGTCTGAGTACCAAGGCGTTTGGGAGCCAGGGTACAACTGTATTTAGTAATCAGACTCCTTCTTTAGGTTAAGTATCTGTTACCTCAACCTCGGTATGGGTTAGAAAAGTGTAGAATTTATATTTCTGTGCTATTTATCCACCCGTTTTCTTGAAGCATGTGGAAGCTTCTACCAGCTTTCCCCCAGATGGATCAAGGAGGCAGGCTCATCTTGAATGGCTCTCCCTAGCCAAGGTGAATAGGTGGGATCATGTAGAGAAGGAACCTTCTTGGCTCCATGGACCAGATCCCTAAAAGGATCTGCCTCCTGGACCAAAGTTGATGTCAAAATTCCATTCGCTCAGGCTTAAAGAGGGTGGAAAAGAAGGCTTTGGGATACATTAAGATCAAAGGAAGATCAGATTTAAGGGGAAGGGAAAAGACTTCCTCCCACAACCTTTGGTTTGGACGCATCCTTTACGTTTTCTTTACCCGCTGATTGTTATCATTATGCATTTCCTGTGAACCAAACAAATGGCACAACTTGTATGTTTTTAACGTTGTACACCGCCCTGAGATCTTTTGATAAAGGACAGAATATAAATGGAAACAACAACAACAACAACATAGATTGATCAGAACAAACTACAGTCGTTTTTAGCAAACTATTAAAGTCTAAAAACTTGAGTCAGTACGTTCACACGTGGGTATAATTACATTTTCCTGCATGGATTACAGGCCATTCCTTACTGCACTGCAATCTAAGCTTTTGCCCTAGTCGCTCTTAAGTAGCTCATTTCAAATAATCGGGCGCTAATAGGCTATTTCAGAATGGTTGTTGGTAGATGAACATTCCTGCTAACAGAAGCAGTTGAATATCCAACGATCCCGTTGCCGCAACGGCAGCTTTGCTGCGCATTCTGCTCCGGTTGAGTGTTAAACCGCCTTTACTTCTTTGCCCTCGTGCAATTGCCCTTAACCTGCAGAACACCGAGGCTCCTGTTGCCTCTAATTCGACAAGAAAGGTGTGCGCATTTTGTGTGTTTGTGTGTGTTCTCTCCTGGCCAGTAGGAGCGAAGCTTTCCTGGCCTGCCGGGAAAATTCCAGCTATTTCTCTTTGCAGTTGCTGTGGCCAGCGGTTGCTATTACACAGTGCTTCACTGTAGTTTACCTAGCAGAGCTCAGCCTGCAGGAGTCGCCATGATTACTGCAGCTTCTCTTTCTGGCTGCCCATCCCCCATCCATGCTGCAGTGCCAGTTCTATGGTGAGAGAGAGAGAGAGAGAGAGAGAGTTTTCACATAGTCATACACAAGACTATTTTTATTCCCTCTTAGCTGGCTATGCTATTGCCATGTTGAATAGGCTTTTTTTTCTCCCCAGGATCTGTGCACCAATATTACCTTCCCTGCTACCCCAAAAAAGTTATATGGACCCCTGGGGTGTGGGTTGCAGCTGTTTAACCCTTTACTTGACAAACAGTTCTCCATTATTTCAGGGTGCGAGTTTTCTGCCTTTCTTGGAAATCAGGATGGTTTTGAGGCCACACACTGACCTTTTTGTATTACCCCCCTCCCTTTTGGGTTCAAGTAGCAGAGTTTGTTTGCACAAGTGGCTCCTTTTCATAGTGGTGTAGCGCATGGTTGGCTTGTTTTTCATTTGAAGTTAGCATTTTTCCTGCATTTGACTCCAGATTCTGGGTCATGCATTCATGTCTTATCTATAACTGGAGCGGGGATTGTAGCCTCCCTGAACTTAGTTTCCCCTCTGTGTGTAAATGTGGAGAATAGTGGTCTGCCTCCTGGTGCTGTTAATTGAGACTTTTCATTAATTGACTACCTCTGGCATCAGCTGGGAAACTGCAGCTCTGCAGCTGTCTGCCATTGTGGATACCACAGTCGCAGCAGTGGGTATAAGAATAGCCCTCCACTTGGGGGACCATGCAGCAGATGAAGCATGTTAAAGCGCTTTTTGATTTGGACCTCAGCGTTTTCTTTTCTTCTTCCTTTCAGCGCAAGTGTGTCGTGTTCTGAGGCAGCGTTGCACAGTCTGTGTTAGAAACTAGAGCAAAATGCCCTTGCATGAAGCCCAGAGTGCCAGCAGATACAGACTGTCAAGTTGATCACAAACAGCAGATAGAAAACAAGCAGAGGCCCTCATTTATAGACATGTCGCTTCTGGCAACTTCATATAGGAAAGCTTAGCTAAGTTTGTGGCTGAAAAGAGGAGAAGCCAGGGATCTTGAGCTGAGCAGAGGTCCCTAATGTCATAAGGACTGCCACATTGATCCCCAATTTCAGGTTTAGGGCTGTGTGTATTATATATATGTTTTGTGATTTCAAGTATAGACTCTAGCATCTGGTGCCTTTATGGTTTCAGAGTAACCATCTAGCCCTCAAAAGTCTAGAACTATGTGAGAAGTGTCTTAATGAAGGCTCCTTAATTGCTATGGAGATGAGCTCAGTTCTGTGTAGTCAGGCGGTGGCTGGTGTTTTCCATGGCACCTGTCTCCTACCCATGCAGCCAGTCTCTATGCCACTATTTCACATTCTCTGCCTCCAATACACATATGAAGCCCCCCTTTTTTTCTCTGCTATGGGCGGAGGAGGATTTATTATTATTATTATTATTATTAAGGGGGGAAAACCCTTTCTTTTCCATTTCCTTCCCCCATTCCCCATTCAAGCCTCATAAGGAAGTCAGGGGGTGTGACCCTTAGGAACTTAAAATCCCAAACTGTATATCTTCTAAACTCATATTCCAAGTAGAAAAGGGTCATTGATATAATTTAAAGAATATATCATTGTTTACTGCTCATAAAGACGCTATGCTTATTCAGGATGACTCGTTTAGCCTACCCTTACTGTGATCCTTAATGCTATATACTATTAAAGTGTTGGGTGGTTGGTTATATATCCAAATTTACTGGGTGATGGAGATGCTCATAACCCGTTGATTTTTCTCCTCCAAGCACAAGTTTCTCCTGATTTTGCATGCCCAGAAAGGGCTCAGGTTACAACTTTTGTGTCCAGTGCATTGGGCTTTAGCATGGCACCAAAATTCTCTTCCATGGCACCCACTTTCTGCCTATCTGTGCCACTACTTTTTATATGTGCTGAAGTAAATCTGCATTTCCCTTTGCTAAGTACTCAGAAGGCCTCTTCTTGGCAGGTTGCCAACTCCCAAGCTGTTTGTGCCATTAGTCTCTGACTCCACCTACACTGAGGTTCTTTGTAGAATGCAGTTCATGGGCAGTGGTTATACAGGCCCTTCAGAATCTGGAAACGTAGGAAGGAATTTTAACAATGCCTAGTCAAGGACCAAGCTACATGTTACTTTGGCAGATGCTTGATTCCAGACCTGCATTTTCTGAGATCATGTGGGGCCAGAATATTGAAACTTTCTCTCTGCCTGCCCATGTTTTCTCTGCAAGTTCCTCTCCCTTGAGTTCACAACCAGCGACACTTTTTGATCTTTGGGCCTAGCTTAAGGGAGAAGGGAATGGTGTGTGTGTGTGTGTGTGTGTGTGTGTGTGTGTGTGTGTCTGTGAAAACAGCTGTGGGAGGAAGACACCTTTGTAGAGAATTAGTCATGAGCAGAAGTCACATGAAGCACCTCCTATCTGCTGATGCTTTCCTATAAATGTAGAATAGAATCATAGAATCATAGAGTTGGAAGAGACCACAAGGGCCATCGAGTCCAACCCCCTGCCAAGCAGGAAACACCATCAGAGCACTCCTGACATATGGTTGTCAAGCCTCTGCTTAAAGACCTCCAAAGAAGGAGACTCCACCACACTCCTTGGCAGCAAATTCCACTGTCGAACAGCTCTTACTGTCAGGAAGTTCTTCCTAATGTTTAGGTGGAATCTTCTTTCTTGTAGTTTGGAGCCATTGCTCCGTATCCGCTTCTCTGGAGCAGCAGAAAACAACCTTTCTCCCTCCTGCCACGTAGGGTTGGGAATCCCAAGGTTACCTTGGACTTATTTAAAATATTGATATCCCAACTTTCTGACAACAGGCTTCCAAACCAGCTGATAAAGGAAAATTAACTCAATATTAACACATTTTCCCTTTTTGAAGCCAGTGACTAATGAAGACACAGAGACAGATGCTGTAAGAATTCCCCTCTCCCCACTTCTTTGGTGTTTCTTACAAACTACTGTCGACTCAGGGGAAATCCAACGCAAAAGTGCTAGGAGTCTGACCCTCTAAACATAGAAATAGATGTTGGGTATGCATTCCTTTTGTATTAGTGTGTTTTTTGTTTTAAAAAGCCACTTGCCCCACAAACACAGATTGTGATATTGAAAGTATGGAATTGTTCTTCTTGATTGAGCTTTGGTCTTAAAACAGAAGTATGAGGAGTGTTATATGGTGAAGCAGATAATCTTGTCTAACCCTAGAATGGTGGTTATGTAGACAGCAAAACCTGCTGATTTTGTGCAGATCATCTGTGATGTGGCCTCTCACCTTTTTTTAACAATTGGCCTAGTGCTGCTTGCTGTCACTTTGTGCTGTTAACAGACCTGCCTCTGCCAAGGTGCCCCATGTATGTTTTATTCTTTGCTTCTGTTGAGCAGCTATTAGACTGTGAACCCCAGGAGAAATAGGAACTAATCTTTCCAGCTGCTTGGACCTCAGTATGGATGTAACTTTGAAAATACGGTTCCCTTGTTAGTCTTATCAAGTGAGCACCAGTTCACTGTGATTGAATACAGCGTAGGTATTTTATCTTTGTTTCTCCATGTTCTTAGCTTCTCAAGAAGCAGTGTTTGGGAGTAGAGATGAACAAAATGGAAAGTGAAAGCTATTAAGTAGTGTATAGGCTCCTAGAAAATGTTTCACACTTCGAGAACATGAGTATTTGTGGGCAAATAATCCTTTTATCTGCCTTAATTTAGCCTGGCACCAGAAGTCTAGGGGTCCTAAGACAGTTGGGCAACACCATGGCTGGCACACCAACATTAAAAAATCCCATCTGTCTGAATTGCCCCATGGTACTGTTTGACAAACTACTTTCCTATCAGAGTATCTTTAGAAAAAATACTAGTTTAGACTCAGCGTCTCTCTTTGGAGTGGTCTTCAAGAATACCACTCTCATGCCCTTCCTGACTGAACTTCTTAGCCCGTAGATAACAATTTCATTGATACGTCCCAAGCAAATTGTCTCATAGCAGAAGGTATGAAAGATTTCAACAGTTTGGTGTTTATGGGTTATAGGCAAGCTTGGAAGACAGTGGATTCTTAGTTGACAGTTCCAGAATGTGTGGATAATATATATTAACCCACCACTGCTTGAACAGTATCAACAGAGAGTGCATTGCAGAGGTAACCCTCGATTATACAAACTTGGATAGTAATTTATGGGATGGTGATATATTATTAATAATAATAATTCAATTTATATGCTGCCCTATACCCAGAGATCTCATTTATTCTATAAATAAATCTGCCATAGAAGCTTTAGCTAAGATTCCTGCATTGCAGGGGGTTGGACTAGATGACCATTGGGTCCCTTCCAACTCTACAATTCTATGAAATAATAATACAGTGGTGCCCTGCAAGACGAATGCCTCGCAAGATGGAAAACCTGCTAGACGAAAGGGTTTTCCGTTTTGGAGGTGCTTCGCAAAACGAATTTCCTATGGGCTTGCTTCGCAAGACAAAAATGTCTTGCGAGTTCCTGCGGGTTTTTTCCCCTTTCCTCCCCTTTTTCTAAGCCGCTAAGCCACTTATCAGCTGATCCGCTAAGCCGCTAAAAGCGCTAATCTGCTAAGCCGTCAATGGGCTTGCTTCGCAAGACGAAAAAAACGCTAGATGAAGAGACTCGCGGAACGGATTAATTTCGTCTTGCGAGGCACCACTGTAATAAAAAAGATACAAGGAATGGCTTTTACAATGGCCCATATAGTGTAATATTGACTCTGATGGCTATCAGCAACATTGGCATCTCAGGCAGAAGTACCTCTCTCCCTCCCCCTCCCCTCCCCAAATTCCTGGTGGTAAAAGTGTGAATTCTGCCCCTGTGGCTGCTGAGAGGCAGGCAAGAGGGCAATGATGTGCTGGACTAGCAGGGGGCCTGGACTGCAAGCTTTCATGCTATTATTAAAAAGGTGAAGTCACTAGGCTTAGGGGAAGATTTAAAGAAAAGTGTGCAGGCAAACTTCTGAGTGATTTGTGTGAGATGAGTTAGGCTCGCTGCTCCCACCTTTCATTGTCTTTAGCTAATGGATGCTTGGACATCAGGTGGTTGGAATGCCTGGGATATTAAAGAGCTGCTGTTTCCCCATCAAGTACAATTTTTTATTTCCTGGTTGTGGCTCATTTTCTTCCCTTTGAAACCTCTGCAGTTTAAAGATCTACTATTTCCCCTCATCTTCCTTTGCCCTTTAGCAGGACTTACTCCCAGATAAGTGGGTACAGGATTGCGGTCTTGGCTTTCCTCTAAGGGGCAAAAGGGTTCAGTATTACTACAAAGCAGAACTTATAGTTCTAAAGTTATGCTATAAAGAAAGGCATATAATATTAATAATTCTAACAAAAAAATTTAATCTAACATTTTTAAAATCCTATGGCTTTGACACTGGAAAAGTAGGGGTAGCTTTTATTTTTTTAGCAAGTTATTAGGAAATATGTTGATCAGATGTGCTTTTCTTTCCTCTATTTTACCAGTAAAGGGCGAATAGTAAAAACTAAAAAGCAGAGTGTTTTGCTTTCCTTGGTCTCCCAACACCAGTGACTGGCCTAAGGTGACTCCTCTTAGGAATCAGTCTCCTGTGCACACCAACCTGAGAATAAGCTCAGCTGAATACAAGTGGGACTTCTGCATCTTAGTAAACACACAATAACCAGGTCAGATTAAGTTTGCTTGAAGTCTTGGAGCTTCATGGGTGGAGGGTAAAAAAACACTCCCTAGTACAAAGAAGCATCTGTCTGGTTAAAAGGACTTAAATTAGATGCCTGTGATACAGAGTGTAGGCCTAACCGGTTCTACTCAGAAGTAAATCCTGTTGAAGCTAGTGGCGCTTCCTCCCAGTTAAGCAGGGCTAGAATTGCAGCCATTGTATGCCTCCTCCTGTTATGAGAGTTGGTGGCTGGTTCATGGCAGAAAGTTTACAATGTGAAACTGTGTTTGCTCACTGTTGTTTCTCAAGGTTGACAAGCTGGTTTTTAGTTGTGCTCTGCTGTACAGTATCACAAGTGGAATGTAGCAATCGGGGGGGGGGGGCGTGCTAATTTACCTGGCTTTGTTTTTTATTTCTGGTGTCTCATCACCTTTTTTGTCTGTGGATACTATATCACACATATACAGTTATTTTAAAAAAAATGTATTACCAGGTTGCCCAAATGGTTTGTTGTTTTTTCTCTTTACTTGTTCTTTGCATTTTTTAGGGTGGAAAGCAGGGCTCCTGAGCCTTTAGCAGCAGTGTGGCAAGCACAAATTAGGCAAAGAGAACCTTTTCTGGTATGGAAATCAAATTTTGGGGATTCACCTGTCAACATTGTGTCTACCAAAGCAATTCCTTCTGTGTGGCCCAGTTCCACCCGCAAAAGCGGGTGCAAATTTGCATATGGCAAATAATATGCAAACCATTTGTGAATGCAGAAAATGCAATCCATGTACAGTGTACTGGGCCCAGAAAAGCCTTTTGGCACTCATTCTACCAGTTGGCTTACCTTACATGAGGGTGGGAACAAGCAGCCCTCTAGATGTTGGACTACAATTCCCATCATCCATCCCTGACCATTGGCTGCACTGGCTGATGAAATGCCAGCAACAGAGGGAGGAGTCACCTGTAGGCCAGTGCTGCTTTAAGATGGATAGGTAACAAAATGCATCCACTCCCTTCAACTTGCTAGAAGGATAAGGAAGCTGGACCAGCAGAATGAAACTATGGTCAACTGGTAACCTTAATGCTTTAATGAAAAGAACGATGTGATCTTTAGGCAATAAGGCGGCTAGTGCCCAATCTTATTGTTTGAACACAAAAATAGCATTACAAAGAAAAAAAACTTATTCCACCTATTGCTCAGCTCCTGAGCAGCAGTACTGCTGCTTTTCAGAGAGAATGGCCAGCTTGCTTTGAAGAGGAGGGAGCCTGGGAGCCGCTGCTCATCTCCATTTCCTTCACTTCAGAAGCTACACAGGGCTCCCTGTCCTTTCCATGTTCTTCTGATCTGAGCTGCTCCCCTTTGGGTGCAGACACTGGTCACACTCCAAACTTGGGCCTCCGGAGGGGAAGGGGAAGTGCGCTGGCGTCCTTTATCACATTTAATTAAGCCTCAATACTGCAGAGGTGCTCTTTCCACATTTTTGATCCGGCACCTCGGTGGAAAGGAGGGCTGCATGGAAGGGAAAAAGCCGATACCAGCAATCCTCCCATGCACTTGCTGACTCTGAGTCACCAAGAGAAAACGTCAGGAGGAAGCCACTAGATGCTGGTTTCAGTGCTGATGTGCAACAGCCTTCACTGTGCTGTGGCGCGATGCCATTTTGAGGCTGATGAGCCAGGGGTGGGGGTGTTGGCTCTCAAACTGTGTGACGGAGATGTGCCACTATCAGTTAAACCTCCTCTGCAGCATTTCAGGGAGGCTCTGTGCAATGATGGGAAGTGCAGTCATGCAATGCGAAAGGCAGGTTGCCGTGACGGAGCACCTTTGCCTCGCCACGGATGCAAAAGCTGGAGATCAGCAAAGAGCTGCAAAGGAACTGCAGTGCTCACCAGCCTTTTTGGCTCTGGTGCCAGCCCCTTGCCTTCCTGCGCCGCGTTGAAGGTTTCTTGCCAAGCACGAGAAACTAACTATACCAGAAGGCGGCCATCTGAATTCAGGAACGCGCTCAGGCTTTGGAGGTGCAACCAAACATAGCCAGTGTCTCTGTCAGAAAGGGTCTCACTCTCTGATGCACAAATGAAATAAAGCTACCTGCTGGGCTGGGCACTTAGGTGAGGTCCTTGGTGTCACTTTGCTACAATGGAGATACTTCTCCAGAAGTTAAAACTGTCCCACTCTGGAACCACCGGAGAAGAGGCCATTATCCATTTCCCTTGTAAGGTTGGGAATGTTATTCAAGCAGTCACCTACCTTGCCACAGCTACGATTTCCTTACTACAGTGGGAGAGTCAAGTTTGATATCAACCTGTTCCAACTTTATAGCTGAATCAAATGCCTTAAATTCCACTGAGATGTGTAATCATTATGGACCTCTGGCTGTTAGGAGAGTGCTTCTGCATGGCTAAATGGAATTTCCCCCCCATCATGATAATAAAATATGGATTTTTTATTATTATTATTATACAGGTCTAGGATTTGTGGTAGTCTCCACCGACCTAGGGTGATGGGAATGGCGAAGTGAAATTCAGAATGAATTGCATTTTAAAAATATGTGATTGGGGTGAAATGCTAAGGGTTCTTGTAGAGGAAGCCATCAGTAACTAAAAGTTGAAGAGGAGACAGTAAAGATACAAAGGCCTTGTTGACTATTCATTCCTTTCCCCCTGCCCAGTTTCTGGAGGAGGAGATTAAGAATAGAAGACCCTCCCTAATAGGCTTTCACTGACAGCTGGCAGTATAGCAGATTTCACTACCTGGTGCCTCAGTTCTCTTGTCCTCAAGTATCTTGTTAAGCTTCTTTCTTGGGCTGAAGTTTCATAAAGTCTGAAAGCTGCAATGCTGAATCTAATTACTGGGAAGTCCAGCAAAACACAATTTCAGACTCAAATTTGCTATTTGAGCAGTGCACAAGAATTAGGAATCCCCCTCATCCTGTCAATCCAGAACCAGCCCCCTTCTAAACAGACTTACCCATCCTTTCAGTTTTATATGTAAATGAAAGCTGAAGAGTTTTGAGTTATTATAGAACAGAACAGAAACTTGTTTTTCTTTTCCTTCATAGGCAGATAGTGCTGGGGACAGACAACAGGGGAAGGCTATTGCCTTCATGCCCTGCTTGTGAGCTCAGTATCCGACTAGCCACATTTTAGGGGGAAAACATTAGGTTATATTAACCTGGTCTGATGAAGCTTGGCACTGTGACAAGGATGCAGATGCCCCACAGGCCAAGTTCAGAAAGTTATTAATTCCAAAGGGCCAGACTGAAATAAGGATGCATTGACTGCCATCAGTCAGTCCAGGCCTCACATGGTCCAGTTTGGGTATGGCTGTTTTTTTTTGGGGGGGGGATTAAGAGGAATATTTCATTCTGCTTCCAAGTCTGCCGGTGGGGGCATTAGAATCCGAAAAACCCATGTTTGCCAAGCTAATACAAACTCTACTTGCACCCGCCAGTTCTCTAGCAATCACTTCCCCCAAGTTACTTGCCTAAAAGCCAGAAAGGTCTTTCACTCACAGAAAGATTTCAGTGTTAATTTACTGTTTAAATGCTAGCACAGAATTGGAACATAGACCCGAGAGCTTAAATGTATTGAGTGTGATACATTTACAAAACAAAAGCTTCAAATGGTACAACATAACTCGATACACCCGCAGATTAAGAGGTAGGGCTGATACAAAGCAAAGGCAGCAAGATTTGAGGTGCTTGAAGGACTTGTCACCAGGATAGGTGCCATCTTCTTCTGCACCAAATCAAACGTAAGATTACTTGATTTTCAGTAATTTAACAAACGTTCAAAAGGTAATTCATCACAAAATTGGTTCTTCCCATGACCAGTAAAATCTGCAGGCAACTCAAACTTAGACTTTTATCAACTTTCGTTTGGATCTCATGCTGCTAACAGGACTAGAGCTGGGGTGTGTGTGTGTTTTAAAACAATTTTTACCATTAGTTTGTTGCAGCAATTGGAAATATTCAGAATTCCCAAATTTATTTTTGATGCTCAGAAGACCATTTCCACTTAGGTATTATGTACAATATACATTTAAATTTGATTTAATCTGTTAAGAGCAATTTAATTAAAATCTAATTCTTTGGCGACCAGCTGAGGGAGAACTAATGTCTTTCTTCTTTTTCAGAAACATGCCACAGCTTCGCAGCACACTTACAGCCTGCCAGAACTCTACAGAACTGAAGATTATTTTCCTATCAAATATATAGGGAGCAAGTACCAGAACCACTAAGGCTGCATTTAATCGTCTCTAGCATTTGAGAGAACTTGATCTGAACAGCTACAGGGATTGAGTAAAATAGATGTTAGACCAAAGAAGGGAAGAGTGGTAATATTTCTGCCTTTTTATCTTTCCCATGAGGGAGAAACTAATCCCCAGATTTGCTGGTTTTCAAGTATTGATGGTCCTTGCGCTATGACAAAAACGTTATACAGTCTTGTTGCTTTGCTTCCATTTGGCATTTGAGACAGGTTTATGTAAACAAAGCAGGAATAGCACATTTAAGATGTCAAAATTGGATGAAACTTACTTACCTTAAGTACCATGGATTGCAGCAAGAAGCTATTTTCCTACTCTGTGCCTAACTGCTACAATCTTTCATTTATACCAAGGCTGTTGCAGTGTAGAAATCCGATTTTGAAAGTTGCCTAATAAAGTGGCACAATCTTACTTACCTCCCCCCTTCCAAATAGCACATATATTCAAAATTCTTCTGAAATGTAACTTGAATGGTTTAGTTCTGGAAAATGCTTGTTATTGAACCACAGCATGTTCAAAACAAGCAAATTAAAATACGTAACGCGCACTAAAGAGACCATTGCATCCAGTGTCTTATTTTTGAGGCATGAACCTTTGGTTACAAGCTCAACTACAAAGGTGTAAGTGATCAGAAGCAGTACATATAAGCCATACGAGGCAGACTCCCCCATATGAAACAGGGTACTGCCCATGTACGGCAAGGTGAGGCTGCCTCAGGCAGAATCCACACAACAGCAGATCCCAGTGTAGATCTCTATTCCTGATACAGATCTTCACTCACCCTTCTTTCTGGCAGGCAGGGGGGCACCATTTTGTGGTTTAGCTCAGGTGCCAAGATGTCTTGGGCCAGCTCTCCATTAAATGTGATTTTAAAGCATTTTCTGATCCCTCTATACAAAGTACTTCACTAAAAGGGATGAAACGAATTAACACTCATTTTAACAAAGGCAGTTGATCAGCACATGGCCTTTGTGTGTATGGTTCTGCCTCTACTGAAATGAATGGCACTTCGAGGATGCCTAAATTCTGCCATGTAGCTAAAAACAAGCTGTGTATCTGCATTTATACAGTGTATGTACACAACTGTTGCTGCAGATATTGCGATTACTAGAGCCCATACCTTAGGATCTTCCAGCTCTTTCCATTGGTTTTGCTCACAACAGCAATGGACTGTTTAGAACATTTAAGACATGCACAACTAGCAATGCACATTGACACAACTATTACTAATTTCTGGAGATGTAGATTTTAGACTGCAGAAGTAAACGACTGTATCCTTTCGAGTGATCAATACTGAAGGCTATATTAAAAATATATGATCAGACTGCTGCAATCTATTGATTTTCATGAATGCAATATAAAATGAAAGCAATCTTGCTCATCCAAGGTTACCCAAGAGGGCTCACAAAAATGTCTTCTAGAATCATGTTGCCTACATCTGACGGAACACCTGGCTTCTTATTATAGTATCACGTGCACAAAATAAAAAACCTAGTGTGAAAACTTATAATCTCTTTTTGACATTGGTGCTGCATTACACACTCACAAATTATGCTGCAAATGTGAAGCAGTTATGGCGTAAACCAAAAATGAATCACAGAAAAGAGGTCCTGTTTAAGTAGTTTAGAACCTATGAAATGTTATGCAAGTACATGTGGCAGGTACATGGAATACATCCTATTAGCATATGGAATGCTGACACATTAGGGAGAACTCTAGCAAAAAGGATTAGGTTTTTTTGTTAAAAGGTTAAGAAGGAGTGAATACAAACAGTACCTGCTTCAAGGGCACCAGTGCAAATATTAGACTTTTATGTTCATGGCAGGCTGTGGCCTGGAATATGCAAGTTGGACCTAATTGCTTTGTGGTCGACTCCAAATACCTGATTAACTGACTGCCAGGAACTGCCAGCTTGTCTAATACCTTATATCCGTGAACTGGTAGGAAAAAAAACTTGCAAATATACAGACTAACTTACCCTCCTCTGCAAATGTAGTCGTCAATATATACCATCAGAACGTTTGTAAGGTTTCTTGTGAGCTTTTGCCTTATGAGTCCACCACTATCAGTTGCCCAGGTTGTATTCTTGCCACTTCCTGCTAGAACAAGATGCATCCTTGACTCCAGAACATCGCAACACAATGAAGCAAAACTAAGATGTTTAAAAAGCTTCTTTCCGCACAAGTGAGGTCTTAGAAAAAGGGGGAAACATTTACATTTTTCAATAACTGAGAAAATGAGTAAGCTGTGTCACTTGAACAGAATGCTCTCTGTTCAAACTGGGATGTTGGGAGTATTTTTTTCCTATGCCTATCATTAGGGGAAAATACATATCATTACGTATTCACTCCTAGTATGGAATAAGATGCCCCTGGTATATTACTTTTAACATTTGCTGATAAATGCATGAATTATATTAGAAATATGTGATATATGAACACTTTCCAAAGTTACAATGTTCACTACTACCTTGATTTATCTTCATGTTGCTCATCTGCCCCATCTTTAAGTATACATTTAACTTCGCCACAGAAAGCAATGGGACTTTGAAATGCTCAACTTTAAATTGGCTGTGCTGCATATTTGCACATCAGTTAACCTATATAGTCTTTTACATTTGTATTTGTCTATTACTTGATTGAGGCTCCATAGGATTCGTGTTCATATAGGCCACCTATTGTGATTTGTATGAGACTGCTCCAGGAGAAATCTTTCGTTTTCTCAAGGCATCATCATCCAAGATTGCTTCCTTTCAACAAAAGCCAACATAATGAAGCAGAGTTTTTAGAATGAGGGATGCAGACCTTGTAATAAAGCAAATGTTTACATTAAGCACAATACAGCAATTTATTTAGATGCTTAAATGAATACAAAGGGGAAATAAAGATCACAAATTATCCATACTACAACAATGTGTCATATATTAGATGGTATAAATGAATACAACACCATGTTGGTGTTAACTAAAGATAAAACTAAATATCCAAAAATGCAGCACTCATTTCCGTATGCTGCTTTAACACAGTACACTTTTATACAGATCTAAAAGGTGTCAAAATTAGTAGCTGCAAACTTGTTTCTTGCATGTGATTTTTTTTTTTTTTAGCTTAAAAGATTTCAGAAAATGGCTCTGAAATACATAGTCATCAGTTGTAATGTCAAGGATATTCAAGAACAAGAAAATTCTATAATACAATAGAGTCCAGATATACTTTTATGTTGCTGGCCTCTGTTTTGAGATTGTACAAGGTTATGTGCAAAAACTAAGTCTGTCAAAATTCTTACTATAGCAGTTTCAAGCTTTTTGCTAGGTAAACTAGATACAGCATTTATTACACAGCAGGGCAACACTAAAAAAAAAGGAAAAAAGAACCAAATCTATGATGGGTACACAAGAACAATAGCATAAGCATCACTTGAATAGGTCTAAAAGACTGTACAAATATACATTTCAACTATTCAGAATGATACATGAAAAAAAACAATTTCCCCAGAGTCCTACTATACACATTGAATTGGTAGCTCATATGTTGGCCCTAAAACTACCATGTGAAAAAGGGTAATGTTTAAAAAGACATACAGCTGAACATATACAGAGTGAAATATGTTGAAAATGCCAATAAAATAAAACCTTTGCTTTTCTTCAGTGAGCAACTGGAAGCCACCAACATATCCATTTTCACATTAAGTTACTGTGCTCGTCACAGCAGATACTCTCAAGTGAGATTTGCCAACAGCATACTTTGAAATAAGAACTGGAATCAGTGTGGCAGCCTCGCAGCCACTAACCAGGTGACCTTGCATTCAAAAGGCAGTACCAGTTTACAATGAACTTAGCAGTCATTCTGAAATGAAAATGTTTAGACGGTTGTCAAGTGGAAGATATGGAGTCTCGAGTTTTAACAGCTTATGCTTGCTGACTACTCAGCTCTACCCCAGTTAGGGTGCTGTGCATCGATTCCGTAACCCCATCAGTCACACTGTCAAACTGTTCTCCGTCCTCGCTGTCAATTGTGCTGTTCTGCCACTCCATCTGCTGATTTGACAAGCTCTCTTCGATTTCTGTTGCATTTTTCCACTGTGACTGGTCCTTGGACCAAAACTCGCCCACTTTTCCATAGGAACTATTCTTCCACTTTGACTGTTCTTCGTCACTCTCAGAGGCAGTACCTTTCGTTTCTGCAACTGGTTTACTATTAGTAGCATCTTCACTTTGGGATGATTCATCCGTCCACGTTTCTGGTTTCACTTCAGATGTATTATCTTCAAAGTCAGACACTTGCTGAGAACCAGGTACGCTTTCAGATGGCGATGCTTCTACTTTCCATTCAATGGGATCATCCTGATCTTCTTGGTCACCTTCACTGTCTGAACCTTCAGCTACCAGCTTTGTTGGTTCTTCTGCAGAGCTACTCTCCTTGTATTTTGGGTCTCCATCCTCCTTTTGGTCTATTTTTTCCGGAGACTCCAAAGTGGCTTCTTCAGTTGTCTCCTTAGATATGCTTTCATCCGGTGTCTCATTTATACTATTAATAGATGTTTTGCGACCAGAGTTAGACACAGATTCTGCAAATGGACTATTGCTTTCGTTGAACTCCTGTTCTATGTTCTCAAAACTGTCTGAGGAACTTTCATTATCTTTCTCTAGGTTTATCTTTTTATCAACAGTTTTGCTAGGATTGACTCTGGAATTCTCTTCGTCGTGGTTCTCAAACAACCACTCGGCATCAAAATCCATTTCGTGTTTAACCTTGTTCAGTTCTTTCATGTTGAAACCTAGCAAGACACCCAGTTTATACCTTTCACAATCTCTAACGCATTTCTTTCTTTTGTTGCTGAAGTGTGAAGCAATGTCGGATTTCCAAAGCCAGAGACTGGCAGCTAACTTTTCAATCTCCCTCCGACTGGGATACGGTTGCTTATTGAAATACTTGGTGAGAAATGTTTTCCTAGCTTCGTAAGAATCATCTTCATGACCCTTGGGATCTAAAGCCAGCACTACAGGTTCTTCAGGCTTCTCCTCAAAGATGGAAGGGGAATCGTCGTCATCCATTTTTCTTTTCTTCAGCAGAGAGAATTCCATGTGTTCATAAGTACGTTTCACAGGTCCTGCACCTGGAGACTGGTTTAGTCGGGAGGGAACATTACCTTTGTCTTGACCGTTCTGAGTCTTCCCCACACCCCTGCAGTGGACAAGGTGCAGGGTTATGGTTGAGGCAGTCATGTTACTCGTGTAGACTCCAAGGCAATGAATACATTTATATGTAAGCTTTTTCTCTACTGGATGAACTGTTTGAATAACTTGATGTCTCTCCCTTAAGTGATGTGCCAGTGCATCAGAAATGGGTCCTTTCAGGATTGAAAAGCACAAAGGGCAAAGGGTTTTCCCCACATCTTTTTTGTAGGGGACTGCTGCTTGAGGAGAACTTTTTACAGGTACATCTGACTTCTCCTGAATTTTTGGCTGTGGTTTTGGAGGAACTGGAGCGGTATTTTGAGCATGGTAAGCGACGGATTCGGCAGGGGCATCTCTCAAGTTGTAGGTAGTTACAAGCAAGTGTATATTGGTGTGGCTACCCTGCTGCAACGTCAAATCAAACGTTAACGTGGAATCAGTTTTGGGCCCCATTTCTTCATCGACATGAACCATTCGCATGTGAGCAGCCATCTTCTCAACATCATTGAACGTTGAGCGGCAGTAGGGACAAGACAGACCATGGATTAACATGTGGTTGAGCAGCGTGTCAGTAGGCAAGTAGCGATTACAGTATAAACATTTGCTAGTAAAATTATGTATTTTCATGATGTAGTTAGCAACTGCGGGCACCTTTTCGGCCTTGTGCTCTTTCTCAAAATGAACACTGTACACGTTTTCAGGGAAGAGCTCATTGCAGATTGTACAAATCTTCCATTTCTGAGTTGATGAAGTATTGGCGGAAGTGGTACATATAGGGCCAACGGCAAGAGGCTTGGGTGTGGACTGGGTTAATATTCTGGATGCTGCCTGAGACTGACCTAATGATGTTGATTTCAGTGAGCCTGATGAAAGTGAAGATGAGTTGGCAGACGAAAGAGAGTACCTTGCTGTAGCCTGCGATCTCGGTTCCCCTCCAAGAGGGTAAGGTCGCCCGTTTCCACTTGGGGAATACTGCTTCATTGATTGAGACTGCTGGGATAGGGAAACTGGAGAACTACCTGTTAAACTTAGCCTTCCTCCCGTGTGACCAACGTAACTTGGCGGTACCGATTTCACACCATAGTTGTTCGGTTGCAAATGGACGTTGGACATCATATTTACTCCTCCAGAATTCAACGTAGGCTTTGGTATATTCAGTCGGTTCATCATTTGCTGTGATGGAAGAGACCGGACATTTCCAGGGGACAGGGCACCCATCCTCTGAGGAAGTCCCATAGGCTTTTTATCCTGTGGTTTTGGAGCAATTAGCATTAAAGGTTTGGATCTGGGAACTACCACATTTGTATGCCCTATCATTGCTGTCACTTGGTATCCTATACGCTCGTGGTCTTCAATAACATGCTGTACTAAAGCTTCATACGACTTCGGCATAAAAAGGCAGCGTTTGCAGTGAATCATGCCCTCTTCTCGGGAACTTAAGGGTACAATCCCATTGAGTGACTTCTCACTTCCCTTTGCTATATAAGGTGCAGCAACATGCTGAAAATGTTCCCTGTAAATGTGCTTTCTAACTATTTCGTAGAGAGGATCTCGGTAAGTGCACTTCTTACAGTAATAAACAGCTTGTTCTACACTGTCAGCCTGCTTAGGTTTAAGGCTATCATGCTTGTTTTTATCTTTAAAAGTGCTGATGCCTCCACTTGGTGTATTGGCATTTGGAGCATGAAATATTTTAATATGCGTTTCCAAAGTCTTTTTGTCTGCATTGAAAGTACAGTAGGGACAATTGAGAAGGATCCTGTTTTCAAAGTCTTCACTATGAACATTCCGGAAGTGACTTTTGTAGGCAGAAAAGAACTTTGAAGAAAATGGACATGCACTGCAGCAAAAGGGTTTTGTCCGATAGTCCTTAAAAACAAAAGAAAAAAGAAAAACTTAAGTATCAGAAAAACTGCATTTGATTTGCATTCCCTTTCCTAATCCTTCTGACTCAATGGATCACAGCCTCAAGGCAAACTTATGAAACTATCATCCAATCAACTTTCTTTTTTTTTTAGCTGGCAAAAATCAGGCAATTCATAGAAAGTCTTTAAGAAAGACTAGTCCGAGACCACAGAGAAATACATCTTCCTTATTTTTGATCATTCAGCCCCTGCAAATCAAGCAATTACAAACAGCTGCCTGCTTAAGACATAATAGGAAGCCATGGGTTGTATCCTATGCTGGTGCTACTCAGAGTAGACCCACTGAAAATAATGAACCTAAGTTAGCCATGTTCATTAACTTCAATGGGTCTACTCTGAGTAGGGCTAGCATATGCTACAAACCATGGTTTCCCATTAAGAGAACGAGCTGCAGTGACCTTTGGGCTGCATGCTTCCTCCCCCCTTCTCCTGCAACTTTGTGCTTCAGGAGACTGAAAGCTTCATAGAGCCACACCACTTTCAAACTAAGGGTTTTAAATTGTGTAAGGAGCCTCCCGAAGTAAAGGAGGCTCCCAGTTTCAGAACTTGATCCTCCCAACTTGTAGAAGACTTGGAAAAAAGTTATGCTTCAGAGGAAGTAGGGCTTGCAAGGGTGCTCTTATTCTCTCTCACATAAGTGTTAGCATGCACAGAAGTAAAAACACCAGGACATGCCTTCTATTGAGCTCAACAACGAAAGCAGCTTTCCATTTCCTCTTCTCATGTACAGAGAAGTAATGGGAGAGCACAGAAACCTAAGCTGTGCCACCACATGTTCTCATAACACGAAAGCGCAGTTTCCCACTATATCTGAACCAGTCCAGTGATTCATCAGCGTATACCAGATTCTCAAGCAGTGATAAAATACTTAAGCATGCACAAATTCTTTTTAGAATCTCTGTATTGGTACAACATCTAATTATGGCTTTATCAAAGTTTCCAAACTTTCAATCTGATACACTCTGTAACTAGATAAACTCAGATTGCTCCGGTAAATATATTCTGACACTTCAGACATCAAACCATGGTTTGTGCTAAATTTAGTGTGTAACTCAAATCACTGTTTTGAGACTCCAAACACACAACAGCCAAACCATAATTCAAGGCTGCTAGACTGCTTTCATTTTCTGCCCTCTTAGTTTCATAAATCACAGATTCACTCCTCTCTATCGTGCAGCAGCTTCTGGAAGGAAAACAAAAGGCCATAACTATGGTATGTCAATTCATTAATTGTGCTAAACCATAGTTTATGCTTTGCAAACTAAATTATGGTTTACCAGCTCTAGTTTGTTGGCCTATTACAATGATGGGGGTAAGTATTTGATCCCCTGCTAAATTTGCCCATTTGCCCCCTGACAAAGAAATCACCAGTCCATAATTTTAATGGTAGGTTTATTGTAGCTGTGAGATACAGAATAACAACAGGAAAGCCCCCAGAAACCCAGAAGACAAAAGTCAGAGATTGATGTGCATTATAATGAGTGAAATAAGTATTTGATCCCTTTGCAAAAGATGAGTTATAGTACTTCGTGGCAAAACCCTTGTTGGCAATTAGATTTCAGATGTTTCATGCAGGTGGCCACCAGGTTTGCACACATCTCAGGAGGTATTTTGCCCCACTCATCTTTGCAGATCCTCTCCAAGTCAGTAAGATTTCAAGCCCGATGTGTAGCTACTCAAACCTTCAGCTCCCTACACAGATTTTCAATGGGATTAAGGTCTTGAGACTGGCTAGGCCACTCCAGGACCTTAATGTGCTTCTTCTTGAGCCAATCCTTTGTTGCCTTGGCCATGTGTTTTGGGTCATTGTCATGCTGGAATACCCATCCTCGACCCATTTCCAATGCCCTGGCTGAGGGAAGGAGGTGCTCCCCCAAGATTTGACGATACATGGTCCGGTCCCATCCATCGTCCCTTCGATGCGGTGGTGTCCTGTCCCCTTAGCAGAAAAACACCCCCAAAGCATAATATGTCCCCCTCCATGTCTGACAGCGGCAATGGTGTTCTTGGGATCGTAGGCAGCATTCCTCCTCCTCCAAATATGGCGAGTTGAGCTGATGCCAAAAGCTTGATTTTGGTCTCATCTGACCACAACACTTTCACCCACTTCTCCTCTGGGTTGTTCAGATGTGCATTGGCAAACTGCAGACGGGCCTGTACACGTGCTGTCTTGAGCAAGGGGACCTAGTGGGCTCTGCAAGATCTCTGTCCTTCACGGCGTAGTGTGTTACCAACTGTTTTCATGGTGACTATGGTCGGGTTACCTGACGTCCCCGGTTCCCAGGTACAGTCCCCAGATTTGCAAATGTTTCCCCAGACCAATTCCACCCCCGGAATGTCCCCGGATTTCATTAAATGTCCCCAGGAAACAATGACGCCAACAGAAGCAGCCAGAATCAACTCAATTGTCTGGCAGGGAGGCGAAGTGGGGAGAAGTCGCTGTGATTGCAAAGCACAGGCACACACGCAAGAGAGGGAAAATTGGAAAGAAAAGCCCCCTTTCTCTCCATTGGCCTTATTTACATTTCCCTGCAAGGCACCCTGGCCTATGGCAGGATCCAGTTCCAATCCTCCTTCAAGCTTTGCTTCCCTCCACCCTCCTTGCTTCTCCCCGGTCCTTGACGCTGCTGCTGCTGCGGCGGCGGCAGCCCCATAAATGGAGATCAAGAGCAAAGCTGGTCGCACTCAAAGCAATGGGGAGAGAAAGGAAGAGAGACAGAGAGGGAAAGGAAAGTGGGGGGCAAGTGAAATCACCCTTAAAAGAAAAATCCCAGTGGATTGAATTGCCAGCTCCCTTTCGCCCATGCACCTCTCTCTGTGTGCGACTGGGGATTGCGAAGTCCTGACACGGACTCTCCACTAGCTCTGAACTGGAGCCACCTCCAGCCTCCACCTCTTCCGCCAATCTTCTCTTTTTCTCTCTTCTACCCACGCCTGGGCTCAGCTAATCATATAAACATATTATTACGTAGAGAAGCGGCGGCAGCCAAAAAATACAGAGGGACACACACACACACAAATATTCTTCTCTTCTCCACCACCCTGCTACTTCTGCCTCTTCGCTCTTAGAGAGCCAGTGTGGTGTAGTGGTTAAGAGCAGTAGTCTCGTAATCTGGGGAACCGGGTTCGCGTCTCCGCTCCTCCACATGCAGCTGCTGGGTGACCTTGGGCTAGTCACACTTCTTTGAAGTCTCTCAGCCCCACTCACCTCACAGAGTGTTTGTTGTGGGGGAGGAAGGGAAAGGAGAATGTTAGCCGCTTTGAGACTCCTTAAAGGGAATGAAAGGCGGGATATCAAATCCAAACTCTTCTTCTTCTTCGCCACTGCCACCCACCCAAGCTGGTGGGAGGGGAGGGGGCCTCTGGCAAATAAAAGCAGATTAGAGACTTGCCGATCAGAAGGGCGGCGGTTAGAATCCCTGTGACGCGGTGAGCTCCCGTTGCTTGGTCCCTACTCCTGCCAACCTAGCAGTTCAAAAGCACATCAAAGTGCAAGTAGATAAATAGGTACCGCTCTGCCGGGAAGGTAAACAGCGTTTCCGTGCGCTGCTCTGGTTCACCAGAAACAGCTTGGTCATGCTGGCCACATGACCTGGAAGCTGTACACCGGCTCCCTCGGCCAATAAAGTGAGATGAGCGCCACAACCCCAGAGTCGGCCACGACTGGACCTAATGGTCAGGGGTCCCTTTACCTTTACCTAGGTACCAAACATGAAGGAGATAATCTAATGGCTCGATCTGCCACCACTGGCCATTTTCCACTCCTTTTGAGCTGCTTGCGGCTGCATGGCTTTGGGGAGGACAGGAGGGGGGATGGGGGGAGGGAGGTGGGCTGGGAGAGAAAGAGAAAGAAGCGGTGCAGGATGGGCGTGTTCGTGCAAAAGATTTGGACTCGATCTGGCAGTGGCAAGGAGCACTGGAGCACTTCAGCCGGCGGTGGCTGGGAGATTTGGGGCAGCCCCGCAGTGAGAGCAGGAGGCTCGGCTGCATCTCAGGGTCCCCACTGAGTGCCGTCTTCCCACTCACAGAGAGGACCTCCTCGCCAGCTCAGTTTTAAAGCAAACTTTGATCTGTGGTGTTGACTTTTTTCTTATTTTTTTTTTAAATCTTTTTTAAAAAAATATTATATTATATTATATTATATTATATTATATTATATTATATTATATTATATTATATTATATTATATTATATTATATTAATTTAATTTAATTTATTTGCGTCCCCAGATTTATTAGAAAAAATCAGATAACCTTACACTATGGTCCCAGCTGCCCTGAGATCATTGACAAGTTCCCCCCCATGTAGTTCTGGGCTGCTTCATCACCTTGCTCATGATCATTTCAACTCCACGAGATGAGATCTTGCATGGAGCCCCCGACCGAGGGAGGTTGACGGTTATTTTGTGTTTCTTCCATTTGCGAATGATTGCACCAACTGTTGTCACCTTCTCACCAAGCTGCTTGGCAATAGTCTTGTAGCCCAGTCCAGCCTTGTGCAGGTCTACAATCTTGTCCCTGACATCCTTGGACAGCTCTTTGGTCTTGGTCATGGTGGCTACTTGGGAATCTGCTGGATTGATTGCTTCTGTCGACAGGTCTCTTTTGTACAGGTACTGTAACGAGGTGGGATTACAGGTAAGACCTCTCCCTTACAGCAGGTGCTTCTACTCTCAGCTCGTTACACACAGTGAAGATACCAGGTAGCCTGACATCTGGCTGGCTGATAGGGGACCAAATACTTATTTCATTCATTATAATGCACATCAATCTCTGACTTTTGTCTTCTGGGTTTCTGGGGGCTTTCCTGTTGTTATTTTGTCTCTCACAGCTACAATAAACCTACAATTAAAATTATGGACTGGTCATTTCTTCGTTGGAGGGCAAACGGGCAAATTTAGCAGAGGATCAAATACTTTCCCCCCTCACTGTATAAACTATGCTTTGTCAATTCAGACCCACCAAACCATTGTTAAGTTTCTTTAACAATGTTTTGGTAGTATATCAGAGTTTAACTACCTGCTGTCAGTTCTTTCTCAATTCTGCTTATCTTAAAAGGGGCACCAAATTTGCTAGTTAAGTTTAAATTTCTTCAATTATGTTGAACTACTAGTGGTAATATCCAACTAAGTCATATTCAGGAGTACACTCACTGCCAAAAGATTTCAACAGACCTACTCAGTCCTGAGACATCACTCAGCAACTGCAGTTTCCATAGACACCATAGTGACCAATCCCCATAATACTATAACACTCTTTTTCTTCTGTCCCACCTCTGCTGACATCTGGGCTGTAATCCTATGCACGCACATCTTGCAATAAATCTCACTGAAATCAGTAGGAATTATTACTTTCGTAAACAGATATAATTTAGGTTGTAAAGCACTTAACGTCTGTCATAAAAACACGATTCCAAACTTAATTGGTTTCAGATTTAAGGTCATTTTACCACATTGTTACCAACCTGATTTTTTGTAAGTGAAGGATCCCACAATCCAACATCTTCCCATGTAGTGTTTTTCAGATAGAAGTCATTGGGTTCAAACTGCTTAAAATCCTGCAACAGTGGAAGATTGACAAAAGCATAAATAGAAATAACAAACCACAGAATGATTGCCTGTTCATTTCTTTAGATCTTGAAAATTCAAGAAGAATTATTAAGGTACCAAAAATTACAAATAAAAGGGCTCATTAACAGAAAACTTCCCAGGGAGTATAATTTTTACTAATTAATGCACTTTTTTTTTTTACTAATTAAGGGCATGATACAACCACTTCAATAGAAGACAGGTTCTTAACATTCCTTTGAAATGAAGATGACTAATTGCTTAAATTTGTCTGGCCCCTGTTCGTTTCCCCCTACGAAGTCAGTTTAATTTTTTTATGCAATCTATAAGTTATACAGATAATCACATATGAAAAATTATTTGAGGGAATGAGCTTGCCAGACCATATGAGCAAGGAAGTATTTGCAGGTGCATAGATTACCGTATTTTTCTGTGTATTGGATGAGGTTTTTTGACACAAAAATCATGTCAAAAAACTTGGGTCGTCAAATACATGGATAATGGCAAAACTGAGTCTCCCAAAATAGGGGGAGTTTTATATATGGGGGCATCTAATAGACAGAAAAGTACGGTAGTTTGTGTGTCCACAGGTTATTTGTACCTTAAAGTAAAAGGCATAGAAACGGAAAGAGCAGTCTCTAAAAAGCTAGGCTCAGTGAGAACCTTACTGAGAATGCTTTCCAGAAGATCACAGAGCATGAAGCTGCTCTCACTGCCAATCCTCAAAAGGAGAGGGCATGAGCACCAATTCCCTGGCTAGAGGGCTAGAATCCTCCTAGATCTGTCCTGTGCAGGAGCAGAACCTATATACCAGACCACAAAAATTAGAAACGATTGTGTGAAAAATCACAGATAACATGAAATTTCAGCCCACATTTTTCAAAATATGCATTTAACGTTTGTCCAAAAGCAAGAGTCATGTGGCACATTGAAGACTGACAAATTTATTGTCGAATAACTTGTCCAGTTTACAAAGTATTTCATGCTTAAATTGGTCCCAATGAAATCAATCATAGCTGCTTCTAAGTGCTGCAGTTGTGAACACTAAACAGACAGTGTGCATCGTTGTTTATTTTATTACTGATAAATTGGGCATTAACGTCAATCCATTTTGTTGGTTATACGCAAAAAGTGCACGCACCCATTTAATTGAAGTAATCTAAAACTTTGGTAGTAGCTAAAGAAGAGAATCTAGTATTACAGCTGCACAGTTTTCAAATGCATAAATCAGATTCACAATTCAGCAGACAAAAAAAAAGTGATTGGGGGGGGGGACTTGAAGGGCTACAAGACAGCGTTCATTTTTAGCCCAATGCATTTTGAAAAAAAATCATTTCTCAAGGGCAGATTTTAGCAACAATTCTAACATACAAAGGATACTGCAGTAACCCCTGGTGTGTCAGAACTGTTGATAAAAACATGCCCTCCAGCAAGGTTTTCCAAAACGTGTTGGGCTTGAAATAAGCAGTATTCTGTAGCATCTCCCATTTTCTCCCTCTCCTTTCCTGCCTGCTAGCCGTACCACCTCAGTTTCACGGTTGGTTTTCCACCCTTCAGTAGGCAGAAGAGGTTCTCCACTGCAGAGGGAGAAGCAGTTTGAGACACGGGTACTACATTACCACAGTTAATGCTGTGATATTTAACACAGAGAGATCATCCTTTTGCCTTGAAACAACTCCTTGGGAGTTTCTTCAGCAACACTCCTTGGACCCCTTACCTACGAGGCATCTCTGAAGGAGCATCTCCACCCCCATCATTCTGCCCGGACACTGAGGTCCAGCGCCGAGGGCCTTCTGACAGTTCCCTCATTGCGAGAAGCAAAGCTACAGAGAACCAGGCAGAGGGCCTTCTCGGTAGTGGCGCCCGCCCTGTGGAACGCCCTCCCATCAGATGTCAAAGAGATAAACAACTACCTGACATTCAGAAGACATCTGAAGGCAGCCCTGTTCAGGGAAGTTTTAAATGTGTGACATTTTAGTGTATTTTTTGTCTTTGTTGGAAGCCGCCCAGAGTGGCTGGGGAAACCCAGCCAGATGGGCGGGGTACAAATAAAAAATTATCATCATAATCATCATTTTCTATATAACAAGTGCAGCATGTGACAGAAGTTCTCCATCCAGAGGCCAACCAGTGTGTCTTAGTGGCACAGACTGAAACCAGCCAACGCCAACCTTTCCCACAAAGATACCAAGAAGTGGTTAGGTGGGAAAGCTCCATGTCTCTCTGTCTCTCAGGAGATGGCTCCCTTGATGGGGTGGCAGCCAAGCAGATAATCACAGTTTTTGGCTTGATAGGTACGTACAGCCAAGAAGCGAAAAACTCATGCGACTTTTGTAATACCAGTCAAGCACTGTTCTCCTGTTAATTCACATTTCAGTTTATAATATTCCCAACGGAAGATACAGCCCTGCAACCCAAGAGTTCAACGGAAGATTGTACTTACTTCTATATGCTCTTTACAGTATTCCAAACCAATGTCACTTAGTATTTTTTTCACAGTTTTCCGGGCTTTTCTTAAACTGCCAAGGTTGTTGACAGGAAGTTGGAACATAGTTTCTACTGGGAGGGGGGAGAGAAGAGGGAGGGGGAGAAAATAATTTACTGAAAACGTTTTGTCCCAAAGCACTTGGAATTCAGATCAAAAAGTCTGTTATCACTCAATTTTCTGTTTACATTTATGCAATTCATATCCCTCAGATTCTAGTCAGTTCAAAACAAACGGAAGGTAAGTAAACTTTATAAAAAGTTTTTAAAAAACAACCAACACCTTACAGGAACAGAGAATATAGTATCCAGATTTGGTCAAATACACACACATCCAACTTTATGACCGATAGTTGCATACCCGCTCTCATGTGGAAAAGTCAAATTCATCCCAACAAAAGATGCTACTCTAACAAAAGGTCTACAGTTTTTGGATGGTTTTGCTGGCCAAGTCAATTGTTTACATGTTTTTACATGCACATATAATACACAGAAATTAAAGACAACTACAAACGATGGAATTCAATGTTGCGCTAAGGGGGACATCAGTGCAAGCATGGCAGTGCACTCTTTCTGGAAGTTCACCCTCCCCTCAGAGCCAGACTTAGTAGGTGACCCCAGCCCAATGTCTTATTGGAAAAGTATAAAAGCCAAAAATTGTAATCACCAGCTCCTCTCCCTTAGAAATGGGAGTTTGCTGGCTTGAGGAGAGTGGCCTTTCTGGAGGGAAGGGGAAAAGGTTCCCAACACACAACTCACCTTTCCCAAGAGAAAGGGTCAATGCGGAGAAAGAATCAAAGGCACCTTCAGAATTAATAATAATTCAATTTATACCCCACCCTTTCCCCTGAACCCTTCCCTTGTCTGCTCTGTAAAATACAAGGCTGGCTGATTTTAGGATATTGCTTGTTTTGTTGCCTGCATGACTCCAGACAGCTGATGTACAAGCCTTGGCCATTCTTCCAACTTTGGAGCTGGGAAGGTGGAAAGGACAGCTAAGCAATGGCCAGGATTATCTCAGCCTACTTCTGCAGGTCTGAAGTTGCAAGGAAGTTGCGGCCCCTTGTCACATGCACCTCGGTGGAGTCCCACATTCGCTGTGGCAAACAGAATAGCTGGTGCCTGATGTTAACTCTTTTCTATGTCATGCTATAGTTTTCCATTTTCATGAAGAACACATAAATCAGCGATTGCTCACACCATTACCCTCTTCGTCAACAGGCTACGTTAGCTCAGTGAAATTGCAGAGTTTGTTTTTTTCAGTCTGGTGCATGAAGGAAGCGGGGCTATGGGCACGCAATGAAGAATAGCAGACAGGCTAGGAGTTTGACTGATAAATATGCTCAGTTCAACAATGATTTCAAGAGAATACTACCTAAAAGATCAAAGCAACAACCAAATAACAAAGCGTTTGAACCTCAAAATCCAAATGATTGTGAATTCAGCTCATTCTTCTGAAAAGTCTTGTTTAGAAACTAGTATGACAAATTCCAGGGATTTCAAATTACCAAGTTTATTGAAACTTATTTCTTAATAGTGCAACACACACATACACACATACACAAAACTGCAGCAGTACTCACCCCTATGTACACATCCCACTCCACTCCCATAACCCATACAGCATTCTCATAACTAATCAACAACTTGGCTTTTTCAAACTCCATCAGAACCTTAAATCTGAATTTCAACTGCTTGCATCAGTATCCTGGCAATACTTACAACTTAAAGCACTGGCTTAATCTTAATTCTCACTTTGGGCAGAGTTTTAAACATTCTTGCAATTGTACCCTAGAATTTGGCTGCTGAAATATATTGTGCCTGGAACTCTTCAAGTTATCTAGCGGTGAGGAGGTGTGATTCTTATTTAAACGTTTTGTGGTTTTTTGTTTTTTTCTGTTTTGTTTGTTACCTTGGGCTCCTTTCTAAGAAAGGGCAGGAGAGAAAATAAATAAATGCATCAGCTGTCCCAAGCATATGACAACTGCTAAAGTTGTTAAAATATCCTTCTATGAGCCCATAGAATGATGCATTTGAAGAATGTACAGTGGTACCTCGGGTTACAAACACCTCGGGTTACAAACTCCGCTAACCCGGAAGTAGTACCTCGGGTTACAAACTTTGCCCCAGGATGAGAATGGAAATTGTGTGCCAGCGGCAGTGGGAGGCCCCATTAGCGAAAGTGCACCTCAGGTTAAGAATGGTTTCGGGTTAAGAACGGACCTCTGGAATGAATTAAGTACGTAACCTAAGGTACCACAGTAATAACATTAAACTGCTCCTTAGTGGACCTTATGTCTTAATGCGATTCTAAGGAAATTGAGAAGGTATTTGATCAATATCAGGTATGAATAAGCACACACAATAGACTCTGTATTAAGAGTTCACCACTTACCATAATTATGACAGTAGCTGGAGGATGGCGATTTACAATCTGCTGTTTGTACTTAGGGTTGTGCATAAAATTACAAATGAAGCAAAAACCAATTCTAGAAAATTTGTATCCTCAGAAGACTAAAAATGTATATTCTATTATCAAAACTGGGGACTGTTTGCCCTCTGAATTGCTAACAGAAGCTTCAGAATTAACACACAAGGCCAATAAACATTCAAAAGTTGAAAGAGCAGAACACCCAAGTCTTTCTTTTTGTTCATATTAAGTGGAGAAACAAATATATTTTGTTTCTACCATGCAACAAACCAGCCAACCCTCTTAGTGTACCTGACTTGCAATATATTATACAGTTCATCACTATTGTTCATATGCCTGTGTCACCCATGAACTAGTCTCCCAACAAACATTCTGGGTGGAATTCACCCAACCAGCCCTATCAGTGGAAGCACTGATCAAGGACTTCCACTTGTACAACAGGGCTGCCCCCTCCTGCTCTTCCCCCAACACACCCTCCAAAATTTGCTCGGGGGGGGGGGCAAGAACCCCCAGCTCAGTGCAGAGAGAATGGTTAGAGGAGCATGACATTGAATTCCACCCACTATACTCAAATCCAGGATGTGAAAGATGCACGCAATGGCTTGCTCCCTGAATTCCCAACATATGTGCCCTCCTTTTCTCACTGCCCAGACAAAATATTCCCAGCAGCTTGCAGCAGGGAGGAAGATGTTACTGGATCTCAGTGCTCCAGGAGAGAAGGCTTAAACCTCTTTCTCTCGCTCCACACTGAGACACTGGGGGAAGGATAAGTACGAGAGACTAAGCTGGGGAGTATGTGGGTGGGGGGAGCCCAGGCCATGCCTACTACAGCCATGTGGCCCATAGCCCACCACGGAATGCAGTCTTTGGGGACAAGGAAATTGCCTGCCCCTATTTTAGTAAAACTGATGAGGATCGATTTTGATTTTTAAAAGCCAAAGGGCTGTCCATTGTGTATGTGCTTGCGTGTGTTTGTGAACAAGCCACCTCTGTGCTGCCCTTGTAATTTCATTCTGATAGCTGGCAGGATTGAAGGTTTTGCCTGGGGCATGTAGGAGATAATTTATACTAGGCTGCAAACACTAAGACCTCCCACAATGCACCTGCAGAATCTGGTTCATTCAAACCATGAAGAAGTGCTTATTTTGAAAAGCAGCTTGCCTCAAGCTAGAACCAACTGCTAGGTAGATGTATGCCCACTCCTGTCCTAACTCCTGTTAAGATGCCCCCTGCTTTCCAGATGATCGTCTTCCAAAGCAACTACTCTATTCCGAACTTAAAAATGGAAAGCGTAATGCTGGTGGTCAACGAAAGAGGTTTAAAGACTGTCTCAAGGCAAATCTAAAAAAAATGTAGTATAAGCACTGACAACTGGGAAACACTGGCCTGCGAGCGCTCCAGTTGGAAAACAGCATTTATCAAAGGTGTCATGAGCTTTGAAGACACTCAAACTCAGGTTGCAAGGGAGAAACATGCTAAGAGGAAGGCACGCTTGGCAAATCCACACTATGATCAACTCCCACCCGAAAACCAATGTTCCCACTGTGGAAGGACGTGTGGGTCCAGAACTGGCCTCCATTGTCACATACAGAGTCATTGTTAAAACCGTGTTTATGGAAGACAATCTTACTCGGAGTGATCACCAAAAAAGAAGACTCCTGCCCTCACTCCTGTTAAGATGCCCCCTGCTTTCCAGACAACTCAGCAAAGCGCATTGTTTAAACAGCAGCAAGTTCCGGTGAACTTTGTTTTTAAACCAATTGTAGCTACTGGTCTTTGTAGAGCAGGGGTGAGGGGATCAACTGCAGTCCTCTTCATCTGCCCTTTGAAGCTCTCAGTGAGTCACACTCCTCGCTGCCTCTGCTTCACCTCCCTCAAGTGTTTTCACCTAACGCAACAACACTAATGCATGACCAGTATTTAGGGCATCTTCATACAAAACAGGTCACTTCCAATAACATGTTTGGCCAGGGCAGAAACAAGACCACACTAAATAAGGTAGCTTAGAAACCTGCATAGTTGTGAAGCACAAAATCCACACTTGACGGGAGAATTCTGACTATCTGAGCTTCTGAACACTCCAGTAAATGTTTAGTTGTCTGGTAGATTTTGTACTTATCAGCAAAATTGTAGTAACTTTTTCTCCCCCAACCCTCGTTTTAGGATTTTTAAATTTTTGTTTGGGATTCTATCCTGCAAAACTAAAACCTCCCCCCCCCAAAAAAAAAGCTGTCATCACATGTTTACAAGTGGCCGCTCTGGAAAAAATATTGTGCAACCGATTGCCTAATGAAGCAGGTTCCCATGGAATACAAAAGTGTTTCCCATTCACAGTAGAAGTATCAGCTCTACCTTATTATAATTCTACCGCAATTAAAAGATTATACACTTGCACATGAACATTTCATTTGTGTGAGAACGTATTAATGTTCTTGATGTGTCTGTAATTCACAAACACATTGACCATCTGGATAAGAAGTTAGCAACCACATGCATAGTGATCTGATTAACAAAGGCCAAATGCTTTAAAAAACAAACAGACCACCACCTTAAGATGCTGGAGTCAGTGAAAAAAGGAGCTGCTTTATTTTTGTGCTCACAAAAAGTTATGAGGGCCTAGGATCACTTCATAGCATTCAGAAGATTCAAGATTTTAGTGCACGTCTCATTCTGGTTGTGAGTACAGTGGTACCTCGGGTTAAGAACTTAATTCGTTCTGGAGGTCCGTGCTTAACCTGAGGTACCACTTTAGCTAATGGGGCCTCCCGCTGCCACCGCGCCGCCAGAGCATGATTTCTGTTCTCATCCTGAAGCAAAGTTCTTAACCCGAGGTACTATTTCTGGGTTAGCGGAGTCTGTAACCTGAAGCATCTGTAACCCGAGGTACCACTGTACTGTGATTTTCATCTCTGCACAACTGGAGAGAGAAGCATCTTTACCTTCACAGAGCATTTTGCTAATAATGGTACAAGTTCACTTGTGAAGAAGGTGGCTGGTTTCACTGAATTAGAATGGTTCAATATGACCTATATTCACAAAGTGCAACTGGAAAAGATGAGTTACAAAGCAATAATAGAATCACAGAAGAGACCCCTATGGTCATCTAGTGCAGTGTTTCCCAACCTTGTGCCTCCAGCTGTTTTTGGACTACAATTCCCATTATCCCTTGCCACTGGTCTTGCTAGTCAGGGATGATGGGAGTTGTAGTTCAAAAACAGCTGGAGGCACAAGGTTGGGAAACACTGATCTAGTAAACACCCTGCAATGCAGGAATCTCTACATGCGGTCCCCAATCCAACTTGAAACCATACTGGACCCAGCTGAGCCTTGAAGCAAATAAAATAACTGTTCGTCCTGCGCACATTTCCTCACTACAGGTCCTGTTACAATTCCAATCTAGAACCCAAAATCTTTTTCCTTATGACTGAAGAATCTTGTGCTACTGTGACTGCCTGGAATCAATGCATTCTCCGCTTAGAATTCTAATCTTGCTTTGCGAATACTCTTGAAGAATTGAATCAACAGCAGAATTATTAGACTCCCAATTCTTCTCAAATATTTATTTAATACACTTTGATGCAGCCTTCAAGGTAAAACAAACTGGCTGGTGAAGAAGAAATGCCCTCAATAATTGTTTGTTACCAAGCCTAGAACTGAACTCCAGGTAATGTAAGCAAGATAAAGAAAGGGATTAGCAGGGAAGGGAGAGCTGAGCAACAATTGGACAGGCTTACCGGGTCGCCAATCTTTTGGGATCAGCAGGTACATTTTGAATTGGAAGGCAGCGCTGTGACTGCTGGGGATGGGGGTAACGTAACAGAAACCTAGAGAGAGTGCAGTCATTGCTGCTGCTGCCCCACCTCATGCTTCCTGTGAGATGTCATCAGTGGCCTGCTCATCCTGACTGTGGCAATCACACAGTATTGATTATACCCAGATCTACACCCTGATGCTGTCCACTGCTGTCTAATATCAGGGAGCATTCCCCAGGAGAGAAAAAATGCACAAGGTGGCTAACCCACTCCTCCTCACACACGCTAACTGTATACATACACACCACAGACACACAAGTATCTCTCTCACACATACACTTCATAACAAGAGGGAAGAGTGCCCTTGTGCTCAAATCCTGCTTGTGGGTTTCCCACAATGACTAGATAGATCATTGACCTGATCCCATAGGCTCTTTTTTATGTTCACATTTACACAACCAAACATGCATCTCTCCCATCATAATAATAGGAAGTGCCTATTATTATTATTATTATTATTATTATTATTATTATTATTATTATTATATTTCAAGCCCCTCCACCCCAGCAAAAACGCACAAAGGCCTGCAAGGCGGAGCTTGCTGGGCTGGAAATCCCTGGTCTAAATGATGTTGAGAGAGACAATATCCTAAATACAAATATTCTGAAGAGGATTTAAAAGAGGCTACAGCCACATGGAAAAAAATATGGAGGTTATAATACAAAGCTCATTAGGTATCTCGTTAATGAGCTTTGGTAGTAAAAAGGGGGGGGGGAGAGAATAAGGGAAAGAATTTAAAAGAAAACTACCATCCTAACAGTGTTATGTGCCCGTCATGCCCACATTTGTAGTATCATGTTGCCGTATCTCAAGTACCAGAGTGGAGAAGGGACAAAGTGTGTGTGGGGGGGGGGGGAGAGACTAAAAGAATCATGAAGAGGGGAAGTTTACAATAAAAAGACTGTAAGGTTTTCCTTTTGATGCCCGTACATTTCCTAATTCCAGTGGAGAATGCTTTTGCTCCTTAAAATGAGGGACAGAAAATGAGACAGCGAAACTGAATACAGTGATACTGAAAATTGGGTCAGTAATATACTAAGGCTAGTACTAGAAGTGGAAAAGAGGGAATGATTAAGGGTTGCGTGTTAAGACTGACAAAACTATGTGGAGTATAGCAGGCCTTCCCAAACCTGGGTCTCCAGCTGTTTTTGGACTATCATTCCCACCATCCTGGACCACTGGTCCTGCTAGCAAGGGATGATGGAAGAAGCTAGATATTCAAGTTCGGGAACCCTGTAGTATAGAACTGACTTCTAGCACCTCAAAATATTAGAACTCAGATACTTAAAAGGCTGGAGTTAGTGAGCTAGCCTAAGTAGACCTTCGATCTAATCCAGCAAGGCAACATTTAAGCATCATAAGTAGCTTCACATGGAACTAAAACAAGAGGAAGTCCATTTGACTAAAGCAGCTCATGTGCAAAGTATGTTAGGCTTTTGGTCAGGGATCACAGACTATTTTTCCAATAATTCTCTCTAAGAGATCAAATATCAGTATTTATCACCCTAGACTGCTGATTTCTGCATCTTCTCCAGGACCCATTTGAAAAGGAACCATCCTTTAGACCCATAAACAACTAGTCACATACTTCTTTGTAGCTGCTGAAGGCAATGAGTTCCCAGAGCCTTCCTATTCCTGCAAGTTCCTCTTCTGCTACTGTTCCTGTACCTTATGACTTCTGGTAGAAGAACCATTAATGCTGCCAATGGTGAATCAGAATGAAACATTGGTCTGCCAACAAACATGGCTGTATGTGACATTCTCAGAGGCACCCGGGCAAAATGAGGATGTTACTATCAGATAGTGAAGAAGGCCCAGAAACAAGTGCTGCGCTGAAATCTAACCTCCAATTTCCCAAAAGTGCTCTTCCTTTGTGAAAGAGGACCATGTAGGATTTTGAGCTTACCTTATCGTTACAAGGTGGCAAGAGTGGTCCCACTTCCCAACTGTATAAATTTCTCCCAAACTCCACAGCCTTCCTGGCTGTCCACGCTTCCTGATCTGAAAAAAATTCATGGCAGGAGACAGTCTTCCCCTAACTTTTAATTAAAGTGCCAGGACACAGGAGGGCTGCAGAGTGCAGACTACAGTGGTACCTTGGGTTACCTATGCTTCAGGTTACATACACTTCAGGTTACAGACTCCGCTAACCCAGAAATAGTACCTCGGGTTAAAAACTTTGCTTCAGGATGAAAACAGAAATTGTGCTCCGGCGGCAGCAGGAGGCCCCATTAGCTAAAGTGGTGCTTCAGGTTAAGAACAGTTTCAGGGTAAGAACGGACCTCCGGAACGAATTAAGTACTTAACCTGAGGTACCAATGTACTAGGAAGATGATTTTTAGAATGACGCTAACACCCTTTGGCCAACTCAGATAACAGGCAAGTTTAACAAAATCCCTACACCCACTGCCCATGAGAATTTCAATGAAATCTTCTCTCCTCTGCGATAATTTTCTAATGCAATTTCTTTTCTCATTAATTCAAAGAAAATGTTTGAAACAATACATACCTTACCCAAGGAGACACTGATTCATCTGAAGAGGTGTATGGAAAAGACTAAGCAGCCTACCCACCTCATCTGAGGACTGAATAGTCTCTAAAAAAATACCCAATGAGAAAAAAATATTGAGGGTCAGTATCTGCTAATGCTGAGAAATATTAAGGTTTGAGAATGGGTGGGTCATCAAAATTCCCAGAGTGATAAACTCAAGTGGTAGAAATAATATAATTGTAGTCCCCATTGCTCCATAAAAACCCATTCAATTTCCTATTTTGTATGTAATACTATTGAAAGAGCTACACAAATTTACAGTATTTAATCAAATTTGTGTGAAAGCTCTCTAACAGCATATTCAGACAAAGGATCTCAGGTAAAGGTAAAGGTAAAGGGCCCCCTGGCTATTAGGTCCAGTCGTGACTGACTCTGGGGTTGCGGCGCTCATCTCTCTTTATTGGCCGAGGGAGCCAGCGTACAGCTTCTGGGTCATGTGGCCAGCATGACTAAGCCGCTTCTGGCGAACCAGAGCAGTGTACGGAAGCGCCGTTTACCTTCCCGCTGGAGCGGTACCTATTTATCTACTTGCACTTTGACATGCTTTCAAACTGCTAGGTTGGCTGGAGCAGGGACTGAGCAACGGGAGCTCACCCGGTCGCAGGGATTCGAATCGCCAACCTTCTGATCAGCAAGTTCTAGGCTCTGTGGTTTAACCCACAGCACCACCCGCATCCAAGGATCTCAGGTAAGCAGAGCTAAGAATCATAGGATTGTGCAGTTGGAAGGGGCCACAACCCTGAGTTGCATAGCTGAGTCCTGATACCATTATGAGCATAATCAAAGAACTGTAGAGTTGGAAGGGCCCACAGCAGCCACCTAGTCCAACCCCCTGCAATGCAGGAATCTTTTGCCCAATGTGGGGCTTAACCCACAACCCTGAGAGTCTCATGCTCTACTGACTTTGGTCTTTGGTTAGCATCTTGGAGAGATGCTACCAGTCAGAGCGGAGAATTCTGGGCTAGATCTATCAGCAGATCATTATCTCTGTACTGAAAAGAAGTGCCAGTGTTTCTTCAAGCCATCTATTCTAGGTTATGGCTAGTGCTGGGCAGATATCTCTAGCATCTCCTCTTAAAGAATTTCAGGTAGCAGTGACTGGGGAAAAACAAAGAGAACTACAGCCAATCAGAGCAAGGGAATACTGGGCTAGATGGATCAATGGTCTTAAAAGTACAAGGCAGATTCGAATGTTTCTTGAATTGGCAATGCTCAGCACATCAACCACCATTAATTTATACGTTTCAACATTATTTTTGCAGTTAGACATCATCTTATGTATATTTTCAAAGACAACTTCAGATAATGGGTTGTAGCAAGGATGTCTCCATAGATCTAAACGAGATGGTTCATTAAAAGTAGCCTCCTTCTTTACAGACCATCTCAGGTACTAAAAATGGCAGTGGTGGTTCTGACACCCTCAAGATGGTGGTAGCCCTAACGAGAGCATTCTCTGTGGCAGCCTCAAAACTGTAGGACTCCTTGCCCCAGAGGAGTGTCTGGCAATGCTGAAGATGCTTCTCTTTACCCTGGCTTTTGACTCCTGAGATGTTTATTTTCAGGACTAACCCTACTTTTTCGCAACTGTTTAATTGCATGTTTTAAAACCACTTTAAACTGTATTTTTAATTGTTGTAACCCATCCCGGGACCTTATTATAATGAATAATAATTTTAAAAAAACAACAGAAGGAAAAACATTTTTTAAAAATTGCACTTAAAAAAATCAGATCAATTCAACAAAATAGTAGCCTCGGGTAGGTAGGCTGCATTGTCTGAAATAGTTCTGAGAATTCTAGCTTCATCGGATTGAAATGAAGCATCTTGGGTAATGGCTTGGTTCAGCTACTTGTCTGTCATGGAACATTCCTGGTCAGAAAAGCTTTAATCACACAATCATCACACAACGCCGAGGGAAAATGGAGCTGTTTTTAAGACAGGTAGTTTTAACAGCTACAAGGCCACATACTAAATGATTTCTCAAGAAACCACCTAAAGTTTCAATTCAGTTCCTATTTAAAATGTTGTTCTGGCACCATCCAGGTCCAATTAGTTCCCACTGGGAGGAATCCAATCTGTAATCTTGCATTCACAGACAGGCTTTTGATCCAGCAGAGGTGATCCAGCTAACAGGAGAGCACAGGAGATTTCTGCTGATTTTCCCCCATTCCCCTGCTGCTCTCCATACCACCTCCCAACATATTCTGGATGGTTCCCCCCAACTCTGTGGTGCTGATTTGCAGAGGCAGTGGGCACTGCGGAGTCACAGGCAAGGGAAACTTGGCAGAAGGTGCCCTGACATATTCCATTAATAGATGCCTCCACTGAACCAAAAGCCCTTCCATGTGTACAAGGGCACCAACTGGATTCCACATACTGTCTTTAAGAGAGGTCAGGGAGACAATTATTTTGAAAACGTTGACAAAACGAGTGGAAATTAGTACCTTCCTAAAATCACAGAATTGTAGAGTTGGGAGGTACCTCCAAGGGTCATCTAGTCCAACACCCCCCTCAGGCAATGCAGTAATCTCTAACAAACAGACCTCCATCTAATTTGAAACCATACCAGTCTCTGCTTAGCTTTGCAAATGTGCTAGCAGTTTTATTGTTTCAAATCTAGGTCCGTATAGCCAGGAACAAGCCTGTAAACACACAAATATACAAGAGTTTGCCGATCTCCACTTATATTTATTCCTGTATAGAGCTCTTTCATTTACAAAAGGGGAAATCGAAACTGAGGAACTGGCTCAAAGTCACAAGACAGTAGATTTTCCCTTTGCCAGCTGCAATGTCTTGTAGTCAGTTTGTGGGCACCGTTTTAAAGAACTGGTTTTAACCTTCAAAGCCCTTAACGCAGGGGTGAGGAATCTGTGGTCTTCTATATGTTATGGAACTCCAGCTCCCATCAACTCTAGCCAATGTATTCAAGAGCCAGGAATGATGCCAGTGGTAATCTAACATCTGGGGAGCCAAAGGCTGTAATGCCTAACAGCCAGGCTGCTTGAAATATCATCCTTTTCCCAAATATACCTATCCAATCCTTAAGATCTTAGTCAGACATGCTGCTCTGAGGGCCTCTACCAAATGAAGTGAGGTGGCTGGCAACTAGGGCCTTCTCTGGTGGTGGCACCAAAGTTATGAACAGCCTCTCACAAGAGGTTTACTGGTGCCAAATGCATGGTCTCTGTCACCAATTTTGTTTCTCAATTTTGTAATTCAGGTTTCAATCAATCAATTCCATATTGGGGGGGGGGGGTGGACCTGATCACTACTTAAAGTGCATACACTGGTATAGAAGTTTTACAATGATAATACATAAATAAGTAATCAACAAACTCCCAGTTTTCATGCGTTCTTACCAAACCAGATGAAACTATGAACATGTGGGAATTAATGCTGTTTTTGCTTTTTTCACTATGTGTTTTTGTCTCTGAATGTTTTATATTGTTTGTAATTTGATTCTGCACATAACTTTGAGGATGAAATCCTAAATACACTTGGGAGTAAGTCTTGCTTGTTTCTTATCTTTATATCCCACTTTTTTCTCCAAGGAGTTCAATGTGGCATTGCATGGTTCTCCCCCTCCTCATTTAATCCACACAACAACTCTGTAAAGTAGGCCGGGGTGAGAAGCAGTAACTTGTCCAAGATCACATAATGAGCTTCATGGCTAAGTGGGGATTTGAAACTCTCCCAGGCCCTAAGTCTGACACTCTTATCACACAACAACCGGCTCTTGCTAATAGCAAACATGCATAGGATTGCACTGCACATATGTAATTAGAAGTCATTTATTTTTGCCTGTTAGTAGGCATTCTGCTTACATTAGTAATACTGACAATATTAGTGCAATTAGATAAATGGTATTGCCTGCAAAAAAAAAGAACCAATTTCAACAAATTCAAAGTTGTGAATATTTTCATAGTGATGCTTTGATAAAATAATCTATCATAAGCTAAACTGTTTACATAGTAATGATTTCTGACCTTATGTAGACACTAACAACCATTGCCTACTTAGGTAAGAGCTGGACTAAAGCCAGCCACAGCCAAAACTGTTCAATGGCCAGTTGGACTGGGTGAGCTTGTAAATCTTAAATGAAAGTATAGCTTCATTATATCACTTACGAACCAGCCTAAATATACAAGTTGCATGGCAGTGCTTAGCAAAGTTGTTAAGGCCCTATACCAGGGGTCTGCAACCTTTAAGACAAAAAGAGCCACTTGGACCCGTTTCCGAAGGGAAAAAAAACTGGGAGCCGCAAAACTCGTCATTATAAAAATAACTTTTTTGTCACTTTTTTATTATTTCTTTGTTTGACCCCTCAGAATTACTCCTCCTCATAGAAATAAACGTTAAATTAACAAGTTACCTTTGTGTGTGTGTGTGTGTGTGTGTGTGTGTGTTCTTCACTCCCCTTCAAAACAGTGACCAGCGTACATGCCCCCTTTCAATGCAGTGACCAGCGTACACGCCCCTTACAATGTAGCGGGCGGGCAGGCGGGAAGGTGACGTCGGGACGGTGCGTGACTAACGCACGCACCGCCCCATGTGACGTCACAGCCAGTACAGCGCCCGCCACAGTGGGGAGTGTCAGGGCGCACAATGCGCCTCCTCCCCTCGCTAGTATCCACCCCGGAGCCACGGCAAAGGTGTAAAAGAGCCACATGCGGCTCCGGAGCCGCGGGTTGCAGACCCCTGCCCTATACGGATTACTTTTTCTTTTTATAAGCGTTTCGTATTACACCTGAAGCATTACAAACTGTTAAAGGAGCAATCTTTAAGTGCTCGATTAAGCTATTTCAGAAATTGCCACAGCAAGCCGAATATAAAAGAACAGGAAACCAAATTCATTCAACTTCATTTCAGGAGCACATATTTATAACAAAAAACTCCTTTGCATAAGCAAAATAAAGGTAAAGGTAAAGGGACCCCTGACCGTTAGGTCCAGTCGTGACAGACTCTGGGGTTGCAGCGCTCATCTCGCCTTATTGGCCGAGGGAGCCGGCGTACAGCTTCTGGGTCATGTGGCCAGCATGACTAAGCTGCTTCTGGCAAACCAAAGCAGCGCTTGGAAATGCCGTTTACCTTCCCGCTGGAGCGGTACCTATTTATCTACTTGCACTTTGACGTGATTTCAAACTGCTAGGTTGGAATCAGCAGGGACCGAACAACGGGAGCTCACCCCGTCACGGGGATTCGAACTGCCGACCCTCTGATCAGCAAGTTCTAGGCTCTGTGGTTTAACCCACAGCGCCACCCGTGTCCCATAAGCAAAATAGATTTCTCCTAATTCTCAATCCCATCACTTGTGAATTAGGGAGGTTCATTTCTGTGTGGAAATTCAGCCATGGTTCTCTGGATCTGACCCAAAGAAAATAATAGGCCAATTCATTTGTAATATTTCTGGCTAAATAGTTTCTGGTTTAATAAGCCAGCCCATGCATTTCTTCTTGCATACTATGTCTAAAATAAAGAGCTGTGGGACAGTTTACTAATAACAACTTCAAACCAGGATAGAACTGCTTTTAAGGTCCTTATTAGTAAATAAATGATAAGCCATGGTTCCCTGCTGCAGATGTTTAACAGGGAACTATGGTTTAGAGCAGGCATGGCCAAACTTGGCCCTCCAGCTGTTTTGGGACTACAATTCCTATCATCCCTAGCTAACAGGACCAGTGGTCAGGGATGATGGGAACTGTAGTCCCAAAACAGCTGGAGGGCCAAGTTTGACCATGCCTGGTTTAAAGAGACCAGGGCTGAAGCCAGCATGAGAGAGAGGGACAGGGTGAGGGATGAGGATATGAGCCCCAAATGTCTACTGAGCCAGGAATGTTAGGTATTAATTAGGTCAAAGACTCATTCAAACAATATAGTGGTCAGCTAAGTCAAACTTCTAGGCCAGCTTCCAAAGATGCCCTGAAGCTCCAGACCTGACACACAACAACACGTGGCCAAATACCTGGAGATGTTCTGTACTCTTCAACATCTGAAAAGTACCATCCCAAAATCAAGCCCTAAGTGTGCTGTGTGTTTTGTAGTCCAGTCAAATGCAGAAGCAATGTTATCGTCACTTACATTTCTGCCTTTGAATCCTGGATCCAACATACTTGCAGCAGCGTGAATTATACAGAAACAAAATTATGTAGCTCTGTACTTTCTCTCACTCAATCCTTCAATGCCTAGAGAAGAGGACAGAAGCAAATCCACCAACTATGTCAACAAGAGAAAGCTCACAAGCAAAGAAGAGACTAAATCTTCCTTCCTTCTCTTCTGACAATAGCAGTGCCTTCCAAGAGGCAGAAATGCATCTTTGTTTTTTGCATTTGAGAGTGCTACTCTTGGGGTACAATTCAGGACCAATTTGTCCTCACTGTATAGGAATTGCAATAATCTGATACTGTACATCATCTTACACAAGACCTTTACACAGTTTCTGAAAACTTAGTCTTATAATTTTTGTCCATTTTAAAAGAAATTATTTCATAATCATTTTTGGGGGGTGGGGAATGTGACAGATTTCTTTCACCTGAAAAAAGAGCTGTGTGGCAGGCGAAATCCCTTGCAAATTGTCTGATCTGTCTCCAAATTTGATTTGGAGGTAGGATTGGGTATTTCTTGAGAGGACTGCTGTCCAAGACAGCCAGAATCTGTGTAGACAATCTGATGAGTATGAAAGATCTACATATGAAAGGCTATCCCTTGAGGAGACTCTGAAATGACTTTACTGGAACATACTTTTAAGCCGCCATTTATTATGTAAACAAGCATCAAAAGCAGTATAAAAAAAAACCCTAAATAAATAAATTTCATTACTGGACCTCAGAGACTGAAGTACATAGGTGACTCAAGCAACATACCCAAGCTGCAATGTGCACATAGGGGTTTTAAAAGGACCAATTTGCATTCAAAACAAATGCACCCTGAGGTTAGAGAATTTCACTTCTTCAGTGCAAGACTTCCTCAGGATAATTTCACCTTCAAAACTACAGCAGAGACTATAAGGTCAGAACAGTCTGACTAGGGACTTTTCAACTATTATAGTCATGACTGAGACAACTGGAAAACTATCTGTTATCAGATGGCTACAAATCAACTCAACTGTCAAATTATGCAGTGTGAAAAATTATCTCTTGTGTATCCTAAACCTTCTATCTGTTTCAATGAGTGACCCCACGCTTCAGTATTACAAAACAGGGGGACTTTGTCTCTACTTTCTTGATCCCATTTCCCCTTTGAATTTCTCTGCACCATAAAATTGGCAGGAATTTTTCATCCCAACATTTAGACCAAGCTAATGGAGGTAAGATAGTGGCATTGTCCTCCCACGTTCATTATGATACAGGAAACCACAGACAGTTGTTAAGAGAAAAGCAAGAATGAACTGACACAACAAAACAAGCACTAGAAAGTATGCAGCTTTAATCTAATACTATTAATTGGACTGAATTTCTTGGGGGAAACCGTCTGCGGCTCCTGCCGACAGACAACTACTAGACTGTGGGTGTCAGAACATGAAACACTGAATTGCAGACTGTGCTGGCTGGTTAAGAACAGTTTATCACAGCAAGTGCTTTCCTTCCACTACTTCCTGTGTTTATCTGGAAACAAATGTTGTAATAACCTCCCATGGAAAAGCAACATAAAAAGCAGTTCAGTTCTTAACTAGGTTTAAAATCAGTTTATACATAATAGTTGGTATCATCAAAAGGCAGACCCAGAAACACCTGAACAGCTTAACTGCATAAATAAGGCCAGAATGCTCTAAATCCTAAATATAGCCATATCATATCATTATAGACTGATACCTAAAATTGTTTTAGTAAAGCAGAGCCTGTCACTGTGCTGCACTTCACCACACCTTAAAAGAAGCAGACAAACCTCATCTATCGTAGCTACCCCTCTGGAAATCAACTTATTAAACAGTAAACCAGACACATAGCTTGCATTTTATAACATAAACTTTTCCAGTTTATTCCAATTTAATAAATATGTGTTTCAATCAAGATTACAGCTACAAACTAAAAGACAAACACCAGCACGGAAAATGAGGTTCACTCTTCAAGAATAGCCACGTTTTCTCAAATGGGACATAGTAACTGGGACTGAAAGACCACTTTGGATGAATCTCAAATTCTGAACCTAATTGAGCCAATTTGCAGTGATTCAGATCTGGTCTGAAACGAGTTATTCTGAACCTATCTAAAAGCCAAACAGCCTGGTCTCAAAGGCTTGCAAAAAAGGAAAACACTACCACATAAGGAAATTGCCAGGGAGGTGAGGAGGGGATCTACAGTTTACTCAATGGCTACTCTAGCTTCCAATCAAAGGCTAGAATTTCACCCAACCCTTTCTAATCAGAGTGCTCACAGGGATGGGTAGCAAAATGTCAAAAGCAGCTGCTTTTGTTCAGTTTTCTGACTATTAATTAGCAAGAGTTTGGTGGCATATGTTCAGCCTGTCCTTTGTTTATCCTTCAGTACCCTACCCAACTTTCTTATTATATATGACAGTGTGTTTCCCATCCTTATTCATTTATTCAGCTTGTCTTACCTGAACTACTATAATCTCAACTGGGGCAACTGGTACCTGTTGTTGGCATCTGTCTGTCTCAAGACACAATGGAGTGTGCTTCTGGGGTGAAGTCAAACCAATGAAGAATCACACAGCCTGCCAGGATTGTTTCTCAGGGTTTACTCCTGAAGCCTTTCTCACAAATGAGTATAGCCAACAGGGCAGTGGAGGTTTTTCTTCTCCTTGATGGGCTACCTTCCCAGGTTGACAAGCCCCATTTGCCCCTCCCTTCCTTCTATAGCACATGCTGAAACCGCCTTCTTGACCATTTGGCCCACTATTGATCTTGTCTGCTCAATTCATCAGAACCTGTTTTTCCATGCAGGGCACATCCCTGACTCAAGGAGGGTTTGAGACCCATGACCTACCCACAACTGGCTTAGCCAGCCAGCTGAAACCATTTCCTGGGATGTGGCCATTGTCAAATTATGCAGTTGGAACAAGAATGATCTCTTGCCTACCTTGAATCTCCTATCAGTTTCAGGATAGACAAGAGAGAATTATTTTTTCATACTGACACCTTTAGTAGATGTTTAGTGATCTAGTACCAGATAGTTTTCCAGTTCCCCAATTCAGATTATAATAGTTTAGGTAAGCCTAGTCAGAGGAGCACCGCATTTGGGAGGATGTGTCTATTCCCAGTAACAGGAGCAATTCTGGGTCTTGGGCAACCAGGCTGTACCGTCCCCTTGATACTGGTTCCTCCACCCTTAGCGGTGGGCTAATGCCCCCCCATTGCTGTGCTCCTCTTTCCAGGAGGGAAGAGGGTAGATAGGAGTCCTGGAAGAGGTTGGCCTTCTCCAACCTCTGCTCCTTGGTTTCAGCACCCACTCCAATGTCATCCTCCACTCCTGACCCCAGCACCACCACAGGACTCATGACACTAATAATAATCTTGGGGGTGCAGGAAGAGGAATGAGCCTCAAGTCCTACTTGCATTTTATTTCCTTTAGGCATACCATTTTAAGCAGTCCACCAGGACTCAATTTACACTTACTTACAGGAGCACTGCAGTTGATTTCCCACAGTTCCAGGAACATGTACAAGAACAAATGCAAAGATAGAGCTAATGTTAGAGTTCATTCACATGTTACTGTTGCCCAGGACAACAAACTCATGGCAAGGAACTACATTAGCTGTTCATGTATATACACATTCCTGTAACAGCATGGGATTACATTTCAGGAAATAAACTCTCACAGGTAAATGTTTGTTTACAAGCCCCAATTATCAAGAAATATTGGGACTCAATAGGACCAAAACTATAAGATACCAGTGCTGCTGCAGATCAGTGGGCAAGAGCTGACAAAAAGGGAGGTTAAGAGACCCCTTCTCCAAGCCTTTTCTTGAGTTACCACGCACTTCATCCCTATTTAATTACTGTGTGGCTTGGGTGCTACAAAATACAGCGGTACCTCTGGTTACAGAGGCTTCAGGTTACAGACTCCGCTAACCCAGAAATAGTACCTCGGGTTAAGAACTTTGCTTCAGGATGAGAACAGAAATCATGTGGCGGCGGTGGCGGCAGCAGCGGGAGGCCCCGTTAGCTAAAGTGGTATCTCAGGTTAAGAACAGTTTCAGGTTAAGAACAGACCTCCAGAACGAATTAAGTTCTTAACCCAAGGTACCACTGTAGTTTCCAAAGTCTACAAAAGCAAAACAGTATCTCGCCAGAAGTCATTACAGATAAATATTCTATGCCCTGCTCTAGCATATGCAGCAGTAGGAGTCATTTGAGAAAAAGGCCATTTATTTGCCTATTGCCTAAAAGAATACTTTTGTCACATTGCTTCCTTCTAACTTCGTTGTAAAGTTTGTTGCAAATTCCATCTTGAAAACATCACCAATAAATTGGTGCCAATAGTATTCTGGAGAAATTATTAATTGCGAGGAATATAATGTCTGTGTGAATGAAGATGCAAAAATGAATTCTTTAGTTTAAAAGAAAGGTATTTATATTCGTTCATAAGGTATTTATATTCGTTCATAAATATGGAACTCAAACTAGGAAACATTTCAATTAAGCTTTCAAACAGGTGCAATTACATCTCTGTTTAAAATGCATTAACTTGGCAACTTCTTTAAGAGCAACTTCATTCAGAGACACTCAACCATCTGGGCTTCAAACACTGCTTATTTATAAAGGTGACTCAAGTATTACTATGCTGCTAAATAGTTTTCAAATCTGCTTAATTAACTTCAGCCAGTCATATTACTTTCTACATAGTCAATTTCAGGGTAGTAGCAACATATGTGGAACCCGCCTAGATTTCAAACCAATGTTTCTTGAAAACTAAGGAACCTTAAGGATTGTTAAACAATACTGACTGAGACTATGGCACTATGACAGGAGTTATAATGAAACATGGCCTATTAATATTGCATATTATTTCCTTCACAATTTGGTTGTTAATCTCATTGCTTCCCTGATTAGCCTTCAGCAGCTTCAGGCAGTATTTTCCTTATCTATTTGTTGCCTAATTGTATTGCCAGGATTGGGGTGGGTCTTTTGTTTTGGTTCCAAGGTTTTGTACACTGGGTTCAGAGATGGTTGCATTCTTCATTTACTTCCAACTCTCTAGGTTGCATTGTATTTGGACAAATAAAGGTTTTTTATTTAATTAAAAAAACGAAAGGTGATTAACTAGAGGGACATAGCTTGTAGTTATAATCTTTTATACAGTGCCTGAGCTCATATAACATCAGTGGTACACCTCCTTTACCTCTGGTTTTGTGCAAGCACCTTTGGAAACAGAAATTCTCTTCTTTGCACCACGTTACTTAGCTCCCAGCAAGTTATCTCTGCCAGCTTATCATATGGGCAATGAAAGCCCATGTCCCAAAGAAGGGGTTGGCAAGGTTTACCTCACCAGGGCCGGTTCACTCCAGCAGAGATCCCTCTGTGGGCCCGATTGCGTGAGGGTGTGAGGCCGCAATTTCCAGTGTCTGCATTTGCACAGATGTGATTTCCGGCGCCGCGGAAGCAAATCCCCGGAACACACTGGTTTAGCGCAGAGAGTGGGGACTCGCCGAGCGGGCGACTCAGTTCGAGGGCGGCTCGTGGGCTGATTAAAAGACCCCCGTGGGGCACTTGTGGACCATGGGCCTTAGGTTGCCTACCCGTGTCCCAAAGTAAGCATTCATCTACACACCACTTGGGTGCAGTACCAATTATTGAACATTTAAAAGTCTCTTCATTATTCAGGGCACATAATACGGACATTTTATGTACAAAATTAATGGTGCTTTGGTTTCAGACTTATTGAGGACATTTTGTGCAAAAGCTTCCAAAAAATCATTGTCCTTACCGAACCTCCCACTTCAGCGAGTATTATGCCTATTATGTGAGGTCACAGCACAGGCATAGGCAAAAGTTCATATCCTCCTAAACAAAACCAAGTGTTAAATAAAATTAAAGTGAGGTAGACTTTAGAGTTATGGCTGTGACAATTAGTTCTAAAAGCATACTACAGTAGAAAGTGGCACTATTAAAAAAAGTAACTACTTGGATCAAAAACGTAGCTCACTAGCCAATCCACATCTGCCAATGCAGCAAAGTACTTCGTTGAAAATTAAGCCAAGGAGTTCATCTATAAGCATACTGAACACTTAAGCATGCAATAAATTGGAATGTTATCAGACTTATGCCACAGTCCGTTCATTACCAGCCTACATTTTAAGCAAAATCCAAAGTAGTACTTATAGCAGGGTAGCATCTCAACCTATATATATATATATTTTGAGATTTCATCAAAACACTGACTCGTATACTTTTTCTATACATTAGCATGCCTTTAGTTCTACTTTTCTCCATTGCTGCTCACAGCACTTGAACCTATGCATGCTTAAGTTAATAGCTAACTAATTCCCAATGCTTTCAGAGAAAGCACCAACAGGAAGAATTTGTTGATGGCTATAATCCTATTCAGGCATTTGGGAATAATGGCTGTGGGCTTAAAGTGGGGAGAGGGACACAAAACCTGCCCCCAATATCCTTGCACACACTGGTTCCACTTCAGAGCTTTCTATATTCAGCACGGAAGTCTGAAGGGGATTCTAAGTGCATTTGGGCAAGTATGCTTAGAATCCTCCCTGGAATCAGAAAACCTTTACTTGAGAGACTGTCACTTCAGATCTTCATGCTGAACATGCAAAGGACGGAAGTGGAACCAGCACATGCAGGGATGTTCTAGGCAGGCTTGTGTGCATGCCCTCCTCTTTCATCCCAAGTTCACAAATAGGGCTTCCGAATGCACTATCCCATCCCAGTAAGTCTTCCATAACTCTCTATGTGATGCAGTTGACAGTCCCAGGCAATGAAAGGATAGACCTACAGTATTTCTAAAAGTTAGTCAACTTTGTACATAATGACATACTTGGTCATTAAAATCAAAATAAAGATGTATCTGGAGCACAACAAGGACACATTTCATAGAAATGATCATCCAAGTACAGTCATATTTTAAAATAAACAGGCTTTTGTCTATAAGTAGTAAGCAGGCTATAGTAAACTAGTGGAGTTTTTCTTGTCCTTTCAATGTAAGTTGAAAAATGTCTGATTTCCATAGAGATTTTAGAAGGACAGGAATCTTGCAACTGTTGGAGTATGGTCATCTTAAAGTAAGTTCTAGTGCTGAGGTGACAACCAAGTGACTCCCCCTTTCTTTTGGGGACAAGAGGACATTTCCAATTAAAAGGGCTTAGGACTGAGGTCGGAACTGTTAGCATATCTACATGCAGTAGCGCATTTATGTAGCAGGAGCATTATCAACTTAAAAGAAAACCACAATCCAAAATCTGTACAACAAAATCTGTACACCTTATGAGTAGATAATGTCTACAGAACTTGCTACTGGCTAAACAACTCTATTGACTTGCAACATGCTTTATTCAACAAGCACTCCTCATAATTTTTTTTCCTACCAAAGAATGCAGAAATGATCGCTGCTATGAATCTGCTTCTACTGCAACTTGCATCAGTTACTTACTCTAATATCAGTTCTGGTGACTTAGGCTTAGTTACAGTAGGGCATGGGATCACAGATATTGTTCCAATACCATCATGAAAATATGAGTTTGAAGCAGGGATTTGAATTAAGGAAGGGAAACGAGGTATTCTGGGAAAGGTTTCCAGGCATAACAGGCAACCGAAGTTTCAGGAAGAAGAATAGCTTGAGATAATGGTGACACACTAGACAAGCAAATACATCTTGCCTGGACCGGCTCCATGAACTATTCAAGGTAATAGAGGTTTATGTGACTCGCTGAACTGGGATCATTAACTTTCCTTCTGAAATAACAAAGTTTCTATAGAGTATATCAAGCCTGTTGATCAGCATTCGAAATTTGCCAGGCACATTTTGCACCTAGCTATTGGCCTTGTGTGACCAAGTGAAGATACCCAGGCACCAGGATGGCACCCAACATCTGGAGGGGCATGCCTGGAGATCCTTGGATCTTGCCTGTTTTCAGACACTAACCACACATCCTGTAGAATTCTATCTGTGATGTTTTATCTGCATAATCAGAATGAATTTCAGGAACCAAAAAGTTGTATTGAAAAATACAACTTTCAAACCGTCCGGCCCTAAAATGGCAACTAGGCATTCCACTTTGGTGACTGTAATCCTGGTTTAAGGAGTCATTTGGTGACTTGCTTATTTACCTGAGTTTTTAACACTGCTGTTGATGTAAGCACCAAACAAACCAAGACCGTTCATGAGATCAGATTTAGGTCATCTGTTTACAAGACTCCTCCACTCAAGTCAATCTGTTTTATTTACATGGCACTATAGCATATATGATTACGGCGTGGTAGCTTTAAAACCATAGGTGAAATTTAAACGCATGAGCCAGGATCCAGAAAAAAATTCTTAAGCCCAGGCATCCAAATTGTACTAGCTACAATTGTACTAGTGCCCCAACAACTCATTTTTTTTTCTTTGAAAGGATTACTCCTTTGTCTCATCATAACCCACTTCTGAAAATCCACTCAGTTGCAAAAGCAGTTTGTTACACTGCAGGGGACAGGGGCTACTGCTGGATATAAACATCCAAAACCACTTTGGGTTTCTGGAACAATTCATGGTTCTTTGGATATTGGTCACAGACCAAAAGAAATTCAGTCTATGAAACAATAATTTCAAAATGTTCAACAGCATATATTGTACATTTTTAAAGCCACTCTGAAAAGGTAAGCATAACCCCATATAACCTTCACCTTCAGCTACTCCAATCCAAATCACAGTAAGCTGTTCTAGTGTTGGAAATTAGCCAGGTGCCAGGAGCATTTTGCAACTGGCAGAAGCCTAATTGCAACCACGATCTCTGGATGCCAGGTTGGCAACAGACATATCCATCTGCAGGTAAGTAGAAGAGATTATTCACTGCATACCACCTTTTTCCTCCGAGTAATACACGATTCACCCCGCTCCTCAATTAATCCCTAAAACGACCTTGTGAGGTAGCTTAAGAGGCTGTGACTGGCCCAAGGTCACCCAGTGAGCTTCATGACTCAGTGGGAATTTGAACACTGATCTCCCAAGTTCTAGTCCAGCACTCTAATCACTACACCACACTGGCTTCCTAAAGCATTTTTGCTATGGGGCAGCTATATAAATTAAGTAGGTAAATAAATATGCGGAAAGCAAAATGCCACTTAGAGAAGGACCTGAAATATTTTCCTTGAAGCTTGAATTTCTTTTATTCTGGATTGTTTTAGTTGATGCTTTAATGTGCTGTAAACCGCTCTGAGATCTTTTCTTTAATATATATAGAATAGAAATGAAAATAGTAGAATAGTAGTAGTAGTAGTAGTAATAAAAATTTTACTTTTAAAAAGAATGGTGCCTAGACATTCGTTTCGGGCAACTGTATCATAGGTTTAAGGTGCAATTTGGTGATTAGGTTATTTATCTGAGTTGCTTACGCTGGTTCTACATACAAGAAATATACTGATGTTGTACTATGGAACAGTAACATTTTTAGGAGACACTGGTGCACCCCTTCAAAGGACCATCTGGATCAGAAATTCTTTCTAATAGCAAGTACTTTACTTTGAAGCTGTCCGAAGAAAGCTACCATCATCCTGTGACAAGTTTAAATTACTTTTCAAACTCATCAATTTCACTCAGCAACACTGCATGCTTCATGAAAAGGCATTTGATTACCATAAAAACATCACTTCAAAACGGAGGATGCACTTGCTGCAGTCCTACTGTGGGGGGGGGGCAATCCTCTCCCTCTGTCTGCACATGTATTTTCTGAAAATATGAGTATTAACCATTCACAGTGAAATTAGTTAGAATTACTTATAAACAAAACCCTTATAACTGTGTAAAGGTGAAGTTAGTTTCAGCTATAAAACTTAACTTTGCTTTTATTTTGAAAGACAAAGCAAAATAAGCTTCACTTCTATTTATAGAGGGCTCAACCACTAGTTAGAAAGTTTTCTAAGAAATTACGGAGTAGAAGCACTATTCCTTCAAAAGTTTTTATTGACAAGCACGTTTGCAAGAGAGATGAAGCTTGTAAAGGAAGCGACATTTAGGCCAAAAGACTGCAATTTTCAAATTGTCGCTTAACGTTGGAGGGTTTAATTTTTTTGTGCCTTTGACACTACTGGTTACTTCATGTCCCAGGGTTACTGCTCTGCTAGGAAGCCTTTTAAACAGAAACACGTGAAGTGTTATTTGGCATACGCTTTTAAAGAGGAATTACACTAACTCTGAGGATTCCAGTTGCAAGTTTATTAAAACACTTCCCTTGGAATTTTTCTGTGACTACCCAACTCTCCCAAAACCTTCCAGTTAAATACAGAGGAGGATGGAAGGATGAAAGCTTACACTCAAGCATGGGCTGGGCTCAGGATTCTTGGAACGCAGAAAACTCTATTGGCGTAGGCACTAAAGTATGTTCAGCACCAAGGTTATTTTACTTGTGATCCACAGGTTAGACAATTGCTGATACATCACCTGATTGCCATGTTAAAAGGAAGGACTTTGATGAGGGCTTCAAGGGAGACATAACCTACAAAGACCACCTTCCTTTTTTGGTCTAGTCTTCCCATCTGTTCTGCAGCCTAGCAAACAGAATCCTTTTGACTCACATACATTTCTCACTCATGGCGAGTTCTGGAATTTTCCACTGGCAGCTGACACGCCATCTAGCGGGCATGCATCCTAACTTCTTAACAGAAAAGGAATTAACTGTTTCCTTATGAAGCACTAAGCTGCAGAGCAATCTGTATTACGTATTACTCTTCACGAAGCTATCACACTGATTGCTGTGGAAATTAATGGGAAAGCCATTGTATTTCCCATCATGTAAAGAGGAAAACATGCAAAGTCTCTTCAAAATGTAGGCAGCTTTGTTATCAGGTCACAAGACACATTTTTTCATCCCTATGAACAGTCCTTTACCTTCGCCAATTATGCACTTGCTTAGACAAATACATGGGTGCAAGCCAAAGGAAAACACCGCCATGAGCACTTTCTGTCAACTCTACCTGTGACTGTTTGTGTCACGGGGGTTGAACTGAAGGACACACAACAGATATGAAGATAACTATTGATGCAAATTAAATACTAAGGTAAATAGGTATCTCAAACAGTTGTGACATAAGCGGCGGGGGACAGGACGGACGGGGATGGGACGTCCACACAGACTTTCTGCTACCTGCCTACAGCAGGGATGGGTAACAAGTATTGGTCCAGATATTTTGGACTACAACTCCCACCATCTCTGACTGCTGGCTGGGACTGATGGGAGCTGAACAACTGGAGGGCCTTAGGCTTCTGTGAGATTTAGCACTAAGAAAACAAGGCAAGCTGCTGGTCTCATCATCATTATTATTGGGGGGGGGGTGCAGCACTGTTTAGGAATACATGTATGGAACTGCAATAAGGTGAAGAACCTTGTGTACTGCAGTGCACCCTATTCTAACATATCATTAATCCCTTGTTGTCTACAACTAAAGCCCAGCCTGCTTACTACAATCTGAACCATGAATTTTCTGGGCAGCTGAAGGCACGCTACTTACAACTTCAGTCTAAGACAGTGGTACCTCTGGATACACACACCTCTGGTTGCGTATCCTTTGGGTTACGCACATGGCAAACCTGCGTGCACGCGCAGAAGTGCTCTATGCGCTGTGCACATGAGCAGAAGTGCTTTACCGCACCACGTGCATGCGCAGAACAGGCACCTCAGGTTGCGAATTCCTCGGGATCCGACCGGAGCTCCGGAACAGATCCCACGTGCAACCAGAGGTACGACTGTACTAGTCTGTTAATTCAGGGCTGCTGTGACTGTAATTATTTAACATACATAGCTTTGGGCACTCATGACATGCTAAATAAATGCTTGTTTAAATTACTGGTTTTTAATTGTTGGCTGCTCTGAAAGTCCATTTAGGGTTAGAGAGCAGGGTGGAAATCCCTGTAAAAGAAGTAAAATACTCAAGAGAACACTTTAGCCATAGGTAAGTACTTTGAACAGGACAGTTAGGCATGAGCTTAAGGCTGCAATTCTATACACTTAGTGGGGCTTAGCTTCCAGGTAACTGTATACAGGATGGAATTGGCAAAAGATCCCTGCATTGCAGAGGGTTGGACTAGATGGCGCTTGGGGGGTCCCTTCCAACTCTACAATTCTATGATTCTATGAAATGCATGCTGAACTCCCAATTCAAACATGTACAACTTCAAACTGCTTACCTTTGGCTGGTCTGTGCCCTACATAGTTTTATGTTGAACGCTCAGACTTTCATAATTAGCCGTCTGGGTGCTTTACTAAATAGTAATAAAGACAAAATGCAAAAAGTAGCTTGCCATTTTTTTTAAATAGGCAGGAATCACCTAACCAGCAGAAGCCATGTGCAAGAACATCAGCTTGCACAACAGGGCTTCCTGCTCATATGCCCACCAAAATTGGCTCAAGGGAGGACCCTCAGAATAGCAGGCAGGGAAAGAGGGGAGAGTATTCCAATTAACAAGCTGAAATGCTTGGACACATAGAGCAACTGGAAGAGTGCAACACTGAATTCTACCCATTGTTGTAAACATTTTACTATACTACACAATACACTTTCCTAACAAATTGTTGCCCAATGTTGGAAATTAAAGGTTGTTTTCATTCATTTCCATGAAGGAAATGTTTTAGTATCTTACTGACAGACTAAAGATCTACCTATCTCCAGTATTCTATTCCTGATAGTGGTCAGACATCCATCCCTGTAAACGCACAAGCAGGGCATGAAAACAATGTCCATCCTCTATTTGCCCCTGACATTTGCTATCATTTAGCTATAATGGCTAATAACTACTGAGACACCTGTCTTACACAAAGTACTTATTTTGGCTGTAATCACGGCTTAAAGCCACTTTATCCTAACACAGTATTTCTAACAAGAAAGGAACCGGAAACAATTTAGAACACATCAATGTTTCTATGTATATCAATAGGGCATACGGTACCTAGTATAGTACTGTAATGATTTATGGCAGCAGAAGAGAGGGTGTAAGAACAAGTAGATGAAAAATAAAACAAAGCATTATGGAGCCACTATTTCATATGAAAAATTAGAGTAGAAATGCCAGAGGGAAAACCCTAAATGTTAGACCATCAATTGCACAGTGGTACCTCAGGTTACATATGCTTCAGGTTACAGACACCGCTAACCTAGAAATAGTACCTTGGGTTAAGAACTTTGCTTCAGAATGAAAATAGAAATTGTGCTCCAGCGGCGCAGCAGCAGCGGGAGGCCCCATTAGCTAAAGTGGTGCTTCAGGTTAAGAACAGTTTCAGGTTAAGAATGGACCTCTGGAACGAATTAAGTCCTTAACCCGAGGTACCACTGTATGTTATTTCCCTACTGCTAAGTTGTGGGTACTAAGGACAAATGCAAAACCTAGAAACTATAAGGTACCTAATAAGGGTGTCTAATACTGCAGTGAACTTAAGAAAAGTAGGCATACTTTTCACAGCATAGTAATGACCAATGTAACTTGGGAGCTACAATATGTCTTGACTTCAAAAATCTAACCAGGGGGAAATCACATTGAAAGAGTTATGGTACGCATTCCTCTGTGTATCCCTGGCCTTTATGCTATCAAGTGCCTTGGCTAGGTCTGATGCAAAATTCCCAGTCCAAACTATGGTTTACTGAAGCAGGAATAACTGATGACCTCAAGCACTTCCTTTCTCTCCCCACCCCTTGGCTATAGAAGACACTTCCTGGATTGTTAAACCAATTTTCCCATGATGTCTGAACTGATCATGAGTTGCAAATTTTCTCTTAGGGAGTGCTTCAGCCAGTTTCATGGGGTAACTTATTTAACAAACAAGGAACTCCGGCAACTGGGTATGTGAGGAGAGGAGTACTGTAGAGAGCAAGCATTCAAACTCTCCAGCAAAACAAAGCTTGGATGATTAGGTCAGACAGGAACATTGCACATGCACCCCTGAACAAGCAAGCAATAATACAGTATATTCCCCTCTTGGACCAAGTTGTGGCTGTTTCTTAAAATGCACCCATAAGCAAGCATTAATGCAAACAGGATAATGGAATGGATAGTTGGATCCAACAAAAGTTGTTGTGTGTTTTTATGCCCTGTGGTGACAACAACAAAGAAAAATATAGACTAAGAATCAAACAGGATAGGAACAGATGAAGACAGGCACATGGACAGTAAACAGGTTATTGAAAAAGACAAAGAAAACAGAACAAGCTAAAGTGTAAGACATTCACTCACACATAGCTGATTAGTTTCAATACTCTCTGCCTTTCTCCCTTTTAAAATACATTGCAAATCTTCAGGGCTTCAGGCACACTGGCTTGGACACATGACTGAGCAAATCCCCGTAAATTCAAGAAGACTAACAAGTAACTGTGTACAGTACATGATCACACTTTCATACTGCTTAATACTTGTTTAATTATTTTGAAATCACTATACAATTCCATTTTGCAGCTTGTTCTGTTTAATAAATATAGATAGGTTATATTCAGATACGGAAGCTAAAAGGAAAGTATATAAACACCAAATATCATTTGATAACTACACCGATCTGACCATATAAAGTTAATTACTGACAGTGGCTTACTTCAGGGAAGCATAAGGTTCCATTCAGTAGTGGCCTACTATCAGAATAACTTTAAGACAAAACACACAATTTTCACCAGACCCCTAACTAATTGCAGCCCTCTACATCATATCCTATTTTGCACCAGAGGGTGCTTCAACCCTCAAGATAAACTTTTGAATGGGATAGTTGTCTTCACTTGCTGGAGTGTATTGGCAAAAAATCAGGTGCTTTGTCATGTACACAGTTCAAGTAAAATGTTTAATGTACTTCTATTTTTGGCCTTTCAAGTGAATTGTAGCACAATCCTATTCATGTTTACTTAGATGCAAGTCTTACTGAGTCTCCCAGGTAAGTGTAACTGCAGCCTGACAGCAGATCTTCAAATCTGATACTGATTTTTTTCCTGCTTTGGTCTTAATGTCCATTTACCATCCATCGAATAAGAATAAAACAATCCTGCATTTTACAAGTCAGATCTGCTTGACTATGCATCCCACTACAATGGGTAATAACTCTTAATGTCTCAGGCAGAGGTATTTCCCTGCTCCGATGCAGAAGATTCTTCAACTGGAGAAACAAGGAATTGCATCCACAGCCTTGTGCATGAAAAAGATGTACAATGCTCTAAACTTTGCCACCAGCAGCCTGCATCATAAAACAAGGCTGTACCCAGGATTTTTACCAAACTGACATACAAACACTGCAAGTTTCAATCCAAATCTTTTTAACTATTCCAGTTAAAAGTACTGTATCTTAAATATCTCAAAGCCACTGCCCAGAGCACTGAGATGTGCATATTTCATTCACAACTATCTGAAATGTTCAAGTATTGCTTTGCACTAACTGTAGGCAAAGTAGGGCTCTGCCTGCCCATCTCAAATTACAATTAAGAGTTGAGAACAGAAATGTGTGCTCCCCATCCCATCCCAGGTGACTGATGTTGCAGGGAGCCAACGAAGTACTTGTTTAGGAAAGTGTTTCACATACACACACACACACAATGCCCAATCCTTTTCCAACGATTTCAGAACTTTCTGCATCAAATGAGAGCACTATAAGAAAATTCATATTTGTTTTTTTCATCTCCTACACTTTGGGAAGTTCAAAATATTTGGGTTTTACCTGGGGATGGGGCTTTCTGCAGCAACGGTCAATAACTCTTTCTGAATTCCTGTGCATTTATTTTCTTCCTGATGACACCACTCTTAATTTGTTTAAAATTACAAAACCTGCAAAAAATGTGTGCTTCATGACACATTTTCTACCTTCTGCCATTACTAACCGACAACACTTGACTTTAAAATAAGCTGTAGCTGAGTAGTTTTCTGCATGTAGAATAGGATTCAAGACACCACATGCTGAAACTCAAGTAAAATGGTTTTAGCATTTCGTTTATTAGACATCACAGTAGCATCATGCAATACAGAACTAGGCTATGTAGCATTATCTCTCCTGGGATTTCCAAAATTCATAATTTTAAACATGTATAAAAGTGTTTTTTTTGGGGGGGGAATAGAGTCTATATTGAATCATATCAACTCAAAGTGGGTTTCATGACCTATCAGAACAATTCCTTATCAGTTACTAGAGTAGAACAGTTGTCCAAAATATTCCAGCAAGCAAATATGTCGAATTTCACAGTTGGCATATTTATCACAGCTGAAACTTTCTAAATCTTAAAAAAAATCAAGCAGAAAAGGAATGTTTCTCAACATTAAGGGGAAAAGCACATGTAAGAAAATATTAACTAGGACGAATTCCTGCAGAATCATACAAATGTGGTGGATAGATATTGTCTGAATTAAGTTCAATAGAGTACTTCTTTTAACTGCAGAGTACATTAACTGTGATAAAATGCACATCTTTCCTGACAGGTGTTTATACTCTTGACACTGAAAACACTGTCAACTCTTTAAACAACCATAGTTCAAGGAAGCAACCTCAACCAGACATACTTGGAAGCTATGGTTCTTTCATTTTTCTAGGATGCTCTGGCTTCACTGCACATTGCAATAAATGTGTTGATTGGTTGCTATCCAACTGCTTCCAGTTCCCATCAAAACACTCTAGAACAAACACAAAATGTTAGTAGACTTATTTTGGTCTTGCTTTTTAAGCAGCTATCTTTTAAATAAGCTTTTAAAGCTTCTGCCTAGTTCTCCGTTTCATTTTAGCATCTATCACCAGAGCCTTTCACATAGAACCACTTTTGTCCAGGTGAAGGAAGTGGTGTTTGAGATCCTGGGACAAAAACCTGAATTTAGTACTCTTATAACACAAAGCATGAGGGAGTTAATAATGTAAATGTAGGTCACACCATACTGCACATGTGGCATTTTTCTTTATCTGACACATTGCCTCCACTAAACATTGAAATTCTGAGAATAAAATTGGCATGTGCCACAGGATAAACTTGTAGGAGTTGTTTGTTTTCCCCAAGAACTCGAGTTTTTATCACATATTTGTCACAGATATCTGCAATACTTCTTCAACAAAAAACAGTGCCTGAGGAAAGGCAATGCATATTTGGAAATTCCTAATAATCTCTATTATCATGAACTGCACCACAAGAAACAGCCATGCAAGTAAATAATACGCATGGCATCCCCAATCACAAATGAGTTGAAGTGTAGTTCCTTTACTGATCATGAAGTTTTATGTTCAAACCTGGAACAAAGTTTAATGTTAAACCTAGAAAAGGCTTAAAGCATCCTCATGCATTGTAGTTACATCCCTTCCTTTAAATCACCACCTTGATTTTGGGAAGCAACTTCTTAACTACCATCAGGCTGCTTCAGTGGCACAGACACAATCAACCTCCATGACTTTTAGCAAAAGCTTCAGGGAGGTAAGGTGCATCAAGAACGGCAGAGATTTTAGGTACCACATCAGGATGACACTTTGGTCATCGTTTTCCAGGAAAGCAGATGGAAGTGGCCAGATTCTTTAAAATCAATGCTCTCTGCTCTCTTAAATCTTTGCCTGTGCTGCTGTCAGAGCAACTGAGCCTGCAGTGATAGGCCCATTTTCCCAGGCCTATAGAAGGCGCTGTGTGGCAACTCCATTCCGTGCATCTGGGGCCCTCCCCCCCCCTCTCTGCAGCAGCCTTACCCAGTGAAAAGAATGCGCCCCCTACTGACTTGCATGCTCATTTCTCCATTCCACCGACTTGGCTGCGGTGCAGTTTGGGTGGGGGCTGGTATTTTTTTCCTTCGATGGCCACAAACCCCAAGCAACGGTAGTTTTAACATGAAGCCACGCGCTGATTACGCACACGCCTAAGTAAAACTGAACTGGGGATGGGGGAGACGGACAAATACATAAATAGTCACAGCACCGGAGTAGAAAGGCACGTTAGAGGGAAAAGTGCCTGGTGGTGGTGTTTGTCTGCGACAGAAGCAGAAGGCAACCTCCTTTTCCCTCTTCTTTGTCTGAAATATAGGTTAGAAGAACTACTGCGCGGGATGGATGCAGTAAACAAGAGTTACGTGGGTGGATGGGTGCCTGTTACTCGCTTGGAGCTGCTACTCTGCTACAGCTACGAATCCCGCCTTTTCCAGTACACCCGACACCTCTAAGTAGGAAAGGGAGGGGGGGGTCGCAGAGGAGGCGGCCGTTCTCCATTCATTGCACCGCAGCCTGCTCTAAATTTCCAGCGCCAACTCTGCAGTCGTAAGGGGGCTTTCCTCGCTTCCTCTCCTCCCCCCCCCCGCGCACCTCCTCTCCTTCCAGCGCACTTGCTGGAGGAAAAGGCGAATCTCCGAGCATGCATCTCGGAGCGGACGGGCTGCATTCGCCATCCTCTTGCCCACCCCCCCCACGCCCGCCCGCCTCGTTCGTTCGTTCGTTCCCTCCTTCATCGGTCCACGATGCAGCCCATGCAATCGCGGTCGGGCGCAACATCCATGTGCCGCCTCCCTGGAAGGAACGGGAGGTGGGGGGGGGGGAGAAAGCGAGAGAGCGCGATGCAAACGGAGAGGCGCCCGGAGTCAAGGCGAGCAAGGGAGAGGGAAGCCGGCTACGGAGGCGTCCTCCCGCGCCTTACAACCCGGCCTCGGACGGATGGAGATGAAGAGGAGGAGGAGGAGGAGGAAGGAAGGAGGGAGGGACCGGGAGCGAGTGCTTCTTAGCGGCATGTGCAAAGATGCGAGCATCGGAGGCCGCCGGGCCCGGCTGCACCGGAGGAGGAGGAGGAGAAAGAAAGCAGGCGGCGGCGGCGGCGAAGGGAGGGCGAGGGAAGGGAGGGCGGGTTGCGCGGGGCTCCCGCGCGCGCTCAGGCACCTACCTGGCTGGGTCTCGCGCTTCCTCCTCAGCAGCGGCGGGCGCTCTTTCCCCCGGCGGCGGTGGCGCTGCTGCTCCCGTTAGCGGCTCCCGGCAGGGCGGGCGGGCGGGCGGGCAGCGGAGCCGGCGGTGCGGGGGAGACAAAGGGGGCTGGATGGCGGGCTGCGCCGGGGGGGGGGGCCGGCTGCGCGGGGGGCAGGGCGGGGGCTGGGCCCTCAGCGGGGATGAGGGGGCGGCGGCGGCGGCAGCGGCTCCGTCACCGGGGCGAGGGGCGTCGGGCTCCGGGCCGCGGGGAAGGGGAGGGGGGGCTCCCTAGGCGCCCTGCAGACAATACAGCCGGGTCCCTCCTGCCCAGAACCTGCCCTGGCCAAGATGGCGGCCGAGAAAGAGCGGAAGTGACGCGGGCGCTCATTAGCATATGGGACTCATTGTCCGGCCGGAGAGGAGGGGGACTCGCGGGCACGGGCGCACACGCCCCCCCTTCCTGTGAGGGGCATTGAGCCGGGAGGAGGCCGGACCCCGGCAATGGGACTTGGTTGTTTTTTTTCCCTTCCCTCAGTCGCGCCTCCCCTCCCGGCGTGAGGAGAAGCGGGCCCTTTAAAAAAGTAGGTGGGTGGGTGAGGGGAGCGGGTTACATAACCCCGTCAGAGTGGGGGGATTCTCGCGAGAAAGGCAGCCGGCGGCGGGATCTGCCCCGGCTCCGCTAGGAGGCGCCGCGCCCTGCGGCTGGGGCCGGAGAGAGAGGAACGCGGAGCCGCCCGCTTATCCCTCCGCCGCCCCCAGCCGGCACTACATCTTTCCCTGAGGGGAAGGGGGTCACCACGCCGGGGAAGAGGTGGCGCGCGGGAGGGGGAAGAGTCCGGAGTGAGCCCGCGGCCACGTGACTCGGGGGTGAGCCCGCCACGTGACCCCAGCTTCACCTGAGCGAGCATCCTGACACCTCGTGCCGCTAAGCTGCTGGTCACACGCCTTTGCACTAGTGCAAGAGCGAGTGTGAGGACCAGAGGGTGGCAGAGGCATCCTTGTGCCACAGTCTGGCGGCTGCTCTTGGAATAAGGCAGCAGAAGCCTTTTGTGTTGTGAGCTACCAGTAGTGTGCCTCACACCTCCCAGTAACACGCAGCCAGATTTGTTCCTGCACAATGGTGATCACCCATCAGCATGCGGCATGGCACCATTGACGCGCCATCAAGAGAGAACGGGTGAACTGCTGCACATCACATCACGGTGGCATTAACAGATAGCATACCAGTGGTGTTTTTTATTGGACAGGCCTTTATTTTATTAGCATGGGCTACTAAGCATTTACATTACCTAAAAAAATAAAGAATAAATACAGAATGCAGTATAGGATGCACGTGCAAAAAAGGATCAAGATGTTGCAGCTGTTAGCAAAGTAAACATGAGCCACCAATGTGGTACATCTGCTAAAAAAGCTAACACACTCTTAAGGCTGCATTAACAGATGCATAGCGTGAGAAGTAATAATTATACTCCATTATGCAGTGGTCAGGCCCTGTCAAAGGTACTCTGGACACGGCATTGTAAGAAGGAGGTTCGCAAACTGGAGTATGTCCAGATGAGACCAACGAAGACAATTAACAGGTCAGGAATTCAGGTCCTATGAGGAGCCATTGAAAAAGCTGAGTATGTTTAACCTAGAGAAGATAATTTTAAGTATAGACACGATAGGTATCTAAAGGGCTGTTGTGTAGGTTGGGGAAGACTTGTTCTCGGTTGCTCCACAAGGCAGGAGAGAACCAGTGGGTGAAAATTGCAGAGAACCATATTTCAGCAAAACCTTAGGAGAAACTTCAAGTCGGTATGAACTACAATGGTACCTCGGGTTACATACGCTTCAGGTTACATACCCTTCAGGTTACAGACTCCGCTAACCCAGAAATAGTACCTCGGATTAAGAACTTAACCTCAGGACAGAAATCGTGTAGTGGTGGCAGCAGCAGGAGGCCCCATTAGCTAAGGTGGTGCTTCAGGTTAAGAACGGACCTCCAGAACGAATAAAGTTCTTAACCTGAGGTACCACTGTATTTGACAGTGGAAAGGTTTTCTCTGGAGATGGTGGTTTGTTTGTTTTTTTGTCTCTGGAGGTATTTAAGCAAAGGCAGGACAACCATCTATCAGTGATGTTATGGTTACATCCTGCATTAAGGAGGGCGTTGTGCTAGATAACCTCCACAGTACCCTTCCAATTTTATAATTCTAAGACTACACAAGCAACCTAAGCTGTGGTATTGTGGCAGGAGTGCATAATCTCAGAGATGCACCTCAGCATTTTCTTGAACACTGCGAGAGATCTTGTGGCATGCCTGTAGCATCAGGTAATACAATTACATTGAGTGCAGCAAAATGTTTTGGGCCGAAGAATGGCAGATGAAGGTGATGGACTATATGGAATTGGCGGAAATGACTGGCAGAATTTGAGACCAGGGAGAAGAGTCGGTGGAGGAAGACTGGAGGAAATTTAAAGACTATCTACAGAAACATTGTAAAATTAATATTTGTTAGAAAGATGTTGGAATAATAATATATGATGTTAGCAGGAATGATATAAAGGATTTGGGAATAACTGACTTTTAATTGGTGAAAGGAGGAAAAGTAAAATTACATTATATTAAGACAATTTACAGGACAAAAATTTTAAAAGAGGGAAAGGATTTGCTGAAATAGATAATCGTGTGAGGAGGTCAAGGAAACAAGCTAATGAAAGAATAGAAAGGAGATTTGATGCTTTTTCTTTTTTCTAATTTTGTTTTGGTTTAATGGGTTTTATTTTTCTGTTTTTTTTCTTTTTTTCATATTGTGTGTTGCTTGGTTTTTGTTTAACGTGGTATGTTCATTTTTTCTTTTTGTAATTCTTGAAACTAATAAATATCATTTAAAAAACAAAACAAAACAAAATGTTTTGGGCCAATCTTTGGTGACTCCTTGACAGTAACACTCAATATCGCCGAATTAGAGACCAAATATCACAGGGGAAGCCATTCTAAGGACATTTCAACTGTCACAATTTTTAAAAAGCTGCAACAGCGCAGATAGTGCAAGTTAATTTCATTGTACAAAGGTTGTACATTGACAATAAAGGTATTATTAGTATTATTAGTGACTACTGCTTTAGTAGCCCCTCACTATGCTGGCAGATGTGCCTGGGGTAATGCAGCTGCAACCACACACAGCAGCTGCAACCATACATTGCATACCACTAGCCTAACAGTAACCATATAATAGCAGTAACAGTCTGATTACTAACTATATAGGACAGTGCAACTGTGACGTAATTGCATTGTGCATGCGATTATGTCAAGCATGCACAACAGCGTGGCTCAAGAGGTGAAAATACTAACCACACACAGCAGTAGCAATAATATAAGCAGAACAATTGGGTTTTAAGCCCAGTTTTGGCACATAAACTGCTTTGGCACAGACTGAGGCCCTGTTAGTGGATGGTTCCCTAGACTGGATGGATGGGAGATCGCCTGTTCTTGATAGATTTGCACTCCCCCTGAAGGAGCAGGTACGTAGCTTGAGGGTACTTCTGAATCCTTTGCTGTCGCTTGAGGCTCAGGTCGCCTCCGTGGCACAGAGTGCCTTCCATCACCTTCAGCTGGTGGCCTAGCCGTGCCCACATCTGGGCAGGGTTAGCCTAACTTCTGTGATCTAGGTTCTGGTAATCTGTAGGTTAGATTACTGCAAAGTATTACATGTAGGGCTGTCTTTGGAAATTTCAGCTGGTGCAGAATTTGACAGTGAGGTTGCTCACTAGGGCAAGACCGTTTAAACATATGATGGCAGTCTTGGTGCAACTGCACTGGCTGCCAATTAGTTTCCGGGCCCAATTCAAAGGGGTGTTTTTGAGCTATAAAGCTTTAAACCGCTCGGGACCGCAATACCTCAAGGACTGCCTCTCCCCTTATGAACCTATCCAGACCCTGCAATCATCATATGAGGCCTTTCTTTGTGCGTCTCCTCCATGAGAGAACCAGAGGGTGGCAACACGAGAACAGGCCTTTTCTGCAGTTGCTCTACATTTGTGGAATGCTCTTCTGGGGGAGGTTCATATGGTGCCTTTATTACACATCTTTAGGTGCCAGGTGAAAACTTTCCTCTTCAACTAGGCCTTTGCCTAATGTAATAGTCTATGTACTTTTAAATGTCGAAACAAAATAAAAATAAATTAAATAAATTAAATTCCTTCCATTAGCACTTTAGAAACCAACTAAGTTACAGTGGTGCCCCGCAAGACGAACGCCTCGCAAGACGGAAAACCCGCTAGACGAAAGGGTTTTCCGTTTTGGAGGCGCTTCGCAAAACGAATTTCCCTATGGGCTTTCTTCGCAAGACGAAAATGTCTTGCGAGTTCCTGCGGGATTTTCCCCCTTCCCCCCCCCCTTTCCTAAGCCGCTAAGCTGCTTATCAGCTGATCCGCTAAAAGCCGCTAAACCGCTAATAGCGCTAATCCGCTAAGCTGTCAATGGGCTTGCTTCGCAAGACGAAAAAACCGCTATACGAAGAGCCTCACAGAACAGATTAATTTCGTCTTGCGAGGCACCACTGTAGTTACAGTGGTACTTCGGGTTACAGACGCATCAGGTTACAGATGCTTCAGGTTACAGACTCCGCTAACCCAGAAATAGTACCTCGGGTTAAGAACTTTGCTTCAGGATGAGAACAGAAATCATGCTCTGGCGGTGCGGCACCAGTGGGAGGCCCCATTAGCTAAAATGGTACCTCAGGTTAAGAACAGTTTCAGGTTAAGAACGGACCTCCAGAACGAATTAAGTTCTTAACCCGAGGTACCACTTTGTTGGTATGAGCTTTCATGTGCATGCACACTTCTTCAGATACACTGAAACAGAAGTCACCAGACCCTTATATATAGTGAGAGGGTGGGGAGGGGTATTACTCAGAAGGGTGGTGGGAATGGGTGATTGGCTGATAGGTATGGTAAACCTGTTGACAAACTGTTAACAACTGCAATTGGTCTTACAGGAAAAAGCAATGGGTGAGATGGCTAAAAATAGCTTTATCATGTAGAATGAGATAAGAATCCAACGTCTCTATTCAGACCAGGTCTCTCCATGGTTTTAAGTTTGGTTGCAATTCAGCAACTTCTCTTTCCAGTCTATTTCTGAAATTCTTTTGTAATAAGACAGCTACTTTGAGATCCTGTATAGAATGTCCTGGGAGATTGAAGTGTTCTACTGGTTTCTCTGTCTTGTAAATCCTGATATCTTTTAAATGTGTTTGTGAAGGGGGAACAGTATTAGTTTGGTTTGATTTGTTCTTGTTTCCATTGTGTACTTTCTGGTTTTATTTTGTATTTTTATGTTATGAACCACCCTGAGATTTTCGGATGAAGGGCAGTATACCCATTTAATAAATAAATAAATAAAATAATAACAGATGCAATAATAATAACAATAATACCACAGATGCTGCTGCTGTGGCTGTATAGCATGTGTTTTTATACAGCATGCCATTAGCATCACTGTACTGGCAAGCATCATCATTATCCTTAATATATGTGATTAATTATAATATGGTTACCTATATGAAGGAAAGTTATTAGTATATCATTTCATTATCCCAGCATTTCCATCTCAGTCTAGCAGAGGGGACCGTGCAGATATTACTATAAATGAGTTGCAATGTGGAACAAAGTGTTGGGGTGGCGGGAAAAGTTGCTTGGACAGAGGAAACACTAGGGGGTGGAGGGCAGATTTTCCTTCCTCCCCAATAAAGTTCCTAAGCAGGCCTGGTATCAGCGCCCAGCACTTTGAACAGCAGGACCCACCTGGACTATGCAGAATTAGATAAATTAACAGGAAGGATTTGAAACCTGCGGGATCAGAGGTTCTTAGAGGACTGGAGTAAATATATGAACTATTGTAATTGTGATGAACAGATTACACTAGTAGGACTGTAAGAGGTTTTGTAAATCTGAAATATTACAAGAAAGACTATGAAAATAATTATTGGTTAAGGACAATTAAATGCAATATAGAAATTAAGGAATGCAGAATAAGTGATAAAGAACGGAAAATCATCAGAGGTGTTGATGGAAGTCTAAAAACATTGTATAAGATGAGAAGATATGTTGAGAAGATATGTTGAGAAGTATGAGATTTGTTGTATGACTGTTGGAACTGATATGTTAAAAAATCAATAAAAATGTATATGTGTGTGTGTGTGTACATATGTATGTATGTATGTATGTATGTATAACAGCAGGACCCGCCATCTTGATTTCTGAGTGCTCTGGAGTGACACTAAACTGCACTCTCCAGGATGTTGTGGCAAATTAAAAATGGCAGTCATGGGCCTGATCCTGGGAGGACCCACTGACATTGGCAGATAAGGTTGACAAATGCCTGCTTAAATCTGGAGCCACCCTTTCTCTTAACTGTACCCTTACTTTTATTTATCCTTGTTCTTAAAATTCCCAAGCATTGTACAAAAATTAAAACACCAAAGCCTTTCTTTCATCCTAAGAACATAAGACAAGCCTACTGGATCAGGCCAATAGCCCATCTAGTCCAGCATCCTTCTCTCACAGTGGCCAACCAGATGCCTGTGGGAAGCCTGCAAGCGACCGGTATTCAGAGTCATGCCTCTGACAGTGAGGACAGAACATAACCGTCATGACTAGGAGCCATAGGTAGCCTCATCCTCCATAAATCTGTCCAATCCTCTTTTAAAGCCATCCAAGTTGTTGGCCAACACTGCCTCCTGCAGGAGCGGGTTCCATAGTTTAACTCTGCAATAGAACGAATAATTTAAAAAATCTGTCCAGAATCTTCCAAAATTCAGCTTCATCGGATGTGCATGAGTCCTAGAATTATGACAGAGGGAGAAAAGCTTTTTCTCCATCACTTCCTCCATTCCATGTATAGTTTTGTAAACTTCTATCATGTCGCTTCTTACTTGCCTTTCTTTCAAATGAAAAAGTCCCAAATGCTGCAACATTTTGTCATAGATAAATTACTCCACCTTGCTCATTTTGGTTGCCATTCCTTGAACCTCCAGATTTTTGGACTACAACTCCCGTGAGCACTAGCCGGATCAGCCTAAATGGACAGGGATTAGTGGGAGCTGTGGTCCACGGAATCTGAATGGCGCCAGAATGGGGAAGGCTGAAGAAAACAGATCACAACCCTTTGGCAGGGATGACGAATAAAGAATAAAGCACCGTTACAGAGAAAAGAAAGGGAAACGGTGGAAGATTAATGGGAATTACTCCTGTGGGGGAGGATTTAAAGTTCTGCACCTAGGGAGAGTGTTTCAGTGAGGCAAGAACCTGCTCACTGCCTCTGAGATTGGGTGGTCTGGCTTCCATCCATAGGGACAACATCCAGTATGAGCAAAGCATATCTGTGCTCAGAGCACATGTTGAATACATGGCCAAGGATTTGAACAGCCTGTGGGCCTTCCCACCAGTCCACACATGTACTGCCAGTCACAATCCATCAGTAGTACTCCAAATATATGTTATGAATAATAGCTTTGTTTAGACAAGAATTTCAAGGGTTCAAGGTGTTTCCCGGATAATTGTACCAATCATTACTGCAACAGCCCCAACTGTTATGCCAGGACCATTATTGTCCCTACCTAGGAGGTATGCTAAGTATATATAATGGTTTGTCTAAGGCCATGGGCGTAGCTAGGATTTAGCGGTGTGTGTGTGTATGTGGATAGGACACCCACCTGACCTGTTCCAGAACCGAGCTACCTCTGACACAAAGCCACACCTATCGCTCAGTCGGGCATCACTATAATGCACCGCAACATCATCCTAATAATAATAATAATAATAATAATAATAATAATAATTTTATTATTTCTATCCCTCCTATCCTTCAGGGTTCCCCCAGCCACTCTGGGTGGCTCCCAACAGAACACTAAAACACTAAAACTTCAAATATAAAAAATTTCCCTAAACAGGGCTGCCTTCAAATGTCTCACAAGTGACCTCGGTAAATGTTTCAATTTCAAATATTCTGATTATTTCTACTTTGAGTTAAGTATTGTTATTTGTTTACTTGATTTAGGCGGGGGCAGCTGCCCCTGCACCCTGGCCACGTCCATGTCTAAGGCCACCTAGTGAGTTATGTGGCTGAGATGACATTTGATCCCCCGCTATTGGCCCCTGCAGAAGTATTACCTTGGCTGCAGATGGACCGTGCTCACATTGTGGTACCATGTGTGTGAACCACTGCCTTCTAGAGCCCTATCTGCAACTGCTTCCATTTGTATCATTTAGCTGCCTCGGTTGCAAGCCCGGTGGCTCCATACAGTCCCGAGATTATGCCAGGTATGAACTTTACTTAACCAGCATGCTGCAAAGTTAAAGACTGCAAAACATTCTACACGTCATATGTTCTTTCTGTCTTTCCTTACGTAGATATCCCAATGGTCCACCTTGTCCAGCATACCGTTCTCACAGATGCCTGTGGGAAACCAGAGAGCAGAATGGGAGCACAAGAGCAACTCTCCCCTCCTGTGCTGTCTCCAGCTGTGGAGGGGAAAAGGAATAGCCAGCTAGCCCTCTCCATGGATTCGTCTAATCCTCTTTTAAAACCATCCAAGTTGGTGGCCATCACTGAGGGAGCGAATTTCATAGCTTGACGGTGTACTGCATGAAGAAGGAAACGATGGTGGCTTCATGGGCTTTGAGACAATCCCTGGGAGAGATAGCTGTTGCTTCCATTGTACCCACAGGGAGTTGAAGCTCGGAGTAAAACAGCTCAAACTAGCGTTTCCTTGTGAGTTTTTCTCTGACTGCAAAACGTTCCTTCTTTACTTCAATGGAGAATGCAGCTCCGTGCCTTTTTATTCCGTTCTACATAGATGTCCCTTGACTAAAATGAATTGAAATGAATAGATATCCCTTGACTGAAATGAAATGTGCATATGCTATTCCTGCATGTGCGGGAAGAGCATATGCACATCAAAGCAAACACAAGAGTCCGAGTTAGGGTCACTTGCCCAGGAAGACTTTCTGTTGTAATTGGCTGAAGCAGACAGCTGAATTGAGGCCTAAATCTAATACACTCTCCATTTCATCACCAAGGCTTCTGTTAGATACGTATCCCAATTCAAATACAGTAGTACCTTGGGTTACATATGCTTCAGGTTACATACGTTTCAGGTTACAGACTCCGCTAACCCAGAAATAGTACCTCGGGTTAAGAACTTTGCTTCAGGATGAGAAAAGAAATCGTGCTCCGGCGGCGTGGCAGCAGCTGGAGGCCCCATTAGCTAAAGTGGTGCTTCAGGTTAAGAACAGTTTCAGGTTAAGAATGGACCTCCGGAACGAATTAAGTACTTAACCCGAGGTACCATTGTATGAGTAAGAGTTCTGTGGCACTTTAAAGACGTAACAAATTTTATTATGGTATACGCTTGTGTGGGCTAGAGTTAAGTTCATCAGGTGCATGGAGTATCCTAAGTTGGCAAGTGTACATACACATGGTTGCATATCCTCCATCATTTTTCTGATGAAAATAGGCATATCATTTATATTTTATTTTATTTCATTTCATTTCTACCATGGCCACCTGACTGGGTTGCCCCAGACCAGGCATAGGCAAACTCGGCCCACCAGAAGTTTTGGGACTACAACTCCCATGATCCTTAGCTAACAGGACCAGTGGTCAGGGATGGTGGGAATTGTAGTCCCAAAAACATCTGGAGGGCCAAGTTTGCCTATGCCTGTCCCAGACACTCTGGGCAGCTTCGAACATATATAAAAACATAATAAAACATTAAACATTTTTATAAAAACCTTCCCTATACAGGGCTGTCTTCACCTGTCTTCTAAAGGTTGAGTAGTTACTTTTCTCCTTGGCTCATGGGTTGCATAACTCCATACCCCCCAACATTTTTCTGATGAAAATAGGGACGTCCTAAGGAAAAGCAGGACATTCTGGGATCAAATCAGAAACTGGGATGGCTTCTGTAAATCCAGGACTGTCCCTGGAAAATAGGGACACTTGGAGGGTCTGTGGTTGTGGGGAATGTGAAGGACCATAGCTCAGTAGAAGAGTATCTGCCTTGGATCAGTGGCGTAGCGTGGGTTGTCAGCACCCGGGGCAAGGCAAGTAATTTGCGCCCCCTAACCCGTGGATTTGCGCCCCCTAACCCTAATCCCCAGATGTTGCACCTGGTGCGGCCGGCCCCCCCTGCACCCCCCACGCTACGCCACTGCCTTGGATGCATGCGGTTCCAGGTTAAATTCCCTGCTGCTTCAAGTAGGGCTATGAATGTCCCTTGTCTGAAATCTTGGAGAGCTGCTGCCAGTCAGTTTAGGCAATATTGAGCTAGATGAACCCTGCTCAGTGCAAGACAATTTCCTGTGTCCCTAATTATAAGCAGCGAGGTTAGAGAGGGAAATCAAATGCAAACAGCAGCGAACTGACAATTATCTTAAACGTATGCAAAATAATGACAGAGATCATTCACAAAGCGGTGTTGATAACAGAAACATCCTGGCATCCTTAAGCCTTTTGAAACTTGTAATGGGAAAAGAAAAGAAATGTCAGGCCTCAGGTGATAGATTTGAACTTCTTGATAAGTTGTCTTTTCACTCTGGAGTCTCCCTTTGAAGTTCCTATGTTCAAGAATGGCCACATTAAGGTTGTCGACAGAGTGTTTGAGGGCACTGAAATATTCTCTAAATATTGCCCTTTCTGAGATCAGAGTTGTGTCAATTTATGTTCACAGGTGTAAAATTACTATTATAATAATAGTTGTATTAGTGTAAATAATAATAATGATGATGTATCATTACGATTATTATTATGACAGCCAACTCCCCCCTTATGTGGGGGGCCATTTCAGGCCATTGCGCACTTGTGTGAAATCGCCTATGATCAGAACACCCACTGAAAAAGCCTGCAAGCAGCGGTTTGACTTCAGCCACCAGATGCGTACTCCATTGTCTCTTGAAACAGACAGGTGCCAGCTACTTCAAGATTAAGCACATCTAGAGTCACACTTCGAAAAGTAGGCAGGAGGCCACATCTGCACTATATACTTAAAGCCGTATCATACCTGTTTAAACAGTCATAGCTTTCCAAAAGGAATCCTGGGAGCCCTAGTTAGTTAAGGGCATTGAGAGTTGTTAGAAGACTTCTGTTCCACTCCGAGAACTACAATTCCCAGAGTCACAATGGAAGAGGGAATGATTCTTAAACCACTCTGGTTAGTCACCATCAGCTCAGACAATTAGTATGACACTATGGCGCTTAATCAACTGGCCACAGGAAGGAAGGAAGGATGGAAGGAAGGAAGGGAGAGAGAAAGAAAAGCTAGAGCTTATTTTAGTAAACACCAGCAATTAAACATGAGCAAATAGGCATTCGTTTAAAAGGAATGCTTTCCATTCAAGTAGTACATTTCTGTTTCCAGTCACTTTGAAGGAATCAAAGATAATGACAGCATGCAGACAACCGAGGACGTAAATGGAATTTGTTAAAGGTAAGTTAGAGAACTGGCTTACTAACAAGAGGGTGTGAAGAGAATGGTGGTCTATGCTCCTATCGGAATGTGTGAGAGCAGCTGCCTGAAACCATCTATTCCCCGACTCGAATCTTCCTCTGCATATTGGACATAACAGCAGGCTAACTTAAAGGGTTCTTGTGAAGAGAAGGTTGGTAATACCTGGCTTGAGTCCTGTGCATTTAAGGAATTACTGCTGGGATAGCTGTGTCACTAGAGCATGAGACTTTTAATCTCAGGGTTGTGGGTTCGAGCCCCCCACATTGCTCCTGGATTGCAGAGGGCTGGACTGATGACCCCTGTAGTCCCTTTCAATTCTATGATACTAAATTTAGTTTTCCAAGCATATTTGGCCTTACATTATTTTCTTTAGGTGCCATGTTAAGCCCAATGAACTCAAGTTCTGATCAAGCGCTGACTAGGTTCAAAGTAAACTAAAGTCAACCTTTTTCATCTTAGCTTCCTAAACATGAATTCAGATATGAAGTACTATAGTCAGGGCACTATCTTAAAGGTGAGGGAGTTGGATCACATACTGTCATTATAATGAGACATGGCTGGGGGAACGAGGTTCTAAGGCTTATAGTTAAAAAATGGTTCAACTCTTAAAACTTGGCAGTGTAATAAAAGCAAGCTTGGTGGATGGCCCATACCAAATTTGCGGTACAAAGGATATTACTTGTTTTAAGCAAGCTAAACATTTGGTGAGACTGGCATACTGACAGATGCTGTGCATTTTTCTTCCATAGACTTTGCTGAGGTATTTTTTTCTGGAAATATTTCTCCATTTGCATTGTGCCTTTTGGGAAATAGTTTGTTGTGTTAGGTCAAGGAGAACATATTTAGTGTGTGCTTTTCCCTATTATTAGCGTAACGTATCTGTACTCTTTGGAGTAAGCTTAGGCCCGCCCTGTGGAACTCCATCCCATCAGATGTCAAGGAAATAAACAACTATCTGACTTTTAGAAGACACCTGAAGGCAGCCCTGTTTAGGGAATTATTTAATTTTTGATGTTTTATCTTGTTTTTAATATTCTGTTGGGAGTCGCCCAGAGTGGCTGGGAAAACCTAGCCAGATGGGCTGGGTGTAAATAATAAAAAATTATTATTATTATTATTATTATTATTATTATTATTATTATTATTATTATGGCTTCATAGCTCCCTTATTAACAATTTAAACTGCATTGTATTGTTGAAAAAAGAGGAATAAAACTTGGCAGATATTAATATTCAATTAACCAAAAATGGTATTTCTTACTGGGTACTTGTAAAATGGGGTGGTAGATTCAATGGCATTGGCTATATGTGCCTATTCCAGTGAACAGACAAGTCTTAAGATGTAGGTCCCATCACACTACTGTTTTTTTTTATTTGGTGGATTTATGTCCTGCTTTTGGACTGGAGTCTGAAAAACAACCAACCAACATTTATAAAGCACAACACATGCACCAGGAAATACATAGTCTTGCAACAGCAAGCTTCCTTTTCTTTTGCATTCACCACTACACACAAACATAACAGATTGGGTTGTAGTTTTATCCCCGCTCCCCCAATGCAATCACAATTTGGGAGTACCTGTGGGCCTGCTATATTTTCCAGAAGAGAACCTAACCATTCATGGATAGAAAATTTGCAATTCTATATAGCCTGAACTCTGGAGCTTGATTTCCATATTCCTTTCATGTATACTATGAATTACAAATAACCAAACTCTCTTGAAGTGCAGAGGTATACTGCACAAAAAATTACTGCCGGGGATCAGAGTGTACTTTTTGTTTTGTTTTTCCACGAACAGTTCACATTAGGATTCTATTAATGTTAGCAGTAATCTAAATATGGATAAGTGTACAGCCATGAAGACATTACTGCACTAGCTGTATTCAGAGAAGTATGCACTGTTGTATTTAGCTGCAAAAAATCTTATGTAGGTGCACCCATGAAAAATAGGCCACACTGTACATGTGTCCATATCCAAGTGCTTCTGGAGTTTTTTTGCCTATCTCGTCCCAAACGAACATTATTTGTTAAAAAATCCTGCCTTGCTTTTGCATAGAAATGCTCAAGGAAGCTAAAGTCCAGCCATAATTCCTAGCGAGGGGTAGTAATTTTCCAAAGCAATGCAATTATGAATTACATAATGTGGTTCAGGCCCTACCTAAAGGTCCAAATCAAAAGTTTAGCACCAGGAGTGTGTTTTTTTGGACCTCTAGCAGTTATGCCATAAGGCATTTTATGTTGCTTAACATCCATATGAAGCTGTTGAGAATAGTTACTAAGAGATTTGTGGTCAAGTGCCATCAATATGCTGATAAAATAAACGCAGCTCTATTTCTCCACAACATCTGAATCACAAGAGGCTGTGCAGGCCCTGGACCAGGGGATGCTGGGAAATTAACTAGGCTTGAATCCTGGCAAAATGGAGGTTTTAGGGGCAAGTGGTTCTTGTGTCTGAGAAACTGGCTGATTTCCCATGCTGGATGGGGCAGCACCTCCTCTGAAGGAGCCCCCACAGCCTGGGGACTTGCATGGGGGTTTTCGCTTGGGAACCACACTGCAAGGGATGTTGTCAGCCCCATGTTCAGTGCTTGGGGAAACTAGAGCTGACAAAGTGGTTGTTTGTCGCCTCCCGTCCATTGACAAGGACAGGAGAAACAAGGATGCAGTTTGCAAGTGTGACTATTTTGCTTTGCTGCAGTTGCTTGCAAAATGTAGTTTTGTTTCTCCCCTCTGTGCCATATGATGGGGGAAGAAGAAGCAGCAAGGCTGCTTAGCGCTGGGTTGGGTCCATGAGAGGCAGAACCACACCCAGCACTAAATAGGACCTGCCTTCCTCACATTAGCTCATCATCAGGGGTGTGATCCTGCTTGGTCCAAATGCACTTAATTTAAATACATGGAGGGGCAGACTGAATGGTATTTTCTGTTGCTCTGACTTATGCACATGGAGAGGGGCAAATGCACTTGATCCACCTTCAGCTTCCCTGGGATGCAACGTGCAAATGTAGTCTACATGCATAAAATCTAACATGCATAGGCCCATTCCACCCCCCCCCCAGCGGACATGTGAATCTTTAAACAATGAATATCATGTTAAAGAAGGATGCAAATAGCTTACTCCATTCAGAGCAGGTGGTCTCATCCCACACATACCCAAAATTTAAACACAATTTAAATGGAATGGGTTTATTTTTGAATAGTAAACATTACACAGTGATCATTATTCACATTTAATAAATAATGCCGCCCGAATTATATGCACTGTATTGTTTTTCTTCAAATCAGAAATTAGCAATGATTTTCTATATATAGCCACAAGAAAACTTAGCAAGATTCCACTATCCCATATAAAAATAATTTCTTCAGTCCAATGCAAAGGTATATGGAATGCTAGGAAGATTCTCTTTAATAAATTATGTAGTTGCAAACAAAGTCAACAGTCCCTTTACAAAAGAAACTATTTCATTGCCTCCTAGTTTAGATTCGCCATAGACTCTGTCCACAAATGATATAGGTACCTATTAAAAAAACAAAACACAAAATTATTTTAGTTTTAACATAACAAGTTCAAGAAGTAATAGAAAGAAAAAAAGGGCCACTTCAGCTCCATCTAGCATCATGTCCAGAATAAAATCTGCTTTGGTGAGAAGGTATGAAATGATGGCACCTATGTTATCATAGCCATTTTCACTCTCAAAATCTAGTTCTAATCCAAAGCATCTCAGCTACCATCTCCTGTAAAAGCATGTTCCTAGTGTGCACGACTGGATCTTGCATGTGGTGGCAGAAGCTCCAATGGCTCAGAAGAATAGTTAAGGCTCTCCTTTCTCTTTGTGGTTAACATGGTCTTTCAAGCAGTGGCTGAAAACTTTTCTGTTCACTCAGGTTTTTGACAGCATTTTAATCTGACGATTTTCTGCAGCAAAATGTCCTGCTATGTTATTCTGTCTGTTATGTTGTTTTAATGATTTAAATTGTTTTGTTGTTGGTTTGTTTTTTTTAAAGAAACATTTGTGTTGGACCCCAGGATGGAGTACAAGAAAACAGCATAAACACTAGATTAGAACAATAACTTCAGCAATTACAGGAGACATAAAAAGTAATTACAGCAGGCGTAAAAAATTACTTCTCTGGCTTACACTCCACCCACAAACACCTGGTGAAAAGAAGACTTGAGAACAAAAAGACATCAGTGAGGGATACACCCCCAAAGGGAGGGAGTTACAGAGATCTGGTGGTACTGCAGAGGGGGTCCTATCTCGCATCACCACCCAATAAGCCGTATTTGCAGATGTCAATGCCTGGATGAGCAGATATAGGGAGAGGCCCTCTTTCAGCTTTGTAAGTCAAAGTCAAGGTCTTGAATTGGGCATGGCTGCAAACAGCCTGGCAAAAATATTATTTAAACTCTTTGTTCAAAAGGCAGGGTATAAATCTTTTAAACAAAGGGAAAAGCAGAGACAAAATCCTGTTTGGCTTTCTTTTCAGCATCCCCATCTATGTGGTGGTGGGTTTTCCATATTGCAGCAGAATTCATCACCATCTCAACAGTAGTTAAAATAGTGTTATACCTGCAATTAGTGTTATACTTCCAAGGGATACATACTTGGGCTACAATCCTACACACACACTAGCCTCAGACAACAATTGCTCTTGTAGCACCTTAAAAACTAGCACACTTTATTCTAGCATGATGCATGAAGTGTAATTCTCAGTTGCCGTTATATATGGTTGTAAATAGTGGGATAAGGGGGAAACAAAATGCAAAAAGTACAAATACCGGCAATTCAATTGAGAGCTAATATATGCACAATAAGTAGAGTGACCCTTTACAAAAGCAGTGCCAAGTGTTATCTGGAAGTAACACAGTACTTCCACTGAATGCAGGAAATATTCAATGATAAACGTGCATAGGATCGCACTGTTAGGGGAATTAGCACAGTCCTATGAACAGAATACTAGACTTGATCTGGAGAAGCATGTGAATTCATATAGCCCTGAGAAAGTTACTACCTCTCATCCTGAGCCCCTTATCTGTAATTTGGGAACAATACTAACCTACCTCACAGGGTTGCTGTGAGAACAAGAGAGGCAAATGTTACTGTATATACCTTCTAAGTGTTAAATAAGATTACCAGTAAGCCTAACATACATTCTATTTTTGTAGCAAACATATTGAAGTGCTGCTCCTTTAATAACTATATTGCATATGGTTCTAATTCAGTAGCTATTCATTTAAATATAGTAAACACTGATTTGCAGTGCTTTAGAATGCCAGCTATTTTCACTATACTGAAGCAGGAACTTTAACATTCCAGCGTGTAAGACTATATGTTAAATAATACCCAAGGGCCCAAAGTCAGACGGTGGAATCCACAGAAAGTCTGGCTAGGTACTCTCAGTTGGCATACTGAACCAGAAATCAGCTGGCAGGCAGAAATGGAAAAAAACACGCTTCCCACACACATGCCGCTCTGCCAAACATGAGTTCTTGCATCTCTAGGCAATAGTTTCTTCTGCCAATGGAGAGCCAAAGGCAGAGGCTTGTCTAGTACATTTTCAGTTGCTTCACCGACAACAAGGGCACAGTCTTGAGACAGAATTGCTAAAGAATCTGGGACTCCTACTGGAGGCTCTTGCCAGTGCAGGAAAAAGCAGCTTGGAATGTAGTGGAATGAGTCAGTCTAGAACGCTTATGCTAAAAAAATAATCTCATAAAACATGTTTATTTTCTTAGCAGTCTTGTACCTGTTTGGGAATCCTAAGAAACCAAAAAAGAAGTACAATTTTGAAATCAGTGATTAAAATCAGTGCAGTTCTGAAAGGTTCAGTCCACTATCTTGATTCAAAATGGTATCTAAGCATAGATAAAAACCTGCTCCTTGATGTCAGGAAAACATCATGCAAAATTTGGTTACATAGGATGAGATTCAACTGCCCTGTTCTGCTACTGGAAGCCAATGCAAGGACTCCCATTAGCACAATGGGGTTCCCCTGTTCCCTCTCGTACCCCACGCCTCCCCAATCCATTCTGGAGGATTGGAAGAGTGCCCAGAACAACACACTGGGGGAGCCAAGGGGAGATCATTCCATAGGGCAAAGCAGAAATGGAAGGAATGATTTCCTTAGCACTACAACTGAATTTCGCCCAGTATCTTAAGAGATGTCCAAATGCATAGTGAACAAACAACTTTCCAAAATACAGAGCAGAATCCACAACAAAGGCAGGCCACCATGTTTGTGCGAGGGTGCCAAGAAGAGATTTTCATCCGCAAAAGAAGCACCCACACCTGCTGTTGTTTAAAGCTTGTTAAAATAAGGAATGACTGTTGAAGTTAGGTACATATTAGGTAGACATTTGTTAATTAGGGCTTTCCAGTGTACTATGGCATAGATAGGGATTAACTTTTATCCCTAATTCATTAATAGCAATTAAGTTGATAGTCCAAGTCTAAATAGTTGCTGGAAGGTTGGAGAGAACTAACTTGTAGTTGCACAGTGTCTGTATAACTGATCTGAATTAGGGGTTATGACTGGAGATCATTGGATTATTGGCTCAATTCAATACATTTTTGTGAACACATGGAACTCAAGCGGGTACCTGTCTCAGTACAGGATGTTAAACAAATTAAATATTCATATTTTTAACAGCAATTACCACAAGCCTACATTTGTACGTTGCTGACTGCCACGCTCCTCACAACATTACATAATTTGTGTAATTTCTGTCACAATATTAGATTTAGTAGTTCTCAGGCTTATTACACCTCCTGGGCCATTTTGCAGCTGTTAGCCAATTATTATTCTATTATCCGTCAGGTAAATTTATAATATTTAAAATGTAGTGTTTGTGATTTAACATTCTTTACCTCTCCAACAGAGAAACCCAGTTGTCTGGCCCGGACAATCATTTCCATCTGGAAAACATATCCTTTTGAGACGCATTTCTCCATCAGTTTTTGTAAAACATCTTTTCTATATAACCTACAGAGAAAGTACATAAAATCAAAACCTCTTGAAATATTTCCGTTATACAAACACTCCACAATTGCAGTCTTTACTCCCAAAATTAAACAAGCTTTACAATTTCAATCCATGTCTGACATTATTATCCATTTCAAATTGACCATTAATTTTATTGCTCATCTTTGAAAGCTGAATGCAACATTAGAAGCAACACACCTGAAGCTGCCTGTTAAGTCGGATGCACCTGGCCGCAGTAGAACTTGAGTTAGGAAGTTGGCACCACGGCTGCCAAGAAAGATAAGGAGTTTTGGTAAACATTTAGAATCCGATGTTGAAAAATCACTGTTCTATAGATAGGATTTCACTATAGTAACATTGGCCTGCGTCAATACAAATGCATAATTTGGAAGAGTTTGCTAATTCACATCAAGCCAAGAAAAGAAGCATGTAGAACAAAAAAGATTTATCTATCCCAGTTTGTAAATTGTTTATATATTGCCAAACACAACCAGGAGAATTACAAGAATAAAAGATAATCAAATCTCTGCCCACAGGTTTACTATCTCTGAAGTAGGAGGGGGGGGGGGGAAATGCAAGAATAATAAAAAAAGCAAGAATAAAAGGCTAATCTGGAACAGTACAAAAGGAGGAGGAGAGTTAATAACAGAACTCAGAATCCTCCTGTGTGGCTTTTTCTATCACAGACCTTGAATGATGGAAGAAGTAGCTACAAACCTGATCAATTTTCGTTTCAAATCCCACCCATGCACACCTCCATTTCCTTTATATCGTGTTCCAGACACAATGTCAAAGTTACCTTCTTTCTGTGTTCTATGTAAACATTTGAGAGGAAGAGGGAAACACAATTACATTAACAAAAATCTATTAACTTCCAGTAATCTAGGTCCGATTTAATACAATAAATTCAGCTTAAGGAAGGCACCAAGTTGAGAAGGGGAGAAAAAGGGTCCATTTGTGAATGGCAGGTCTAGGCTGTAGTAAAAGGGAGTAATTTCAACTGGCAAACTAATCCCTTTTAATTCTCATCTTAGTTTTGCCAGTTTGAGGACCAGGCAAAAAGCAATAATAACAGAAGAAACAATCAACAGTATAATAATTTTCTTTGTTTTACTATGCCTCCTCCAGTGCCTCACTGTTTCAAGCACACAAAACACTCGTTTCCATAAAAATAGCAGAGAAAAAGGGGTGGGGAGCAAGACTCAATAAATACTACATGAATGCAATCACTTTCATTTTCTAAGCTATCACTATCAGTTTCTGCTTCTTCATATGTATCAAACGATGACAAGTTTAAGGTCAAGTCAAGAGGACAGAAAAGACAGAAACAGATCCACCAACTACATCAACAAAAGGAAGCCCATAAGCAAAGAAAACCTGAATTCTCCCTTCTCTTGTGACAACGGCAGTGCCCCCTACAGGCAAAAACGATTCTTGCTCTTGCATTTGAGAGTTGTACTCTAGGTGCACAGGGATCCGATACTGTTCACAGTTTTACATAAAAGTTTACCTGTTGCATAGTTTTTAGAAATCATTCTGGGGGAGTATGCTTATGAAAACCTAGTCTTAAAAACTTTATTCACCGTTCTGGAGGAAAATATTTCATAACTCATTATTTTTCAGAAAAACTCAAAAGCACATGCAGAATATGTTCCCCCTTGCCACCATAATTTTAAGAGGGTTTTTTTTTGTGGACTTTCACATTTCTGTGCTGCTATCCTTGTGAAGTTTGGCAGGATTCTGACCTTGCTGTAAACTGTATCCAATTCTGGTCAAAAATTAAAGTTTAGACTCTTCTGATTTCTTGCATTGTTCAATCTATTCCCCATTGCTAATGTACCAAATGTAAATGCAGACAGGACAAAGCATCTGTTTCATACGAAGAAGGTTGCAGGTTCATTCCACAATATATCCAGGTAAGATTGTAAGGGATTTCTGCCTGAAACCCTAGAGAACTTCTGCCAGTCAGTGTAGATTATACTGAGCTAGTTGGAGAAATAGTTTAACTTGGTATAAGGCAGCTTCCTATGCACCTGGGCAATAAATGTCAAGGTCTGACTGAAATATTTTAAAAATACTAAAAATATTAAAAATACTACCCACCTGATGAACTCTGGAATGAATTTTGGCTGAAACACAAAAGAGAGATGTGGGAAAATGAAAATATACTGCAGCTCAATGCAAGTTAAATAAAGAAAACTTTATAAAAGGCTAAAGAAATGTATGCACAGATACAACAGAAACACTTACGTGGTGTGAGAGGTCAGCGTCCATAATAATAATGAAGTTTCCTGTGGCATGCTTCATTCCATGAATGTAAGCAGTCCCTGGTGTAAATGATACAAAGGCAAGATCTGTCACCCACATTCAGAATCATGTATGTGAGCTGTCAGCTACAAGGCTGATTCAGTTTCTTTTTAAAGTCAACATATGGAATAAAAAATGCCCTACATTTCTATTGAATGGCTGCTTGATCAATCTGCAATCCCACTCCAGCCTGTCCCAGGCAACAGTTAGTCACACACGCATGAATTTCAAGCAGCTACTACACCCCCAAGGTGTAGTGTATAAATGGGGATAAACAGTGTAATTTCATGGTTAAAGAAAACTGTGTAGGTTCAGCTTATTATTTAACTGGAGTTGTGATATGTTGGACACTGTTGAAAACCAACAAATATGCGTTCCTACCCCCAGAAAGGTATATATACATATGTAAGTTTTTTTCCAAGTTTCCAACACACATGCTAACCAACAGAGTTAAAGGTATGATTAAACTCATGCTTTTTAAAATGGTAAACTGCCCTGGGAGTTCAAGGTCAGAATATAAAACTTGTAAATCCTCAAATTAATGAATACTTACCCAATCCAAGTTTCTTTGCTCTGGGTCTTAAAAGCTGTAAAATATCAGTGGAGGAAATGAGTAACGGATTAATTGCATTAAATGATCCATGATTGTAGGTTTTTTATTATCATTTCAGCTAAATATTAGCATTACCACAGTTGCTCTTCTCTCAAATAGGGCTGCTACACTTCCATATTTACAGAGCAAGCTGCCTTTAACATTTGGATTACACAGACATTAATTCAGATCAAAACAGTTACAGAATATAGAGCTGTAGACCAAGTTTAGAATGGTCTGCTGAAGATGGGAAATAGAGCCAAAGCTGGCTGAATCAGCTGTGCGTGGTGCTGACTTTGGGTCTTTGAAGTCATTGCGATGTCAGGTGACTGACAGATGATCAGCCCACCCACTTGTTGATTTCAGCCCAAAGAGCCCAAAAAGTCCCCCACCCTTAGGGTAAAGTATGGATCACCACCAAGCACTTCAAAATAAGGGAGGCTTGACTAGCAGTGTTAGACCATACACCTGCCATACATCTATGCTCTCTTAGGCGCTCACATAAAAACTGCAGGGGCTTAGTGCAAGTAAGTTTGTTCATTATCAGAAATATATACTGCATTTTTTAAAAATAATGCATTTCCAATTTTTCTTAGCAACGCTTCATCAAGAGGTATTCAGCAGCATATATGCCTTTAAGGATTTAATTCTGCAAATATGGGTGGGCACAGTATCAAATGGATGAAAATGTATTGGATAATATCCAACTGAGTCACAATCAGAGTAGAACCCATTGCAATTAATGGACAAGTAGAGTCCACCGATTTCAATGGATCTACTCAGACTACAACCAACATTGAATATCACCCACTGTATATGCAGCTGAAGAAGCATTGCTAACACTGCACCTGGAACCCCTGTTGTAGGGCTGAACATGGCAAACTTTTCTGTGTGTGTCACAATGCAAAAATTATGGGGAAAGTGGTATCTGGTAGATTTCTCACAGACAGCTATTAGAGCATCCTATGAGGTCAAGTGATGACAACTCTAAGAATTAGCACAACTTTATAAAGTGAAAATTAAAACTGCATCCAAATATGCTAATTCAGGAAATTTCAAACTACTCCCAATGTTGCTACCCATGTTATCAACCTGAATAAACTGATAAACAATTCAGTGTTAAAAAAACGAACAACCCATGCATTCAAATTTCATCCCTTAATGCTAATAATATTATTAAGCACCTTGTGTTGTAACAGCAAACAAGTCAAGTCAAAAAATAAATATATGACTCACAATCTTATCAGATCCATAAATCTTTATCAACTGTTCAGCAACTTCCTGTGTCCCATCAGGACTTCCATCATCTATTACTATAATTTCGAAATCATTTCCACTGAAAAAATAGAGAATTACATTTTAAAGCCAGGTTCAAAAGTTAAAGTATATAAAGTACAGTATTATGAAAGTGGGTAGGGGAACAGAAAGAAATAGCCAATGCTTCCTCATCAAAAGTAAATGGTGTTATTAATTCTATTACAATGCACTCTCCTCTCAAAATGGAACTGAAATGCTTCATAGTGCCCTTGCTCCAAGTAAATACCGCAGAGTAACAGTAGGGTTTGAACTGTTGGCCAATGTTGGTTATTCATTTCATGGGTCACAGTTGCCTCAGGCATTTGCCTGATTCAGAAACTGAATGATTAGAATCCTAGAGGTGGAAGGGACCCCAAGGGTCATCTAATTCAACCCCCGCAATGCAGAATCTCAACTAAAGCATCTATGACAGATGGCCATCCATCATCTGCTTAAAAACCTCCAAAGGAGAAGAGTCCATCACCTCCTAAGGGAGGCAGTTCTTAAGGTGTTTAAGATGTTTAAATGGAATTTCATTTATTGTAACTTGAATCCATTGGTTTAAGTTCTAGCCCCCAGAGCAGGAGAAAACAAGCTTGCTCCATCTTCCATGGGACAGCCCTTTAGATATTTCAAGATGGCTATTGTATCTCCTCTCAGCCTCTTCTTTGGGCTAAACATCCCCAGTTCCTTCAACTGTTCCTCACAAGGCTTGGTTTCCAGGCCCCTGATCATTTTGGTCACCCTCCTCTGCACATGTTTCAGCTTGTCAATAGCCTTCTTAAACTGTGGTGACCAGAACCGGACACAGTACTGGCCTGACCAAGGCAGAATAGAGTGGTACTATTACTTTCCTTGACCTGGATGCTATACTTCTGTTGATGCAGCCTAGAACAGCATTAGCTTTTTGTGTGTGTTGCTGCATCACACTGTTGACTCATGCTAAGCCTGTGGTCTACCAAGACCCCCAGATCCTTTTCACAAATACTACTGGCAAAGAGTAGTATTTCGCAAATACTACTCCAGGTGTCCCATTCAAGGGATCTGGCCCTTAAAGCCAGCATTCCAAATAAGCTACTACTCAATAAATAAAGCTATCAGATTGGATTTTGGCTCTTGATCAACACGCAATAATGTGCTTACAGCTGGTGAAAAATCATGTTTCAGAAGTTGCTGGTAATCTACACACCACTTGCTCCATCTGTGAAAACAGGCTGAAAATTTTCACCATAGGCAAGAATCCAAAAACTGCTTAATGAAAACCTACAAAATCTACATTCTGACACTTACTTACAGGTACACATAAACCCGTCTATAGATTGCCTTGAGACAGTGGTTTAGAAGGTGATTAATAAATTGATTTTCATAATAATATAGGAATGTCCTGGAAAATCACCATCCAGTTTACATGCAGATGGGGGGAAATAATGTTTAGGTTTCACTCCTATGCTAGACACACTTGCTTGGAAGGAAATCTCACTTGGACACAAATGAAAGTTTACTTCCAAGTAGACATGCATAAGCTTGTGCTGCCAGGCTTTAATCCTATGCACACACTCCCCTAAGTGTGAAAACCCCATTGGATTTACACGCACAGGGCTGCCCTGCGAAGTCCTAGCTTTTCTAAAACAACCAACAAACAAAAGTCATGTCTAAACATATTCTATGGGGGCGTAATGGGTCTGACGCATCCTTAAAACCTAGTTACAGGGTGGTGCCTGAAACAAACGAAGCAGATACAGTACATCTTTTACCCCTGGAAGCTAAGCAGACCCAACACCATCATGCCCTTACTTCGGGGTACATATACCACGGATTCACAACCCCCAACACCTTTAAAACGGCCTCGGGAGAAAAGCTTCTCCCCACGATATGGAGGATTCTAATTCGCAACGGCGACGATGGGAAACGGAACGGGGGTCCGGGGGATGGGGCTAGTTATTCCAGGTTAAGTAACGCGGAGTACAGGAACGGGGCGGATTTTTCCGGGGGGAGCTCGTTAGCGCTAGGGGCTTTTTTTGTATATCGTTAAGTCGCTGAAACGAAACAGGTCCCCTCCCCTCAGTCACCTCTGCTCGAAACTCCTCACCAGCAGCCACACAATGAGCGGCAGGTTCTCGCGCTCATTGTAGGTGGGCAGCAGCACCGAGTACTTGTCCCGGGAGGCGGCCATGATGGCGGCGGCGGAGGAGGCGGAGGCCTGGCAAGGGCCGAGCCGACGTCGCCTGCGTGCCAACCGGCCTCCTCAGCACCGAAGAGCCGCGGAAGCGGAAGAGGCGAGGCCTCCGCTCCCTCCCTCCCAAACACCCGCGGCTCGCCGCTGAGGCGTTTCTCCCCTCTCCGTGAGGCGCTGAGGTAAATCATGGCGGCGGGAAAGCGCGCTGAGGGGAGCGTGTCCCAGGAGGCGCCAGGCCCGCTGAGCCGGCTGGACATCCGGCGCTACTCCCGGCAGCTGGTTCTCCCGGAGCTGGGCGTGAGCGGCCAGCTGCGGCTGTCGGGCTCCTCGGTGCTGGTGGTGGGCTGCGGAGGGCTGGGCTGCCCGGTGGCTCAGTACCTGGCGGCGGCGGGCGTGGGGCGCTTGGGCCTGGTGGACCCGGACGTGGTGGAGCTGGACAACCTCCACAGGCAGGTGCTGCACCGGGAGAGCCGCCTGGGCACCCCGAAAGCGCGCTCGGCGGCCTCGGCGCTGGGGGAGCTCAATTCCCGGGTGCGCTGCGTGCCTTACGAGCTGGCCCTGTCGCCCAGCAACGCCCTGCAGCTAGTCCGAGACCACGACGTGGTGGCCGACTGCTCGGACAACGTGCCCACCCGATACCTGGTCAACGACGCCTGCGTCCTGGCCGGGAAGCCCCTGGTCTCCGCCAGCGCCCTCAGGCTCGAAGGGCAGCTGGCGGTGTACAACCACCGAGGGGGGCCCTGCTACCGCTGCCTCTTCCCCAAGCCGCCCCCTCCGGAGACGGTCACCAACTGCGCCGACGGAGGGGTCCTGGGGGTCGTGCCGGGCATCCTCGGTACCCTCCAGGCCTTGGAAGTGATCAAGATCGCCTCTGGCATGGGCACCACGTGCCACGGGTCCATGCTGCTCTTTGACGCCCTGGAAGGCAGGTTCCGCCACATCAAGCTCAGGCCCAGGGACCCCAGGTGCGCTGTGTGCGGGGACCACCCCACGGTGACCGCCCTCCAGGACTATGAGGAATTCTGCGGGTCATCGGCAACGGACAAGTGCCGGGCGCTGCACCTGTTGAGCAGTGAGGAGAGGGTGTCCGTGGAGGAGTACAAAAGGGTCTTGGACAGCCGGGCTCCTCACGTGCTGGTAGACGTGCGCCCGCCGGTGGAAGTGGACATCTGCCGCCTGCCGCATTCCCTCCACGTGCCCTTAAGTAAGCTGGAAGGAGGAGACGAAGGATCCTTGAAGTCCCTGCGGCAGAGGATACAAGAAGCGAGGCAAGGGGCAAGTGACAGCGCGGCTCTCCCCCTTTACGTGGTCTGCAAATTGGGAAATGACTCTCAGAAGGCTGTGCGAATATTGCAGGGGTTGTCTCAGAATGGACTTGGTCCCATTTCTGTCAAGGATATCAGGGGAGGGCTGATGGCATGGGCTAGCAAAATCGACGAAGAGTTCCCCCAGTATTGATGTTTTCTAAGAGCAATAGCAGTCTGTTTTTATTCAAGTGTTTCATTGATCACTGTCGTGGCTGAAAATATTTGTAAGAATCCTGCAGAAGCCTTTTTGGAATATGTGAAATTTCTTTTTTAGGAAAAAAAGTTATTATTGTTATTATAAAAGACAAATGTGTGTGTGCGTCGATTTGTTAAAAAGTCGTATGGGGTTGTAGCCGATGCTAGTCATGGTCAAAGTAGACCCAATGCAATTAATGGACATCACTAACTTAGGCCTTTTACTTTTAATGAATCTACTGATGAGAAAATCTTAGATGCAACTCACATTGTTTCAGAAGAATTGCTTCCGTAATAAGCTGGTTTATTTACACCTTTTTTTTTGAATCTCTAGTACTTTTCCTTTTACTAGTATTGATGCTTGTCTCAAGCTGCGACAAAAGCCACATCAAGGCATATATCAGGTTCCATTTATGTATCATCTAATACTCTTGAGAGCATTGAACATCACGGATCCAGTGAACTTTGAAAATGGCAGTCTCCCCTTCACTTTTCTCTATCATCTCCCTTGTGTGTCTTTAATAATTACCACATTTTTTGCTCTATAAGACTCACTTTTTCCCTCCTAAAAAGTAAGGGGAAATGTGTGTGCGTCTTATGGAGTGAATGCAGGCTGCGCAGCTATCCCAGAAGCCAGAACAGCAAGAGGGATTGCTGCTTTCACTGCGCAGCGATCCCTCTTGCTGTTCTGGCTTCTGAGATTCAGAATATTTTTTTTCTTGTTTTCCTACTCCAAAAACTATGTGCGTCTTGTGGTCTGGTGCGTCTTATAGAGCGAAAAATACGGTATTTTGCTTAACAAAGCTGAGAGACAGCACTCTTCAACTTTCTCATGTATTCCTTCTTTCTGCATCCCACTATATCAGTTTGGATGCCATTTGCTGCCTCTACATCTTGGAGAATATTTGATCCTGAGTCCTGTTGGGTGTATGGGGTTTACATCTTGCACACATACTTTGCTTTCTCCCACACACTATTGCTGGGAACTTTTGTTATCTAGCACTTCATCTCTTCCTTTAGTTCCAGACTCTCCATCTTTTCTTTATGACCTACTTGGTTGTGAGCTATAAAATCATGTGAGAGAGGCATTCCTAAATAACTTGGAGGTAGACATTTATATAACCAATAACTTGAGGTTTCCCCCCTCATATCCGCTTGAACCCAACTAGTAGTGGATTTCGGAAAGAGCCATTTTCTGCACAAGAAGAAGATGGTGTCTGTTGTGTGCTATAGTATTCATCTCTATGCCTGTACTTCTGTATCAGTGTACAAATTTCCTCTGGCATGAAGTTCAAAGCTCATATGTATACTCAACTAACAGATCTTGGGAGAATACTAACAGAACATGTGCTTCCTCAGTGCTGCAAAATAAATACATAAATCAAAAAGAATTTGGCACACTGAACATATAAAGGTATTCACAAGCATTTGCGTTGCTTTTTTCTGTGTTCAGAATTCATGATGTCAAACAGAACTTGGAGATTTGGGACAGAAAATAGGGTGAAACAGCTGTGCAATAAAGGTCACAATAGGAGGGAGATTGAGAGCCATGTGATTATTGATAGTTGAACAGATACTGTTCACACTCTCCCCACCCCAAATATTTCTTTGCAGACACAGGCGTTAGATATATGAAGATGAAAGCTGGAGTTTGGGGAGTCCCTCTCACTTCAGTTGTTGCTTGCTATAAAATTTATTATTCCCAAATCATCTTTTTTAAAGTATCTGATTATGAGTTTAAGTAGTGAACTTTTACACAGAGAGAACTTTAAAACATTCATATCCCACCTCGGTCACAATAATTCTTGAGGCAGCTGACAATATGAAATCATGCCATAATCAATAGAATACTACAATAAAATTTAAACAGAAAAGCATATCTAGTCTTTTAGATTGAAGTACTGAGCACCATGCATGCTAATGGCACTTTGTCTCCTGTTATACAGTATTCCTTTACTGTTCTTGTCCCCTTTTCATACACTTACTAGCTATGACTGATCCTGTTTCTTTCTAAATGAAAAGAAATAGGGCTACTTTTTGTAGGGTGGAGTGCATGTGAACTAGAAATTCAATCAAATCTTTTCTGGATACTTTAGAGCAGGGGTTTTCAACCCTTTTGAGTTCACAGCTCCCTTGACCAACTACATTCTTTCTGCGGCACCCCTGTGGGGCTCAGGAGCCCAGTTATGTCATCCCTTGCCTGCTGAGCTGGCAGCCTCTTACCCTTTTTCAAACACCCTCCCTTGTGGAGTGTTCCCTCAGCCTCAATCTCCCCTCTCCTTAGGAGTCCTCCAGGCAACTGCCACAGCTACTCCCAACTGCCTCAGCTCCTGGCAACCCAGCCCCAGAGGCACCATTTGCCTGGGGAATTTGTAGCAAGGGCTGCTGCAACAAACAGCTGTGCAAGTCTTTGAAAGGCAGGGATGGGAGAGGGCATCAGAGGAGGGAGGGAAGGAAAGAGCAACAGAGGCCAGTGTTGCCCGCAGCATCCCTGACCATCATTCAAGGCAGCCCAGGGTGCCACAGCACACAGGTTGAAAACTACTGCTTTAGAGAGCATGATAGTGGTATTTAGCCAAGCTATGGGAGATTAGGGGAAAATACAAAGTGATATGGATGGTACCTGACAAAGTCATCTTGGAGTAGATCATTATGATCAGTGGACAAGTTAATTATGACTAACTGAATCCCATTGATTTCAGTGTTTCTATTTGGACTCTGACTTGGATACCACTCTATATGGCTTAACTGTAAAATGGGTAATGTTTCTAACAGCTTTAATAGGCTGTGATACTACATTCATTCTTTCTCCCTCTTAGTGCCCTTATCCAGCATGCTACAGACTTTTGACATGTGATGCAATTTTACAGTTGAAGCTTACATTTGTGTAATTAAATGTCTAGGTTCAAGAAACATGGCCTAGCTAGGCTGCAACTCAAAATCATGTTGCAATCTTAGATGTATATCACTACAATTACATTCCTGAGAAACCATTGGCTCTTACGGTTGATTTGAATGTGTGTTTTCATGTTCGCTATTGGCATTCGTGCTTTCCATATTACATTTTGTACTTGTAGATCTACACTGGCGGTTTCTACAGACTTTTGTTATAATGTGGCTAATACCACCCATTGTGCACATCTTGTAGCAAGCCTGTACCTCTGCAGTAAATTCCTTAGTAATGACTGGTAGACCAACTCTGCATTACAAAGATACCTGCTACCATGCAACACCAACCTTGCCATGCGGGAATTCCCTGCAGAAGACCGCAGTGCCTGGAGACAGGCAGTCAGGTTGTGCATCCATAGTGACCAGAGAAGGAATGACTGCAGCAAGGAGCGCAGAGAAAATAAACACCATGGTGCTTTTGCAGCAGTACAACAGGATGCCTTCCTCTGTGACAGCTGCAACAAAACACGTGCCTCCTGTGTCAGCCTCTACAGCCACAGCAGGAACTGTACCTATCCAACTGTTTGACTTCACCCTAAAAGGCGCACTCCTCCATTATCTTCCGAGACAGACGGATGGCAGCCACAATGACTGGCAGTAACCTGGACACTTCTTAGTGTGATTCAGCCCACACATGAGCTAGCTCTATGGCTGTTGAGGAAAACCCTCACATACATACTAACAGCAAATTTACTAACAGCAGATTTACATCATGGGAATAGTATAGCATGTAAATCTGCCTGCAGTGAAATCTAGTGCAAAATTGCATTTTAAAGTTTGCACAGTTAAATCAATGTGTGCTAGGTGGCGCTGCAGGGTAATAGATGATTAACTTTCATGACGGGAATCTCAATATACTGGATGAGAATGAGCCACTTCGTTTTAGACAGTTCTTTTGAGAGGACTGGAATTTTGTGCAAATGATATAAACTCGAGAGCAGCAATTTGGTACGTATACTTTAGCAGTTCAAAAGCAGCACAGAAAGGCAGGCTGCAGACAGTTGAAAAGAATGAAGCAAAAAGTTTCTGTGTTGCCTGCATTCATTTCAAGTGTGGTGCTGCAGGTGCCTATGCAGATTTCTTTGAAATGAGTGGACAGTGCTAAGTAGCACAGGCACGATAGGATCACAAACATTGCTGGTTAATTTTCAGGCCGTTGGATATTCAGAATGCTTCTCCAGTTCATGTCCCATTAGGGGAACAATTATCCTACCTAAAATTACCCAGTACTTAAAGCATTTTAGTTTTTAGCTTTCAAAGAAAATTGGGGAGGTTTCTTAAAGAATCAGATTGTTTCCTGTATGGATAACCTTTACCACAAAATGTAAATAATCAGATTTTCATGTTGTGCCCCGTCCCTTAAAGCATCAGGATTATCAGTCCCGATTAAAGTACTTTTCTACCAATCCAGGGGAGAAATGCAAATTGAGCTTTCAGAGGTCCCCCCCCCCCCCAGTTGCTGGAAAAATTAAGTATATAACTTAAACTTTACTGACAAACATTGCTGACACACCTTCAGATCTTAAATAGCTAAAACGATTCTTTTGCTCAGTTCCTGACAATCCTGATCATCCTGCTTTATCCATCTGTTACAGTGCAAAGTTGATCTACCAGTCTTTGAGGTTAGTCTCACTGGGACTTGTCCCTCTTCTCTTTCTGGAATCTATAGTATCCATCCATCTGGGGATGCTAGCCAGATCCAAGACAAAGCCACAAACAGTGCCCATATTCCTACTTCATGTTGATTCGTGCCTAAAATGACATACAAAACTATGCCTTAAGAATGATGTGTTTTGGCGCCCTCTTGCTGAATCCTTGGACAGCTGGAACTCAGTATAATTGCATCCATTCTCCCATTGCTTCACCTTTCGCCCAGACTCTACCTTAATCTTCTATTGATGAACACTTGCTCCTTGCTCACATATGCTTCACGCCAGGCTCTGGACCCAATGAACTTATTACTTCTGTTCCTTGCCTAGAGCAGTTTCTAATGCTGCAGCACTGCTGGCACAAGGAACTTGCATGCGGGCAACAGGACTTCCTCTCTTGCACCCTCGAAATAAGCTCTGGGGGTTGAGGAATGCACACTAGGAAAAAGAAATGGAAGTCCCATTGTGCCCATGGAGCTCCACTGCATTTTATTGTAAATTGTCCTGTGATCTTTGCATGAAGGATGGTATAGAAATAAGAACAACAACAGCAGCAGCAGCAGCAGCAACAACAACAACAACAGGATGCAACCACCTAGTGTTCAACCATTGCTCCTTCTCCCCTTTCTCTTCAAAAGTAAATGCCAGGATGTGATGTAGGGTAAATTCCTTCTTATCCCTCCCTGCTGCTCTATAATTTGTACTGCGGAAAACCAAGCTTCCTGCACATGTATAATGTACATGCATAATGTACTTGCTCAGCTAACTGTGAGCTTTCCCCTGCTCTCAGTACTTCTCATACAGCAGTGGAACTAGAAGTCCTGATTTTATTGAAGTCAGCTGTAAAGGTTCTTTTGATTCCAGTACTGCTAGTATATAAAATCCAGCACCCCACGAGCCTTGTTAACAGATAACAATGTTGTTCTCGGGAACGGCGTAAAAGCGAATGTTAAGCCAGCATGCTCGCTATAGGCAGCATCTGAAAAACATGCTGGATCTCAAAACAACAAAGAGGATCGCAAAAATTATGCCCTTTCATAGACACTCCAACAGGCCTAGTTTTTTCGTTTCTCTCCCTGTTTCAAGTACTCGCTGTTCCTTTTTTTTTCTCATTTGGGAAACCGCTGAGGATTTCTTTTGAAAATAATGTTTGCTCAAATATGCAGTACAGTTGCCGTTCTTGGGGGGCTCAGCTCCCTTACCCTGCTCTCTAGAAGCTTAATCTCAGTTTGACAGATGCACCTTGACTCCAGTGCACATTGTGAAAATGGACACAGAGAGACACAGAAATGCCAGTGCTTCTACATTCCTCATCGCTGCCTATCTAGATAAGTTTAAGCTGCAGCTATTTTGTAAGTGGGTCTATATGTTCTACTGAAAGTTATTAAATTTACTTGAGCCAGTGTGTTGTATTGGTCAGAGTGCCAGGCTGAAAGGGACGGAAGAGATCCTGGTTTCAAGACCCCACCTGGCTTTAGTTGAGATTCCTGCATTGCAGGGGGTTGGACTAGATGACCCGGGGGGTCCTTTCCAACTCTGCCGTTCTGCGATGCTTACTGGGTGATCTTAGGCCAGTCACTATGTCACAGTCTCACCTACTTCACAGGTCAAAACAAAATAAAAAAATTCCTTCCAGTAGCACCTTAAAGACCAACTGAGTTAGTTCTAGGTATGAGCTTTCGTGTGCATGCACACTTCTTCAGATACACTGAAGAATCTGAAGTATCTGAAGAAGTGTGCATGCACACGAAAGCTCATACCTAGAACTAACTCAGTTGGTCTTTAAGGTGCTACTGGAAGGAATTTTTTTATTTTGTTTTGACCATGGCAGACCAACACGGCTACCTATCTGTAACTACTTCACAGGGTTCTTGTGAGGATACTTAGGTAGAAAACTATGCACAGCCTTTACCACCTTGGAGTAAAGGCAGGAAATAAATGGAACAAATAAACGGTCACACTCAGTTCTGCACTGCTTCATAGGTCAGGCAATTGCTGAGTAAATTTTTAATGAAACAGAACAGCAGCCAGAGGTGAACAGTGGAGTCCTCCGATAGTCAAGCTTGGCGGTGTTGTAAAATATGCAGATTTCACCTGCGAAATGTTAAAGGGTAAAGCAAAGTGTTAAGATGAGCCACTTTTACTCGCCAGATTTAAACGGAAGTAAGAAATAAAGAGGCAAGGGCTGATAAACTTTTAAAAAGTATCACGATCAAGAGACTTAATCTAATTATGGAAGAAATTTCTGGCGCTGACTTTTACTCTTCATATAATTAGGTGAATGAATGGATACTTCTCCAAGCATTGAAAAGCCTATTAGAGCTCTTGATTAATTATCCACATGACGTTATTTGTTATGCACAGAGCCTGATTAATCTTTCACTGACTTAGATAAAAAAAGAAAAGTTTGAAATAGAACACGGAGACTGTACTGGATTCATAGCTATTTCTAGGCTATGTTGCTTTATTGTCTTCTAATGGAACAGTAGAAAGAACTGTCCATTCTTTTTCTTCCTACTATGTCTGCCTGCAAACAAGGGTTTTTTTGTTTTTGTTTTGTTTTTGAGCCAGGGAAGAGCAGGCTATGTAGCTGTAGAGACCAATGCAGGAGAGACATGTTTTGTTGCAGCTTGGGCAGATGAAGGTATCCACATGCACCATGGTGTTTATTCTCTCTGCATTCCTCCTCTAGTCACTGCTATAGATACAGGACCTGGCTAGATGGGTAGTGGTTTACAGATTGAGGTTGAATCATTTGACCTATCCAGGTCATTCAGTCAAAATATGTTTTGATTAACCCAGTAGTCTTCAACCTTTTATAATTATAAATAATTATAATTTTATTTATTTATTTATTTATTCATTCATTCATACATACATACATACATACATACATACATTCCCCCACCCATCTGGCTGGGTTTCCCCAATCACTCTGGGCAGCTCCCAACAGAATATTAAAAACATGATAAAACATCAAACATTAAAAACTTCCCTAAACAGGGTTGTCTTCAGATGTCTTCTAAAAGTCAGATAGTTGCTTATTTCCTTGACATCTGGTGGGAAGGTGTTTCATAGGGCGGGCACCACTACTGAGAAGGCCCTCTGTCTGGTTTCCTGTAACCTTGCAGTGAGGGAACTGCCAGAAGGCCCTCAGAGCTGGACCTCAGTGTCCAGGCTGAACGATGGGGGTGGAGATGCTTTAGATGTTCAGGACCCACCTTTGTGCATCTTGGACACCCACTTCTTAATTTTTTTACAGCATATTTCTATGGTGGCTGTGCTACTGTTGTCACCCGGTTTACATTGAGTTGTGACCCAAGAGTGGGTCTTGATCTACCAGCTGAATGAAGGCCAACGCTTGAACCTAGCATCTCCCAGATTGGTGACCTTCACATGTTTTTGAACTTCCGCCAGCCCCAGTCAGTATATCTAATGGTTAGGGGGTGATGGGAACTGAACTTCACCCAAATAGGAACAGCTGGTTTAACCAGTTACATCGTTACAAGACTTCAGCATCTTTGCAAATAATATACAGCATTAATTTGAACTGTAGCAGAAGTGAAAGCAAGCAAGCAGGGTGATGGTAGGCAGTCCATATGTCTAAAGACACATCTTAATACATATGTACATTTTGACAGTTTATGGCATTTGTTGCAATACATTTTGTTCTCAGTTTCTGTGCAGCCAAGAAAATATTGCAATTCTGACAGTAACGTATTTCTCTTGGTTAGGCAGAAAGTGAATTATTTACAAGTAAGTTATCAAAACCAGCCAAGTCATTGTAAAATTTCCTCCTGGGTTCAGTCTAAACACCACAATAGAGTATATAATGATAAATGTAAAGTTTTCAGTTTGAAAGGATCTTTCTCTCTTAAGGAAACTTGTGGATTTCAGTCTTTATGAGTTGCAGTATGACCTGTTCTGGTCCAAAAGAGAAACACTTGGACAGTGGTCACAGTGGACCTTTCACTTGAGGGGTCTTTCTGGCCCTACAACATGCCAGACCTACATGCTGCTTAAGCAGTCAATCTTGCCTTTCCCTCATGTATTAAGTAGGCTGTCCACTTTAAGGACCTTTATAGCTATAATATTTTCATGCTTTTATATATAATATTTTCATTTATAAAATAATGAACAGCATCTTTCAAAACATTGCAAAACTGCTCTGGAATTTGGGGTGGGTGGCAAGATGCATTTAGTGATGTCACAGGTACTATCCAATAGGTGCTCTCCATGGCTATACTTCCTTCAGTTCACACTGAACCTCAGCAAAGGCTTGAAGAACCAGCTTTTGAGAATGTATCCTGGTTCCTGGTGCAGAAATGCATGTTGTACTGAACACAGTGGGGGACACTTCCTTCGCTGCTCGTAAAAAATTATGTCTGCCCTGGGCAGAATTCTCATGCCAATGTAATATTTTCCATGTGTGTTTCTTCAGAAGACTAGTTCCACAGCATGTCTGTGGAGGAACTGGCTCGAAAACAAATAGAACTATACAATGCCTTGGACAGCTCAAGACTTTGAACACATAATTAAGCTTAATGTCAAATGTTAATTAAGCCTGGAGAGCCCTAAACATGAAGGAAATGATTTCATCCAAGGATGGACTTCAACATGCCAGGGCATGCCAACATATGTTACTAGCCTGATGCCCACCAGGGGAAGGGCTGTAGCTCAGTCATAGAATGTCCCAGGTTTAATCCCTCTCCATCTCCTGATAGGGTTGGGAAAGGCTGTTGCCTGAAACCCTGGAGAGCCATGCTTAGCCAGTGCAGAACCACTGAGCTTAATGGGCCAAGGGTCTGATTTGGCATAGGGCAATTTCCTTCTCTCCCTTGAGATCTTTATTTCTGATTCCTCAGGTCCTACACCGTCACTGGGTTGTGTGGCTACTCTGGATTTTGCTCACCACCTCTTTCAGAAATTCTTCACCCTTTTTTGCAGTCTGGTGAAATAAAGGTTAAGGGACCCCTGGATGGTTAAGTCCACTCAAATTCAACTATGGGGTGCGGTGCTCATCTCCACTTTCAGGTTGAGAGAGGCAACATTTGTCTGCAGACTGCTTTTCTGGGTCATGTGACTGGCATGACTAAACTGCTTCTGACGCAACAGGACACCATGACGGAAGCCAGAGCTCATGGAAACGCCATTTACCTACCTGCTGCAGCGGTACTTATTTATCTACTCACGCTGGTATGCTTTACAACTGCTAGGTTGGCAGGAGCTGAGACAGAGCAATGAGAGTTCACCCCGTAACACAGATTTGAACTGCCAACCTAACGATCAGTAAGCCACGAGGCTCGGCGGTTTTTAGACCATGGCACCACCACATCCCTGCTCTGGTGAAATAACCAGAACACTTACAGTAGACAGAGACTGGAACAGGGAGTATCTGTATAAGACTGAGGCTGGCATCAAGGGTCAGCATGGTTGGGCAACTGTCTGAAGCCCATCAGGAGCCACTGCCAGTGGTCAGAGTGCATAATAGAACTAGATGGATCCAGGGTCTGGCTTTGTAAAAAACAGGTTCCTTTAGTAGTTCTCAGTCCCACTTCCTCTCAACTAAGGGGCTGAGGATACCTTACTCATGGCCTCTCTATCCCTTGCTGAATGCAGTGGGTATGTCCCCGCCCTGAAGCTCACATCCCTCCCACACACACCCAAAGTGTTCATACTGACTCTGGTCAAATAAGCAATAAATAATAATTGCTCTTCAGGTGTCCAGCTGCCAGGGGTCACTCACCATCGACCACAAAAGGAAGAAATTGCTGGGCACCGTTGCAGGCTCCTGTAGACATTGACATGTGGCCCCTCTGTTGCAAAATAACTGCTGTCCCTACCCAACACACCGAATGTATTTGTGCAGTTGCTAAGGAGCAAGAACTCTGCTTCTGTCTCCAAATTTAAATTTTTCCCTCTCATGACGTTACCTTGAGAAATCGGTTCCGTCTTACACAAATGGAGGTCTTCTTGACCCCAGGTGCTGAAAATAAAACTAATCCTGTACAGCAAAATAAAAAAATAAAATAAAATTGCTGCTACATAAGGTAGAGTTAGTCCTCTCTGCTGGAGGAAGGTCAGCTTTGTGAAGCATCGGGAGGACTCTGCTTTTTTATTTCATAGTTGTGGGAACTGGCCGTGCCTTATGTTATTTTTATATAAGAATAGTTCTGCTGATGTAAATATAAATACTAATATCTGATTGAACATAAACATACAACACACAGAGAGAAGTGGGATTGTGCTGTTAGCCCAGATTCAGCTGAAATAGCCTCCATGATGGTGGCTGCTCCATTAATCTGCTTTCTGGCAGCCCCACCTGCCTTGTCTTCTTACTTACACCCAGCCCGGGGAGTGGCAATCCTGTCAGCTTCTTAGGCCACACTCATGCCATATGTTTTAATCACTATGATGCCACTTTAAACTGTCATGGCTTCCCCCAAAGCATTCTGGGAGCTGTAGTTTGTTAAGGGGGCCAAGAGTTGGGTAGGGTTAGTTTGCTCCATTCTCCTCTCAGAGCTACCAATCCCTGAGTTCCCTGTGAAAAGTAGCTCTGGGAGCAAAATAGGGGCCTCTGAACTCACCCATCTATCCTGCCGCCTTCCCACCCCCTCAAATGTTTCAGCTCCTGCAGTATTACTCCTCTCAATCTCAGTACTCTTAATACTCTGTTGTATCACTTGGTATACATTTTCATAGCAATAATAAAAATATTTTTAAAACTTCTGCAAAGGGCCTGAAGGTGGCAGTGTAAGATGCAAAAATAAGTAACACTTATTGCAGGTTCCAATTTTGCTTGGACTGCACAGTTAGGTTAGAAGGCTGCCTCGAGCCTCATTCGCACTGTCTAAAAATTTGCTTTGCAGGTTACTTGCTCCTTCATTTCTTTTGCAGGAACCACATGGCATTTCTACTGACGAGGTGATTATGTTGGTTTATTTGAAGCTTTCCCAAGCCCCATCCTCTCTCCTTACTCCTTCAGCTTGCAAAAGCTCTCCTTGTCCTCCTGTTGGTGTGTGTGTGTTGTAAGGCATATAAAGCATCAATGTGAGATGCAGTCTAGTAACAAGACAAAACCACAGAAATAAAAAAAAAGAAAAAAGCACTCCCACAGAGTGCATGGATTTCCCTTTTGCACAGCTGGAATGGAGCCCCCTGTACAAAGACAAGAATCAAATTTGTTGCTCCACTCCTCTTTGTCTCTGACCCCCACCCACTGCTGGCATGCAGCCCCTGGAACAGTTTTATGGAATGCTGCTTCCTGGAATCAGTACAGGTGAGGGGTTGCCTATAAATAATTTAGACCAGTGGCTCCCAATTTGCTAAATACTGAGAGGGCCCTGTTTTTCAAAAGCCAAGTCATTGACCCCTTACTTTTGAAAATGTTGATATTTTTGTGGAAGTTTATGTTATGTAAGTGGTGTCACCAAAGCCTTCAACAACCAGGATGTGCATCTTACATGACTTGCGTGACAGCACGGCGCCCCAAAACACATGTGTTTTGGGGTGCCATGACCTCACATGAGAGACCTGCCTAGTCACTATCTCAAATGATTTGGGATGCTGTGCTGTCATGCTGTGCTGTCATGTGCAGACCACCAGTTGGGAACCACTGATTTAGCTTAATATGGCCCACAAATCACTCTATCCACAATTGTGAGGCCTAAGGAGGTTATGATGATGCCTCCTCAGCTGAGTGGATAAAAGGTGGGCCTTTTACCTTCTTCCCCAACAAAACACAGCCAGTAACAGCTGCAACATTCAGCATGGCCTGGTCTTCTTCCTGAGCAGGATTGCAGTTTTAAGGCAACTTCTATCCCTGGTTGGAAGCTGGCTGATGTCTAGTGATGGACCCAGTGGAAGCTGGCAGGTGAGAGCTGGTGCTGGACCTGGGGCAAGATGCACGATCAAAGACTGCCCTCCTTAAATCTTCCTACAGGCCAAATTTTGCTAGTTTCTTTAAACAAGCTTTGAAGTGGCTTAGGTTTCCCTTAGGCTGGGCAAGATTGAAAATAAATCAACAGCATTTATCAGAATGGGATAGCTAATACGCTTATTAAAAACAACACTGTTCACAAAACCGAGTGAAAATAAACAAACTTAACATTTTTAGCACTGATACATTACTAAACTACTTATTTAACAGTGCTATTACATTTGAATGAAAACATACTGCTTATGACTGATCATCAGTCTATTGGCCTGCAGCACATTTAACAGGGCTCTGCAGACTTTTCTATTAGCAAATAATTCAACAATATCACCCAAGCTTAATTTTCCTGCAAGTTTTGATTCAGTGGCCAAGGTTCCCAAATTGGTGAGGAAACTCTTCAGCTACAGTCTCAGGGAGAGCAGTCATGGGCTCAAGGTGTATGCTGTGCTTTGCCATGTCTGAATCATATTAATAAATATTGGTGCTTACAGAGAACCCTGAGCAATAGATGGAGCAATATAGTCACTCACTGGTTTGTTGAGACAGGAGCAAGGACACTGTATCTTGGTATTCTGGAGCCACCTAGTGTCGTGGCTCCCCAAATAAAGGTGAGCCTATAACTTTGCAGCACAAAGACACACATTCAGAATGCTATTGGCACCAGTTTGAGGTTTTATATAATCCAAACCTGGGAAAGAAATATAGCCTCAGGCTGTTGCAAAGATGTAATACAGAGCAGAGAACAACAGTTCATCAGTATGTAGTGGATGCTCTTGTGGCCGCGTGTATAATTTATTTGCAGGTGTTTGTTTACCAGCATGCTTCATGCTTATATGGATAAATTATGTAAGGCTGTTTACATTCAAGGTCCTGGGCTTATTTACTGATGTATAAGGAAGGACCAAACTACAAACAACCAGCAGCACAGCCATGGCTGGACCTCCAGGCCGAAGTCAAGGTGCCACAGCTAGGCACAGGCAAACTTGTCAGGTTTGCTTTCTCTGTTTCTTGTTTTTCCAATCTTAATTGCAATTCTCCACATTTCCAAATAAATTTGCATTTTTTTTTTAAAAAAAGTCCTCCTGAAAACCTATCAGCGAATTTCTCCTAATATACACAATTTTGTATGCAATTTCCCCTAATAGGTACATTTTTGGAAAGCAATTTCCCCTCATATAATGCATTTTTATATGCCGTTTTCACAAATGCATGGATTTTTAGGCACCTTTACTTGAGTTTATGCATTTTTGCACACCTTACTTGGCTGGTTGAAGTGGATTGCAAAATTAAAAGGAGTGTGAATTTTGAAGAATGGCTGTGTTTTGCTTCACATATTGGTCCATTAAGTGAAGATTATGCAGGTTTGCCTTTAAATACGAACTAAATCCAATTCCTCCCCCATTCCTACCCACAGCCTAGGGAACCGTAGTTTTTGCCACCATCAATTTTACAGTTTGGCTACTCCCCCTTTGGCATCCCCCACTCTGGTTGGACCACAGGTCAATGCGACCCTCAGCCTGAAAAAAGAGTTTACCAGCCTCTCATTAGAAAGATTGAGTAAGTGCAGTTTTGCATTTTAAACTCACTTAAATCATAGCACCATCACGACTACACGAATAAAAACTTGTTTGCTTCTGCTGCCTTGAAGCTAGGCACATTTTCACGCACAATTTTGTAGCAGGAAATGATACTACATTTTTGAAGTTGAAAACAATAAAACGAGCACCTGGAACCATGTACATAAGACCATTAAGTCCAGGGTCTAAAATTACCTAGCTGACTTTGGCCTGAAGCCTTGTGAAAACTGATGAAAGTTACATAAGCATAACGGATAGCAGGGCTGGGCTCTTTATTTCTGTTTAGCTGACGTTTGTATCTGGAGCAGGTCCGAAAAGTGGAAAGGAAGTGATATTCCTATTAGGCAGAGAGAAGACACAGCTGCTGCTAGTCGAATGCGAGCTCAACATGCCATTTTTTTCCTTCCAGGCCTGCAGTTTATCAGGTGTGCCCTGCACTATTGACAGTGATGGTGATTGCTGTGGAGGGTTCTGCATTATGCCAGTTTAAGGAATGAAGAAAGAAGGGGAAATTGATGCCAGAAGGAAACGAAGAGGGAGATTTCATTAATGCTAATTAAATTCTTAATCTTTAGGCTATGGCAGGGTCACCTGGATGAGGGCTTGGCTGCCAACCGACCAGAAATAATCATCCTGGTGTGTTCTTGCACTATTAACAGTTAATAGGAGCTTGAACTACAGAACTCGGCAGGTTCTGCTTTTCACACCTGTGGAGATAATCTCTTCAAATTTCTCCAGCTGAAAGCCCTGTTCAAGGTACTAGAATCCCATTTTGGGGTTTAAAAGCATTTTTTCTTTTCTTTTAAATTCCAAACTTGTATACTTCTGGAAGCTTAGGCAATCCTGCAAGTACAAGACTGCCAAGTTATTTTTGAGATATTTTTCATTACCAGTGAAGCCTTATTTACCTAGGGATCCATCAGCCTCGCCATCCCCTGGACCATGGAGGGAACAAAAGTACCAGGAAAGCAACTTCTTCTTTGGAGAAAAGAGTTTATTGCAATCTGTGCACAGCGACAACCAGCAGGATTCCTCCTGAAAGACTGGCTGTAAAGCAAAACACTTCAGCAGACTTTCTTATACTTTTCTGAACACTCTTCCCCCCTCCCATACCCTTTCCAGATTTGCCCAATCAGCTGGCAAATGTTCAACTTATTCCCTTATATGGCACATCTATATTGCTTGCTAAACATATTTTTAATGCTTGCTAAACATCCCTCATACGTGCCTTTCTGCTAGCTAAGCACTCCCCCCTCCCCTCTTGCTTATTGTGTCTTTTCTTATCTTTGCATTAGTAAGCATAAGGCAGGAAGAAGGGGCCTCCTGGCCTCCTTATGAAGTCTGGTTAAATCTGCAAACAGCAGCTAAAATGTTTTTGCAAGCTAACAAGGCAGGAAATGGACTTTTGACCTGCCAGCCGAATTTAGCAAACAGTCACTGGCGATGTGCTAACTGTCTGGCCAAATTTGCAGAAGTAAGATTAGCACAGGATTTTACTGCAGATAGTATTTGAGAGCAACCTTTCTTAGGTACAAAGTACAAAGCACAGAGAGTACTGAAAGAAATCCTTCCCATCTCCCTTTACTCCCTCCTCTTCTTTTGAACAATCTATTACTTAGATTCGTTCTGGGGTAGGGGTCTATATTCTCTCATTACAGCAATCACGCGAGGTCCCATCATGCGAGACATCATCTTTTCCATCATATTCTGCAAGCACTGCATCAAGCAGGGAATACAAAAGCAGAGAAGCAAAAGGATTATAAGTGACCCTGCTATTAATACCATAATATTCCTGATCCAACTACCATCGGGCAGCCAAGAATCACCTTCTGTAGTTTTTAGCGGGTTCTCAGCTATCATTGTTTCCATGTGGTCAATTGTGGCCGAAATGCTGACATTATTATCTGGGATATACATGCAGCAATGAGAATGAACTAACACACAAACTCCTCTCTATGTTGAAGATGTTACCAATGGGAATTCCATGTAGCATCAAACCTGGCCGTTTAGCATAAGGTGGTATGTGCATACACAGCCAACAATTGGAGAGATTTAACATTGTGGTGAACTTGAACATATCCTTGATATAAATATTGTCTTTCCACATCTTATGGTAATTTTCTCCTCGTGATATTTTACTCAATAATCTAGTCCCCATCTGACCATGTTCACCAGGTGCAGCACCTTCCTTGTCTCCTGCAACTAGGAGAACGAGGAACACTAGGAGGATCATCAAGGGGATAGAAGGATCGGGCCGTCGTCTCCCGCAGAGCCTATGACGCTCATGCCAGCAGAAAAAGAGACACATCCATGTGGCAAGGGCAGTTGAAATAACTCCCATCCACCATCCCCAATCACTCCATGATTCCTCCCAGCAATATTCAGGGGGTGTGCTCATTGTTGAAGAGCCCACTGATATTTGTGCTCGATTACCTGTTGAGCCTCAAGGATGAGAGCCCACCGGTGAGCTGATGCTCCCACTATGTGGGTCAACTTTTCTACTACCCCTGTTGGGTGGATTGAACTCTCGTGCTGCCTCCCTACTGACCAGAGCATATGGAAGCTGAAATCCTGGGGTGGCAACTCTTACTGGCACTTGTTCAGCAATTTCAATGCACACCTGGTTAAGGCTCCCACCCCTGCAACACTTGCATTAAGATAGGTTCCGTCCCATCTAACGCCTGGATTAAGAGTAGGACCTGGTCTATCAGATGAGGTTGGTACAATGCTCTACCCCCCAGATAACAGTTGACTACCCTCCCACAACAGCAAGAGCGGTCCAGAACTCGATAGATTTCGACCGTCTCTGCAACTTCCCGTATGAGCACTACCCACGCGTGCTGGACAGTGGTGTGGGAGAGGAGCCACAACGGGGCAGTGGGGTGTTTCAATACGGCAACCTCATCAAATCCCAGTTTCCAATAGCCAAAGAGCATGCCATCTCTTACCACCGGCAAGACGAACCATTCGTAGCAGAGGCCAGCAGGCCAGTAAGGGCGGTATGGCTCAGTGGGGTCAGGGCTGTGGGGCATAGAGCAGATAACAGGGGGGAAAAAAGGAAAAGTCCTTATGAAAGTATTAAATGTCCTGGTGGACTTCCTGGATCAGTCCCAGCACGGGTTTTCACGTTGGGGACGCTGCCCGCGGGCGCCCCTCCCATCCAATTCTTCAGCTGTGCGTAGAGATATCAGCTTCCGGTGTGATATCAGCAGAGCGGTCGTCAGCGGAGGGTCTGGAGATGGTCAGCCGAAGGGGTTAATCGGGATTTAGTTGCACAGTCCAATCTGTAGTGGTCACTCTGGTGTGGTGGACCCACGGGGTGATGCCGGCGACTTTCACGGCTGTGGGTGTGGAGAGCAGGACGGTATAAGGTCCCTTCCAGCACGGTTGTAGCTGCGTCCGTGCCCAATCTTTTACCCACACTTCATCACCTGGCTCGAACTGATTCAGCCAACACACAGGGGTTGCGAGCCTGGGTCCACCTGTGGAAACAGGAGAGAACTTGGGAGAGTGACTGCACATAGTTATTCAATTGCATATCTTGGCTAGCATATGGAGTTAACATTCTAACATATGGGACTGGTCTCCCAAACAAAACCTCAAAGGGTGACAAGTGGGTCCGCTTTGAAGGGAGACTGCGGACCCTGAGCAATGCTAAGGGCAACATGGCCACCCAATTAGACCCAGTTTCCTGTGTCAGCTTGGAACGCTGATTCTGGGGTCTGTATGCTGTATGCAACTTTCAATTGATTTGTAGTGCCTTAGCCAGCTCCTACAACACTGAATGAACAAAGGCTGGTCCATTATCAGCTTCTGCCCCTTTGCCAGGTTTAGGGCTCTGGTGAGCGCTGTTATTTCTGCCAATTGTGCTGATATTCCAGGTGGGAGTGGCTTTGCCTCCACTACCTAATCTTCCAGGGCTACCACTGCATAACCTGCCTTCCGGTGTCCAGCCTCAATGAAGCTGCTTCCATCCATAAACCATGATGGCCACTGGGGGTCTGCTTCATCTTTAAGGTCAGGCCTGCTAGAGTACACCTCATCCATTACTTCAATGTAGTCATGCGTGGGCTCCTCACCTACTCCTACCGGTAATAGGGCAGCTGGGTTGAGGGCTGTGGTGACTTGGAATTTCTAACGCGGATGTAATAATAGCATCTGACATTTCCTCATTTTAGCCTGGGAGAGGAAATAGGTGCCTCTTGGCAGATGGCATGCTGATTCTTTCCTAAGCGGCCTCGCCCTCCTCCCCGGGCGGTTTCTCCTAACGGCGGACCTCCCGTCCTCAGGGCCATCAACTTTTTTTGCCTGGTACTTCTCCTTTTTTCTTCTGGGCCTCTTCTTCCCTCTGATTATAAGTGGTTTGGGCTATTTCTAACATCCATTTCAGGGTGTGGCCCATCTGGATTTTTCGGTGAATATCGGGCGCTGCCTGGGCTACAAAGGCAGTTTTTATGATAGGGACATTGGCAGCCTTATCTGGGTCCACAGGGGTATACTGGCGGTAGGCTTCCTTCAGCCTCTTTAAGTAGGCTCCAGGGGCCTCCTCTGTCCCTTGCACTATCTCTCTGGCCTTCACAAAATTGGTGGGTTTTCTGGCTGCCCTCCTCATGCCATTTAAGACATTCCAGCGATAAATGGTGAGGGTATTTTGCCCTTCAGTGGTCTGATAATCCCAATTCGTATATTTTCAGGATATCCTGCTCCAACAGCTTGATCTCCTGCCTCCTGCGCTCTCATGTGTGCTCGGGCTCCAGCATGAATTCGCCTAGCCTCCTCTGTAGTTAGCAGGGTATCCATCAAATATTGCACATCATCAAAAGTGGGATTGTAGGTTTTAAAAAATTCCCTCAAACAGCTTAATGATTTTGGCAGGGTTTTCTTCAAATGAAGGGTTTTGGTTCCTCCAATTACAGACATCTGCACTAGAGAAGGGGGCATGTTGAACTGTATAAGTTCTATTGGGCACCACCCCATCAGGTCCCGCGGGGGCTGGAGGGTCATATACTCTACGTAGAGGCATCACTCTGGCCGCGCCCTTTTCCTGTGCTTTATGTGCCCTATGGAGGGTCACTCTCTTCACTGCCTTCCCCACTCTTTCTACCACTTTCTTCTCTGTTCCCCTATACATCCTGCTGTTCTTAACAAATGGGGACTGACGTTCACTTCTCCTGCATAAGGTTCCACAGACTTTCTCAAACATTCTGCCTGTTCCTCTGTCCATGTCTTTCCATCACTTGTCAATTTAACCAATCTTCCTACAAATGCCTCATCCTCATCATCCTCTTCTCTTTCTTCCCTTTCTTCATCTCTGCCCAGGTCTAACAATGCATTGTCCACGGGATTGGGGCTGGGCCATCTGCTCCCTGTGGCGGGGGTGGTGCCAGGGCTGTTGCCGGGGCATAAGGCGGTGGGGGCATTAAAACTTTATCTTCTTCCCTCTCTGAATCCTGGAGGACTGGGGGTTGTCCTCCTGTCTTCCTGACTGAGCAGATATGGCTACCTGAGACTTCTTGGCAGCATGACTTCAGCCGGGGGGGGGGGTTCTTTTCCACATTGGTCTTCCATGTGGAAATATAGGGGATTTGATCAGAATGGACATTCAAAATGTTCTGATCTAATGGATTAATGAATTGCAAATCAAGGGTCCCGGTGGACGGCCAATTTATTCTTTTGGGTGGGCCAATCTAATTTACACAATGTCCTCATCCTCCCCTCATCAGCTTGAATCCCCAAAAGCCTTCCAAAGGGGTGCTTTTACTTTGGCCAGAACCCATTTCTTCCAGATACTCCGCTCCTATTCACAGTAAAAATTCTCTCACACTTCATATACTACAGATTGTGGCCTGCACGAGGTCGCCCTGGCAGAAAACGCACAATCCTGCAACCGCTCGGCCAAGGGGCACTAATACCCCGGCCCACACTCGACAATTCAATCACCGGAGTATCTGACATGCAACATACTACATACAAATCACATCAATATAATTTCCCCTCCTGCTTCTGTTCCAAATTTTTGCTGGTGGCACTCTCCTGCACAACCAGTCCCCTTATTCCTGGTGGCTGGCACTGTACTGCACAACCAATCCCCTTATTCCTGGTGGCTGGCACTGTACTGCACAACCAATCCCCTTATTCCTGGCTGGCACTGTACTGCCTGTGACACCCTGCCACAACCAGGGGAGGTTGATCAAGCCTCCTGCCCTTTTCCTTGGGCTTACCTTTTTCCGCTGCGGACCTGTCCCCCCAGCGCCGTCCTCTTTACTCCCTCAACCAGGTGTCTCCACTCCAGAACAGTGTGGCTGGCTCCCCCCACGAAACAGGTGGGGGTGCGCACGGGAGCCTGCAAACGCTGCCTGAGCTCTTCACCTTGGTTGAGCCTGGCCCTCCGGTCCGTATTGGGGAGGGGGCTGATCCCGGACGAGCCCCCAAAGAAATGAAGCCTTATTTACCTAGGGATCCATCAGCCTCGCCATCCCCTGGACCATGGAGGGAACAAAAGTACCAGGAAAGCAACTTCTTCTTTGGAGAAAAGAGTTTATTGCAATCTGTGCACAGCGACAACCAGCAGGATTCCTCCTGAAAGACTGGCTGTAAAGCAAAACACTTCAGCAGACTTTCTTATACTTTTCTGAACACTCTTCCCCCCTCCCATACCCTTTCCAGATTTGCCCAATCAGCTGGCAAATGTTCAACTTATTCCCTTATATGGCACATCTATATTGCTTGCTAAACACATTTTTAATGCTTGCTAAACATCCCTCATACGTGCCTTTCTGCTAGCTAAGCACTCCCCCCTCCCCTCTTGCTTATTGTGTCTTTTCTTATCTTTGCATTAGTAAGCATAAGGCAGGAAGAAGGCGCCTCCTGGCCTCCTTATGAAGTCTGGTTAAATCTGCAAACAGCAGCTAAAATGTTTTTGCAAGCTAACAAGGCAGGAAATGGACTTTTGACCTGCCAGCCGAATTTAGCAAACAGTCACTGGCGATGTGCTAACTGTCTGGCCAAATTTGCAGAAGTAAGATTAGCACAGGATTTTACTGCAGATAGTATTTGAGAGCAACCTTTCTTAGGTACAAAGTACAAAGCACAGAGAGTACTGAAAGAAATCCTTCCCATCTCCCTTTACCAGAATGATAGAATTGGGCATGCAAGCATACAAGTTCATTATTAGAAGGAATAAGTATGCAGAGGCACTACTGTTTGATGAACACATTTTAATATTTTGAAGTATTTGAAAGTGTCGGAGCAATTATTGTAAGCAGGCCTATTAACTTCTGAGTAAAAATGCACGGGAACATGGTGAATGTGATCGGATGTAGACATTGTGGAGTTCTCTTGTTTGGGCCCCCAAATACCTGCTGATGTATGACTTGTCATCAGGTAAAGAACAGAGGTGGAGAAAGGTAACTCTACAAATCTGTGCAGGAAAACCAGCAACTTATTTGAATGCTTGGAGTGATTACTTGGGCCTAGAACTCACTGACCAGAGGCAATTGATGTGGGAGGCTATATTATGTAAAATTAGCATGTACAATTTTTATGCAGATTTGTCATGTGTCTTATAACTATCTAGTACTCCCCATGGCTTTGTACACACAAAACTAGATGTCAGGAAGAAAGGTCATCCCTAACATCCTGGTTTTCTTTTTAACTTACGGCAGAGCATCCTGTCATGTGAGCCTCACCTTCACTCTGAATTACCAGAGTCTAGACACAGGTTTACCACCCCAGTGAGTTTTAGACCAGAGCCCAGAGAAATCCTAAAAGGGCAAAACAATATTCAGGTGAAATATTAGAAGTTACCAAAAGGTCAAGATGAGAAACCCCACCAAGGTTTTCAGCTATAAATTTTCGTAGGCTGTTGCTTAGATGAGGAGCACTCCTTTTGAACGAGCTGAATAAGAATATTAAGAAGCCAATAAATCATCAGGCAACTTGGCAAGCCTTCTGGCTCGGACCCAGCTGCCACTCTGAGCTGAAACTTTAGGCAGCAGAAGCAAGCCAATGCCAAAAGTAGCAGCCTATCAAGTTAGGAAGCCAAGGGCTGCATACAAACCATACATTAAAAACCCATTCCCCCTTCCACATCCTAGGAACAGGTTTACCTGCCCACCCCCGAACTGTAATCCACAGCACCAACAACAAAGAATGCTCATGATTCTATTGTTGGAGAATGTATGGTGTGCACTCAGCCCAAGGACACATGGTTAGGAAGACAAAGGCTGGCACTGGCAAGATCAGGTGGAGGAAAATTGTGTCACCTTGACAAGCACAAATATGCATGGGCTATTTTTGGCAGTGCTTGTGATAGTAAAAAAAAAAAGACCATCCCCGATTCTCTATTTCATTCAGTGTCTGCAAGTCACTCGTAGCTCATATTCTCCAACTACTCTGGACTCTTACCAATTGGAAGTGGAATGTGGAGTATTGCGTTGTGCAGGGTTTATATTGCTATGAGTATCAGGAGAATGCCTTCACCTCCTACTCAGAGCCTCAGATGGAAATGGGGAGGGGGGGTTGGGTTACCAGGATCTCCTTGACACCCTTTCTGTCCAGCAGTCCTTTTCCTTCTCTTGGGAGCAAAGGAGGCTGCCTTACACTGAGTCAGACCACTGGTGACACTGCCTAGCCTTGACTTTCCAGGCTTTTATGTTGACCTCTTTCCCAGCCCTGCCTGGAAGTGCTAGAGCAGGGGTAGGCAACCTAAGGCCCAGGGTCCGGAGGCAGCCCAATCACCTTCTCAATCCAGCCCGCGGACGGTCCAGGAATCAGCGTGTTTTTACATGAGTAGAATGTGTGCTTTTATTTAAAATGCATCTCTGGGTTATTTGTGGGGCATAGGAATTTGTTCATTTGTTTGTTGAAATATAGTCCGGCCCCCCACAAGGTCTGAGGGACGGTGGACCGGCCCACAGCTGAAAAAGGTTGCTGACCCCTGTGCTAGAGGCTGACCCTGGGACCTTTTGCATGCAGAGTATATGCTCTGCCAGGGAGCTATGGCTCTTCCCCCACTTGACTGATCCACTGCTCAGCCTAGGGCAATGCAGTGGGGGCTGGTGGGGTGGCCAAAGGGGGCACTGGAGGTGGGATCAAGGGGGACAGTGGAGGCAGGACCATTTTTTCCAACTTTTCTGCCCTTCCTCCTCCCTTGCAAAGGTGCTATAGACCTAGTGTGGGAACCAGATGCTGCTGAACTACAACTCCCATCATCTCTGATGGGATGCCTGCTGAGGCTGATGGGAACTGCAGATCAGCAGCTGCTGCAGGGCCAAAGGTTCCCGACACTTGCTGTAGACGGTTAGGCAATGTTATTCTAAAGCAGCAATGCAGCAGCAAGCAAAGGCTCTAACAGCTCAGACAGCTGCTTGTGGCTGGAAAGCCAAACAGGATGTGTGTGACTGCTGCCATGGAAACAAAGGGGCAGTCCATCCTTATTGAGCACAGGATATGAGCTCAGTGTGTGTCATATGACCTGTACAGGATGTACATGGGTGGAGTTTGGAGTTTCTCTCTGTTTTGTTGAAGAGAGCAGACATCTTTTACTATATGACTGCTATAGACAGGAATAAAAAGCATGTAGTTACATTTCTGTCTGAGTCTCATTCCCCTCCCTGGGGATATGCAGGGAGGAGGAGAAGGAGGAGAAGCAGTTGGTGTGTTTTTCTCACAGCCTGAGGAAAATCGCCGGAACGGACCTCGCCGGAGGGAGGTCAAAGGAATTCAGCCGGTGCCTGCAGATAGGCACATACCTCTGACCGAGCCTGAATTCTAACAGGCAATCCAGTAGTATTGCAACTCAGGCTCCGACTGAACTCCTCTGTGAGGTAGTTTAGACTTAAGAGACTCTGTTTGGACAACTCCCTCGCTTATTAATATAGCAGAAAATGGGCAAGAGCTCGTCTCACAATCATCCTCCTCCTGCAATGCAGAAATATGCAGCTGTTCCATAAGAGGATTGAACCTGCAACCTTTGCATTATCAGCACCACGCTCTAGCCATCTTGGCATGGAGGCATGGCACACCCACAGAATAGATGTTTTCAGCTCATCTTAGAGGAGAAATTAATCTTTCAGATATGGTCAGTCAGAGCCTCTGCAGGCTTTGCAGCTCACGACTTGTACCCCTTGAACAGTGGCGTGATTAACCTACTGCTTTTGTTGGTTAGGCAATGCTTGAGAAAAAATAGACCGGAATACATGGCATGCAGCACATGACATGCCAATCAGGGGCTCTATTGAGCTGCACAGCTACTAAGCTCTGAACACGAGGTTCAGCTTCCTGGAGAGCTCTATATGTGGACTACTACCCAATAGCCTTGAATTAACAGATCTAAATACAAATCCTGTGTTAAGTACTTCACTGAGCTGGGACTATCTGGCATCATAACAAGGACATACAGGGATCTCGGGTGTCAAGCTACTTCAGGCGCCAGGTCACAGATCTTGAGCATACAATATGAACACTTGCACTGTTTCACTGTATGCTGAACACATACAGCAGGGGTGGGGAACAACTGTCCTGCTGGGATAGCTCAGTCAGTAGAGCATGAGGCTCTTAATCTCAGGTTTGAGGGTTCAAGTCCCACGTTGGGGAAAAGATTCCTTCATTGCAGGGGATTGGACTAAATGACCCATGTGGTACCTTCCAACTCAACAATTCTATGATCTCGGACCATTGCCTGTGCTGGCTGGAGTGGATGGCAGGTGAAGTTGCTCACCCACAATGTACAGAGCTCTTCCAATGGGACATGGGAGTCAACTCAGAAAACTTCTTAATGACAAATTGCTGCTATGTCTAATGCAGGGGTAGCTAATGTGGGTGTTGCTAGATGCCAGCTCCATAGTCTCAGTCATGAGAGTTGTAGCTGAAAGGAGGGCACCACGTTGGCCGTCTCTGGTCTTTGTATAGGGTTAAGTTTACAAATCCCATAATGCACTCCATGGATGGGAGGAAACACCTGCATGAAAACGCACGGGGCCTAGAAGGAACATGAAACACTGATGATGAAAATGAAGAAACTGAAGCACAGCCATAATTGGTTGAAATTCATACTGGCTGATGGGTTTCCTGCAGAAGCTAGTTGTCTGGGCCAAGAAAAAATGGATTTCATCCTCCGAGTTTTGCGCACAGCAAGTGCTTACATGATGGGAGCACTGAGAATTAGTGTGTGATTATTGTACTTGCTGTGAGTTGGATATTATGTGTGGAAAAGTTAACCTCACATAGGATTCTCATAAACTCTAAACCCTTTAACAAAAGGCATAAGGTGGAGACCAGCATTGTTCCCCTCGGCAACTCTGGATTTAACACAGACTGGAAAACTCTGCCCACATGGATTGTGCATACACAATTCATGCCCGTTTCCTTTCCCCAACATATGCATCAAAGCATACAGCTATGACTCGGTCAAGCACAAATACTTTCTGCTGAATTAAGATACAGCTAAAAAGTTGGCTGTCCATTTAGCCAAGACTAAAAAACAAAACAATCAAACCAGAACCAAACCCTGGAGAGAATGCTCTTTGAACCGGCGGTGGGCAAACTCTTGTTTAATAACGCTAAGCTTCCCAGAACACCAAAGCATGGAAATAGACAGGTTTGCTGATCCAGCGAGCGATTCGCTTAGGAGGGGCAGAGAATTAAATGAAAATCCATTGCACTGTGACGCATCTTTGCTTCAGAGACATCTTGAATCGCTGTGGTGGTTTTTACATGAAAGGTTCTGGCGAACGCTGTTTGTCTGGTCTGTGCCAAAGGAGATTATGAAAAACTAATTGGATATAAGAAACAAGTAAGAGCTTGCTGGATCTCGCCAGGGGTCCAGCATTCTGTTCTCACAGTGGCGCATCAGCTGCTTGTGGGAAGCCTAGAAGCAGGACCTGAGCACAAGAGCACTCGCCCCTTCTGTGGTTTTCATCAACTGGCATTCAGAAGCACTACTGTTTCGTACTGCCTCTATCAGAACAAAGGCCCATCTATTCCAGCATCCTTTCCCACAGTGGTCTCCCAGGTACAATGTGGGCTTGAAGGAAAGAAACCTCTCTTCTTGTTGCTCTAACAACTGGTATGCAGAAGCAAACTGCCCTTGAACCTGGAGGTTCATATATGTTTATAATAATAATAATAATAATGGGACGCGGGTGGTGCTGTGGGTTAAACCACAGAGCCTAGGACTTGCCGATCAGAAGGTCAGCGGTTTGAATCCCCGAACGGGGTGAACTACCATTGCTCAGTCCCTGCTCCTGCCAACCTAGCAGTTCGAAAGCATGTCAAAGTGCAAGTAGATAATTAGGTACCGCTCCGGCGGGAAGGTAAACGGCGTTTCCGTGCGTTGCTCTGGTTCGCCAGAAGCGGCTTAGTCCTGCTGGCCACATGACCCAGAAGCTGTACGCTGGCTCCATCGGCCAATAAAGCAAGATGAGTGCTGCAACCCGAGTCGGCCACGACTTGGACCTAATGGTCAGGGGTCCCTTTACCTTTAATAATAATAATAATAATAATAATAATAATAATAATAATAATAATAATAATTTATACCCCGCCTATCTGGCTGGGTTTCCCAACCACTCTGGGTGGCTTCTAACGAAGTATTAAAATACACTAGTCTGTTAAACATTAAAAGCTTCCCTAAAGAGGGCTGCCTTCAGATGTCTTCTAAAAGTCTGGTAGTTGTTCTTCTCTTTGACATCTGGTGGGAGGGCATTCCACAGGGCAGGTGCCACTACTGAGAAGGCCCCCTGCCTGGTTCTCTGTAAATTGGCTTCTCGCAGAGAGGGAACCGCCAGAAGGCCCTCGGCACTGGACCTCAGTGTCCGGGCAGAACGATGGGGGTGGAGACGCTCCCTCAGGTATACTGGTTTGTGTGTATATAGTTTGGATGTTAACTTATACCACCTTTTTTCCCAAAGGAATGGTGTAACCTGTTTATGCTGTTCGAAAGCAAAATATTTTTAAAACTCTCAGGACTTGCAAAAATTGAGCTGGGGATTTTTTTTTTTTTAAAGTTTAAAATAATTCTGTCGTTTCACCGAAGCTGGCTTCAAAGACCGAAATGAGACTGTACTTTGTGAAGGGTTGATTATCATTTTAAAAATATTCATAGCTGGCAGTGGGACACAATACATTATGGAAGTTGAAACATATAAACTGTATTCATTGCAAGAAGCCACAGTGGGTCTCATTTTGGTGTTTTGAAAGGGGAAAAGAAGCAATTTCTTAAAGAGTGATTCATAGAACATATTCCTAGCTTAGAAGTAATTTGTTACCAAGATACAAAACCAAAGCAAGCCAAATCCATCCTTATTCCAGACAGCTCAATCTTCCTTCATGTTTACTCAGAACTACTTCCTGCTGCGCTCAGTGGGGCTTACCCCCAGTAAATGTGCATAATTCGAAGCTCTAGTTTGGCAGGCAGGTCTGGCATCCAGAATCCTGCAGAATACCACCAAACCCCAGTTCACTCTGGAGTCTGACTCTTGGGTCATTAAGACTGAAATAAAATACACATTTACTTGGGAGTAACCCCACTGAACACAGCGAGGCTTAGAATAAACGTACTGTACAGAGGATTGGACTGCACGACACAAATCTGAAATACTACAAGGTAATGCTAATGTATGCATAAGGGGACGAAACTATCCATCATATTCTCAACTGCATTGTAAATCAGCAATGTACCATATTTTTCCGTGTATAACACGCCCATGTATAAGACGCCTCCTATTTTTGGGGACTTAAATTTAAGAAAATGGGGGGAGATGGAACAGAGCTATGGAGCTTTTTTAAGGGATGATTGCCAAAAATCGCTCACCAGCACGTGTCACAAAATCCACCTTTTGTCCCCTCACCTGCAGAAGCTGCCAGTTGCCTGCCCAATTGCTGCAGCATCAGCCAATCAACACCAGCCCTTCACATAGCAACCAATAACACGCCAAATAGCTGCTGACAACCAATCAAACATTCACTCTATGCATTATCCATGTATAAGACGACCCCCACTTTTTAGCATACTTTTTAAAGAAAAAAACCTGGTCTTATACAGGGAAAAGTATGGTATTTCATTCCTATCATTCTACTATTTTGCTTCTAAGCTCTCAAATTTTCATTTTGGGAACTGATCTTGCACATGAATACTAACGTGATTTGAAGATACCAGAAAGGTACATTGTTTGCCTCTACATTAAGTGATAAACCAATACAAATGAATAACTATATCTAGTTAGCTGGAAATCAGGTGGGTTCTTCTAGGTCAATAAACTAGATCTTGGCAATTAAAGAGCAATTAAGAAGAAATGGTTGGACGAGATCCAGGGGTTCATAGAGCAGTGATATTCAAACACCAAACCTTCAGGATGAGACTCATCTGCTGAAGAACCACCTCTGCATATTTGCCTTGGAACCTCTTATGTTGCAAAGGATTCTGGGGGAGTCTGTTTTGTTCATGCAAAGCTATGGCCATGCCTCTTGGTCCTCCCCATCGCCCTATACAAATAGAATATGCTCCCCTGAAACTGCATATTGCAGAGGGCCTGTTGCGGAGGACTATTTCTGGGAAGCTTGTTTGCCTTCTCATTGGGCCACTGCTGGAAAACTTCCAGGGAACAGGTTGATAACCACTGATTATAGGGTGTGTAACAGACCAAGCATTTCAAGATACCAAAGGAACCAGTACACAATTGTAAAATTGTTTGGTAATCTTTGCTTCCCAATCCCAGGCAGCCACTGCTATCCAACAGGGTTGACAAAACTGGACACAGTGCACTGGCTGTGATACTTGAGTACAAGTAGTTTGCTGCAAGCCTGAATTGCAAGGGCTGCTCATGTGGTAAAGCTGTGTATTTCCTCAGCGGAAACACAGCCATTATTTTGTGACTGTGGCCAAGTCACACAACGGGTTCGCCAAGCGTGTGGTGCAATCCAGGCAGGCAAAAATGCCCAGATTCTTGAAAAAGAAACTCAATTTGTATCAGACCCTTGGTTGATGTGTGTGTGTGTTCTGAAAATATTTAATCCAATTGCCATGGTGCACTTACCACACTAAGGAAGGACAAGGCAATTAACAAAAGGCTTTACGCCTTTTAGGTTTCACTCATGGGAGACTTACTAAGTTTCCAATGACTCATCCATATAATATCCTTGTTTCTACTTTTCCAGCAACTGCTTCCGGTATTTTCCTTTGCTCCTTGAAAGGAGCCATATGTCCAGAAGTTGTTGCAGCTATCACACTAGTAATTTTGGCAACGGAGCTGGATTAAGACATAGCGAGTTTTATTTCCTTCTATCCTGCGCAAAAGAAAACAACCGTGAGACAATGACTGGTGTAGCATTTGGGTGCATATTCTGTTTGGATTTTCTGTTATCTAGCTTTGTGTTACTAACATTAGAGGGTGTGGAACAGAAGGACAGCTGTATCAGGTCAATTTAGCACAATCAGTATCCTGGAGACAAGAGGATGACTGCCTTATGTTTTCTCATAAATGTTCAGAGGATGATGCACACGAGAACTCAGGAGGGGAGTTATAAAGTCCCCCCCCCCTTCCAAGTCTTCTTTCTATGCCTAACCAGTCTGAAGGGAAATGGTGCTAAAAGCAAGCTGTGAACTCCTGTTGGTATTGGATACATGATGGAACCGGGTATGAGACACTTTACATAATGAGCATCTCGCAGAAGAGAGAAATCACATCCAGCGACACTGGGGCTGTGCCTGACCGCCTATCAGGAACTGCTACTTGACTCAGCAGTAAGTGGGTGCTTCATTGAAGGTAGGATGGAGAACTGGTAGTCCTCCAGATGTTGTAGGACTACAACTCCCATCATCCCTCCCCCCCCCCACTGGCCATGCTTGCTGGAGTCAATGAGAATTGTAGGTTGAAATGCCCTGATTGAGAAGTGGCCTTAGAAACAAGCAGCTCGCTGCTGCAATTTAAATTATAGCTGAAAGACGCTGCTATTGCTTATCTTCAGAATATAATCCAAAACTGCTTGATGGGTCCTGTGTTTGAAGCTTGGGAGGTCAGCAAGTTGGGGGGGGGAAGAGTTGCAAGAAAATAAAACATTCCTAAGCCTGCTTCAAATGTGACCCACAAACTTCCTAACTCCAGTACAAACAACGGGGTTATACATCCGAGGATTAAATCTGGATCTGCGAGATGTTATAGTTCACAAAGTTTGGTAAAAATAAACAACAAAAGGTCAATTAACTGAAAGATCAGAATGTTGACATTCACAGTCAGTTCTCTCTTGGAAAACGGCCTGCCTCTTTACATTACAAATGGCAACAGCTGTGCCCAGTATGTAATTTTACACTGTTCTCCTTTTGGTTAACGATGCACGCTGCTCTTCCTTTAAAAAATAAACAAATCTCCATTTCATGATCCCAAATTGTGCAACCTACTGGAAAGCAACAATCTTATCCCCCACCCCCTAATAGCAAGGCTAATACAACATAATGATGAAACAAGTCCCCACAGTCATAATGGCTAAAAGCCCTTTGCGTGTTTATTTGTACAATGCCATCTCTCCCCAAAGCCTCCAGAAGCAAATGCCGAGATTAAAAAAAGAGAGAGAGAGAAATCCTGTCGCTGTTTGCTCGGCAACAGGGCAGACATGGAAACTTCCGTTTCAGCCGTCATTCCTGGTCTCTGAAGAGAGGCTCGGAAACATGCCGCTCCCCTGTGATGCGTTGCTTAACTGGGACTTTGTTTTCATTAAGAACTGCGCCCTCCTGTACATGATCCTCTCCTGCTCTTGCTTCAGCTCGATGTAGGAGCGCGAGAACGTGTGGAAGATGGAAGTGACGGGAAAGGCCATGAGCAGGATGCCGCTGAGGATGCTGCTCAGGGCCACCACCTGGCCTGGGATGCTCCTGGGTACCATGTCACCGTATCCCACCGTCGTCATGGTGATCACGGCCCACCAGTAGCTGGCAGGGATGCTGGTGAACTCCTGAGAGTCCGCCATCTCGTTCTCGATCACGTACAAGAGGGGCGCGAAAAGCGCGATGGCCACGCAGAGGAACAGCAGCAGGAGCCCGAACTCGCGGGTGCACCTGCGGGCCGTCAGCCCCAGAGTCTGCAGGCCCAGCGAGTGCCTGGCCAGCCGCATGACGTACAGAATCCTCAAGGCACGCAGGATGCGGAGGACCAAGCCCACCTTGTCCAGATAGATGTTGCCGGAGGTCGGCTTCTTGTTGCTGCCCAGCGAAGTGCTGTCCAGCAGTAAGGTGATGTAGTAGGGGAGGATGGCGACGATATCGATCAGGGTCAAGGGGTTCCTCAGGAACACAAACTTGCTGGGTGCCTGGATGAGCCTCAAGAGGAACTCCAAGGAAAACCACCCCACGCAGACGGATTCCACTACGAAAATATTGTAGCACATCTGAGAACATTCGCCCTGGAGTGGGAGAGAAGGGGACTGCGTAAGCAACGAAACGGCTGGCAGAAAGGTTTTGCTAAGAACGCAGAAGTTTGCCCAATGCTTTTAAAAAGCCACCTATGCGAGTGTATCTATGTGATGCATCTTCACTTTACAGGGGATGCTCGGGTTGTGAATGTGATCCGTGCGGGATGCATGTCCGCAACCAACAGCTATGCGCCTGCGCATGCGCAGGTTGCAATTTGGCACTTCTGCGCACGCGCGACTGCCGAAACCCGGAAGTAGCCCATTCTGGTACTTCCGGGTTTCGGCAGTCCGTAACCTAAAAAAATGCAACCTGAAGTGTCTGTAACCTGAGGTATGACTATTATTTATGTTACAGATAGGTAGCCGTGTTGGTCTGCCATAGTCAAACAAAAAATTCCTTCCAGTAGCACCTTAAAGACCAACTAAGTCTTTAAGGTGCTACTGGAAGGAATTTTTTGTTTTGACTATTATTTATGTATTCATTTTTAATTTTAAAATATTTTAAGGCCACCTTTCTGGGTATAAAGATTTTCAAAATGAAAAACTCTCAACAATACAACATAGCGCTCCTTGTTGATCTGCAACTTTTATTAAAAATGGGTTAAAATGAAGTGTTCTGGCTGTTTCAAAGTGCTTCCAAATCACCTACAACCTACTCTTACCTGGTTTTCTCTTCCAAGGACATAATCAACCCCATGATGCCTGTTTAGCACCAGATGTCCCTGCGCTGTTCACTAGGCTTAAATTTTCGCTTTAGAACATGCAGCTATCAGCTCTTGTCAAATTTTCCACATGATTTGCCAGGACAGGTTATCCAAGTTTCCTCAGAGTTTACATTAAAAAAAAAAAAAAAGGTTTATAGATTTATATTATAAACTGCCTTTCTACATAAACCATGCTAAACTTAGGCATGGCCAGCTACACCCTTTTAATAAATCTGGGCTCTGGACATTTGCTAAGCCTAGTGTGATCACGCCCTCACTTTCTTTGATGCTTGAGTGATTCTGGGGTGCTGACAGTAACCCTGTGCTTAATACTGCTGTCTGCATAGCCAGATGTGACTGGCCCCCTGATCCCCAGGTGCCTGTTCATGTTGCTGTGTTAACCACACTTTGAAGTTGTACAGCTGGCATAGCTCACTTGGCAGAGCACGAGACTCTTAATCTCAGGGTTGTGGGTTTGATCCCCACATTGGGCAAAAGATTCCCGTTTGGACCAAATGACTCCTGTGGTTCCTTCTAATTCTATAGTTCTATGATTTATGATCAAGGGTAGGAAATCCTCAGACCGGGGTTGGGAGCAAAAGCAGGTGGAGCTGCCCCTTTCTCTCTGCTGCCCCTTCTCTTTCTCTGCAGGGAGGGTTAACTCTTCACTCCCTGAAGCCAGTGGGAAGCAGAGAACGTCCTGCAACAGATACTTGAGGACCTCCAGTATAGAAGAATTCACCACCGAGGCAGTAAAGTCTTTCTCCTCTTCTATATGTTTCTTCACGTGCTACACTGAACACGGGTACAAGCTCTCTCCATATGCACAAGCATTTGTGTGAGAGTACACTTGTTGATTTGCACAGCACAGCTATTTGCATGCACAGGCAGTATGTACGCTTGCTGAATGCAATATGTGAGCATCCCTAATGTCACAGCCCTTCAGGCAGTACCATCACCCCCTCCCCTTTCAGTCTTCTCTTCTCCAGTCTAAACTTACTCAATTCCTTCAACTTTCTTCAATGGGACTTGTTTTCCATATCCCTGACCATCATTCCTGCCCTCCTTTGAACCATTTTGTCTATATCCTCCCCCAAAGTACGGTACCCAGAACAGGACACAGGACTCCAGACGACGGGGTCTTACAGCAGAATTAGTCGTGGCCCCTTTCAATTCAGTGCTAAAGCAAGAACCAAAGGGCAGATCTTAAAGATACCCTAATGCACATTTCTTCCCCACCCCCTGCCATCCACATCTAGTCCTAAAGGGTCGCTCCCCTAGAGCAGGCATAGGCAAACTGGGCCCTCCATATGTTTTTGAGACTACAATTCCCATCATCCCTGACCGTTGGTCCTGTTAGCTAGGGATGATGGGAGTTGTAGTCCCAAAAAACATATGGAGGGCCCAGTTTGCCTATGCCTGCCCTATAGGGTCCCTACACTGCCCTAGGTGTATGCAATGTGGTTCGGTCAAGCACGTACCTGTCTCCCTTCCTACCAGCTCTTGTGGCAATAATGCAATGTTCCCTCTGGTTTTCGTCAAGGCAGGAAGTGAGGCAGAAGTAGAGGCTGTCCACCCCTACCCTAATGGAAGTAGGAACGGGCCCTGGTTGTTTGGCCATGATCATGGAGCAGCTTTGCGAATGAATCTCCAAGTTTGTTATTCCACCCATTTTTTAAAAAAACCAGTTTTGCATGTCCACATATACTTGGTGTCCACATGTACTTGCACTGATGGTCTGCAAAACCATCACACCAACTTTCTTTCCATTTAGATGGCTTCCCCCCACATGCCTGAAGACAACTCCCTACGCATCTTAAGATCAACTACGCATCTTAAAATCAACTTACTCTCTCCTCTTCCTCTCTTAAGCCAGGCATGGTGCTGATGGAAAGGTTGACGGCAGTGATAGTCACAAACAGCACCGATAAACAGGCAAAGACCTTCCCCGGAATCCCAGACTGGGGCCTCTCCACCATGTCTTGCAACCTTTTCATGCAACGCCCGGCTTTCGTCTCCGCCACAGCTTCGCACTGGTTTTCGCCGTCCGCGAACTCGTCCTCCGCTTCGTTCATTTCCGCAATCTCCTCCATTTTCTGCAGGTACCGTCTTTTGCAGCACCACTCCAGGTTGTCTTCCTCGATGCCCCAGTACAGCAGCTCCTCCTGGAACGAAAGCGCACACATCTCTCTCAGGAGCCGCAGCTTCCCTGCCCGTAGGAAAGTCAAGATGGTCCTAAACGCCCCGGGGTTACGGTCGAAAAAGAACTCGTTGCAGGTCACGTCGTAATCGTCGCAGATGTTGAGGATGTCGTCAAAGTTGTTGCAGAACTTCAGCTGCCCCAAGCGGGTCATGGGGAACTCATCCAGAGTGGTCCATGGGAGCAAGTACTTGAAGCCACCCACGTTGATGATGATGTGGTGCTTCCGGTCTTCCGGGCGAATGCTTCCGTATAGTTCTTCCGAGGGGTGGATGAGTTTGGCCCTTTGGTAAAAGACTCCCTTGAGTGTTTCTGTTTCAGCAAAGAAAGGGTGGTTGAAGGAGGCATCCGAAGCACAGCTCAGGGCGCTGTAGTCATAGTCCGAATTTTCTCCTGGTAAGAGAGTCATCTTGGTCACCAGGTGGCTTCACATCCCTTTGCTGCTCCCGCTACAAGATTTCTGCAACGGAAAAATAAACAGACATTTCAGGGTCTTGGTTTGTGTGACATTCCCCATGCACTGCATATTGTTTATGCAGTGGTACCTCGGGTTAAGAACTTAATTCGTTCTGGAGGTCCGTTCTTAACCTGAAACTGTTCTTAACCTGAAGCACCACTTTAGCTAATGGGGCCTCCTGCTGTCTCTGTGCCGCTGCTGCGCAATTTCTGTTCTCATCCTGAAGCAAAGTTCTTAACCCGAGGTACTATTTCTGGGTTAGCGAAGTCTGTAACCTGAAGCATCTGTAACCTGAAGCGTCTGTAAGCCAAGGTACCACTGTACAGCCAATGGAAGGGATGAGAGAGACAACAAAGTGGTGTGTGCACGGAAAGAAGCGTGAAGCCTACAAAGAGGCTATTTGCGATGAGGGCATATTAATGGTTTGATGCGGGAAAATAGGATGAAATAGCAATGGATGAAGGAAGGCATGAAAGCACAGCCACCTGGGGCCAATGGTGGTAAGAAAGAGGAACCTGCCATTACCAGAGGCAGCCACTGGGCGGCAGCCAAGAAAGATGGCAGGACTGGACCACGCAACCTGTGTGCTGGGAGAGTCGCTTACAGTGGGTAGCTGTGGGCTACAACTCCCATCATCCCTATTACCCATATTTGCTGGGGATGATGGGAGTTGGAGTCCAACATCATCTCGTTGGCTACCGCAGGGCAAGGTATATTCCAGGTTTGTGTGGGCCTCTTGTGTTTTCAAGATGTTTAGATGGTTTCACCTGCTATAGCACCTACCAGCGCTGTGACAGCATCTTTCTACAAAGGGTTCTGTTCTCTGTTACTGTTCTCTGGATGTGGAGACTAAACCTCCTTTAACGCCTTGGTCCTTTGCATGAAGGGCTGTGTTGCCGTCAATTCAATCTATGAGCGAATACAGCACCAAGCACTGTGAGAAGTGAAGTTACAGGGAACCAGGCAGAGGGCCTTCTCGGTGGTGGCGCCCACCCCGTAGAACACCCTCCCATCAGATGTCAAGGAGATAAATAAACAGCTGTTAGAAGACATCTGAGGGCAGCCCTGTACTGAGAAGTTTTAAAGTGTTTGATGTTTTATTATGCTTTTATATATGTTGGAAGCTGCCCAGAATTGCTGGGTCAACCCAGCCAGATGGGTGGGGTATAAATAATAAAAAATATTATTTGTTTAATTGAGAAAAAGTTTACTGAATAGCTTCCTTAGTCCACAGTGTTGCAGTGCTGCTTCTGTGTGTGTTCACATGAGAACAAACGGGATGCATAGAGAGACCATATTAAGAGCGGCCGAATTGGGAGACGCATATACAATCCTATGTGCGCCTACTTGGGAATAAGTAGCACTGAACACAGATTTCTCTGTAAACATGCATAGGCACATCTCCTAAGCAACTAATCAGGCTCAGCAGGATGAAGGATCCCGCCCCCCCCCCCCCCCCGCTATCAAATTTAGAAAGCTGTGTGATCAGTCCTCTTATCTGCAAGAATCCAAGACAATGCCAGGCTAAAGAGACCAGAGACATTTGCAAGAAACAGAAGCAGCAACTTCAGTGTTAACATTCCACTCTTGATCATCTGCACACACCCCTCCAAATTCCCTCTGCAGCATTTGGATTTCTGCAGTGCATCTCTGATGTAATCACCGAACTTGCAAAAAAGGGATTGTTACTATTCCATGGTGCAAGCAATTTTCGATTCACTCCATGGATGAAAACGGGTTCTGCAGCAAGTCATAAAAGTCTGAACAGACGTCTGACGTCTGGAACGGTCTTAGCTACCGTTTTTATTATTTCCACCCACCACCATAGCAAATCATCTCCTGGTGCAGTGTTAAGCATCAATATAATGAATGGGCTTTGCCAAAAAAATACATTGCTACAAGTAACTAAAGCTATCTGCTGTTTAAGCACTCTGAAGGTCTCATTGAAAGCCTTTTCCTTCGGGAAGAAAAATCAATTGATGATACCTGTATGTTACCTCCAGGTTTCAGAGGAAGCATGTTTCTGAGTAGGGATAGAGGAGGAATTTGATTCGGCTCGCATTTAAGGCTGAATTTACCAAATTCACACTTTCTGAAACAAGGGCCAAAACACAGGCATCTTTCAAAATTCACACTTATCTGAATTTTGAGATGCAGTTGTCCAACCAAGTAAGTGCGAATATTAGGTGAAAATGTGCTTAGCCATGGAAACAGCGAACAAAAATGCATAATATTAGGAGAAATTGTTTGCAGAAATGTGTAAATTAGACAAAACTGCATACAAATATGTGTTTATTAGGAGAATTTGGCCCTAAATTGCTGAAGAATTTCATAATGATTTTAAAAAAACGAGTAAATTTAGGATTGGAAAAATCTCAAACTTGACAGATCTTTCCATCCTTACTTCTGAATAACAGCTGCTGGAAAGCAACAGAAGCATGGCTGTAGCTGAATAATAGAGTAACTTATTTTCATGCAGAAAGTCAAAGGCTCAATCCCTGGAATCTCCAGCTACGGCTGGAAAAGACAACTGTTTAAAATCTGGGGTGGGCTGCTGCCAGTCAGTGTAGACTGTACTGAGGTAGAAGGACCACTTATCTGTCCCAACAGAAGGCAGCTTTCTATGTTTGTATTATGTTGATGCTGGGCTGGGTGTGATCCAAGGGGGCTCTTCTAATACAGTGGTACCTCAGGTTACATACGCTTCAGGTTACAGACTCCACTAACCCAGAAATAGTACCTCGGGTTAAGAACTTTGCTTCAGAATGAGAACAGAAATTGCATGGCACCGGTGGGGCACCGGCAGGAGGCCCCATTAGCTAAAGTGGTGCTTCAGGTTAAGAACAGTTTCAGGCTAAGAACGGACCTCCAGAATGAATTAAGTTCTTAACCCGAGGTACCACTGTATACCACCGCTTTGTTTATGTACGCTACGCTCAGTAAAGCTCAAAGGAAGTTTAGGGTTCAAGAGATTGTTCTTCAATAGTTGAAACATACCTTAAACCTCACCACAAAGAGCTCATTTCCCATCTCAAGGCAACCTCACAAATTCTGATTTGGCAGATTTAAGACATGCACACTGACAAGGTCACCTTAAACTTTTGCTGTTCACTACAAGGCAGACCTGAAAGGCATAACAAAATGAGTCCATCAGCATATCCAAGTTTTTACAATATCTGAAAATAAATATTATGCTTAACTATCTCACTGCAGCTATTAACTGGAGCAGGACAATTCAGTACCTAAAGACCAGGGGAAAATCAACACATGTATTCAATAGTGGTCGAAATTTGGGCTTTGCAGAAAGTCTATTACAGACTCTATTAAGGAGAAGAAATACATTTTGCAGAAAAACATTATTTCTTCCCATAAGGTTGTTCTGCAAATACAGAGAATCCACTCTGCTATTAATTCCAACTACAGAGCTATTGTTGCTGGATGTTGATAGGATGGGAATGTGACCATTTCCCCTGCAAATTTATTTCAGATAGGCTACATCCTCCTGCAGAAATTGTTACCAAGCCGCAAAACAGTTATTAACATGCACCTCAAGAAATAGAGCAGTGAAATGCTAAAACACATGATGATTTTCAGCAACAGAAAACACCACAAAGAGCAGACAAACGAGATGAATCAGTGATGAAGACAACTAATAAAGCTGGTTTTAACAGAAAATCTAGCTTAGAATAAAGTATCAGAATGAAATTCATTCACCTTCCCAACTTCAATGCACCACACTGCTCAAACTGAGAGAAAGCATGCGACACGAAACAAGAGTGTGATACCGGAGGCAGGAGAACTGATGTCAATAATATGCCATATCAACAATACGCCACATTTATCACAAAAAATTGACAGATAGCTGTCACTCAACTGATTGCAAGGAAAACAACTGAGGGGAAATAGACCTGGGCTTTCAAAGGTGCACAACTGCAGAAGTTCAGTTGTTCCAAAGCACTTCTGTCCCCCCAAGCAAAGAAGTCTTGTTTGGGGATGTGAAAATAAAAGAGCTTTGGGGTTTTGCACATGGAATCCAATGCAGTTATGGTACCAGATGCAGTCAACGTTTCCAAAGCACCCAAGTCATACCCGACAGCCTGCGCCAAGTGATAGATTGGATTCAACCTGCTGTAGTGGTGGGGCTCCATAACTGCAGTTTGGAGAGGCTTGCCTTGGGGCTGTGGAAGGTGAAAAAGAGGGAAATGAAGGGAGCGATCCAAAATTAAAGCTACAGCCCCATGCATGCTTTGGAAGTGAATCCCACCGAATTATTGGGGAGAGGGAGGCTTTTGGTTCTCAGTAATCGTGCCTAAAATCAGACCACATACCGATGGGATAGCGGGGGCAGAAAAGAAGCAGGAGAAAGCGGATCTTCACCAAAAGAGAACAGTTCCCAGACACGGTGACTGATGTAAGAGGAATGTGTGGATAATTTTATAGCGAGCAAAATATTTCACCATTATTCCCACACCATCCTACTACCAGCTCCGGTAGTTCTTCAAGTGTCTCTGGGACCGAAAGTCAAAGCAGACCACGCGCATTCAATCTGGATTAACCCCTCGCTCCGTATTCCAATACGGAAAGGGGGGGCGCGCAAGGGGGGGGGGCAACAACACGCCGGCACTTTCCCTTAAATCTCCGCGCTGGTGGGCTTGAAAAAAGAGTAATCGCCGTTAAGGGATCTGTAAACCTGCATTAGGCGCTTTGAGCCCGGAATGACCGATCCCGGAATGACCCAAGAGCTTGGAGCGGCGGCGGATCCGGATGCCGGATTCCCCAATCCGATCCGCTGGTTTGCTTCCCGGAACTGAAGAAAGTTGCCCCCGAGAAACTTGCCCGAGAAGTTCGGCGAGGAGCTGCGCGCCTAGAAGATCGTCTGTCGGAGGAAAGCGATGAAAGGGAGGGGATCCGCTCACTTACTTGCAACAGCCGCTCCGCTTCTCCTCCTGACTCCTCCTGGGCGGGCAAAGCAGGTGGAGAAACAGCCCGGGAGTGAGCAGCAGCGCCGCTAAGCAGGACGGAGACTCCGGAGCGCAGGCGGCGGCGGGGCTGAGCCCACGGGACGCCCTCGGCTGGCGCCCTTTGGAAGGAGAGCGCACGGGCATGGCAACGGCGGCTCCAGCACCCAAGGAAGCCCGGCCTGGGGTATAGCTCCCGCGCAAGAGAGGCGGAGGCCACACCCTGCACACGAGACCGACGCGTGCGCGACCCTCCGCGCCCGCCCTTTGGGGAGGTCGGCAGCCGGTGGCCAAGTGCGCCCTGCGCGCAACGGGCGCCGGGACGCGCTTGCCTGCAACAGGTCTGCACGCCCCGACGCGCATCCCAGTGGACGCGTGCTCTTGCTTGGCAGAGAGCCAGCGCACGTTTCTCGCATCCAGGTCTGTACTGTACATACAACAGGAACGCGCGCGCGCGCACACACACACACTGCAACAAGTGGGCGTGCAACTTGCATCCCCGCGGAACGTGAGCATGGAAGAAGCAAATCCCACCTTTCCAGGCTGGAGCGCCGCTCCCACGAAGGAAGCTCTCGGTTTTCTTTCCGCGGGACGCGCATCGAGTGAAGCGTTGCAAAGCAGGAAGACCCGGCGGCAGGGCTTCGACTCCGGCGTGTGCGCAGCTCTCCTTCTGCCGCATGCAATTAAGGGGAAAGTGCGTCCCTCGTTCCGTAGGTCGCCTCCATAGCGTTCAGCGGCGATATATTTCCGCAGCTAATTTCCCTTTCAACGACGTATGCATCTTTTTGTAACCCGCCTCCAATCCACTAAGCACGTAAAGGCAGGGGGATCCGTGGAATAAACCGGGAAGAGGAAGAGGTCAGGTTTGCAGTGAACCACAGCAGACACGCGCAAACACACACACGTGGTCGTGGAGACACTTTTCCCTTTTGGAGCGGCACGCGTGTGAGCCTCGCAGTATATACCAGGAACGAATCCCCTCACTCTCGCAAACGCTTTATAGTCTAGATTTCTGTGTGTGAGGCTGCCGGCATCTTCCACTCCAGCCGGGCCCTACCATACTCCGGAAAGCAATTTCTGTAGGACACCCCCCCCCCACCTCAAATCGCTGCAGCGTGTTAGTGCTGCAGTTCAGTTGCGGCTGTCCTCCCTGTGCAGATACGTGGGATTCTGCTAGGTGGAATAGGATCCCCTGGTCCGTCTAGCTAGCCTAGGATCCGGGGAAAGCGGAGGGTAGCTCGAGATCTGCTGGTAGGGTGTTTTGTGGTAGATCAACAAGGATTTCTGATTCCCATGTTGTTTAACAGCACACACACACCGCATTATAACACTGAAATGAGGAAAGGAGCGTGGCGTGGGGAGATTGCAGGGAGTGGATTTTTGTGTGGGAGGCCGTTTTGGAGGCGCTTCTAACATATTCCTGGGCTCATCATTTTTTTTAATTCTAAGTGTGTCTTTTACCTGGTGTATAGATAACAAGTCGATGGATATATTCGTGTTAAAATCAACAACCCACCAAAAGTCGGCCCTCCCAACTAGAGAGTCTACACACACATTGACTCTCCAGGCAGGAGTCATTCTCAGGTCTACTTGGACAGGGACTGAACCCGCAACCATACATTCAAAGCGTGGGGTTTTTTAAAAACCACTGGCCCACAGCCCCTCTCAGACACAGCTCTGATCCACTTTTAATAGAGGGGTTTGCTTCCAAGAACCATGCACTGAAAAGTAAAATGATTTATTTATGCCGTTTCCTGAATAAAATCTCCGTCCAAGGTAAAGGTAAAGGTACCCTTGACCACTAGGTCCAGTCGCGGACGATTCTGGGGTTGCGGTGCTCATCTCGCTTTATAGGCCAAGGGAGCCGCCGTTTACCTTCCCGCTGGAGCGGTACCTATTTATCTACTTGCACGTTTGACATGTTTTCAAACTGCTAGGTGGACCAGAGCTGGAACCGAACAACGGGAGCTCACCCTGTCGAGGGGATTCAAACTGCTGACCATCTGATCTGCAAGCCCTAGGCTCTGGTTTAGACCACAGCGCCACCCGCGCCTACAAATATAGATATTTACTCTGCAGAAACTCTTGCAGTCATTGTGCACTTGGGCCACTAGGTGACGCTGCATTGCTGTAGGCTGACTTCTTTGCTGGACAGAGGGATTTTATTATTAAATGAATTGATTTTAGAATGTATTTCAATTAATTGACTGTGATTTTATGTAAACTGTGCTATTTTTTTACTGTTGTTAGCTGCTTTCAGCCCGGCTTTGGCTGGGGAGGGCGGGATATAAATAAATTATTATTATTTATTATTATTATCTCATGCATTTCTGTGTTTTTGCCTGAACAGCAGGCTTCTTGCACATGTGTTGCTTACCATGCTCCTATTTATAATATGACCCTTTATTTTGTTAAAAAGCCCTTGTATCTTACTTTCGACACATGTTGAGGCAACCTAAGGCTATATTTTAAAAAAGAACAATTTTAACAAAGGACTATGGGGGGGGGGGAAGGAATCTGTCGGACAAAACCCATTCGAGACCATTAAAACTGAATGAGAATTTGCTTCTCTGGCAGCTCAAAAATAAGTTTCAGAATTAAGATCTTCCAATTAAATTAGCACAGGAGCTTTGGAAATGGCACACCACATGAAATTTCTTTTACTTTCCAGGAAATTGGCAGAACTTAACGGTATATTGAGGAACATGACCTTTGGGTTATTACTATTTTTTAACTGGGGGGGGGGAGGGATTAATTCAGGTGGTTTTTTTTAAGGCCATCCATGAATGCTGAATGTTGATTCTGCAGCTGTGGGCTTGGACCAGAAAACTTTGGTTTAGTTCCGATTCCCAGATATAGAGCGAGTTGTTCATGCTCATTGGACAAGTCTGTTCCTTTGACAGAGGTACAGTTGATGCAACATACAGGAAGCAGCCATATACTGCGTCAGGCTATTTGTCCATAGGTTCCAGCTGTGTCTTCTCTGACTGACAGCATATTTCCTCTGGAGCAAGAGAAAACAAGCCCTGTGAGGTAAGAGACTGACTGGTCCAAGGCTACCCATTGAGTTTCATGGCATGCCAGGGATTTGATCCCTGGTCCCCCAGGTCCTAGTGCAGCATTCTAACCACTAAACTACACTGGCTATAGAATATACAGTGCATATTTACTTTACTGGTTTGGTGGCTCAGGAAGCTTTTGGAACTATGTATGTCCAGCCTAGGTGCCGTTGCCAAGCTTTGCATTTGCATTTGCATTGCATTTGCATTGCCTTACTACAAATCATACAGGTTAAGGGTTTTGTTTTTTGCAGGACTAAAGAGCTTATATGGGATGCGGGTGGTCCTGTGGGTTAAACCACAGAGCCTAGGACTTGCTGATCAGAAGGTTGGTGGTTCAAATCCCCGTGACGGGGTGAGCTCCTGTTGCTCGGTCCCTGCTCCTGCCAACCTAGCAGTTCGAAAGCGCGTCAACGTGCAAGTAGATAAATAGGTACTGCTCTGGCAGGAAGGTAAACGGCGTTTCCGTGCGCTGCTCTGGTTCGCCAGAAGCGGCTTAGTCATGCTGGCCACATGACCCGGAAGCTGTCTGAGGACAAATGCCGGCTCCCTCGGCCCATGGAGCGAGATGAGCGCCGCAACCCCAGAGTCGGTCACGACTGGACCTAATGGTCAGGGGTACCTTTACCTTTACCTTTAAAGAGCTTATATAGGCACTGACCCTCTTGTGACACATTTTTCTCAGTCTGAAGGCTACACATGAAGCATGACAACTTGTTTTTTTTAAAAAAAATTGTAACAAGATGTTGAAATATGGCCCGTTTGATGCTAGAGTGCTTCTGTCAGTGTTTTGCAATATTGTTTGGGCAGTGTTCCATACCATCACCAGTGAATTCAGGTGGAGAAATAGATGCCCTAAAGATGTTGAACAGAGATCCAACCACCTCCGTAAATTAACTGCATATTAAACTAGCAAGGGATTTCCTGAATAAATGAACTGGTCTTTCCTCCTTGAAGATTTTGCGCCAGAAGAAAATTTTAATCCCCCTTTCATTACTGTTTGTTGCTTGAGGGCTACCTTACCTTCTGTTCCTTTGAATCCTGAAGCTGAAAGCTTGTTTTACCAGCTCCCTGGTCCTTGCAGATAAAACCAGCGTCGTTCTGCAGTCAGCAGCGACGCTGAAGGTGGAACAGGGTGATTCCAGCTTCGTGGATCCTCGGCATCCTTTTTATTCCACAAGCAGAAGGGGAGGGCTGTTTTGTTCTAAGCTTAGTGGCTTCTGTAAAGCTCAGTGGTGAAGACTTCTAGATGTGGGATAGATGCAGAATTGGCTTTGCAAATTATTTATTTATTTTGAAGCATTTTCACCTCTGCCCCTTAAGGCAAAAAACGCTCCCAGTGCAGCTTACATAAACATTGATAAGAATAAGACAGTCCCTGTTCTCAGCCTTCTAATCTAAAATACACAACACCAAAGGAAAAAGGAATGAAGAGGGAAGAGGAAAACTAAGCAGGCAGCAAACTGTTTCAGCTTGGGTTGCCTTACTGAAAGCTGGAGAACAGTCACCTACTTTTATATCAGGGGTAGCCAATATGATACTATCCAGGCATTGTTGAGCTACAGGTCTTACCATTTCTGACCATTGACTATGCAATGGGAATGTTGAGAGCTGTTGTCTGGATGGCTCCACATTGGTTACTGTTCTAACTCTCCCAATAAGGCAGCCTTAGCTTATTTTGCAAATTCCTTCCCACCCTCTACCCCACCTCGCCCTAGTGACCAGCCTCTTATGTTTGCATGCAAACCACATGTTCTTTCTTTTACTTCCTCAAAGCTCAAGCAACTTTCAGAAACACTGAAAGGCCTTTTTACTGAGAGCAGGTTTTAAAGGGAAGGTTGATGATTTGAAACTATGTTTTGAGCAACTAATTGAATTGTAATGGGGATATAGTTCATTGTTGCATTTTAATCGTGTTGCTGTTGCCTCAAGCCTGTGCGATGGAGCTGGCTGCAAATACACAATAATTAATAAAATACATAGCCGTTTGTATCTTCGCGGTACAGGTGATGTAAACATTTGTTGTAAAAGCGAGAGAAAAGCAGGTGCAGAACAACCTCAAGCATCTCTAGAAGGCTCAATGAAAAGCAAGGGGTTATTCATTTAAAATATTAATAGGCTTTGTCTCCAATAAAGACAAAACAAGAGTATTTACAGGAATGGAAGCTTACGAAGCCATAATACGTTTCAGGGAATTGCTTTTGGGAGGGGGCGGATCGGGATTAGTAAGTTATTCAGCAGGGAAACAGTTATGACCCAAGCTGGGGTGGGGGGATGGCTGGAGAAGCTGGTCCCTGACGTCTTTTCAGATCATCTCCAAGTCTGTAATGAAAGGAAAGGAAAACATTTGAAGGGCTTAAGGTTTCTTGGATGTTTTCACTTACGGGGGTAGCCAACACGGTGCCCGCCCATGAAGTCAATAGACTCCAACTCCCATCAGCCCCAGGCAGCATGGTCATTGGTCAGGGCTGGTCGGTGTTGTAGTCAGCAACATGGCGGCTGCCCCTGTGCCACATGCTGAAGAGGCAAGCCATTTTCTGGTCTGAATGTTAAAAAGTCAATGCAACCCAGAAAAAGCAACCCAGAATGATGTATGCAGCAAAGTTTAAGAACCATATCAGTTCTGTTGTTGTCTTTAATGTAGAGGATTTCTGAGTTACACCTGGCTGCTAATTTGATTTTCTGCTGCTGTTCCTTCAATAATTCACAATGGATGTTTCCCAGGGGCAGGGGGATCATTGCCTGCTCTGAGTCGCAGCAAGTGCCCAACTCTCTGCAGCCAGCCTCGGTGTGTCATAGGATGATCCCAGCTAATAACGATGTGTTGTTGTTGTTGTTGTTGTTGTTTAGTTGTTTAGTCGTGTCCGACTCTTTGTGACCCCATGGACCAGAGCACGCCAGGCACTTCTGTCTTCCACTGCCCCCCACAGTTTGGTCAAACTCATGTTGGTAGCTTCCAGAACACTGTCCAACCATCTCGTCCTCTGTCGTTCCCTTCTCCTTGTGCCCTCCATCTTTCCCAACATCAGGGTCTTTTCCAGGGAGTCTTCTCTTCTCATGAGGTGGCCAAAGTATTGGAGCCTCAGCTTCAGGATCTGTCCTTCCAGTGAGCACTCAGGGCTGATTTCCTTCACAATGGATAGCTTCAGAATGGATAGCAACCTCTGCCTGGTTCCCTGTAACTTCGCTTCTTGCAGGGAGGGAACCACCAGAAGGCCCTTGGTGCTAGACCTGTGTCCAGGCTGAACGATGGGGGTGGAGACACTCCTTCAGGTATAGAGGACCGAGGCTGTTTCGGGCTTTAAAGGTCAGCACTTTTACATATACTTGCATGTGCACTTTGTCCTACTATATGCATTTCTCTACACCAGAGCTTTCCAAACTGTGTGTCATGACAAATTTATGTGTCTACTGCAGTGTGCAGGTGCGTTGTGCAAATGCTCTCCGCTTTCCATCTGGGGCTGGAAAGGGGTTAGTTTGACTGCATTTTGCTAGCAAAACTGAATTTCTGTGTTGAGATATGATGCATGTCTAAAAAGCTTGTCACCAACATGAAAAATTTGGAAAGCTCTACACATTACTTGGCTGGAGGTCTGTGTTGAGAGCTAGTGTGGAGACTAGGGGCTGGGAGATTAGGGTTCAAATCTCCACTTTACACTGGGTAACCTGGGGCCAGTCACTGCCTCTTGGACTAACTTACCTCACAGGGTCATTGTGAGGATAAATGGGGGGGGGGAGGACCATGTACACCAACACGAGCTCCTTAGAGAAAAAGGTGGGATATTAACGACTTAAGTTAAATACTTAAATATAATTGCAAAATTCAGAGAAGTGTGAAGTTTGAAGGGTGGCGGTGATCCAATTCACATATTGTTTCAGGAAGTGTGAATTAGGTAAGTTTGCTTTCGGATGTGAACTGAATAAAATTCCTCCCCCATCCCTAACTTAGACTGCAATTTTATTTTTTGGGGTGAACTGCTTTGGGTGAACTGCATACAAGTATGTGGGAAATGTGGCGAATAAATTAACTGAGTGGTGCTTGACCACACCACTGAACCTGGAAATATTATACTCAGATAAAATCAGAAGGGCTGCCGGTTTGTAGGTTTAGGTTTGTACCCATGTGTGTGCAGTGTCGCCTGAGACGCATGCTGGAGCCTGTGAGAACAAGATTTCCCCTTCTTCACCCTCCACAATAGATCAAGGTGCTCTTTAATTGGGGCCACAGTTGATTCTGATTTTTTATACCCACAGGTACCCACTGCTTTGGGGAATGTGTTTGGGAGAAGATAAGAGAAATGAGTAAAACCTACACAAATCCAGAGTGGACTCCCTAAAACAGTTGGATGGTGCCTTTTACGCCTCCTTCTGGCAACTCCTGCAGCCAAGCTGGTGCCAAGCATATTGCTCTGCTTTCCTTTGGACCACATCAGAGAGGGGGTCTTGTCATCTGGGCAGCCCAGGACCTCCATACACACTGCTCAGGCCCACTGCCCAAGTGACCCTGAGGAGGTCACTTCAGTGCTGCTAACGCAGCAAAAACAACATGGAAGGCAACAGTTATGAGTTATCCATCTCGGCAGCCACAGTGGGCGCTGTAATTCTTTGGCAGTTTGGCATGCGCCCCTGGATGCGCACTCCATTGTCTCCCAAGACAGACGGATGCCAGCAACAGCAACAGCAACAAAATACCCACAGGATGCGCCACTTGAGCATAAATTGAGACACTCATGATGACACTTCCTTTCTTCCTGATTAAGAACATTGAAACAGCCCTAATAGCTGGAGGAAACCAACCTCCCACTTAGTGGTTTCCTTTGTCTGCCAGTAGCCAATATCAGATGCTCAGAGGCACTGTGAAAAGCAGGAGAAAGTGTGATTAAAAAACAACCCAGTTCCTTGCTCTCCACACTGAGCTTGTGGGATGTTCTCATATGTATGTTACAGGTAGCAATTCCCCTGAATGTGCACAGAAGAATGCTGTTGCTGCCATAGAAACATGATAAATGTCTTTGGAAGTATAATTAGTACTGTAGTCAGGGGTGGCCTGACCCATTTTGTTATCTGAGATGGCTGCTGTGCCACACACCCCGTCAAAGCCTCACTCGCCAGGGTTGCATGGCAGTGGCTTCCAGTGAGATCGCGCAAGATGCCACTGAACTCTTGCGAGACCTCATGTGTGTGTGTGTATCATGCTCTCAACCATTCACTTCATGTCTTTCTCCGTTTGCCATTGCCCATAATGCCAACTCAAAAGTTTGACAATCTGTGTTAACAGCACTGACAATTCATTAGCATGGTTTCGTATTGGATTCTAGCCAATACTCATAGGATGAGGTTGGAGTGATAACACATCTTTATAAGCAGTGCTATTTTTCTAGAAAAATAGGTGCTGGAACTCCCCATGAACACTTCCGTCATTTTCTTAGAACGGCAATGGTGCCCACTTGAGAGGGGCCTGGACTGAGTTCCGGCGAGTTTTGGCGGAAAAAAACCCTGTTTATGAGATATCACTCCATGAGCAGCTTCACTTCCCCTGGTGGTCCAGTTGGGACATTCCCAACTCTACCTGGAGATGGTGGGGATTGAACCTGCAACTTTTTACATACACAGCAGATGCTGTCCCACTGAGCTTCATAGCCTAGAAGCCTAGTTGTTGCTATTTGTCATAAGCCCAGCTCTGTTACAGATTTTGTGTTACCCAACTTTCCGTATTTTTCGTCCCATAGGACGCTCCGTCCCATAGGACGCACCTAGTTTTTTGGGGGGGAATAAAGGAAATTTTTTCCCCTTTATTTCCCCCCCCCCAAATCAGGTCGGGGAAACCAAACCAGGTCGAGGAACAGCGGGATGACGGCGCTGCGCCTCCCCGCTGTCCCCCGAGCTTGTGGGGCTGGCCGATGTCTGCCCAAAGCGCGGGGCGTGCTGCTTCTTTCTCCTGCTGGTATGCAAGGAAGAAGGGGATGTGCACCTTTCACGCAGGGAGGTGTCGCCTATCAAGATCTCCCTGGACTGCCGGGATGCCAGCCAGGGTAGATCACCAGCAAACAAGCCCCTGGAGCCTGGGAGAGGGGCCAGCCTCTCCCAAGGGGGCTAGTTTTCCAATCGAGTATGCAGCTTTCCCACCCCAACCCTCTTTTTTTGGGCATTAATTAATTAAGTAATTAATTGGTAAAGTAGTGGTGAGCTGTCCAAAATTAGTTGGTCTATTGTTCCCCTACTGGCAAGAGCATCAAGTTTAGGAAGGATCTGAGAGCAGCTGGCCTGTACGGTCTTAAGGAATGGATAAGGCATGCAATTAGACTGACTTTAATCTAAATTTGAGGGTCATGAATAAGGAAGATAATGAATTCATTTAGCGTGGGGCGAATATTTGTAACAATGAACCGGGGGAGACAACCTGAAGTTCAAACAGTGTCTGTGCTTCTTATCGTTCTTATAATACACCAAGATGCGAGACATACATAATGTGGTTATTCTGCACATACGTCTTTGCATAGGGCAAAATTACCATGAAATGCAGTCTAGCTATCTGGTTAATGACTCCTGCCCTTACAAATTAAGTTTAGGAAACATTATTCTAAAATAAGGACTTTATTAAGCAGACACAAGAATCTGATAATGGTGTTTCATAGTAATTGTACCATAAATCTTCTCCAAGTCTTTATCTAAAAATAAGTATCTGCCTTGATGTCTCTTCTCGTCCCCCATCCCCCCACCCTCGTAATTATCTATGCCTGTTTTCTGCTTATCACGGGCAACAAGCTTGCCTATTTTCTGCAGTTCGACCACTGCAGAGTTTTCTGCTCCCCTCCCTGGAAAATGCTATTCAGTCCTTTATCGGGAAGAATATGTAGAACATGAACTTGTATCAGGACAGGGGCATGAATACCGGTACAGTATATGGGTAAAAGCAAATCAATAGGTTCAGGGCAGGTTTGAGGGTCCCTTAGCACATTACTCTCATTGTCTCCCCCCTTATGTTGGGGGGGGGGAGTCCCCAAAGTTTCAAGGGAGGAGGCTAGATTTTTGGTACTGTAAATTCAGGGTTGCCATATTTCTAGAAGTAAAAAAGTTGTTGAGGTATTTTTGTAGTCATTGAGCTTTTTCAAGAAAATAGATCATAAGGGTTCTGGGAATTACAGCTCTGTGAAAGGTAAACTGCTTTAAATGTGTAGGATGTATATGCAGCCATTCTCAATTTTTTCTTTTTAACTGTAAGGAATGACAATTCTGCTGAGTAACAGCCTTCTTACATCCGCCATTTTGTTTTTCCACAATGTCCCAGAGGTGTTGGTTGGGGGTTGGGTTGGGTGACATTTGTGTTCTTTTCCCGCAATGGCATGGACTGACACAACATCTGGGGCATTGTGGGAAAAACAAAATGGTGGATGCCAGCTATGTTGTGGCTGCAGAAATTCAATGGGCCTGAAGGGTCCAGGAGGGTGGACAGCCATCAGCGTGGTGGACTCTGTGAAGGCACAAGGGTCCTCGTGGCAGCTGCTCTAAGGTAGGGTTGCCATATTTCAAAAAGTAAAAACCACAAGACACACAGAAAGCTGTTTTTACGAAAACGCAAGAAAACCATGATTTCTTGGTTTACTTGCCAAAGATACACTGCCTTCCAGAAATTCCCCCTGTCACACTGAGCGAACCTCACAACCTCACAGGATTATTGTAAAGAAAAAATGTATGAGAGAAGGGATTGTATATTTATCCAACAGATAAATGGAATGAAATAAAATTTTAGCTGTAAGCTGCCTTGAGTCTCTGTCAGGGAAAAAGGTAGGAAATTAATAATAATAATAATAATAATAATAATAATAATAATAATAATAATTTAGGAGTAGTAGTAGTAGAAGAAGAGTTTGGATTTGATATCCTGCTTTATCACTACCCGAAGGAGTCTCAAAGCAGCTAACATTCTCCTTTCCCTTCCTCCCCCACAACAATCACTCTGTGAGGTGAGTGGGGCTGAGAGACTTCAAAGAAGTGTGACTAGCCCAAGGTCACCCAGCAGCTGCATGTGGAGGAGTGGGGAAGCGAACCCGGTTCACCAGATTATGAGTCCACCACTCTTAACTACTATACCACACTGGCTCTCAGAAGCAGTAGTAGCAGCAGCAGTAATGGAAACTGTGAGAATGATCAGAAACATATCATCTTACTGAACTCATTGGGACTCAGTTCTAAGGAAGAATGCTTAGGATTGCAGTGTAAGACTGCACAGTCTTTACCCAGTTACCTGGGAGTCAGCTCCATTGAATACAGTGTGACTTACTTCTCAGTAGACTGTGTAAAACTCCGTTTACAATAAAGAAATAAACACTCCACATGTTTCCTTAAAAATGGCAGGCTGCTGAAGCATTGCAACAACAACAACAACAACAACAACAACACAACTTTTATTTGTATCCTGCGCTTCTTGGCCGGGACTGGGCTCAGGGCGGCTAACATCAAATATATAACACTGGTATAAAATCAAACAATAATTAAATTAAATTACCTCCTAAAAACAAGTCAGGATCAAATTAAAATCGAATTAGATGGCTTTCCACAGGATTAAGGATGGGAACAGTAAATTTTCTCAACAGCAATGAATTTTAAGTGGATTGGTGACAATTTCCTTCAAAATTCTAGGAAGAGCTTCGTAGGCCAGCTTCACCATTTCCTTCATTTGGTGCAAGGATTTTACTGGTATTTTCAACATAAACAGGATTCCATTTTTGCAGCTACACACATACAAACACACCACTTTTAATTGTTCTCCGAGATGTGGAGCAGAGGAAAAAAGGAACACCGGGACATTCTGGGATCAGATCAGAAACTGGGATGGCTTCAGTAATTCCAGGACTGTCCCTGGAAAATGGAAATTTGGAGGGTAAAGGGAGAGCAGGATCCAGCAGGGGGCTTCTTGCGCTCTCGTCTTACAAAATGGACAATGCTAGTTTATCCTTTGCACTTTAAGCCTGGGAGGAACCGCGGCTTTTATAGCTGCAGAGAAAAGGCTCTTTGTGCATTTTAATCTGTGTATAGAATATTTCTGATATGGTGTCATCTATAATGGTGTGTAATTTCACTGCAGCCTTATTCTAAACACATCATTTAGGGTGACAAATACGTATTAAGTTAATGGCAAATATCCTATCTGTTTCTGACTAATGCACTTAATCAGATGAAAGGGAGACACAGAAAGGCTTAATAGGAAAATTGGCTCTCAGATATTGTGGGGACAAATGTTGCAGAACGCACAGTACTTATTTAACTTCAGTTTGTGGAGAAAGGAAGGCCTTTGTGTGTGGATTTGGCAGAGAGCTGGGGCCCTACAGAAAGGGATTTTGACTACAGTTTTCCTCGGTTTGATAAGCTAACCACTACACCAGCTCTCTAGGCACGTTTGTGAATAACAAGGAATGTTCCTTGTCAGACTAGTTAAAAAGTCAATCCTTTATTAGGTGTAGCAAACCACACGTTATCAAACAAACACCGTATACAAATAGTGCAAAATACGAATTCAGCATAACAAAGTTTGTCCCAGTCAGATCTTTAACTCCAGAGAAGACCAATTTGCATAAATAATACAATATAACACTACCACATCACCGATCAATGAAGAGCCACTAAATCTCTTTATAATGGCCCAGTCTTTCTACATGGACAGCACTCAAAAATTCAGCCACTATTAAAGTAATTTGATCATTCCTGTCCGAGAGCAGGTCCTGAACTGTTGGTGGAATAGAATTGAGCCTGTTAAGTTGTAAGGCCTCTAATAATAGTCTTCTGGCATAAATGCCAAAATTGCAAGAAAAGAAAATATGCTCCAAAGTATCAGGTTCCTGTTTACTACATGTGCAGAGACGCTCTGCTTCTGGGCGAGCTAACTATCTTCCTCTTACTATCATTGAGGGAAACATATTAAATCTGGCTAACATAAACAGCCAGACTAGTTCAATAATAGAATCCTCTATAGGATTCTAAACTGTACTCAGGGGCATAGGAAGGGGGGTGCAGGGGTGCGGTCTGCCCTGGGTGTCATCCTTGAGGGGGGTGACAAAATAGCACACCGCGGGGGTCGGCACTTACCGTGGGGCCTGGCCTGCAGCGCGCCCAAGCCACGCATCGCTCCTGGGAGTGACGCAGTGGCTTGCGCTGCCCAAAGCAGCAGTGTGGGGCTTGCGTCTGCCAGGCAGACTCCGTGGGCAGCTCGCCATGGCGCCCCCATGCACGGATCGCTGTGGCACCCCCGTGCGGCACTCCTGTGCACGGATGGTTGTGGGGCCCCCTCCGCTAGCTACACCCCTGCCCATACTTGGTACAGAACACCAAGAATCGGAAGGGACTCTGGATTGACACAAACCTACAACATCATAATTGAATATACCTCTGAGTAAACATGCAAAGGACTTCACTGCATGTTTTGTCATTGTATTATAAATACAGCGTCTGAAAAAGCAGAGCAAATTATAATTATACATTCCTCGTGGATTTGTGAAAAAGCGCCTTGGAAGTATGCCACCCATTAAGGTTGCTTGACATTTTTCTGAGCTTTCACTTGGAAAAACTCCCATCTACACACTCACCAGAAATCTCTGTGCTTAGCCTATCAGATGCCAGCGCATATCAAACGGGAACACTGTTTTCCTTTTTTTTAAAAAAAGTTAGGTTCTTTGGGAAGGTGGGACATCTTGCATGGGTTGTACAAACAGTACAGTGCCAGGCAATTTATGAGGAGAAGTGAGAGGAGTTTATAAGGAGAAAAAGCTAAATTTATCCCTCACAGTTCAGTTTACCAGATTTTTCCTTCTTAATAATTTGGAAGCAGCTCATCATTATTCACTTGCTGCTTCCTCTCACTACAGTGGTGTTAAAAGCTGCAGAGGGAATCACTGCCCAAACAGTTTTTGAAGTACTACCAAAACCTTTAAAACCTGTTTAGCCAGAGATGATAGTGGGCAAAACAAACAAAAAAACTCACCACCATGATCATATTTGCTTGTACATCTTATAAGTTAGGGGTAGCCAATGTTGTGCCTTCCTGATTTTGAACGACAACTCCCATCATGCAGCTGATGCAAGCTTTAATCCAAAAACATCTGGAGGGCAACACATTGTCATAAGCAATGGCAGTCTCGTTTTACCTTTTTGAAGGCTGCAGTCCTAAACACACTTATTAGGGGATAAACCCAAAATAAGTGATGGAGATTTACTCCTAAGTAAATAAGCTTAGGCTAACACTGCATAACTTGCCTTACATGCCTACACAGAAGGAAACCCTGCTGTTTTCAGTGGGGCTTGCTTCCAAGGAAGTGTGTACGTATAGGACTCAGCAAGGGGATGCAGTGACTCCCCTATGAAGAATGCAGAATTTGGGAGTTTTTTGTTTAGAGAAAAGGTAAGGAAGAGGTGATACAGTATGTACAGCATGCAGAAAGTGGAAAGAGAAAAGTTTTTCTCCCTCTCTCATGGTTTGTGGGCTTCCAACGAAGCTGAAAGTTGGAAGGTTCAGCAGAGAAAAGTAATTCTTCACACAGCGCACAGCTCAACTATGGAGCTTGTTCCCACCGCAAGCAGTGAGGACCACCAACTTGGATGGCTTTAAAAGAGAATTAGACAGAGTCATGGAAGAGAGAGGTACGGAGAGTACTAGCCATGGTGGCTAGGCTCTGCCTCCATAGCTGGAGGCAGCAATGCTTTTGAATACTAGTTCCTGGAAAGCATAGGAAGGGAGAATGCTCTTGTGCTCAAATTTTGCTTGCAGGTTACTCATAGCAATGGCATGGCATGGGGAGGGGCCCAGGGTTGGTTGCCCTGGGTGCAAAATTGTTATGGATGCACAATTTCAACACCTGGTGCTGCTCCAATACAGCTGCATGATTTCATTGCTAGGCTCTCTTGAAAACAGCTTCTCGATGTGAACTAGGAAATGACCTCTCCAGACAACGGCAGAACTCTTATTTTCTTAACTCTGTGGCTGTAATCTCCTGGGTGACGCAGACGCTGTTAGGCAGTTGAATGCACATGTGTACTCTGTCTGTTTCCTTCCCTCCCACCCACTCTGTGTGGCCCCGGGTACTGGCAACCCATGCTATGCCACTGACCCACAGGCATCTAGGTGACCACTGTGAGAACAGGATGTTGGTCCAGATGGGCCACTGGCCTGATCCAGCAGGCTTTTCTTAAGATCTCCTTATGCTAGGATTGCAGCCCAATACTTTTATGAGCAATTGTCTTAAAACAAGCTTGATTAAGCTGGGATAAATTATTTGCAAGTTTTCCCCCCCAAGTAAACGCCTTTCATTTCTGGGATAACTCTGCCCCATTATTTGATTGCAAATGTCAAGCAAGGTAATCAAGGAGAAAATGCAAATTCCTTCCTGCAAAAGCCAAAAGGAATAGAAAGCACTTATTGGCAACAGAGCTGCTTTATAAGTGCGGAAGCACTAGCATATACCGACAACAAAAAGATAGCTTGTGCTGCATTATCAGCCCTTCGTTCTGCTTTTGTTAGAGTGGTTCTTATCATCACCTGCTCCACTGGTTCAGCACGGCAAAGGACGTTACTTTAAACATTTGCACTCACAAATAACCTGCAATCTTTGCAGCTTGTAGATTTCGTATTTTAAGTCTGACAATGAGGTTTTAGTTTGTGGGAAATGATTTTTCTCCCTCCTGCCAGACCAAGAATTAAAAGAACAATGTACTACAGAGGACAGGTGAAGGTTGGAAAAAGAGGCTTTTTAAAATAGTGTGGAGGAGTCCTTTGTTTTGCTCTCCCCACTCCAGTGGTACAATACAGCTTATAAAAGATTTGGAGAACCCTGCTGGATCAAATCAAATGTCTTTCTAGTCCAGCACCCTATTTCTCATAAGTCACCAATTAGACATCTCTGGGGAAGCCCACAAACCAGGCTGCTGCTGTTCCTCCCAAGCAACTAATATTCAGTGGCATATGCCTTCATGACCACTAACCATTCATATACTTATCCTTCATTAATTTGTCTAATCACCTTTTTAAAAAACATCTAAACTAATGGTGGCATTCATCACACTAGTCCTGTGACACTAATTTCTATGAATCAATCATTTTCAGATTACTTTCTTTTTGTCTGTTCCAAATCTCTTGCCAATGACTTTCATTGGATGTCCCTGGATATTAGTAGCAAAGGAGATAAACTTATTGGTGTCTTCTATCTTCACATCCTTTTTTTTTTTTAAAAAAAATATTTTTTATTAATTTTCAAACATAATAATTATTATACATTTCACCAAATTTCACATCTTACACAATCTTTTTGGACTTCCATCAGCACCTCTGGTGGCCTTCCATTTTTATAATTTCTTCCGCATTTCTTAAGTTCATATTGCCTTTAATTGTTGTAACTAACGTCATCCTTTTCGTTCAATAATGCAATATTTCCAATTATTCCCCTTACAAAACTTCCTGCAAACCTACAAATGTAATCTGGTCATCACAACTACTTTTCGAATAGTCCGTAAATTTACGCCAATCTTCTGTGAATCTCTGGTCCCGTCGGGTTCGAATTCTTCCCGTTAATTTGTCTAGTTCTGCATAGTCCATCAATTTCATACTCCAATCTTCTTTCGTCGGTAATTCTTCTTGCTTCCATTTTTGTGCCAATAATATTCTTGCTGCCCCCTATCTTCACATCCACACCCATTTATAAATATCCACATGCACCAGAGGTTTAAAATGAGAAGCTCAAAGGGATAACATTTACTGTAAAATTGTGGTTGTTCTCTGCCATCAACAAAAGGCTTACATCCACGAAACAAATGGAAACGTGGTTGGCTTCCTCTCCATCCTTTGCAAACACAGAACCAGTTTCTGTCTATATAGGCCTAAAATTACTTCTGTTTCTTGGTTGTGCCAGAGTGTGCAAGAATCCTGGAGAGTGGCAAATGCACAGATACATTTGCCAACTGCACCCCTGGCGCCTATGGTTAAGACGGTCCTGCTCCTGGTCCATCTCTTTCAACATCCTGCCTCCAGCAGCTGAATGCTTTCAAGATTTATTTTTTTAAAAAATACCACTTCTAAAAGTACAGCAATTATAAACCTTCAAAAGAGTGACCTTTCTGAATCACAACCTCACATGTAATTGTGTGCAGTAATTTCCTTGAAGTGTTTGGGTCACTCCCCATTCTCCATTACAATCCCCCCTCCCTTGATTGCAACAGATGGAAGCTTATTATCAGAGACACAGGTTTTAACATGGCACAAGAATTAAGATTTCTACTCCAGCCGCCCCAAGTTCCTTGCAAGACTGTGAAGGGTGATTATAGCCTGCTGAACAAGATCATTATTTCAGCTGCTGATGGCAAGATGATACCTTTTAAAAACATCTCAAGGAGGAAAGGATGTTTCAGCATTAATCTCTTCAGACACATACTTGAGAGGCAAGGTAGCTTTAGGATAGCAGTTGCCCAACTTTTAAAGACCTGAGACTGCCTTTTACCCAAACATGCATTTGGGGACCCATTTCTTAGCTTTTAACCATATATTTGTATGGTGGTGATGTTGGATTTCCATTCCCCCGTTGTGCAGATAGATGGGATTGTTTCATCACATGTCTGTGTTTACATTCCATCACTGATGGAGTCATGGGAGCGGATGTTGTTTTTATACTGTTCCGCTCTGTTGTACTGCTGCATTTCCTTTCTCTCCGAGGAAGAAGAGAGAGAGGAGCCATGGTTTTCCTTTGCCCTGATTTGTATATAATAAAAGTAGCTTAGTACTCATGCCTCAAGCCTAGCTCTGCTGTCATTGACTCTGCTAAGGCGATGTGTGCTCACATCCTAAGACATGAGTCACAGAATCACGTCGGGGAAGAAGATTGATGGACCTCCCAAGCGGCACGCCGAAGGGTTTGCCAGGGGGCCTGTCCTGCCTCCAGGTGACCCCCCTGACAGGTACTGCCGCTGTTGTGGCACATGTAGATCAGGGCATGTAGTGGGTGGGGTGGGTGGGAGCCCACCCACACCACCCGTGCCACCAGCTGAAGAACAGTGGCTTGGCCTATAGAGGTGGAGCTAGCTGCTCTGGCACCCGGAGTGGCGCACATGCTGTGCACCCGGGGGCAGGGCGAGCATCCTAGGGGGGCACCGCCTGCAGCAAGCGGCAAGCGTCCTGGGGGGGGGCGATTGTTAGGTTTTTGTGTGTTGCCACTGTGCAGTGCTTGGAGTCACAAGACTCTGTTTTGCATTCCAGACATTCCAGACTGTTGGAAGTCTCACAGGAGACGGGGGACGGATGTGATGCTACTGGTTTCCTGTTCCTTTGTGTTCGCTTGCTCTCTGCTCTCACAGAGAGAGGATGTTTCTTTTCTGTCTGTGTAACTAGAAATGAAACTCTTTGCAATGTAGCTCATATTTCTCGTCCTTCCCTGCTGCTGGATACTCTGCGTAATGAGGGAACGTGCCTGGAGCCTTATCAGAGGCTCAGGTCGTTAATCATCGTCGGAGGCAATTCTGAAGGACTCGACCAGAGGATGAGGTTTTCTAGCTTGGTCGTAGCGGAAGCTTCGACAGCAATGTCATCCCTCCTCAGGGATGACACCTGGGGTAGACCGCACCCACCTCTCCCCCTTCCTCCGCCAGTGGAGTCATGGCAAGTGGAGCAAAATATCACATGGTGGGTTGGGCTAACTACCTACTTTTTTGCGGGGCTGTAGTCCTACTATAATAGGTGACTATTAAATCAGGGCCTATCATTGCACACACAAAGGTGCTTCATGATGAGCCGAATGGCTCCCAATGTGGTCCAGATGGGGTCAACTTGCTCTTGCTGCATCCCTTCTCCATGCAATTCTGCACATCCAGCCCATCTGCATACCACTGCTCTTCACCTGGTAATTGTGACTATCCAGGCCAACAGTTAATGAGGTTTCCCATCCTAACTTGCCGCCATGGGCTCCCCTGGAGGAAATTGTTTGCTAGAAATCTAAGAATAATAAGAAAATAATAACAACTCCTTAGGGCAGAACTGCTTTGCGAGACAAACACAGGGATGCTTGTTTTGTAATGCCAGCGCAGTGACTGGCCTGCAGCTGATCTCATGGGGAGAATCCATTCATATGGAAGGTTTAAACACTCCTTTGGCACTTCATGAAAATGCTTCTCTGCAATTGTCCTGTTCCTGTTCCCTTACTCTTTTACACACACACACACCTCTGGCATAAGAAATACAGCAAGAAAAGGGAAAAGTATGCACTGATGCACATAACAGGATTATAAATAGAATTAAGAAGAGAGTTTTCATGTCATTAATTGTCTACTGGTTGGTTAAATCTTTCAGGATTCTTCCAATTGACTGCACTAATTGACTGTGCCAATTATATACCTTACTGCTGTCTTGAGACAGTTGCCTTTGTAAACTTGCTGACGCGTCCTGTCTTTCAGGCATCTATCCCCATTTTTATCTCATTAATTAATGCAAATTAATTAGTATTTCGGTTCATTTGCAATTGTGCCAGAAGGTGAAGAGTTGGAGCTGAAAAGTGGAACTTTTGGGCTTCGATTTCAAACACGTGGGGGTGAGGGCAATAATAGCGGTGGTAAAAGTGAGAAGTCCGGTACACGAAGACCACGTCCGCATGCCACACTAAAGCATGGTTTAGCACAATGCCTTTTGCTTGTTTATATGGGGGATAGAGAGGGCTGTGTAAGTGTGGGTAGAAACTAGATTGCTTTACAAATGTAACATTTGCATTCATTGCTCCACCCACTTACGAAACGGATGACAGTCACAGGAATAGTGAAAGGTTAGCAAACTTTTTCAGCAGGGGGCCGGTCTACTGTCCCTCAGACCTTGTGGGGGGCCAGACTATATTTTGAAAAAAATAATTATGAACAAAATCCTATGTCCCACAAATAACCAGAGATGCATTTTAAATAAAAGCACACATTCTACTCATGTAAAAACACCAGGCAGGCCCCACAAATAACCCAGAGATGCATTTGAAATAAAAAGACACATTCTACTCATGTAAAAACATGCTGATTCCCGAACCATCCACGGGCTGGATTTAGAAGGTGATTGGGCCAGATCTAGCCCCCGGGCCTTAGTTTGCCTACCCATGGCGTAGACCCTGAAAACACATATGTCAGGGGCTCAGGAGCAGAGGCACAGGAGGGGGAGGAAATGGAGAGCGAGGGGGAGGAATCCGAGGGGAGCGTAGGAGATGACAGTGGCCCGAGGGATTCCATGAGCCTCTCCAGCGAATCGGAAGATTCACAGAAGGGGGCGCCAGTGGCCAGGGGTAGGGGGTTCCCAAGGTGAACGCCCCAGGAGCAAGGGGGCAGCAGGGACTCCCAGAGCAGTAGTTGGAAATCAGGACCAGCTTCCCCACCAGAGCAGAGTGGGGGGGAAGAGTCCCAAGTATCGGGGCCAGTGCATTCCCCACCAGGGAGAGAAGACGAGGCAGAGCTGACCACGCCTCCATCGGAGAGTCGGACAACGGAGGGGAGGTCAGATCCGGCCAGTATCCCGGAAGAGGGAAGCAGTGACAGAAGTAGTGTAACGGTTAGGAGAAAGGTCACTGGGTTGGCGCGAGAGGCAAGTTCAAATGTACAGGAGCGTGGGACAGCAGAGAATGAGGACTGGGAACCGGGTCCTAAAGCCCGCCGGAGGCAGGGGGAGGAGCTAAGCGACTCAGCGTCGGAAGAGTCCAGAAAGGGCAATGCCCCAGCGGGCAGGAGGACCCAGAGGAGGAGAGAGCAGCGGAAAAGGTGGAGCAGGGCTAGGATCTTAAACTGGTGTCAGAGGGGAGGAGACTCAGACGGGACTTCGCCGATCTAGTGTTTAAGACGTAGGGCTGCACGCTGTGGCTTTGAAATGGAAACTGAACTTCAATAAAGACTTTTGTACATTAAGACAGCCTAGCGTTGGTCCTCTGTGAGCTGGGACCTAGAGGCAGCTCTGACAACATATCAGGTGTCAAAAGTCAGCGTAAAGAGATGTGTCTTCAGCATTAGCAGAGAGCTGTGCAGTGGTACCTCAGGTTAAGAACTTAATTTGTTCCAGAGGTCTGTTCTTAACCTGAAATGGTTCTTAACCTGAGGCGTGCTTTCGCTAATGGTGCCTTCTGCTGCCGCGTGCGATTTCCATTCTTATCCTGGGGCAAAGTTCTTAACCTGGAGCAACCACTTCCTGGTTAGCGGAGTTTTTAACCCGAAGTGTCTGTAACCCAAGGTACTACTGTATATTGAGAAGAAGCCAGATGCGCCTCTTTAGGGAGGAAATTCCACAACTTAAGGACCACCACAGTGAATGCCCTCTCCCAGAGCAGTCCCCTGAATTTCTGAGGGAGATGGAACTATCAAAAGGGCACCCTCTGTTTATCTTAATACCCAGGATGGACTGTAGGGAAGGAGGCTGTCTTTTAGATATTTGTAGCCTAACTTGTTTAGGACTTTAAACACCAACATGAGCATGTTGAATGGACCCAGAAACAAACTGGAAGCCATTGTGTGGCATCTATTCACAAGTTTTCAGGGCATACGTTTCCCTCTGCCTTTGATCTCAGGCAAGATGATGACTTGGACTAACTTATTGCTTCCCAGGCCCATGAAATGCTGGGTATTTTATTTCCTACTATTTCATCTCTTTTACTATCCTCATTTCTTGGCATATTGGGCTTTGACTGGAAAATCAATTCTCTGTCCATCCAGATGTGTCTTTCCTGCAACTGTATATATATGGACGGGCTTTAAAACAAAGGATTGACTATTATAATCTGTTAGGTTGTGGGCGAACATAGCAGACGACACAGCGATTTCTCCAGAGCAGCTCTTTATTTGTAAGCTGGACAGAACTGAACAGCAAACAGCTCAGCCAGCCTGCTTTTATAGGCAGCCGGCTGTCAACATTGTAGCAACAACAACCCAGGGTTTCCCGCCTAAAATAACTGACGTGGACCTGAGTGAAAACTATCTACAGTATCCCCCTGCTGGCGCAGGGTGAGAACTTCAGTACATGACATAATCGGTCTGTTTAGCCCTCCTACTTTTGACATCTAACATTGATTAGCTTTCTGCAGGTCTCAGATATTCTCTTTGTTTTTCATCAGTTGCATTGTGAGTTGGAACTTCATTAAACAGTCAGCTACTTTCAACAATAGCTAATTATGCAAAGCCCGGGTTACTATTTGGGCTGCTATTTCCGAAAGGGTACATCACAAACTGCATGCAAAAAGAGGATAAATGCAAAAATATATACACAGGCTCAGAAACATGTTGATTTTCATTAGGATGTCTTCCCTAGTTAAAAGTCAATGATTCGAAGTGTTGATGCTGACAGCAAGACTATCTTTTATTTTCTTCTCTCTTCTCTGCTTGGTGGAAAGTTAGGAACAGTCATCCCAAAGTTGTTTTCTTTTGGAGAAGAGAGAGTACTGGAGTTATCATCATTTATCCTCCTTTAATAACTGTAAATAATTTTACAGTGCCTATAATATGCCTAGCACCAACGTCTTTGTGCTAGCCTCATTAAATGACCATTTGCAAATGAGAATGAAGGAATCCGAAGTGGCAGTTAGGAAAGACTGGCAAAGAAGAATCATATTAGATCAAAAAGAGTCCAACAAGATTAGACAAACCCTCCAGCTTGCTCCTCTCCAACCTTTGCTGCAACACACTGACATATAAAACTCATGCCTCTTTTGCTGATCACTGATGTCTCTAGTTTGAAACTATGTGTAAGTTAATCAGCTATATTTACTTGATGGGGGGGGGCATTAAATGTTGGTGTTGATGGTATTTGTATACTTCATCTAAAGATCATAGGGCGGTTCTCAATCAGGTCCTCCCTTAAAGAGGGCACATATTGCGGTGAGTCCTGGACAACCGACTCCCTGTGTTGTGGGTGGGTACGATTGGTCAGCCACAACACCTGATTGGTAGGTCCCTTGAAGCTGGGTGCAATTTGGCCAATGGGACGCAGTCCAAACGTTTCGAGGGACCTATTTATACCCTTGTACGTGACCCAGAGCTTTGCGCTTGAACTTGCTATGCTGTTGTGTGTCGTCTATTGTTGGGACAGGGTCCCGGCAGGAATTTTCCCCACTTGGCTGATTGGCTGTTGCCATTTGGGTTTCGCCTGCCGCGTAGCAAATCATCACAACTTGTAAGGTTGCGGATAGGGTCTGGTTCAGGTGATAGGGATGGGAGAACGGTCTTCCCATATCTATGTGAAGGGTATTCCGTTAAAGGAATCCAAGGACTCGATGGTTTGGTCAACCCCTGAGAGGGGGTTGTGCCCGTGCCTGAGTCCAGGGGGACATTTGGGTGGCAGAGATAGCCTGTTCCTGGCTTTCCGCTTATCCAGGTGTTCACCCTTGGCTGACCTATGCTGGAACCCTGGGTCAGCGCTACCTGCATGGCAGGGAGCTAGTTGAACCGGAGCCTATGCAATCAGCCACTTTCTGTAATCAATAAAGTTGTGGCCTAAATTCTGCCAAAAACCAAAATTTGAGTCAAGTCTGAATTTATTTAGGGGGGAGGTTTCTGGGTGTGAACACACAAACAAAAAAAATACAAAATGAGAACACAAAATACATAATAAAACAAAAACAATCCAATAACCCACAAACACATTTAAAAGACCATAGAGTGTTAATCATCCAAAGGCCAGGTTATAGAGAATCATTTTTGTCCGGCACCTAAAGATGTGCAATGAAGGCACCAGGCGAGCATCCCTGGGGAGAATTACTGGAAAGAGAAGCTTGCCTATTTGTTGACTGTCAAAATTAACTTCATTATTGTCAGATTCCAATAGGATTAATTTCATGTTTATTAAATGTGTTTTGTAATTGTCTGTTTGTGACTTGAAAACTAGTTATATATTTTTTTAAATGATATTTATTAGAAGTTTAAAAATTACAGAGAAAAGAAGAAAAGAAAACAACAAAAAATTTAACAAAACATATATTACAATACATAGAAAAAAATGAGAAAAAAACATAAAAACCAGTACAACAATAACAATAAAAAAACACACACATCCAATATTCCATATCTTTATCTTCCATTTACTTGTTTCATCGACCTCCTCACATCTCCCTTTTTGTATTCTAGTTTAGTTATTTGTTTCAGCAAATTCTTTCCATCTTTCTCAGTTTTTATTGGGTAATTTATCTTAACAGTCTAACCTATTAATTAACTCAACAAATCCTTTCCATCTTTCACTATATTCTGTCGTTCAGTTTACCTTAATTTATTTTAATCTTCGGGAAGAATGGCAGATGAAAGTGATGGACTATATGGAACTGGCGGAAATGACTGGCAGAATCCGAGACCAAGGTGAAGAGTAGGTGGAAGAAGATTGGAAAAAAATTAAAGTTTATTTACAGAAACATTGCAAAATTAAGGAATGTTAGAAGGTTGTTGGAATGAAGCGAAGTGGTTTTAGCAGAAATGATATAAAGGATTAGGTTAAAATTGATTTATTAATTGGTGAAAGACAAGAATTACATTATATTAAGATAAATTATTAGGATAAAAACAAAGCTGGAAAGGATTTGCTGAAACATCTAACTGAACTAGAATACAAAAAAGGGAGGTGTGAGGAGGTCAAGGAAATAAGTAAAGGAAAGAAAGCTATGCAAAGGTCTGATCTGGTTTTTTTAAATTGTTTGTTTGTATTTCTTATGTATTTTTTATTTTTATTTTTTATTGTTTCTCTTTGTAATTTTTAAAATTTGAATAAATACTATTTTTTTAAAAAAATTATTTTAACCTTATCTTACCATAAAATACCTTAAAGCTTAAAACTTAATACTTATTTATACATAACTCCTTATATCATTTCTACTAAAGCCAAATAGTTTCATTCCAACATTTTTTCCTAATACTTGTTAATTTTACACTAATTCCCAAAATAAATTTTTAAAAACTTTCTTCCAATCTTCATCCAACATCTCTTCTTCCTGGTCTCGGGTTATGTCAGTCCTTACTGTCCCTTCCATCTAGTCCATCAACCTGGTAATCTTGTGTCCGAGGCTCTTAAATCTTTTCCATGTCCCTTTTGCAGATCTTCTTCTTGTTTATACCTGCACTTTACCTTGTCTTTTGTTGATCTCTTTCTTAATTTCTTTCCTTTCTCATTGAGGAGTAGGTCTCGGGGAAACTCCAACCCAAAAATATCTCTATCTCCCCTCAGCAGATCAGCCCATTCCCCACAGTCCCATTCCCCACATTCAGCAGTGTAGTCCAGAAAGTATTTAAAAGCATGTTTCAAAGTCCCTCCAAAATTAAGAGCCCCCACAACTCCAGACCCCCCCTGGCCCGCTCCAAATTCAGTCTTCAAGAACAGCGGGTTATGCTCCTGCAGGACCTCGGGTCTCTCCATTTGTGTTACTTGAGGTTCAGCGGCAACCTCTTCCATTGTCTTCTGCATTTGCACTTGCCCTGTCAAAACAGGTTCCTGGGTTGGTTCCTGAATGGTTTCCATAAGAGTATTCGCTGCTTGTCCAAGGTTTTTGACTGCAACAGTCACCAAGTCTATCTTCTCATGCACCTGCTCCAGCAAAGCGCTTGTCTTGCAAAGAACAAGCACCAAAACTTCTTCTAAACACATTTTTATTCAAGGTCAGAGTCTGGTCCCACGATCCTAATCTCCACAGCTGTGAAAACTAGTTATAAACTGAGATTATGTAATATCTACACTAACACCACCCCTATCCTTGCAGATGGGAACGCTTGATATGTGCTCTGAAAATGTGATTTTTTGCAATTTCAAATCAAGTTCTCAACTTCCTGTACTGGCAGGGCTTTCCCTTTTGACTGAGATGAAGAAATTCTGCAGGAAAGTACAATTTGCTGTGATGGTTTTAGTGCTTTAGCCACTGGCCAAGCAAATGCTTCTTGAACTGGCTTGTATATCTGGCAGAGAGACTGGCAGAGAGACTGTGGACAGTAGCAAATCATAAGACACTAATTTAATTAAGTTGAATGTGCCTTTCTGTGTATGACATTGAAAGAAGGGAACTTTTTCTTACTAACATCCAAGTCTTAAAGCAGCTGCCCCCAAACTGCTGCCTCTCAGAAGTTTTGGAATATATCTCTTGCTGTCCTTTACCACTGGCATATGTTGCCTGCAGTTGATGAAAATTGTAGTTCCCAAACACTTGAAGAGCCCCAGGTTGAGAAAGGCTCCCTCAAATCACAGCCTCCAACATTTCTCAGCTGAAAAAGGAAGCATTCTTTTGTATGTTTGTTCTTCCTCACAATAACACATTGTTGAACATGCTCTGTTCCTATACACAATAATTAATTTTCTCAACCAAACCCAGTCCTGCTTTGGCTTCTAAAGCAAGAGTGTTAATAACATGACCATAAAGATTTCTTTTTTGGGAGGGGAAAACCCTTAAGAATATTTCGTGCCAACCTCAAAATGGAACTGATTATACCTACTTAACACTAGCTGCCAACATCCAGCAAGCACATTCAAGATCCATCTTCTTGATAAGTAGTTAAGTGGGAGTGAGCTGCTGATATTTGTTGTGCTTAGGCAACCAGGAGACAACAAACATTGTCAGAGCCTTGATGTGCTAACATAGGTTAATAGTGAAAAGAACGATGTACTAAATGCAGTTCTCTTATGTTACCATACTTAACAGTGTCAAAAAAACCTCATTGAACTGTATCATAGAATTGTAGAGTTGGATGGGACCACGAGAATCCTGTCTTCAAATCCTCTACAATGCAGGAATCTTTTGCCCAACTTGAACCCATGACACGAGATTAAGAGTCTCATGAGTCTCAGGCTCTACCAACTGAGCTGTAGTTTGTATAAAGCCAGTTTCTACACAATACGGTGTCTTAGAGCAAAGACAGGCCCTGAGGAAGTTGTTGAACAATAGTTCTCATCATCTCAGATCATTGGTCATGCTGGTTGGGGATGATGGGAGATGGAGTCCAAGCCATCTAACAGGTTTCCCATACCCTCCAACATTTCTCTGATGAAAATAAGATTGTTGTTGTTTAGTCGTTTCGTCGTGTCTGACTCTTCGTAACCCCATGGACCAGAGCACGCCAGGCACTCCTGTCTTCCACTGCCTCCCGCAGTTTGGTCAAACTCTTGTTCGTAGCTTTGAGAACACTGTCCAACCATCTCGTCCTCTGTCGTCCCCTTCTCCTTGTGCCCTCCATCTTTCCCAACATCAGGGTCTCTTCCAGGGAGTCTTCTCTTCTCATGAGGTGGCCAAAGTATTGGAGCCTCAGCTTCAGGATCTGTCCTTCCAGTGAGCACTCAGGGCTAATTTCCTTCAGAATGGAGAGGTTTGATCTTCTTGCAGTCCATGGGACTCTCAAGAGTCTCCTCCAACACCATAATTCAAAAGCATCAATTCCTCGGCGATCAGCCTTCTTTATGGTCCAGCTTTCACTTCCATACATCACTACTGGGAAAACCATAGCTTTAACTATACAGATCTTTGTTGGCAAAGTGATGTCTCTGCTTTTTAAGATGCTGTCTAGGTTTGTCACTGCTTTGCTCCCAAGAAGCAGGCGTCTTTTAATTTCGTGACTACTGTCACCATCTGCAGTGACCATGGAGCCCAAGAAAGTAAAATCTCTCACTGCCTCCATTTCTTCCCTTTCTATTTGCCAGGAGGTGATGGGACCAGTGGCCCTGATCTTAGTTTGAAAATAAGATAAGTGGAGCTATAACTCTGAACACCCTCACCTTCCCTTTTTGAATGCAATTTCTTTACACGTTAATTGGTAGAGAATGGTTGGGCGGGAGGAGAATTTTTTGGCACAGAATTGTGCTGCTTTGCCTCTTGTGATTGATTCAAAATCAGTAGCAGCTAATGTGGTTGGGCGGATCCATCCATGTGTCACTGTAGCTTTCCTGGGGTGCAGCAGGGCGACAGTGAGGTCAGCGTTGTGTAGATGCACCAGCAGAGCCAGTCCAGCGCTCCCATGGCACCTGCGTGCAGCCCATACCTTACCTCCACCCTGCGCCACCCAATGCCATCTAGGTCAACCTCAGGAATGCCAGTATCAGGAGGGCAGCTCAGCCTCAACAGATCAGCTGCTGCCGTCCAAAACCTTTCTGCCATTAGCTGCAGTTCTCAGAAGACACGCTCCAGACATGCTCAGCTGCCTTCTTTGAACAAACCATGTTAGTACTGTGGAGATAAAACCTGAAGATTGTAACCAGTCATGGAAGGTCAGTGGACTTGCTTGGCCATTTCATACTGGTAAGCGATTTTATTGGTGGTTCACATCCCACACCAATGTAGGCAATTATGCCAATTTATGGGAAGCTTGGTAAACATAAGCAGTGCCCATGAATTATGCAAAAAGATCCGCCCATGAGTTTTCTATTTACATTAAGCTAAATAGCTTGCTTTTAATGGATTGATATGCAAGGATGGATGTGCCAAATATGATCAACAAATGCAGCAACTGCAGATTTACAATACAGACATTTTAAACTAGACGTTAATCAGTGTTGTCTTCCACAAAAGGGAGCTCAGTGCTGATTAATAGTTGTAAATCTTTATTTTATTAAGGATATGTAATTGAAATAAGTGCATTTCTTCATGAAAGACTACGTATACTTAGGTTTTATCAAAGTTATTAAATATTTTCTGTCTAATATATTTGGTTGTATTGAACAAAGTTTTGCTCAGAGTAAACCATTTAAATTCATGGAAATAACTTAGTTGTGCAAACTAATTTCAATGGGTCTATTTTGAGTAAAACTTAGTTGAATACTACCTCCTATTAGTATATTTCAATTGAGAATCACTTCCTTTACTCAAAGTTCAAAATATATTCTCATCATCCATCATCATTATCATTTTAACAGCATACATAGCTTTATTGCAGAGGAATAACGTTATTAGTCATAACAGAGTACTCCACAAAACCATAATTACTTAATCCAATAATAATAATGTTGCTAGCCAAAAGCTGAACAGGAAAAAATATATAAGCTCCATCTTCCCCAATTAGGAAAATCTAGAACATCATTTCCATTTTTCATGAACATTTCTCATAATAAATAAGATATGTCTGTATCTATTTTTCATAATTCAAATATTAGTGCATTGTAAATCCATAAATAGTATTTCATTCTAAATCATATCTCTTTCTAAGATCAATAAATTTGATAAGCCACCTTGCCAAAAGGTTCTCTTCTCTTTGTTCTTTCTCAACATTTTATAAAATATGTGAATTTGTAGCTGTGAAATCCCCCCTTTTTTCAACCCATTCTTTAATTTTTTACAGTTTGTAATCTCCAGTATTTTGTGTAGAGAATTCTGGCCATAGTGGCCACAAAAGAAACCAGCTCTTTATCTTCTGACCTCATTGATTGTTCAACATAATTTAATAAAAACCATATAAAGTGAAGTGGGACCTCCTCTCCTAAAATCTTTGGAAACTGGTTTTTTTGTTATCTTTCAACGACTGTCCATCATCTTACACTTCCACCACATATGAAAAAGTCCCCTAACTCTTTGTGGCATTTCCAGCCCAAAGATGGACAATTTTCACCAAATTTGCTTATCTTTGCTGGAATGATGTTTCCTGATGCCTTTGAAGCATCTTCTCTTATGCTCATATTTAATGAAAATTTATGAGATGATTTCCAGAGACCTCCCCAAATATCCAAAGGAATATTCTGCCTAGCATTTTGTGCTCCCTTCACCATGTATTCTGTTATCTGTCCTGTATTTGATTTAAGTAAAAGCTGATATATTTTTACTTATCCCTGTTTGTTTTTGTAATTAACCTCAAATACCGTAAGCTCTCTCTTAATGTGATTGCCTTCTAAGATATTTTTGGACAAGGATCTTATGCTTCCTATGAAGCATCTCTGTAGGCAACACGCTCCTGCCAGCATGCTAAGTTAAATCTTCAGGCAATCTGCATGCCTATGTTACACCGGTAAAAATAGATGTCCTTCCTGTCAGGATACGCCCCTGGGGGCCCCACGCAGCCCCTGGGATGAGACAAATCTCTCCAGGCCTCCTGGTGTTGCGCAGCTCAAGGATGTCCATAAATCAACAGTCCCGGTGTGGATTTCATGCACTTTATTCAGCTCACAGTAGTGAGGAATGAAAGTTCCCCTAAAATATCTGCTTTATATACATTATTTACACAATGAGCCGCACAATGAGCCGAATTCTGGGATTCTCCTGTAGGCCAATCAGGTTGCGGATTCACTTCCACCTGGAGCTGGATTGGGTGACTCCTGCGGACCAATCATACTGCTGCATTGTTCTAGGACCAATCAGACTGCTGCATTCTGGACCCTATTGTTCTAGGACCAATCAGACTACTGCATTCTGGACCCTATTGTTCTAGGACCAATCAGACTGCTGCCTTTTGGATCCTATTCAACTCAGTACATAACACCCAGGATGCTCCAGCGACACATAGCAGATGCCTATGTGCACACACACTCAGCAGAGATCAGCAGAAACGAAGTGGAGAATTGTGTGTTCATTCTAAGCTTTTATTCAGCAATATTTGCAGGACAAACGATCATGGCGTTCTCTCCCTCTAGCTGCCAGAGAGAACAGAAAGTAAAAAGTATAAAAACACAGCAGAGCGGAAGAGGTAAGGCCCACTTCCATTTTCAGGCTTTTCAGCCTAGAAAGTAAACACAGATATGTGACGTGATGTAACAGTCACACATCAGCAACGGAGGAGGGAAATGCTAACACTTCCTTGGTTGTTTTATATGGGAAGTATTTGACACATGCCCGGATTGGGAATGGGAAATGGGTGGGAGGCAGCGGGGAGGAAGCACACCAGCCAAAGGAAATGTAGCCTTTTCAGACCCTTCCCATTGGTTGGGTGAGCGTTGCTCCCGGGAGGGAGAAAGGAGTCAATGGACACCGAGGGTTGGTTCAGAGAAAGAGTTTATTTCTGCTTTCCGGATAGCAGAAAGGCATTGCGTGATCAGTCACAGCAAGCACACTTAAAGAGCAGTTACATACAGCTTATATCCCCTTCAGGTCTCCTTTCCCCCTCCCCAGGAATCCAGCCTTGTGTGTGTTTGTACACGTAAGTTTGCATCCTTGAGCATCCTTGAGCATGAACAGACCTTCCTGTTTCTGTACTCTTATCTTGGGGTACAAAGGTCACCCAGCTATAGGAGTACTCCTGGCGCCATCCCTGGGCGCGGGGGCTGACAGGCCTGTCTTGCAAGGTCTGTGCATCAGCGTGGTCAGGATAGTTATAACCGACAAGATAAGACCTAGATCCGCCATCCCGTCTTCCCTCGGAACTGACAAGGCCACCCATTAAGCCTTTATGGACTGATAAAGGAGAAGGCTGTGTTTATTCAGCTGGGTTTGTGTTATACAGCTCAAGCTAATGGATTTTAGCCAATGGATCCTTGAAGAAAGAATCTGGGAATTTTGGGGCCCGGTTCGGGAGACTGCACAGTCAGGTTTGGGTAATCTGTTCCTTCAGCACCAAGGACTAAAATCCTGATGTCAGATCTGCAAAATTTCTATCTGTAGCTTGAAACTGATGTGGGTAAATCCACCTTGTTAACTCTTTTAGCTTGGTGACTATACAGTGGTACCTTGGGTTACAGATGCTTCAGGTTACAGACCCTTCAGGTTACAGACTCCACTAACCCAGAATAGTACCTGGGCTTAAGAACTTTGCTTCAGGATGAGAACAGAAATTGTGCAGTGGCAGAGGGAGGCCCCATTAACTAAAGTGGTGCTTCAGGTTAAGAACAGTTTCAGGTTAAGAACGGACCTCCAGAACAAATTAAGTTCTTAACCTGAGGTACCACTGTATGTTACTCTGTCCACAGATACTTGGATGTTGTCACTGTAAATGTGGAGACCACCCATAGACCATGCCTTGCCAAGACCTCAGAATGACGGCAGTCTAATAGTATAATTCAGGGTAGTGGAAATTCATATATTAGTTGGTTCTGCAGGATGTCTACCTTGGTTTTGGCCTCTTGTAACATCAAACTCCAGGTCATTTTCTCTACTGAGATTCCCAAGAGGCAGATCTTGCTCGTTTTAGTCGTTTCCCAATCATCTTCTCAAGGGGATAGAAGCTGCCAGAAATGAAAACGCATGCCATCCTTCTTGTTAGTCACCATGATTTCATTTCCCAGGAAAAAGATTTTCTTATTCAAGGCATTGTGTTTTGTGTCTCAAATGCTCAATTGTGTTTTGTGTCTCAGATGCTTCCATTTCGATTTTGCTCACTGCCTCTTCTCTAAGGTTTGTGAGCCTGGGAAAGCATCTCCATAAGACGCTTGAAAGAATTGGGGGGTGGGGAGATTATTTAACTTCAGGGTTGACTTGGAAGCACTTGAAATGAACATGTACATCTGAGGACAGTGGCTGAAACAAAATGAAAGGCAGGGGCATTAGGAGGGCATAAAAAATATGGATGGGGAGAAGATTTCTTCTAAAACAGGCTGCTGGTGACTTTAGCTGCGGAAAGGAGGGCAACACACATTCAGTTTAGGCTGTGTTCCTGCTGCAGGAGCAAATATTCTTGGCTCAAACTTGGGAAGACCATCGGGAGCAATGGCCAGCACATCACTGCCATGCCCTGGGACAGTGAGGAGGTGGGCCATGGTTTCAGTGATGGTGGGCCTCTACTAGCACACCCAAACCACTCCAACCTTACCACCACCCTGCCTCATCATCCCCTCATCATCCAGGTAAGCCTGGTCTGCAGTGGCACTCCTTCCAGTTGGCTGCTTCTGCTAGGCTTCAAGCCAGGGATGGGGAGCCTATGTTCTGCATTTTTCAGTCTCTCCCTCCTACACTGGATCCCATCACTTCTTATCTGACCCCCAAAGAGGCACAAATGTCAGAATGCTTTCCAATGTCAGTTATGAGCTAGCACAAGGGTGTCGATCAGAAATCCTTGGAAGCTTCCTGAAAGATAGATGGAAGAATCTCAGTAAAGACTAATCATAGGCCACGTTGCCAGGGCAACGTGGGGCATCCGATACCTAAAATGGGCAAAAGGCCTACGCACTTCTGGTCAACCCCAAGGTGATACCAAGGGAAGTGGAGAGCAGGAAGACACCATACATCAGTCTTCCTCAAACTCGGCCCTCCAGATGTTTTTGGCCTACAGCTCCCATGATCCCTAGCTAGCAGGACCAGTGGTCAGGGATGACTGGATTTGTAGTCTCAAAACATCTGGAGAGCCGAGTTTGAGGAAGCCTGCCATACATGTTATCTATCCCCATGACCTGTAACCTTTCTTAATGTATATGAAGATGTTTTATGACTCTTTGTTTGCTGAGTTTGAACTACTATATAAGCTTTTGTTCTGAAGTGCCTCAGGGCAGACCTTGTTAGCGGGCATGCTGAGTTGAGGGAGCTCTGTCCTATTGCAATGGCTATAATAAATGCCAGGTCCCTAATCTGGATGCTGGGCTTGAAAACAGTTTCCTAGGTTCTGTGGTTTATTTAAAAGGTGGTCTCACCTGGATAATGATCGAGGTAGTGTAGAAGTGAATTCTTACCACACTACTGTTTATTAATTTCTACCATTCACTGGCAGGCTCTAGCACCCTAGATCTATGACAGCATTGTAGCAGAAAGTGTTACTTCAGTTAATCTTCTATCCAGCTGGATAATGTCGTGAAGAAGGCACAGATTTATTTGTGAGTTAACTGTAAACTAGCACATGGAAAACTCAGACCTGCCGTGGCTCTACTAACACTGTATATACCATATCTTGCCACTGACTATACAACAGAACCAGATTCTGCAATTTTTAAAGATCCTCACATGCCCTCCTCCCCTTTGAGGGTCCTATTGTTGGTCATTTCCTCCTGCATCTTTTATGATAATCCTAATCCTGGAGGAGGGAAGTCCAGGAGATTCTTTGGAATCTTGTTTTTATGTTGTATGTTGGATATGTGATTGTAAAGCTGTAATTTGAAAAACCAAATAAATAAATTAAAATGATGATGATGATGATGATACTAATAATAATACTAATAGTAATTCTTCCTCAGATGCTCATAAATCACCAGGAAAATCATTGTGGCAGTGAGTGCAATCTGAACCCTAGAGAAGGGGGGGGGGATATTATTTTAAAGGAGAGCCACTGGAATTATGGAATAAATGTCAACAGCTGCTGATGTTGCATCACAATACACTCCAGTCTTGGATAGAATGACACTGTTCAGGCTTGTCCCACAATTGATTTCCAAAGAATAGATTAACATCAGTGGCCTCTGCCCTCCACCGCAATAGTGGGATTGACCAGAAGCCAGAAAATGGAAGTGCTCAGGACTTTTGAAAGTTATGCAGCTATGAGGTGTTGAGTCAGCTTCCTCTTACTTCCCGTGGCAAAATTTGATGCAAAATAAAAGAGACCTCAACATTTCCACATGAAAGCTGGGATTTCAGTTGGATTCCTTAATAGCATGCAGTGTCAAATGCACTCTTTGCCAGGCTGAGCAAGCGTCTTTCCCACTTCACTCTTGTGTATTTTGTAAACTAAATTCTTCTCACTATCTGGCCAGTCGCAATTCTTTTTTTAACTATTTACGTACTATTCCTTGCACTTCATTCCACCCTCAACCCTGTCCATGGAAGTGAAGGTAAAAAAAGAGAAAAAGATATAGGTCTGCTCTCATTTAATTTTGCAGGAAATTGGATCCTACAACTTTTACTAGATTTAGGAAGTCCAACAAAATTAGACTAACTAATCTAATACAGCACTTTATGTTGTCCAAAGCATGCAAGAAAGCAGCATATACAATCAGACTCATTCATTTTCTGGCTGAAACTCATTGTTGTGAGTTTCCAGATGATGCAGTAAATAGGATATTACATATTTTTCAAGCTTATTTCCTTAGCTATTATTCAAATACGCAATGAATTTAATTTACGTTTTTTTAATTGACCAGCCACTATTGATATAATTATGAAATAATTTGGAGACCAGGTTGAAACATTGGGTGAGAAATTATGCTCTTGGGAAGGTGGTCTTCCTGTGGTTTTATTCCATGTAAGTTGGGGTTTTATTATATAATTCATTGATTTATAAATGTATTGATTAGCTATTTTAAGCATGTAGGAAGCTGCAGTGTTTATCATTCACAAGCCATGCTCAGAACAATAAGAAAACATATTTGAAATAGGTCACCAATTATTTCTGCCCTAATTTTCTTATATGGAAAGAGAAGCTACACCCTGGCAGTGTGTAGACATAATAACATTTAACTGACTCTAGTGAGAGTTTGGTTCTTTAATCATTACTGAATATAATTTCATAGATTGTAAGTCCAACAGATACAAATGCATTTCAGCTGGGTTCTATCACCCCCCTGGCCTACTATTCCTGTGGGACCCATTAACCAGATTCTTTTCAAACTTTCTGAGCTGCATTTGCCTCGAAGTAACCAGAAGTTGCCATCCTCAAAGAACTGAATTTTCTCAGAGGCATTATAACTTCTGAATTCCAGTTTCTGGGAATCACATTAGGGGAGAGTTGTTCTTGTGCTCAAGTTCTGCTTGATGGTTTCCCAGAGGCATCTGGTTGGCCATAGTGTGAGTTGGATGTTGGACGATATAGAACATTGACCTTATCCGGAAGGTAACTTCTTATTCTCTAGCAATTCAATGAGAGTCACTGCAATTGTTTCAGTGCGAGACAGCTAGAAGCTTGAAGCCTAAACAAGAAAACAAAACCAAACCCACTGGATTCTCACAATGGTTGAGTTTTTGAGATGAAGGAAAGGGGAGAAGTCGGCATTTTCAGCAACTATGTATTATTCATGAATCAGCAGTACTAATCAAAAGCTAGGTCAATTCGTAATTTTAATGATGTCAGGTGTAATGGGCTTTTGATTATGCAAGAAATGCTTGGCTTAGAGGAGGATTTAAAACCTTGTTTCTGCTGGCCTTAGGCTGGGAAAGAAAGCATCCAACGATGACATGAAGACCACCTATCTGAGAAACACAAGTCCCAAGAGCAACAAGGACTCTCGTGGTACCTAACAGGCCAACAAATATATTGCGGCCTAAGATTTTGTGAATTACGAGCAGGTGAAGGAATATGTTTATGACTGGATGCACTATTTCCAAATGAATGAGGTGTTTAAGAAAGACAGTAAAGAACGAGGTTTCATGGATAAAGAATCGTTATTTCAAAGCGAGATTATAGGTAATGATACGAAAAATTTATCAAAAATGTATAAACTGTTATTGGATTGGAATCTGGTAGATGAAGAAGTTAAGTCGGTAATGATAAGTCGGTAGTTGGGCAAAGGATGTGGGCCACAATATACAATTTGAGGAATGGGAAAAATTATGGAAGGAGGGCTTAAAATTCACGGCATGTATGACGTTAAAAGAGAACACGATGAAGATGTTTTATAGATGGTATATGACACCGGTGAAATTGGCGAAGATGTATAAGACATGCAATAGATGCTGGAAGTGTAAGGATAAGGAGGGTACTTTCTATCACATGTGGTGGGGCTGTGGGAAGGTGAAAGACTTCTGGGAGAAAATATACAATGAGTTAAAGAAGATCTTAAAGTATACGTTCAGAAAGGAGCCAGAAGTCTTTTTACTAGGACTAATAGGAAAGGAAATAAAAAAGGAAGACTGCAAATTCTTTAGATATGCAATCACAGCCGCAAGAGTGGTATTGGCCCAGAGATGGAGACAACAGGAAATACCGACCATAGAGGATTGGAGAACAAAATTGTTAGAATACGCAGAGTTAGATAAATTGACAGGAAAGATTAGATACTTAAGAGACCAAAAATTCATCGGGGACTGGGAGAAATATGTAGAGTATCTGGAATGTTTAAGTAAAGGAAAGATGACGCTTAAGGGATTTAAAGAAGCACTGTAAAAAAGTAATAAGTATTGATTAAAGGGAATAGGAGGAAAAGAGATAAATAATGTCAATACAAGATTGAGGAATGCGTAATGAAAGTGATGAATACGGATGATTTACGGGACAGCTGAGGGAAGTACGAAAGAAAATGTAGTGATGAAAATGATGTGAAACTACTGTATATATATATATTATTTTTCGTTGTTGTTGTCGTTTGTCTTGTTTTATGTTTAATAATAAAAATTATATGGAAAAAAAAAAAAAAGATTTTGTGAATTACATCCTGGCCGATCCCTATGAAAAAGTTCAATAAATGGGCAAACATTTCAACCTCTCAGGATATCCTGCAATGAATCTTAAAGTGGTCATACTTGAACAAAAGAGCTTCAAAAGGAGAGACTGCATGAAACCACTGAACTACAGTTCATCAAGGGGTTCAGTTCTGAATCAGCATGGTGGATATTTATCACACTACATGCGTTTATTGGCTTATCAATGCCAGGATGTCTGTGTTGTCTGCTGCTAATAAAGTTAATTATCATTGTCTGTATTTTTCTGTATCTCCTTTCCTTCTGACCTTACTGTTTACAATTTTCTCCTCCCCAACGGAGGAGTGAGGGTGGTTCTTCATCTTTAAACTGGGCATGGATCAGAAAGCCTTTCAAATAGAAGAAGCTTCCTAACAGAGTGTAGGATGCGTTACATCGGTACAGTCAGATACAACATGCTTTACTTCCTAGAGTGGACAGACAGAGTGGGATGTGTAACTTCCTGTCCCTGCTATAAGTGACGTAGCAGATGTTTGTGACCCTATAAAACCAGAGTCACACAGCCATTTTGTTCTCTGGTCGATTCAACTCTAAGTTAAATCTCATCCATTTTGTTGTCTGCCGGCTCTCAGCCAGCAGCACTTTGGCCAATCCTCACAAAGGATGTAAGCCTGCCTTCTAGGATGTGTACTGTGAACAACTTGTGAGTAAACTTATTGTTATACTTTTAAAGACAGTCTCGTGAGTCTTTATTGTATTTTAAGAGGGAGAAAAGGGGACACCAGGAGTAATCCATCTGGGCAACCCAGATTGGATTAGTCATCTTGTAAAGATTCCAACGAATCTAATCAACTAGCTTCCATGAGTCTAGAGGGGATTTGCTCTGCTACATCACTTACTAGCGTGTGTGAAGGAAGGATAATACAAATATTTCCTTACCTAAGAGGACCGCAGTCTGTAAAGCAAAACACAAGGCCATGTTATTGCCCGCAGGCCAGCACCTTCTTGCATATGAACATTTCAATCCATGCTCTCTTCCAACACAATAGTGTGAGTCACCTTTTGGAGTCCGCCATATAACTATATTATTATAATCATGTTCTGTGACTAGGTACTCCACTCTAAATAGGCACAATTTAGCTGATCCGGGCTTGTTACCTGAACGCATTACATGAAGTGCTCAATCCATTTGGAGTGGGTCATTTAATTCAGCTGAAGAAACACACGAAGACGTGGACTGAAGTAGGACCTGGTGAGAACTGCTTTTCTGTTCTGGGAAAACATCTTGCATACTCGAAAACTATGAGAACAAATGAAGGCTTCATAGTTAGAAAATTGAAGGGGCACAGAAAAAAAAGGAGGAGGAGAACACGATTGAGAAGTTAATTTCTCTTATATATTTCTATAACTCTTGATATGTTGCTATAGCAACTCTAATGTGGAATGAGAAAAGCATTCGTTTCTATAGAAACCGCTTGCCCTACATGTGGGGAAAAGTTTACTTTGCAACATACAAAGCCTAATATTAGACTGTGTGTGTGTTTTTTTTAAAAGAGTGAAACCCGCCCACCTAGGAGGGTTCAATCAATACAAATAACTTTGTATCTCTCCAGAGTAACAAGGAAGGCACTGAATAGCGTTGGATTAAAATATCACTATTTGGGTGATGTGCAATTGGGGGGAAAAGGATGAAATTGCCAGGTCTTTGTGTTGTACAAAAGATACAAAAAGTCTAAAAGTGCAGGCACTGTCAGAATCCATATTTCTTGGGCAACGGGCTGTCACATTCAGGACCAGTTGGTGGTTTTGAACAGTAGTTTAGCTGTAATGGGGCTCAACAATGCAAACAGAAACGATGTTTACTAGGACTGAATCGGAAAGAGAGAATGTGTACCATTTGGGAAATCGGGGTGTTTTTCTTGAGAACGTGTATGTGTGTGTATATATATATATGGATAAGAACTATGTTATGCCAGATGCAGCGCTAAACCTTTATACCTGTCAGGACTATAGAAACCTGCTCTGAAGTCCACTGAGGTCATTCAAAATGCTGCCTTTTGCACTTCAACAACACTTGAGTTGCGACCTGTACATCATTTTGGATTATTACCACCTCCTCTGAGCACATCACTCTCAGTGATGTTGTTTGCCAGCCATCTGTCAGTTTTGTTTTTCTGGTGGCTTATTGTTTTACAAAAGTAAAGCACAGTGATGTGTATATTTCAAAATGTCACTAGTGTAGCTCTCGTTAGTCATGTAATCAGAGTGCTGGATCGAGCTGGATCCCACTGTAAAAACATGAGCAAACGTGTCATTTGGATGGGAGATAACATTTAAAAAGTGCTATGGATGATCAGGAAAGAGCAAGTGTATCTTTGACTCCTATGCAACCTATCATGCAATTATTCCTAAGAAACATAAGTTCTTTAAGTGCTTTCGCATGACACCTCTGTGTAGGAATCAGTCTGTAGCCCTATTTGGCTGTTCAATGCAGCCTCATGTAAGCAATTATGCAGGGAGGCATGAGGTGTGCGCTGTCAAGATCTACCCCCTGTGGCACATCAATTCTACTCAATTTAGAACTCTCCATGAGTTTAAGGGTGAGAGTTTGAAGCAGGGAACACCCTCTGCTTCTGGAGGCTCCCTGCATGATTTGAAACCCAGATTCGGCAGGCCCGTGAATAGAATAGACTCCCTGCTGCAAATTTTCACTCTAAGATTAGTGAGGAACTGTACATGGAATACTGAAGTTGCACCAGAGGGGCAGAGCTTGGCAGCATTCTTCTGCACCCACTCATATGATTCTTTACAACATGAAACTTTGGTGAATGCCTCAGTAGGACTTTGGTTGAAATCAGTTGCCTCAGGTAAAACAAAATGGTTGCATGATGAATTTCAGGAAAACTGTTTTAAGAGATGATCAGGCATGGTTTACACCCCTAAGAAAGCATACGAGTTCCTGCTAGAACAGGGCAAGGGCCCATATGTACTAGCAACCTGCTTTCCACAGTGTCCAATCATATGTTTCCTGGAAAAAGTTACAAACTCGGGAAGGGCTTAGCAAGGAGCCGTCACTCACTGCTAGAGCACGCGTTTTACTTTGGATCTTCATGTACAGCTCCTCTGATACCCCATGAAGACCACAACCGGAGTATTTGTTTGCATAGTCATCTTTTGCATTATTGTTATTGTGAACAGCCTGCAAATGTTCAGTATCAAATATAGATACTTTCAGGCTGTTCTGTTCTATCAGGTGTTCTTTGTTTTGTAGTGTTCTTGTTCCAGGCTTTTCACTCTGAAATTTCCTTCACAAAACACTTTAGTGGTGAATTCTGGCATTCAGTTAAGAGTCTGTACTTGGCCTATGCCTGCTCCCTTTAATAACATTCTCCTGTTGCATAATCGCTTGAAACCAAATCTGCAGCATTCTCCTGTTGACTTTCAGAAGTCAGAAAGGCAGGGTCCAGTCTGCCTTCCTTTAAAAATTTAAGTCCGGAGAGATATTGTAGGAAGAAACTTTCCTATCCTTTTATTTATTTTAAACACCTCCCTCTCTCAAAACCATTGACCCCCTCCCCCAGCACCCACTGCCTGGAACAGTGGTCTCACTCTACCTAAAGGTAGGGCCAGTCCTGCAGGAGAACAACAACCATTTAATTATCCTCTGGTTGGTTTGTAGTCCTCACAAAGTTCTCCCACAGCCTGCTTGTTAGTTGAAATATATAACTACTTTCTGTAAAATAAGGGGCATGTCTAATTTCACACAGCATCTTGGGCTAAATTATGCAAATATTTCAAGCCATTTCCGAAAGTTACTAACATGTAAATTGGTTTTCATATGTTCCGTGTCTATAAATAGAATGAAAGAGCTAGATTTAATGCAAATATATGCGTAATTTAAGATGGCTCCCTTCCATTGTCTTATCTTCAAGCATTAGCAGTATTCAGAAGTGACACATCTCATACTATAGATTTTTGGAAGTACTTCTTAGTCTCTGTTTTTGAAAAACTCCCCAGTCTTTTGCTCTGTTGCATCAGTTTCCCCAACCTCCCTTTATTGATTCTTCTTTCATGTATTTCATTGGGGTATTGGCCCAATACAAATGACACCTTCAGTTGGATATTTTGTTGTCCCTGCTTGAACTTAATTAGCGCATTTCCAGCAGTAATCTTCTGAACAAGAAGTGCAAATTAAAAAACACAGGTGAAAAATGGAGTGAGGAAAGCAAAGAAGTGTACAGAAAACTGAGCCAAAAAGTTAAATGTTAGCAATAAAAGCAAGCAAGCAAGCAAGCAAGCCAGCAAACAAACAAAAAAGCCACTCAAGTGTTGTGTGATCACAATATAAACAACCTTTTGAATTTGTAGATGTCATAATGAGGGGTTATTTTTAGCTCAAGTTTGTTCAGAATCCCAGCAGATTGCATGAGTTTATGTGCCCTTTTTTGGCTTATCTCGTGTCTCAGCTAATAAGCTCCTGAACCGCACAAAAGTTTCATTGCCTATAAATACAAAAATGAGTTTCCTTTCATGTACCTTAGCAATGTTTTGCAGCTATCTCCACTGCATCTGAGGGCAGAAGTCTAGCCTCCTACTTGTTTCATTTTTGGTCTGACCCACTGCCAGCTGTCTCCAACTGTACTGGGAGGGACCGAGGTCTGATAACGGTAGAGGAGTAAGAGAACACATCTCTAACTTTATGCTCACAGGTTCCTCTTCCCATCCCTTTCTCCCTTTGGATCACATTGGTGCATTTAACTAGCCCTGAGATCTTTGGTTGAAGGGAAGAAGAAGAAGAAGAAGAAGAAGAAGAAGAAGAAGAAGAAGAAGAAGAAGAAGAATACCAGGGTTTGTACCACTGTACCACTGAGCTGTGGCTTTGTGTGTAAGAGGAGGCAAGTGAAAGCTTCCACTTCCACTTTAGAACAAAAACACAACACAACTGAATGGCAAATCAAGTTGATGGACTATGCCAAAATGGCAAAACTAACTGGGAAGCTCAGGAATCAAAAAGACAATAAATTTAAAAAAAGAATGGGAAATGTTTATAATGTATATACAAAATCACTGTAAACAGGTCAAAACATTAACAGGATTTTAAACACCCCTGTAATGTAACAGAATGTATAGATAATCTAAGAAGATGAAAATTGATATGCAGTTGAAAATAGAATTAATGGAAGGGATGGGAGGAAGTCAGGAGATTCAGAGTAATCTCGATAATTAGATTCGGAATTGGTTTTGTTGTATGTTTATACTTTGGAAAATCAAATAAAATTTTATTTCCAAAAAAAACCACACACAGACACACACAACACACAACTGTATGTTATGCACTCATCTGGGGAACTGTGATTTATTCTAGCCAAAATTAGTTGAAACAAACCAGGCCATCAGAATACATGACTTACTCATGGGTTGCTTAAATTAACTCTGGCTAGAACAAACCAGTTTCCTGAGTTTGTACATAGTACAGAAGTGTGGCTTGTTCTCAAGTCAGTGGTTTGCTGTGGTCCATTTGTTCCCATTTAGACTTAGGATGGGGAATCATCCTGTTGTTAGTAGACTCCAGCTCCCCAGTCAGCCCCAGTCAGCATGGCCAGTGATCAAGAATGATGGGAGCTGTAGTCGATCTGGCTCAGGTTCCCCAGCCATGTTTTATATTATTGTTTGGCTTCTCTGCCTTGCAAGGTCTCTGACGTATGCAAGTGACTATGTGCTTCATTTGTCCCAACAATTTTTGGAGCAGAGGGGTTGTGCAGGGATAGCCAGAAACAAATAGAACATTGCAAAATGCAAGTTGTATTTATGTGTCTGGGCTACAAGAAGAAGCCCTCTTCACATGTGCAGACCCTTGAAGTGTCCCTATTTTTCAGGGACATCCCTGAATTGGAGAAGCCCTCCTGGTTTCTGATTTGATCCTGGAATGTTCTACTTTTCCTTAGGATGTCCCTATTTTTACTGGAGAAATGTTGGAGGGTATGGAGTTATCTGACCCCTGAGCCATCTGAAGGCAATCCTGTATAGGGAAGTATTTTTTTAAAAATGTTAAATGTTTTATTATGTTTTTATATATGTTGGAAGCTGCCCAGAGTGGCTGGAGCAACCCAGTAAGATGTGTGGTGTATAAATAGTAAAATTATAATTATGGAATGGGGCGTCCCTATTTTCATCAGAGAAATGTTGGAGGGCATGCATGTGCTTTGTCTCATTTTCAGAACTGTCACTTCTCTGCCATCAGAAATCCTACCCCCCACCCCTCACTCAAACCAAGACCTGCTGTGATGTGGAATTCATGTTCCACAGGCTGCCCAGGAGGACTCACCTGTGTGAGTGTTTGAGGGCCCTGCTCCTTCCTGCCACTCACCATCTGGCCCAGGGCAGGGCCTGAAGCCTCACAGGGACTGCTGCGCTCTGCTGCCCAGGAGGACTCTCCTGTGTGAGTGTCTGGGGGCCCTGCTCTTGCCGCTTACTACCTGGCCCAGGGCGGGGCCTGAAGCCTCACAGGGACGGTTGCTGTCACTGCTGCTGCGGCCCAGGGGGATCCGGAGGGGTGCAAAGTTCTTTTTAAAATGTTTTAAAATTTTCCTTTTCCTTTTTATTTCATTATTATTATTATTATTATTATTATTATTATTATTATTATATATGCAGGGATGGGGTGAAGGTGGGATGGATGTTTAGTTGGGAATTTGTTTGATTTTGATGGATTTGTAATTTTTACAGATTTTTATTTGTATTGTTTTTTGTTTTCTGGGGTTTCTTTTTTTGTTTTGTTTTTATTGTTTTAAGGTCTTATTTTGTTCTTAAGGGGAGGGGTCAGGGCTGCCGGGGAGTGGGCCCCAGCCCACAAAATGGCTGGGGCATGTTCCACAGGGGGGGGATGCGTTGGGACAACCGATCTCAGTGATCACGGGTAGGAGGAGGAGTTACGCTAAGACCAGACCATGTCATTACAGAGGAGGCAGGTTTAGTCGTTGTCTGAGGACTATCCCTGCCTCCAGGTCTGGTCCTGACCGGACGGATACTAGAATCAGCAAGGGATACCCACATGACCTGAAGGTGCTGCTGTGGAATGCCAGGTCAATGATTCATAAGACCACTGCCATCCATGACTTGATCATGGATGGAGGATTTGACCTGGCATGTGTAACAGAGACTTGGTTGGATGAAGCAGATGGGCCTGTCCGTGCCGCTGCTTGTCCACCAGGTTTCTTTTTTAAAAAAAATATTTATTAAGGTTTTGCATAATAAAACAAATATCACAATCAGAAAAAACAAAAAAGAAAGACAATAAAAAACAACACAGTCCAAAAATGAAAAAAAAGTAGAGATAATCAGAAAAAAACAAAAAACAGAGAAAAAATTATTTCTTGCTTACTGTCTTTATAACCCTCTTTCCTGACTTCCTCACATCTCCCTTTTCTGTGTTCCCCTTTACACAATCAAGTTCAGCAATTCCCTACCCTCTTTCCAATCTTATTCAATATTATACCTTTCAACCTATTATGCCTTTGGTTTCCTTTCCTTTTAAAACCATTTATCACATGTTCTTTATAACTTAATCCCTTATATCATTTGTTTAGTCTCGACATAATAATACTCTGGTCTTACCCCTTTTTTCTTCAAAACATTTTTACATATTTCTTTTTACCATGTCGCTGATGCCCTATTATCTTTATGTCCAACATCATTTTAACATTCAAACATTTTACAGTGTTTTTGGAGATATTCTTTGAACTTCTTCCAGTCCTCTTCCACCGACTCTTTTCCCAGGTTGGATTCTGCCAGTCATTTCTGCCAGTTCCATATAGTCAATCACTTGCATCTGCCATTCTTCCAGGGTGGGCAAATCTTGTGTCTTCCAATACTTTGCGATGAGTATTCTTGCTGCAGTTGTTGCATACATAAAGAGTGTTCTATCTTTCTTTGGCATCAATTGGCCGACAATGCCCAGAAGGAAGGCCTCTGGTTTCTTAGGAAAGGTATGCTTAAATACCTTTTTTAGTTCATTATAGATCATTTCCCAGAAGGACTTAACCTTTGGGCATGTCCACCAAAGGTGAAAGAATGTTCCCTCAGTTTCTTTACATTTCCAGCATTTGTTATCAGGCAGGTGATAAATTTTTGCAAGCTTGACTGGGGTCATGTACCACCTATAGATCATTTTCATAATATTTTCTCTTAAGGCATTACATGCCGTAAACTTCATATCAGTGGTCCACAACTTTTCCCAGTCAGCAAACATAATGTTATGACCAATGTCCTGTGCCCATTTAATCATAGCTGATTTAACTGTTTCATCCTGAGTATTCCATTTTAGCAGCAAGCTGTACATTCTCGAGAGTATCTTAGTTTTAGGTTCTAACAATTCTGTTTATAATTTCGATTTTTCCACCTGGAAGCCTATTTTTTTATCCAAGTTAAAGGCCTCTCTAATTTGATGATAATGTAACCAATCTCACACTTTATCTTTTAGTTTCTCAAAACTCTGCAATCTCAATGTGTCTTGATCTTGTTCTAGTATCTCCCAATATTTCGGCCACTTGGCCTCCATATTGAGTTTTTTCAGAGCCTTAGCCTCCATAGGTGATAGCCACCTTGGGGTCTTGTTTTCCAATAGGTCTTTATATCTTGTCCAGACATTAAACACAGCTTTCCTGACAATATGGTTTTTGAATGCTCTATTAGCTTTTACCTTGTCGTACCACAAATATGCATGCCACCCAAAAGCATTGTTGAACCCTTCCAAGTCCAAAATGTCAGTGTTCTCAAGAAGTAGCCAATCTTTCAACCAGCAGAATGCTGCTGATTCATAGTACAACTTCATGTCTGGCAGGGCAAACCCCCCTCTTTCTTTAGCGTCAGTCAATATTTTAAATTTTATTCTGGGTTTTTTGCCCTGCCAGACAAATTTAGAAATATCTCTTTGCCACCTCTTGAAACAGTCCATCTTGTCCACAATCTGTAAAGTTTGAAACAAAAACAGCATTTTTGGCAATACATTCATCTTTATAGCAGCAATCCAACCCAACAAGGAAAGCTTCAATTTTGACCAAATTTCTAGATCTTTCTTAACTTCTATCCAGCATTTCTCATAATTATCTTTAAATAAATTCAAATTTTTAGCCATCATGTTGATCCCTAGGTATTTCACTTTCTTAACCACAGTTAAGTCTGTCTCCTTCTGAAACCTTTCTTTTTCCATTGTTGTCAAATTTTTCTCTAAAACCTTAGTTTTTTGCTTGTTCAGTTTAAATCCTGCCACATGACCAAATTCTTGAATCAATTCTAACACCCTTTTCGTACTAGATTCTGGCTCCTGTAATGTCAAAACCAAGTCATCTGCGAAAGCCTTAAGTTTATATTGTTTAGCTCCGACCCTAATTCCTTGGATCAGCCGGTCCCTTCTAATCATGTTCAAGAGTACTTCCAGGACCGAAATAAATAGCAATGGAGAGATAGGGCAGCCCTGTCGTGTTCCTTTTTCTATTCTAAACTCTTCTGACACCACATTATTAACTATCAATTTTGCTTTTTGTTCTGAATAAATTGCTTCTATGCCATTTTCAAACCCCCGTCCCACTCCCATTCCCTTAAGATTTTTCTTCATAAAATTCCAAGAAATATTATCAAAGGCCTTCTCCGCGTCAATAAAAATTAAAACTGCTTTTGTATTAATATTCATTTGCAATAACTCCAAAATGTCAATAATGTTCCTTGTATTATCAGAGAGATGTCTGCCTGGGAGAAAGCCTGCCTGATCTTTATGTATCACTTCATTTAAAACTCTTTTTAATCTGTTGGCTAAAATATCTGCAAAGATTTTGTAATCCACATTTAAAAGGGATATGGGACGGTAGTTCTTGAGTTGTGTCTTTTCAGATTCAGATTTTGGTATTAGTGTGATGAAAGCTTCTTTCCATGACTCCGGCGCCTTCTTTCCCTCCAGAATCTCGTTGCACACCTCCTTTAATGGTTGAATTAAATAGTCTTTCAAAGTCTTATAATACTTGGAGGTTAGTCCGTCCGGTCCTGGAGACTTGCCTAATTGCATGTTTTGAATGGCACCTTCAATCTCCTGTTCTGTTATTTTATAGTTCAATATTGTCTTGTTTTCTTGAGATATTTTTTGTAATCCATTAATTCTTAAAAATTGGTCTATCTCAGTCTCATTCTGTGGCCCCTGGGTTTAGAGTTGTTTGAAGTATCTCTGGAAGCACTTTCTAATCTCCACAGGATTCTGAATGTTTTTCCCTTCAACCTCAAGATTTGTAACCGTGTTCAGCTTCTGTCTTTTTTTCAACTGCCACGCTAGCAGTTTCCCACATTTATTTGCTGATTCAAAAGTCTTTTGTCTCATTTGTTTAATTTCCCACTCAATTTCCTGATTTATCAATTTCAAATATTGTACTTGGTATAATTTAATTTCTCTCAGAATCTCCTGTGACTTTGGTTTCAATCTTAGTTTTTTCTCTCCTTCTTTTATTTTCTCCAAAATTTTATCTTTTTTCTCATTTTGGGTTCTCTTTTTTATAGCATCCTGTTGTATCAGAAACCCCCTCATGACCGCTTTGCTTGCATCCCAGATTACTCTTTTTTCAACTGTAGTTTTCAGATTCACTTCAAAGTAGTCTCTCAAAGTCTTCTGGGCCTTCTTAACAATCTCTTGATCTCTTAATAAGGTGTCATTCATCTTCCATCTGAAGGAACCAGTTAATGTTAGTTTCATTTCCATCTTCACGGCGTTATGGTCGGAGCAAGTTTTGGGGCAGATTTCCACCTTTCTAGTCTTTGGTGCCAGTCCTCTAGTTATCCATATTTGGTCAATTCTAGTCCAGGTCATTTTGGCTTCAGAGAAGAATGTCCCTTCTCTCCCTAAGGGATTTTTTGTTCTCCAAATGTCAATCAAATCCATATTGTCAGTTAGATCAAAAAAAGTGTTAGGTAGCCTGCCATCTTTTGTTATGTTTTGTCTTTGTGCTTTATCCATATTTGTAGATACCACCCCATTCATATCGCCCATCATAATGATGTTGTTATAATCCATGTAGTCCAGCATTGTCTCATGCAGCTTCTTGTAAAATTCTGACTTCCCCTCATTTGGTGCATAAATTCCTAAAAGCAAGAATTTTTCTCCTTGTATTTGAATTTCAATTGCCAAAATTCTTCCTTGTTCATCTTTAAAAAGGAATTTTGGCGATAGGCTTTCTTTTGCATAAATAACAACTCTCTTCTTCACTCTGTCCGATGAGATAAATTCTTGGCCTAATCTTTTGTTAAATTAAAACTTTCCTGTGAAGCCTAATCACATGCGTTTCCTGTAAGCAAATTAAGTCTAATTGTTCCTTTTTTAATATATGAAAGATCTTCTTCCTCTTCTCAGGGGAGTTACAACCATGAATGTTCCAACTTAATAGTTGCAGAGACATGTTGAGATAGGTCTATTTTCCTCCTACGGCTCCCAAAAGTTCTTCTCCCTTTGGCGGTGATATCACTTTCTCCGGCTCGTCAAGACCCAAGGGTGTAAGTAATGAACTTAATGGTCCAGATCCTGGGGCTCCTAATTCTTTTTCAGTCTCTTTCTGAAGGTCTTCTCCGTAATCACTCAGAAATTTTTCCTTGTCTTCAACTGTTTTGATTTTAACTTTTTTCCCTCTAAAGTTAAAAGATAGTCCCTGGGGGAACTCCCATCTGAAGATGATTCTGTTGCTTCTCAGTAGTTTCACCAGATCTCCGTAGTTAGATCTAAGCTCCAGAAGGTGTTTCGGAATGTCCTTGTAAATTTCCACTCTAAAGTCCTGAATCTCAAGAGTCTTTTGAAAGTGCGCACTCAGTATCTTATCTCTTTCTTCCTTCGTTCTGAGGGAGATCAGGCAATCTCTTGACCTGACCTTCCTCCCTCCCTTTCCAAGTCTGAATGCACTTATAATTTTAAAGTCTTTATCCTCTTCCAAAGGCCAAAATTCTGCAAACTCTTTTGTCAAATACTCAATTAAGTCTTCCTTTTCAAGTTCTGGAACCGACCTCAATCTCAAGTTATTTTCCCTAGTTTTTAGTTCTATCATAGACAGATATGCCTGGTGTTCGCCAATCTGTTTGCGCATAGGTTTGATTTCCTCTTGCACGGCCTCTGCTTTCTGTTTGGCCTCCTCGGCTGTTTTACGATTTAATGTAGTGGCCTCCAGCAATTTCCCAATAGATTGTGCATTTAAGCTAACTTGTTGAGTCAGATTGTTAACACTGACTGTGTTTTGGTCAATTTTAGATGATTGTTCAGCCACTTGCTTGCTCAGGCCATCCAATTTTTCAAAGATTTTATCTAGCACTGAAGTAAAGTCCCCTCCTGTGGCCATTCCTTCAGGCTTAGTTTGCTCTAAATCTTCCTCTCATGTCACAGGAACAGTGGGAACAGATGATCTGCGCAGGGCGGGGCCAGAAGCCTCACAAGGACTGCTTGCTGCTTGCTTCCTGCTGCCCAGGAAGACTCCCCTGAGTGAGTGTCTGAGGGCCTTGCTCCTTCCTGCCACTTACCACCTGGCCCAGGGCGGGGCCTCACAGGCCTCACAGGGACGGTTGCTGTCACTGCTGCTGCGGCTCAGGGGGATCCGGAGGGGTGCAAAGTTCTTTTTAAAATGTTTTAAAATTTTCCTTTTCCTTTTTATTTCATTATTATTATTATTATTATTATTATTATTATATATGCAGGGATGGGGGTGGGGGTGGGATGGATGTTTAGTTGGGAATTTGTTTGATTTTGATGGATTTGTAATTTTTACAGTTTTTTATTTGTATTGTTTTTTTGTTTTCTGGGGTTTCTTTTTTTGTTTTGTTTTTATTGTTTTAAGGTCTTATTTTGTTCTTAAGGGGAGGGGTCAGGGCTGCCGGGGAGTGGGCCCCAGCCCACAAAATGGCTGGGGCATGTTCCACAGGGGGGATGCGTTGGGACAACCGATCTCAGTGATCACGGGTAGGAGGAGGAGTTACGCTAAGACCAGACCATGTCATTACAGAGGAGGCAGGTTTAGTCGTTGTCTGAGGACTATCCCTGCCTCCAGGTCTGGTCCTGACCGGACGGATACTAGAATCAGCAAGGGATACCCACATGACCTGAAGGTGCTGCTGTGCAATGCCAGGTCAATGATTCATAAGACCACTGCCAACCATGACTTGATCATGGATGGAGGATTTGACCTGGCATGTGTAACAGAGACTTGGTTGGATGAAGCAGATGGGCCTGTCCGTGCCACTGCTTGTCCACCAGGTTTCTCTTACGCACAGCAACCCAGGCCTTGTGGGCGGGGAGGGGGGGTTGCAGTGATTTTTAGGAAGTCATTAGTTTGCACCAGGCGTCCTATTGGGAAGACCCAGTTTTCCGAGTGCATGTTCTGGAAGTTGGGCAATAGGGGCAGTACAGGATTCCTTTTGGTGTACCGACCTCCCTGCTGCACCAAGGATTCCCTGCCCGAGCTGCTTCAGGTCGTGGCGGATGTTCTCCTGGAGACACCTAGTTTGGTTGTCCTAGGAGATTTTAATATCCATGCCAACACGACCTTACAAGGGGCCGCTCGGGACTTCGTGGAAAGCATGGCCTCCATGGGGCTGTCCCTGTATAAGTTTGGCCCAACCCATAGCCGCGGACATGCCTTGGACCTGGTGTTTACCTCTACGGATGTTGGTGATCTGACACTAACTAAAAGTGAAACAAAAGAAGTGCCATGGACAGATCACTTCCTGGTGCAACTGGACTTCTCCGTGACCCTTCCCCTCTGCAGGGAGGTGGGACCGATTCGGATGGTCCGCCCCCACCACTTAATGGATCCAAATGGTTTCCAGAGAGTGGTAGGGGATGCTTTATCCCATGATGATGGCCTTTCAGCTGATTCCCTGGTGGCCCGCTGGAATGTGGAGTTAACCAGGGCTATTGACTGTTTGGCTCCAAAGCGCCCTCTCCAATTGCATGGAGCCCGGACAGCCCCATGGTTTTCCATGGATCTGAGGGCAATGAAACAATCGTTGAGACGGCTAGAGTGCCGGTGGCGGATGACCCATTCTGAAGGTGACCAGCAACAGGTTAGAGCTCAATGTCGAGCCTACCAAGTGGCGGTAGCGACGGTGAAGAAGACTTTCTTCACCGCCTCTATTGCATCTGCAGAAAACAGCAGCAGGAGACTTTTTCAGGTGGTCTGCAATTTAGTGGAACCACCTGCTACATCGGGGCCCAGTATGGGCCACATGATCTCCTGCAATGATTTTGCAAAGTTTTTTGCAGATAAAGTCGCTCAGATTCGGGAAGAGGTAGACGCCACCGTGGGAGCAAGGCCGGGGTGGGAGAGTGCTAGAGTCCTGTCTAGTCAAATTGCATGGGATCAGTTCCAATCTGTTACCTCCGAGGATGTGGACAGGCTGCTTGGACGAGTGAAACCAACCACCTGTCTCCTTGATCCTTGCCCATCCTGGCTTATAAAAGCTAGCCGGGAAGGGCTGGGCGTGGGGTGGTGAATGCTTCCCTCCGTGAGGGAGCCTTCCCAGACCCACTGAAAGAGGTGGTTATTAAACCGCTTCTTAAAAAACCATCTTTAGATGCGGCCACGATGGCCAACTATCTCCCAGTCTCAAATCTTCCATTCTTGGGCAAGGTGATTGAGCGAGTGGTTGCTGAACAACTCCAGGCACGCCTGGAAGAAGCAGACCATTTGGATCCCTTCCAGTCAGGATTCAGGCCTCATCACGGGACTGAAACTGCCTTGGTCGCACTGGTTGATGATCTCCGGCGGGCTAGGGACAAAGGTGAGAGCTGTTTCCTAGTTCTGCTGGATCTCTCAGCGGCGTTTGATACCATCGACCATAACATCCTTCTGGACCGTCTTGAGGGGCTGGGAGCTGGGGGCACTGTCATACAGTGGTTCCACGCCTTCCTCCTGGGCCGTGTTCAGAAAGTGGTGGGGGGGATGAGTGTTCAGACCCCTGGGCTCTCACTTGTGGGGTGCCTCAGGGTTCTGTCCTCTCCCCCATGCTTTTCAACATCTACATGCAGCCGCTGGGAGGGATCATCAGGAGGTTTGGGCTGGGTGTACATCAGTATGCGGATGATACGCAGCTCTACCTCTCTTTCAAATCAGAACCAGTGAAGGCGGTGACGGTCCTGTGTGAGTGTCTGGAGGCGGTTGGAGGATGGATGGTGGCTAAGAGATTGAGATTGAATCCTGACAAGACAGAAGTACTGTTTCTGGGGGACAGGAGGTGGGCAGGTGTGGAGGATTCCCTGGTCCTGAATGGGGTAACTGTGCCCCTGAAGGACCAGGTGCGCAGCCTGGGAGTCATTTTGGACTCACAGCTATCCATGGAAGCACAGGTTAAATCCGTGTCCACGGCAGCTGTGTACCAGCTCCATCTGGTACGCAGGCTGAGACCCTATCTGCATGCAGACTGCCTCGCCAGAGTGGTGCATGCTCTGGTTATCTCCCGCTTGGACTACTGCAATGCGCTCTACGTGGGGCTACCTTTGAAGGTGACCCGGAAACTACAACTAATCCAGAACGCAGCAGCCAGACTGGTGACAGGGAGCGGCCGCCGAGACCATATAACACCGGTCTTGAAAGACCTACATTGGCTCCCAGTACGTTTCCGAGCACAATTCAAAGTGTTGGTGCTGACCTTTAAAGCCCTAAACGGCCTCGGTCCAGTATAACTGAAGGAGCGTCTCCACCCCCATCGTTCTGCCCGGACACTGAGGTCCAGCACCGAGGGCCTTCTGGCGGTTCCCTCACTGCGAGAAGCCAAGTTACAGGGGACCAGGCAGAGATCCTTCTCAGTAGTGGCGCCCTCCCTGTGGAACGCCCTCCCACCAGATGTCAAAGAGAACAACAACTACCAGACTTTTAGAAGACATCAGAAGGCAGCCCTGTTTAGGGATGCTTTTAATGTTTGATGTATCACAGTATTTTAATATTCTTTTGGAAGCCACCCAGAGTGGCTGGGGAGGCCCAGCCAGATGGGCGGGGTATAAATAATAAATTATTATTATTATTATTATTATTATTATTATTATTATTATTATTATTATATTTCAAAGGATGGAGAGGAACTACGTATATATGACAGCATTTCCAAACATTTCTGGCAACCAGGGTATCAGAATTTACCTTTTTCCCCTGCTGGAAGGTGAGTGAGTTGCTGTAGCATTTAAGATTATTTAGAGAACGAGAGACAGATACTTATGAACATGAAAAGGATTCCTTGACTATCATTGTGAGTTTGGCTGCCTTCGTTTCTGTGAATGGGCCTATCATTGCAATTTTCTTAAAGTGGCACCTGATGCTCAGTAATGTAGGACTTCTCAAAAGAATACCAATGGTTCTCTTTGATTAAGGATGCATTTCTTGAATGGGTAATTTACCTGAGGAGATGGGGTCTGGAACCTGTGCTGTATAGGAGGCTGGTTGAGAAGCAGACAATTTTACAGTTTGAATTTAGAGAGAAAAAAGAGAGTTGGGAGTTTAGTTGGAGTTAGCTGGAACTGTGGACTAGGGGCCACCTATGTGTAAGATGAGTGGTTACGCTGCTTGCCTATTGGGGTGTACAGGACTCTGGGTGTGGAACACAGCAGTGTTGTGTCTCCTCTCCCACTGTTGGGAATGATTCATATCCAACCATCCATGTGTTGTTGTTTAGTCGTCTAGTCGTGTCCGACTCTTCGTGTCCCCATGGACCACAGCACGCCAGGCACTCCTGTCTTCCACTGCCTCCTGCAGTTTGGTCAGACTCATGTTTGTAGCTTCGAGAACACTGTCCAACCATCTCATCCTCTGTCGTCCCCTTCTCCTTGTGCCCTCAATCTTTTCCAACATCAGGGTCTTTTCCAGGGAGTCTTCTCTTCTCATGAGGCAGCCAATGTATTGGAACCTCAGCTTCAGGATCTGTCCTTCCAGTGAGCACTCAGGGCTAATTTCCTTCAGAATGGAGAGGTTTGATCTTCTTGCAGTCCATGGGACTCTCAAGAATCTCCTCCAGCACCATATTTCAAAAAGGTTTGGCATTACTATTACTATTATTATTTATTTTGAATTTATATACTGCCTTTCCTTCTAAAGGAACCCAGGGTGGCAAATACATATAGACTATATTTGCACTGGATACTCCGCTCCTTCCTGTTTTTTAACCTATGTGTCAACATACGCTTTTGACATTTTGGGAGAGTCCAGACTCTCTTCTATCTACATGCATCAGTTGTCATAGGAACTGTCGTTCCTAAATCAAAGGCATGTTGACATTATAGCTGGCAGGGAGGGGCTGCAATGAATTCTTAAATGTCGCTAAGGTAACTGTTATTTTAACTGGTTTTGCAGAAAAGGGTTTTTATTTTATTAGCGTGGATTTATTTTTGGTTGAAAAGATAAACTGAGGTTTAAGCTGCAGTTGATAACGTCAGAGGGTCTTGCTGCAGGTTGACAGCCCCCCTCCTCAAGCCCCTAATGCTTAGGTCAGATAAGAGGGGGGAAATGGGGGGAAAGTAGTTAATACAACAGAGAGAGGGGGGGGGCGCGCTTCAAAATGATATTGAAAAAATATTCCTAGACCCACCCAGGACTTTTTTTCAGCTGGAACTTACTGGAACTCAGTTCTGGCACCTCTTAGGTGGGCACCATTGCCATTCTAAGAGAGCAAGAGAAGCGTTCATGGTGAGTTCTGGCACCTCTTTTTTTCTAGAAAAATGGCACTGTGTAGACCGTTCTTAAAATGGAACCAGTATATTTATGAGCCCACATGTGTGTCATCTATACTTTACATACTTAAAGTATCATGCCACTTTAAACAGTAATGGCTCCCTCCAAAGCATCCTGGGAACTGTAGTTTATAAAGGGATTATTCTCCTCATAGAACTATGATCTTTAGAGTTCCCTAGGAAAAGGCCTTGATTATTAAATCACTTGGGGTCGGGGGTGGAGGCAGGCAGCCGTGATGAAGTGTTGCAGGTCAGAGCTGTGGGTACCACACGGCATGCCCAGCATCCTCTAAGCTAGCCTACAGCCCTCGGGTGTGGTGGAATGTGCCAACTCATCACCTGCCCAGCTGGCTTCTGTATACATGCAGGCGTGACCAAACTTGGCCCTCCAGCTGTTTTGGGACTACAACTGCCATCATCCCTAGCTAACAGGACCAGTGGGCAGGGATGATGGGAACTGTAGTCCCAGAACAGCTGGAGAGCCAAGGGATGAGGGGGGGGGGGGCTGAGGCAACAATATTTTCTGGCCAGTCCCGATTAGAGGCTAGTCGTGTGTGCCTGTGGTAGCTAATAATAAACCTATTACCCTGTTATTCACTTGCCAAGTTCTTCACTTGCCATTATTTCTCTAGTAAGTGTGACAAAGTTACACAAAAGCATGATGTTCACTGAGAATGCGGACTTGCTTCATCATGACCGACCTTTCAAAAATTTTCAAAAGCAGGTAGCACCTGCTTTGAGTTTTGATGCACTTGTCAGGTACATGTTTTCTAACCTTTTTATCTGCTGCCGAGTCACCAGACCTGAGAGCCTTTCTGCAAGGAGCAATGATAATTCAGAACGATTAAGGTAAAATGCGGGCTATTAGAACTTAATTTTGCCCTGCATTAAGAGCAATCTTTCGCATGTGGGAGAGGTTCTTAACAAACCTAAAAATGTCAGATATATTTCTTTTTTCTTTTTTCCTTCTACATTAATGGGTAAAGCTTTGCAAAAATCACTGTCTTGGTTATTTTGGGGAGGCTCATTATGATGCACAAAAAGGAGCCACTTTTTGCTCCTTATGTGGCTTGTCAAAATGTGGAAAAGTGGTAGCAATATGTTTGCGGTGATAGCTAAGCAGTAATATATAAGAGCAATAAGCACTCCGGGAAAAGATTAAAAAGAATTGTGAGAGATAAGAGATACAGAGAACAAACCAGCAAAAGTCAAGTATTTTACAGCATCAATGATTGCAGCAAGAGAGAGTTAACATATTGTTGTGAGTTGGCGGGTTATGTGTGTTAGGTTGCATGCCTGAGACCCTTCTAATTCATGGATCCAGAAAGGGTTAAAATCCAATGGAGGACTCCATTGTTGAAGTAGCCAGGCCTGCTTCTGGGTAACGTTCCCTAATTATTGGCTGCTAGGGATGCGAATGGCGCTGTGGGTTAAACCACAGAGCCTAGGACTTGCCGATCAGAAGGTCGGCTGTTCGAATCCCCGCGACGGGGTGAGCTCCTGTTGCTCGGTCCCTGCTCCTGCCAACCTAGCAGTTCAAAAGCACATCAAAGCGCAAGTAGATAAATCGGTACCGCTCCATCGGGAAGGTAAATGACGTTTCCGTGTGCTGCTCTGGTTCGCCAGAAGTGGCTTAGTCATGCTGGCCACATGACCCGGAAGCTGTATGCCAGCTCCCTCGGCCAATAAAGCGATATGAGCACTGCAACCCCAGAGTTAGCCACGACTGGACCTAATGGTCAGGGGTCCCTTTACCTTTAGGGTAATAAAGGAAGTGTCCCTGTGCTAGAGGGTACATGGGTGGGGCCCCCTCCACTGGCTCTTGGTGAGAAGGACAAAACTCAGAGTTGTGTGTATGAGCTAGAAACTGGAAGCAGGCCACAGGCAGAAGCCTGAGAAGGAGAGACATGCTTGATTTCTGCTGGAATTGAAGGCTGTGGCTATGGGAGAAGCAAGAACTTCTGCAGGTGTTAATGCTGTGAACACCACCACCATAGCCTCAGGTTTTGTATATATGTGCAAATAAACCATATATCATAAAGACACTGCAGTCACTGCTGCTTCTTATTCTAAGGAAACCCTGGATTAAGCTCCTGGAACCTGTAGAGCCTTGCACCGCTCAGAGATTGGGGTGGTGTGCAACAATACAATTAACTTTCTCATTCTATTTTTCTTACCAAAACCAATAAAGACCAACCTATAAACAATGTTAAAAATATTATTTACCCCTGGAGTCTCTCATTGCTTGGAGATTGGGGCGGCATATAACACTATCGAGCCTACATCCCATACCTTGTACCAATTTATACCCCAACTTTCCTGCAAGGGACACGAGACTCAGCTAGATTGGTAAAGAAAAAGTGCTTTATACGCATTTGTCAGGGGCTCAGGAGCAGAGACACAGGGGAGAGAGGAAACGGAGAGCGAAGGGGAGGAATCTGAGGGCAGTTTAGGGGAGTATGACAGTGGCCCGAGAGATTCCATGAGCTTCTCCAGCGATTCAGAAGATTCCCAGAGGGGAGCGCCAGTGGCCAGGGCGAGGGGGGTCCCAGGGGGGACACACCAGAAGCAAGGGGCCAGCGGGGACTCCCAAAGCAGCAGTGAGAGATCAGGACCAGTTCCCCCACCAGAGCGGAGTGGGGGGGAGGAGTCCCATGAATCAGGGCCAGCGTCTTCTCCAGTAGGGAGAGAAAATGAGTCAGTAGGGAGAGAAAATGAGCCTCCATCGGAGAGTGAGGGAATGGAGGGGAAGTCAGGTCCAGCTACCCCCCCCCCCCGAGGGGGGAAGCAGTGACAGGAGCAGTGAAACGGTCAGAAGGAAGGTTGCCGACTGGGCGCGGGCGCCAAGTTCAAATGTACAGGCGCGCGGGACAGCTGGAAGCCCGGATTGGGAGCCAGGTCCTAAAGCACGCCGGAGGCAGGGGGAAGAATCCGGGGACTCAGCATCAGAAGAGTCCAGAAAGGGCAACACCCCAGCGGGCAGACGGACCCAGAGGAGGAAAGAGCAGAGGAAGAGGTGGAGCAAGGCTAGAGTCTTTAACTGGTGTCTGGGGGGAGGAGATTCAGATGGAGCTTCAGCGGTCTAGCGTTGAGACGTAGAGCTGCACGCCATGACTTTGAAATCGTAACTGAACTTCAATAAAGACTTTTGTATATAAGAACGAACTGGCGTTGGTTCTTTGTGAGCTGGGACCTCGGGCAGCCCTGACAGCATTGTATATGCATTATAACACTGTGACATCAGGTGGCGCTGTGGAGTCCCGTTTTTGCCAACCCGATTTCTCATAGAAAGCTTACAACGCGTTTAACAGAAACGCTTCTTTGATGTGTCTAGATCCAGCCTCAGTGTGACATGCATGGTTCTCTCCTCCCTGTTTTGCATTCACAACCACCCTGTGTGGAAGGTTGGGCTGCTAGTAGGTGGCTGGCCCAAGGTCACCCAGCGAATTTTCTGGCTGAGTGTGGATTGGAACCCAGGTCTCCCAAGTTGCAGCTCAACACTAACCACTACATCACACTGGCTCATAATGTTTAAGGTTTGGGTTCTTTCTTGGTGCCATTTTTTTTCACTGCAGAGGGATGGAGATGGCTGTTAATACAGAATACAGTGGTACCTCGGGTTACATAAGCTTCAGGTTACAGACTCCGCTAACCCAGAAATAGTACCTTGGGTTAAGAATTTTGCTTCAGGATGAGAACAGAAATCGTGCTCCGAAGGCGCGGCAGCAGCGGGAGGCCCCATTAGCTAAAGTGGTACCTCAGGTTAAGAACAGTTTCAGGTGAAGAACGGACCTCCAGAACGAATGAAGTTCTTAACCCGAGGTACCACTGAGGTACCCCGAGGTACCCCGAGGTAGGGGGTGGGTCTACTCATAAGCAGAGACAACAGGAAGAGAAAGGTGACTTCCATGTGTGTTTGCTGATGAAACTCTGGCTATCTCTGACAGAATTCCAAAACAGTAGAGCTTTGCTGTGTATGGCCATGTTTTATAAATCATAGAATCTTAGAGTTGGAAGGGACGCAAAGCTGATCTAGTCCAACCCCCTGCAATGCAGGAATTTCAACTAAAGCATCCATGACAGATGGCCACCCAACCTCTGTTAAAAAACCTCCAACGAAGGAGAGTCCACCACCTCTCATGGGAGTCTGTTCCATTGCTGAACAGCTCTTACTTTCAGAAAGTTTTTCCAGATGTTTAGTCCTAATATCCTTTCTTGCAACTTGAAGCCATGGGTTCGAGTCCTACCCTCCAGAGCAGGAGAAAACAAGCATGTTCCCTCTTCCATGTGACAGCCCTTTAGATATTCAAAGATGGCTAACATATATCCTCTCAGTCTCCTCTTTTCCAGGCTAAACATACCCAGCTCCTTCAAGCGCTCCTCGTAAGGCTTAACTTCCAGACCCTTGATCATCTTCGCAATCATGGGGGAGTGTAACATGTCACCAGACTCGATGAGTTATAGGATTTAGTGTTTTTCATGTTCCCAGTGTACTTGTTGCCTGAAAGCAGTTCAGGGACTGCACTGATTAACAGGGATCATTGTAGTTGGCGCAATGACACAAGCAAAAAACGCCTGCAGCAGGAATTACATTGACTTTGAGTGACATCCTGTTCAACTTCCTGTGTTGGCACTGCTGTGTCTGAATAATTTCAAGCAGCACAGAATCAGTAAGGGCTCTTTGTTCTCTCTCTCCCTTTCCTGGGTTTGTAGTGCCCCAGGACAAGTTTAAAAAATGGGTTGATAATTGTCTTTCCAGACAATCTCCTCTACAGCACCTTTGCCCTTTCACAGTGATAAGCTTCGCTCTTCTAATCCGCATATGTTTCTGGATAAGAGCTAGCCCTCCAGATGTTGGGGGGACTCCAGCTGGTGTGGCCAGTGACCAGGGATGATGGGACTTGTTCTCCAGTAACATCCAGTAACATCTGGAGGGCTGCAGGTGTCTCATTGCTACTCTAGGTCACGATGAAATAAATTCCTTGCACCAAATCCAACAGATTCATTCTAAAGATGAATCTAAAGGTGAATTTCTTGTGATGTAAAGAAAGGATTTTTGCTTTTATTTTTTACTGACATATAAAACCAGAATAATGAAAGTAGGAGAGAATATACTTTAAGGTGTGATTTTAGCGTATTTGTGGTTGTCTGTTCGAGTGTATTTAAAAAAATACAAGTTCTGTTTAAAACAAGATAACTGAGCACAGTAATTAAATAACGTTCTATACCTATTAATTTATTGCCTAGTCTGTCTACGAGGCATACTACTACTTTTTATCACTAATTAAAAGAATATTATGGAAGAAGCCATGAATTAATTATGCTTCGAGGCTCTTGTAATAAAGAAGCTAATTGTGTAAAGACTGCTTCCTCTTTTGGTTATGACAACAAATATAGCTTAGACCTTGTATTGAAAAAAGTGTATGTGTGAACCTGTCAATCATAAAGTGCTTCTTGTACAGCCATTTCCAGATGTTATTATGGACTAAAGTGTGTGTGTGTGTGTGTGTGAGAGAGAGAGAGAGAGAGAGAGAGAGAGAGAGAGAGAGAGAGCGCCAGCAGCTTCCTGCTCAAAACTTTGATATTGGCAGTTTTATTTCCAATTCCTTTCCTAATAATTCCTAGCAAGGAATTCATAGCTGTCACACACTGGGTCAACAGTTTCAACCACCACGACCACAAAGTCTCGTACCTAATCAGTCACTGCTAGTTCAGACCCCACGAGTGTGTATGTGAAATTAAGATTTTATTTCCAACCAGATATGCATCACTTTCAGTGCTGGATTCACGTATAAGATAAACAAGCTATAGCTTAGGGCCCCACTCTCTTGGGGCCCCCCAAAAAAATTTAAAGGAAAAAACCACTGGATGTACATTTCTAAAATATACGATAAAAAAAAATAACATAAAACCTACATACAGCAACAGGGTTTTGTGTCTGTCGGCTCCTATGATGTAAGTAATAGGCCCCGCCTGCTAGCCTGCTCCCTAAAATATCACATATAAAGGGCCCCATTACCATCAGTAGCTTAGGGCCTCATCAAACCTAAATCTGGCCCTGATCACTTTACACTTGTTTACATTGAACTGCATTTACCACCCATTCCCTCAGTTTGGAGAGGCCATTTTGGAGCTATTTGTAATATCCTTTTGTTTTAATGACCCTGAACAAGTCAGCATCGTCAGCCAACTTGGCCACCTCATTGCTCATAGGACTAGATCATTTATGAACAAGTTAATAAGCACTGATCCCAATACCAATACTTGGGGGACTCCGCTTTTACTTCCCTCTATTCTGAGAACTGTCCATTTATTCCTACTCTCTGCTTTCTGCTTCTTAGCCAATTCTTGATCCACCAGAGGACCTCCCTCATTCCATGACTGTTAAGCTTAGGAGGCTTTCATAAGTTACCTCTTGCAAGCGGTGCTGACTTAGACCCCAGGTTATGGGTGTGAGGAATGAGGGTGTTGCTTTTCCCCAAACCAATGTAACAGACAAATGTCAGCAGTCCAGACAAGTGGAGATATTTAGTGCTTGTGGTCTGGATGTGGTTGCAATAAGTAAACAAGCGTCAGCAGTCCAGATCAACTCACACTTGTGAACTGGAGATGTTAAAGCTTATGATCAGAATGCAGTATTTTTTGCTTGGCTTAGCAAGTAATTGCATAGGAACATAGACCAAATAAGGGAAACGGTAAATAAATGTAGAGGGTCGCCGAAATCAGAGTAAGGGAAGTGTAAACTAAAAAAATGTTTAGAGGTACTCTCATTTTGACTCAAGAAAACCACCATTTTATAGTTCAAATTGGGGGAAATAAATACAGTAAATGGACACAACGACAAAGATTCACAAAATGTTTAGGGGTATGCATCCCCCAGGAATAATAATAATAATAATAATAATAATAATAATAATAATAAATTCTAGAACAAGTTGGCTTACTTCCATATCTCAGATTCATGTATGGACTTGAACACAGCTGTTCTTCCAGTTCCACGTTTCTCCAAATTTACTGTTGGAGTTAATGGCTTTAAAAAGTACAAAATTGTGTATAAATGTTATTTTAGGATGAAATACATATAGAAAGTATGCTTTAAAAGAAAAAAATAGGTTGAGAAATGCGTATTTGTGGGGGGGATAAATCAACAATGTGTTAAATTTAGATATTCAAATGTGACTTTTCATGTGAATTCTAAAAAACAACACCTGCAGAAGACAGAAATGGAACGGGGAAGCTTATGAATGAAGACATGTGAAAATGACATGAACTGGAAATAGACTGCCCCCTCCATCTTATTTAGTAATTGGTCAAATCTTAACCCTAGTTTAGCCATAAGACGACAAACAGAAATATGTTACAAATCATAACCCAATTACCACAGTAAACAAAAAGGAGAATTATTAATACTTATTGTCTCAGCAATTTTTAACCACACATACTGTCAGCTGGTGTTCCAAAACGAATGTTTAGGTATGTGATGACATAGTTGATGCTTACATTCATTCCTTGTTTGCCTCATGGTGCTATATTTAAGGTACCATTGCTATTTTTAATAACATAAATTACCTGGAAAGTGACAGTGTTGATGTTGGCTGACTTTGAATGCAAAATTAATAAGACCTTGTTTTTCTTCCTTTGAAACAAAGAGGGTGATTTAAAAATAAACGCATGGGCTTTTAAGAGAATATCTGGGTTGTTTATGATATTTCTTCTCTCAGTGAGCTTAATAATGTTAATAAAAGATCTGAAAAAGTGCAGGGCTGAAAGAATTAGGTGGGAAATAAATGTGGATCTAAAACCAGGGGAAAGTTTCTGTGAGCAAATTAAGAATTCTTTGGATAAACTGTTTCCTTAAGCAATGGGTATCAAATTCCAAAGCCACTGAGGTCCTGGATAAGGGAGTAAAAGACTCACAGAACAATCCAAAGCTTATGCTGGCTGAAGGGATCCAGGATTTGGCAAAAGCAGTGCTATGCTGGCACTACGTAAAGTACTCTGGTGATGTTATGCTGGTGGAACGGTCCAAACAGGCTGTTGTCATGGGTGGGATGAGGTGGCACAGGGAACGAGCAAACTTACTCTGTGGCTACGTACATGGAATACATTTAAATCATATTTCCCTTTCCCTAAGATTCCTAGGAACTGTAGTTCACCCCTCACAGAACCACAATTCCCGGCACCCTTAAGAACCTAAAGTTCCCAGTACAGTGGTACCTCGGGTTACAGACACTTCAGGTTACAGACGCTTCAGGTTACAGACTCCGCTAACCTAGAAATAGTACCTCGGGTTAAGAACTTTGCTTCAGGATGAGAACAGAAATCGCGCGGTGGTGGCGGCAGCAGCAGCAGCGGGAGGCCCCATTAGCTAAAGTGGTACCTCAGGTTAAGAACAGTTTCAGGTTAAGAACGGACCTCCAGAACGAATTAAGTTCTTAGCCTGAGGTAATACTGTATTCTTTGATGTGGAAATAATGTGCTTTGATGGTGTTCCCATTGCCGAGCATCACTGTTGGTTCTGGAGAAGGGGTCTGGTGGCAGAGCAGATGCCATGCTCCTGCTACCTGCACCATGCTGGGCACCCTGAGCCACCCCATTTCAGCAACCAGCAATGGTGCTTGGCATTCGGAAGGCAGGTGAGCAACACTTGGCCTCCCTACGCTTCTCTGCCAACCACCACTGGCTGGGGAAAGGCAAATGACCCATGGCATCTTTATCCTTTATTTGCCACTGTGGCTAAGTGGTTATGGAATTACTCTGGGGTGTTTGCAGTGTAGCTTTGAGCATAGCCATAGTGGGGAACCTCTTTCAGGTTAGGGTTGCATTCCTTTCTAGGTAGGGTCAGAGGCACCCGTAGATGGAGCAATGGATGCCATCTTCACCTTTGTGTAATAATCTAGTTTTTACACACACTCACACACTCTGCAGTATCCTCCACCCAGACAAGCAAGAGGCATTATCAGAGGTCAAGGACACATTTTATCTGGGCAAAAATATTTGGGGTGTAATGCAGGGTTGTGTGGCCTGGGAACCACTCCAACAACCAGAGAGAGATGCTTAGAGGGCTGTTTTTGCCTCTGGGCCTCCTCAGGCTCACCACCATGTAAATATTGGAAGTTCCCTCTCATTTGCTTCTGGTAGGACTGGTTTTTCCCCAGGCATGCAAAAGGTGAGCGGAGCCTTATTCGCAGCTTCTGTGCACTTGAGTTGCTGCTCAGGATGTTAGGAAGCACTATTCTCTGTTCCACCCTGTATTTGACACATGCAGCACTGCTTCCGTTCCACTGCAGTTCATCTTCTGCCCCAAACGGCATTTATCTCTATGTCTACTGTTGTGAAATTACATAGATCATACCTTTGCCCCAAGGGACCCGTGTGTGCTCTCGTCATAGGAATTCTGGCCAGAGGATGCACTTGCCATGTCGTATGGGCTCTTTTTCCTTCCCTGTCCCCGTCCCTGATTCACCAATGGATGCTGGTTGTGTGTCTGCCATTTTTATGCTATTTGGGGGGTTTCTGAGCTGTGTGTTTGCTCCCTTTCTGTGCTGAGCAGGTATAGAATATGGCAGCTGTTCTGCCAGGATAGTGCTCTCCTCTGCCATCCTTGGTGTATTTTGGACTGCAACTCCCACCAGCTCCAACCAGCAAAGCCAATGTTAGCTGATGATGAGAGTTGTAATCCAAAACATCTGGAGGGTATCATGTTGCCTAACCCTGGTCTGTAGGATTGCTCTGTGAAGGGTAACAAGGCTTCAAGGAGTTTTCTGTGTTACAAAGCTGACAGGTTGAAAATAGCATCAGAATAATTTAGAGAATTCCACTGGCAGAAAACATATGCTCTTCCTTCACAGAGAACATTTTCCAGTGGAGGATTTGCAGGCCTCTGACCTTCATACTCTGGTAGATTATGTTTGTTATATAATTCATGAGTTTATCAGATAGAAATATCTGACACCTCACATTTTCGAGAAGCCTGCTTCTAATTAATTCTGGGTACCTTATCGTATCCTCTTCTTGATTTCTCAGATTTAAACAGCTGCTGGCCTGAATATTTTGCGCTATCTATCTATCTATCTATCTATCTATCTATCATCTATCATCTATATGATTTGTGCTTAGTTTTTCCAACCTATAGTAACATTATTAATTAATTAATTAATTAATTAATTAAATTTATATATAGCTCTTTATAAATTCAATTATTATTATTAATAATAATACCTGTTACTATAGGTTGGAAAAACTAAGCACAAAAATCATATTGATATAGATAGATGATAGATAGATAGAGCTGTTTAGGGATGTGGGTGGCGCTGTGGTCTAAACCACTGAGCCTAGGGCTTGCCGATTGGAAGGTTGGCAGTTTGAATCCCCACGACGGGGTGCGAAAATACATAATCAAAATAAAAACAACAACCCAATAACCACCACCACCCAAAAAGAGCCACATTTTAAAAGTGCATAGATGTCAATCAAATCAACCAAAGGCCTGGTTAAAAAGGAATGTTTTTGCCTGGTGCCTAAGGGTGTATAATGAAGGCACCAGGTGAACTTCCCTGGGGAGAGAATTCCACAGACAAGGGAGCCACCACAGAGAAGGCCTGTTCTCGTGTTGCCACCCTCCTATGCATAACAGAGCAAGCAAATGATATAACAAAAAAAGGGAAATGAATATATGGCAAGGTGTTATCTAAAATGACAACATAAAAATGAAGACATCATAGCTCCAAGACTAAATAGAAACATTAAATTCATGTACTAAACAGAGACTACTAAGAGTCCTACAAGATGAGATTGTTAGAGGTCAACAGTTGGGTCTCCAGAGGTTTTTAAAAATGGTCAGTATGTAGAGATGGGGGTTATCCCCTCCTTTCCACCCAGCACTAGAGTCTCCAACTGAATTATGCTACCCTCTCTACAGATCCATTTGCCTTTCAAAAAAGTGGGTAATGAAAAAGTAGGTATTTTGGGCTTAGTATGATTCTGAATATCACTGTATTTGAACTTCATGGTAGGGAGTAAGTGTGTGCATAAAGTCCTTCAAAACTGCTTATGAAATATCACTCAGTTTTCTATTTTGTGCGCTCACTGAAGCCAAACTAGGCATGATACAAAGGCTCCATCCACACCAGGGATTAGCAAGGTTTTCCTTGTCTGGGCCGGTTCACTCCAGTGGCGATCCCTCTGTGGGCCAGATCGTGGCGATTTCCAGCATCTGTGCATGCGCAGACGCGATTTTCGATGCAGCGGAGTGGGCCGCTCAGTTCGGGGGCAGCTCGGGGGCCGGTTAAATGACCCCTGTGGGACGCTTGTGGCCCATAGGCCTTAGGTTGCCAACCCTTGAACCACACTATACATTAAAAACACCATCTTGCCACTTTAGAATTAGAAGAAGAAGAGTTTGGATTTGATATCCCGCTTTATCACTACCCGAAGGAGTCTCAAAGCGGCTAACATTCTCCTTTGCTTTCCTCCCCCACAACAAACACTCTGTGAGGGGAGTGGGGCTGAGAGACTTCAGAAAAGTGTGACTGGCCCAAGGTCACCCAGCAGCTGCATGTGGAGGAGCGGAGATGCGAACCCAGTTCACCAGATTATGAGTCTACCGTTCTTAACCACTATACCACACTGGCCCTTACACCACACTGGCTTAATCAGCAGTGTTTGATTTTCCCATCCCTACTTAGGCCATATTCTTCCCATGCCATCTCCCCTCTGTCATTGGTTCTGCCATAAGGACAGGCCAGTGGCCCACCTAGTCCAGCTTTGTGTTCTCACACAGTGGACAACCAGATTCCAGTGGGAAGCCTACAAGCAAGACCCAAGTACGGTCTCCCTCCCCACTTGTCATTCCTCACAATTGGCATTCAGAGACATACTGCCTCTGCCAACATTCTCCTTTCCCTTCCTCCCCCATAACAAACACTCTGTGAGGTGAGTGGGGCTGAGAGACTTCAGAGAAGTGTGACTAGCCCAAGGTCACCCAGCAGCTGCATGTGGAGGAGCGAAGACACGAACCCGGTTCCCCAGATTACGAATCTGCTGCTCTTAACCACTACACCACACTGGCACGGCTTCTCCCAAGGAATCCTGGGAAGTGTAGCTTGTAGAGAGTTATGACGGGACCCCTCCCTCCCTCACAGCTTCACAAGTGGTTTAACAATCAATCTCTCTTCCCACTTTTCTTCTTCTTCACACAGATCTTTTTACATGGTGTAAAACCAATGTCTCAAATTCCTTTCTTTCAAATATTGGAAAGTGTGGGTCACATTCAGTGTAGCAGCAAGCAGCACTTGGAATGAGTGGAATGACTTTGTCTTACACAACAGGGATACCCCCCCCACTTCTCTTCTTCCAAAGCACCCCCTAACTCTGTACTGGGTTTCCCCACAACACTCTGGAACAGGGTGTATGAGCAGGCGGGGTGTGTGGGTGGGTGGGGAAGGAAGTGAAGTCCCATGGTGCAAGAGGATCTGCTTGCACATTTATTTAGTAGAATACAACCCAATGTGACTCGCTCCCTCCATCCTATGGGGAGATTTGATGGCAAAGAGCAAAGAGCAACCGCAGGATTGTTGCCTTTTTTCATAAGCAAAATAGTAGTCAGAGCTATAGGAAATAAAAAAGGGGGGCAAGGGGGGAGACATCCCAAAGTACCCCAGTATGTTACTCATTCATCTTGCCTAATCATGCTTTCCTTGAATTCTTGCCATCACCCCTTTCATGGAGACGGTCCATCGTCAATGCATGTGTGGTCTTCTTTTGTGCAGAAAAGCAAGCAGAAACCCTTCCCTTTTCATTCCTTCTTCTTTGTACAAACGACTCCTACTGTGAACGGGCGGTCCTAGACCACCCAGTGGGCCTCTGAGTGAAAAATAATCAACTAGTCATTAAGGAAAGGGCTGAAAGAAAGGAACATATTTTCTAAAGGTCAGCTGAACCCACTGAGCACTTACATGGTGGAAATTATAGCATGATTCTTTCTGGGTAGTACAGGACTAAAAGACCCTGTAAAGAAAAAGATACAAAGCCATTTTATAGTGCAGCCTTTTTTAATGTTTCAAAAGCACCTTTCCTTTCCTCTCTTTATGTGCATGTTGATCTACAGCTAAGTGCAAACAAAATATTGAAATGTGAATATTCAGGACTCCTGCTTGCTTCCCTTTAGCCGAACTCTGATTCCTGGCCAGGGAAACCTCATACGTGTACACAGCTCTCTGTTGCTGTATGTTGATAACACAGAAAACTTCTGTATACCAGGGCAGAATATCCCATTGGCCCCTTCACTAACCCACCTCTCCTCTACCTTATTCAGCAAGCAGGAAGGTAGGCATGGTTTGCGGTTGGCAAGCACAGAGGTGGGCAACCGAAGGAGAGATGAAGCAACATGAATGGTGGAAGACAGCATTGCTCTTGACACATATTCCCTCACAACCTCCAGGTTCTGCAAGTGGCAAACAGATTGACCAGCCTTGTGTATTCAACACATATTCTCCAGCACTGCATTCTGGTTCTGTCTTTCTTTTTGCTTTGCCAGGCAGCTTATGCAGGATAAGCAGCATGTTGCAAACAGCTCTGTATATTTGCCTGGTGGGGCTGGCAGAGAGACCTGGTAGAACTGGCATAGCACTGGGCTCTGGGCCAACTGATGACCTGCTTGTCTTTCTCCTGGGATATAGGGCTAGGGAGGAAGGCTTCCTGTGCTTGCAAGCTTCCCCTTAATGGGTTATACTCAATGTTAGTCAGACTCGTTGAATCATAGAAGCATAGAGTGGTAGAGTTGGAAGGGACCCCAGCTAAAGCATCCATGGCAGATGACCATCCAATCTCTGCTTAAAAACCTCCAAGGAAGGAGAGTCCACAACCTCCTGAGAGAGACCGTTCCACTGTTGAACAGCTCTTACTGTCAGAAAGCGGTTCCTGATGTTTAGTTGGAATCCCCTTTCTTGTCACTTGGATCCATTGGTTTGCGTCCTACCCTCCAGAGCAGGAGAAAACAGGCTTGCTGCTCCATCCTCCAGCTCTTATTGTCAGAAAGTGATTCCTGATGTTTAGTTGGAGTCTATTTTCTTGTCACTTGAATCCATCGCTTCGTGTCCTAACCTCCAGCGCTTGCTCCCTCCTCCACGTGACGGCCCTTCAGATATTTGAAGATGGTTATCAGGTCTCCTCTCAGTTTCCTCTTTTCCAGGCTAAACATATCCAGCTCCTTCAGCCATTCCTCATAAGGGTTGGCTTTCAGACCTTTGATCATCTTGGTTGCCCTCTGTGGCGATCACACAGGGTCCCTGGACGCTTGACGGTCTATTGATCCCTGTGCCACCACTGTGCTCACTTCCCCGCTGCCACCAACCCGTTACTCTTGGGTACACACAGACAGTTGTTAAAATTAAACCAACTAAACAAGTTTATTTTATAAACATTAACAAGTTTATGGTTTCAGATAATTTTTCTTGTCAGTTTCTTAACCTTAGTTCCATTACCAGCCTTTACCTTCCCAATACCTTCTGAGTGATTATCCCAACTGTTTAACTGACTCCTCTTAACAGATTCTCTCACTCTCTCACGTCAAACTAGCCCAACCCACAGACTTATCCCCCCTCTCTCTTCTCTAACTCCAGACTGACTTCTTAACCACTCTAACTCTAACTCCTCCCCTTGGGTTCCTATAGGTTAGTCATTTTACAATTAGTTAACCCTTTCCTTATGAACCCAGTATGATGTCACACACCTAGGAGGGCAAATGCCACACCCTCCTCTGCACACATTCCAGCTTATCAATATCCTTCTTAAACTGTGGTGCTAAGAACTGGACACAGGACTCCAGGTGTGGTCTGACCAAGGCAGAATAAAGTGATAGCCTTATTGAAATAAACAGACAAGAGAAAAAACTCACTGATTTCAATGGGTTTACTCGGCGTATGACTAGCACTGGATTTCACTCAATATATTTATTCAACAAAGTCCTTTGTGTTACAGACACAAAGAAGTAATTCCTACCTACTGAATGTGAGGCCCTGGGGAAGCCACAAGAAGGCTAGCAGGAACTGCAGCAAGCAGGCTTTTCTCCTCCACTGAAGTGAGATACACTGAGCCTGGAAATCATATGTGGGGAGGAATGTGCCCAGAATAAGGATGAAGGATGAATTTGTTCACTTTGCATTTTACTGGGAACTTACGTAAATCCCTGAACTGAAACACAGCTATCCTTTGAAACTGCAGCAGCAAAGGGACTGTGACCAACATCATGGAAAGGTGAAACTGTCTGGCTCCCTTGTTATGTTATTATGAAATTGTTCTTGCAATGGGAGATTTTGAGAAGTTTTCCTGTTTTCTTTGTTGAAAGCAGCTTTGAGCATGATAATTTTTGTGGAAATACAGATAAAAATATGAATGGATGAATGAATCTTTCACCTCTCTGAATTTTGCAATGCACTTCTCCAATAAACAAAAAAGAATACCAAAATAACCTGTACAGTATAAGGGGAAAGTATATATTAGTGAAAATAATGTACAAGATGCATTATATTAGGTGAAATTGTTTCAAGAAATGTGTATAGTATTGGGAGAGATGCACATAAAATGTGCACAAAGGTACATGCAGACTTTTTAAAAAAGAAGTTCAAAAACTGATGCAAAGATGGAGCAAACTGAATATTAGAAAAATTGACAGATTTGTCCATCCCTAGACCAGAGTACTGTCTTCTGTCAGGCATAAGAAGCTTTTCAGTGGGTCTCCCTCATTGAGTAATTGCACAAAATTACGGTCTTGAGGAATAAATATTTAATTCTCTCTCAGTGTGTGTGGCTAAAGAAGTGGCTGTGTTGAAGAACGATTATTGGCAAAATGGGGGGGGGGAGTTTAAAGATGAGATAACTGTATATAAGGGACAAATTTTGAGTGAAGGAAATGGAATTCAGGTTATGCCTCTCTTGAAAAGTGGTAGGGGGTGTGAACTGGTGAAAGGTTTGAATTTCTCACACAGACTGTTGCCTTGGTTCATTTTGCTTTGTTTGAAAAGTGAGCAACAGTTGTACCATAAATGGGCTGCTGCTTGAAAAGTGCAAGTAAATATTATGATCTTGTCTCCTAAAGCGAATAAGGCCCTGATTACTTCGCAATTCCTTGACTCTGTTCACTTATTCATGTTGCAGGAATCTCAGCAGCCTCAAAGACCGCATTATGGCAGGTGATTGACGGGCTGGATGCATTGCCTACACTGGCGGAGGAAGAGGAGTGTGGGGGGAGCTCACCACCCCTGGCAGCGTGATCCCCAGGGTGCCATTGCGGCTGTCCCCCACTGGGGGGCTGGGCACCCCACCCCTGCAGGCGGCATGCTCTGCCCCAGGACGTACACCCCACCCCTGTGGACGGTGTGCCCCGCCCCGTGGGTGGTGCGCCACACCCTGGGACACGTGGCAGACCCCGGTGCCACGCACCAGACCCACCCTGCCTGCTCTCACCCCGCCCGGTACCAGAGCATGAAACTCCACCACTGACTGCCCACCTGTCTAAAATAGCCCATGGATGCTGGGCCAATTCTAGAACTGGTTCACTGGCCAGATCCATTTCCCTTCCCCTTGGTAAAATGGTAGTGTGAAGCAGTGTGAAGTGTACCCCACTTAAAAATGAGAACTTTGGGGCAATGGTATGAAGCTTAGGTTCTTTTGGATGAGAGAGTGCCAGGGTCTTATGTAATATTGGCTTTGCTTACAAGTAACACAACTAGAGCCTAGTGGAAAGAAACACATTTCTTTAGAAGGCAACATAGCAGCTAACTATGCTTCTCAGGCAGAATAGGAGTGCCCAAAGGCACTTCAGCCAACTCAAAGCTCTCTTCCTTGATATTTCAAACCACAAAACCATCTTTTGCTGCCTCATTGCCCTTCTGCCCTGGAAAATGTGATGGGTGATAACTTCTCAAGGTTGCATTCCAAGCCATCAGGAGAAGCATCTCTCAGTAATTAAGGCCATTAGACTTTTATTGTTGCCAACAATCTTAGTTGTTCATTTAGAATTTTTAGATGGTGAAACTCACAAGAGGATTTTGCATATAATGTATTCCTACCTTGAAAAATTGTGATGTGGTTTAAAAACTTAAAAGCTAAATAAAAAATGTTTGACTTATGGGATCTGTAGCAGTGAAGTCATCCAAACTCAAGTAGGCCATGGAATTAGGATTGTAAAGTCTGGCTCAGTAGTTCAAAATAGCAAATACATTGTCAGCTGCAAATGATGACTGATGATAGCCTTGAGATTTGGAAAGATGTTGGTGCCACAGCAGAGTGATTGAAGTCCCTGTGTGGAGAATTGGAGATCGTCATTCCCTAGGAACAAGGTATGTATCAATGTTTTCTTTTCCTTTGCAAGAAATAAAAATACCAATGTTTCCCCATTTCCTTTTAGTGTTAGACAATAAATGGATTTTGTGGGCTAAGAGCCAAGGCCTGCTACAGCTCATTTCAAAATGCAGAGAGAGAGAGAGAGAGAGAGAGAGAGAGAGAGAGAGAGAGAGGCAGAAAATATAATTCTACCCTTCTTAAGCAGACCATTTAGAGACACTGACCTTGAAAAGAAAACAAGATTTAGCCATGTTCAAATGTTGCTTCATGGTTTGCTTTTTGAAACAGGCTGTTGTTATGGCAGAGGAGCAAATCATTCAAGCACCAACCCTGTGGGTCGGCCACAGGGAATTTTCCTTCCACCTCTTTGTTCTCTTCTTGCTGCCCTCTACTTCTCACTCCTTAGGCCAGGGATGGAGTACCTGGTACCTCCAGACGCTGGTGGCCTCCATCAGACCTAGCCAATGTCAGGGATGATGGAAACTGTAGTCCAACTACATCTGGAGAGCCACAGGTTACCAAACCGTATTGTAAACAAAAACCACAGATTTCTGGTTAGGCAAAAGTGCAGTACATCTTTATGGCTAGCATTTTCAGAGTGCATTCAAAATGCAGTCTCATAGACTTTCATATGCCTGTGATCGTTCCCCTTGCCATTCCGCCCCGGAAGGACTGAGCACTTTTTAGAGGCTTTGAAGAAAAAGATTTGACTCGACTGAGTGACATTTAATTAAAACCATAAAGGGACTACTGCTCATATAAAACTGCCTGTTACAGTGTACATTTAATTTATATCCCCCAAGAAGCACAATGGAGGCTGAATTTGTCTTCATATGTACCTTTGCCAGCACTTGTACCACGGGATTTTTTTTGGGATTTTTTTATCTTAGTTTTTAATTAAAAATTGAAAATCTATATCACCACCACTAAACATCTGGCACTATTTGGCCCACCGAGTCCCCAAAGTAATATGGTCTGGTATTTTGCACCATTTGTCATTCAGAAATAATGTTTCTCTCTGCACTCCAATACTCTGAGCTCTGGTAGTTTATTTGCTGAGTAATATCACTATTCATTTTAATAGAAACTTCAATAGAAACTCTGCACAGAATGCCTGGCTTTTCATCCAGTCAGAATTTCCAGTTTTTAATGTGTATCTGCATTGATTTGACCTCCCTTGTTTTTCCTCTCCTGGATGTATTAAATAGAGAATTTAATTATTATTATTTATTCAATTTATATGCTATCTTTCCTCCCAAAGGAACCCAGGGTGTTTAGCCTATCCTAATGAAAAGCAAACTCTGCAACCATCCAGGGCTTTCTTTTTTACAAAGGATGGCTACGTCAAATCCTTTCCTGGGCTGATTATCTCCTCTATAGGTCACACCCCAGCATGTCCCAGATGGAAGGGAACCAAGGATCATCTAGTCCAACCCCCTGCAATGCAGAAATCTCAGCTAACACATCCATGACAGATAGCCATCCAACCTGGTCATCCAGCCTGTATCACCTTTTCACCCATTGCCTCAAATTTGCGCCCCATTGCATGCTTAACCTGAATATCTGCATTACTAGTCAAGAAACTAGGAGCGCCCCATAGACTTTATTCTTCTGTGCACACTGTGTGTAGTCTTGTGAGAAAGGACTAGCAATCTCTTAACAGGGGATTCTCTGTGCCTAACCAGGACTCTTTGGGAGAAACCACAGTACAGTCATACTTTACAGTTACAGATGCTTTAGGTTGTGTTTTTTGGGGTTACGGATCACCAAAAACCGGAAGTACCAGAATGGGTTACTTCCAGGTTTTCGCGGTCGCGCATGTGCAGAAGTGCTAAATCGCACTTTGTGCATGTGCAGAAGTGCCAAATCAGAACCCACGCATGTGCAGATGCGCCGCTGGGGGTTGTGGACGCTGTGGGTTGCAAACGTGCATCCCACACAGATCACATTCGCAACCCGAGCGTCCTCTGTATTTTACAGTGGTACCTCTGGTTATGTACTTAATTCGTTCCGGAGGTCCATGCTTAACCTGGAACTGTTCTTAACCTGAAGCACCACTTTAGCTAATGGGGCCTCCCGCTGCTGCTGCGCCGCCACTGCGTGATTTTTGTTCTCATCCTGAAGTAAAGTTCTTAACCTGAGGTATTATTTCTGGGTTAGCGGAGTCTGTAACCTGAAGCGTATGTAACCTGAGGTACCACTGTACTCTCACAAGAGAAAATGTTGGGCTTCAGCTTGGCTGGCTTTGAAAGAAGGTTGTTGTGATGATAAAATAACAGAGAAGGGAATGGACCATTCATGTCACCTTGATTTCCTTGGAGGAGAAATGTGATATAAAATGTAATAAATGTAGAGGTGGTGAAAAAGGTGAAATATTTGGGTATTTGGATAACCCCCAAGAATATAGATTTATATCAGAATAATTATATACCAGTGTGGAATGGGATAAAGAAAGATCTGGAAGTGTGGGGACGAATGAAATTGTGTTTTGGGGGAGGATTTCAACAATAAAGATGAGTGTGCTGCCAAAGTTATTATTTCTATTTCAAACGATTCCAAAAAATCAAGGGGACTGGGACTTTTAAAGAATGGCAAAGAGTGATTTCAAGGTATATCTGGCAGGGTAAGAAGCCAAGAATTCAGTTTAAGTTATTAACTGACGCTAAAGAAAGAGGAGGCTTCGCCTTGCCAGACTTGAAACTGTACTATGAAGCCTCATGTCTCTGTTGGTTAAAGGAATGGATAAAATTAGAAAACACAGAGTTGCTAGACATAGAAGGATTTGATAACAGATTTGGATGGCACGCGTATATAAGGGCTGAAAAGAAGAAAATCCATAAAGGTTTTGAGAACCACATTTTCCGAAGATCGTTGATAGAAATATGGGATAGGTATAAAAACCTACTTGAACCAAAAACTCCACACTGGTTGTCTCCATTAGAGGTTATGAGTGTTAAAAAAATTAATATGAGAAAGAATTGGATTACATATGGAAATTTGATTGTTAAAGAAGGGGGGAAATGGAAAATGAAACCCTATGAAGAAGTAAAAAAGTTGGTATATGACTGGTTGCATTATTTTCAAATAAATGAAATGTTTAAAAAAGATCTTAAAGAACATGGATATGTAGAGAAAGATTCTAAATTTCAATAATAAATAATAAATAATGAATATAAAATTCTATCCAAAATTCTATCCACTAGGGCTCTCCCAGTTTGTTTCGGGCCCCACACATCAAGCAGGCCACATGCTGGATCTGATCTTTGGCGTCGGTATAGATGTGATCATGTCTCCTTCGATGAAGGTGCCATGGTCTGATCACTACGCTCTAAAAGCCAGGATTGACTTTCCACCCCCACCCTGCTTAGGTGGCAAGCCAATTTGGGCTCGCCCGCAGAGGCTGATGGACCCTGATAGATTCCGTCAGGCCTTGCGGGACCTTGCTCCCCCTGGCGACTCATTGACTGAGCTTGTTGAGGGCTGGAATATCCAGCTCCTGGCAGCCATCGATGAGATCGCACCTAAGCGCCCTCTGCGACCCCGCAGAAACTGGGCTCCCTGGTTTACCGAGGAGCTCCGGAAAATGAAGCGGGACCTCAGACGGCTAGAGCGAGTATGGCGGGGTGCCTGTGACGGAGCCTCAAGAACATCTTATAGGGTTTTTATGAAAACCTATGAGATGGCAGTGAAGGCCGCTAAGAAGTCCTACTTCTCGGCCTCCATTGCCTCCGCTAGCTCTCGCCCAGCGCAATTATTTAGTATAATTAGGTCTTTAACGTCCCTTGAAGGACAGCCAAATTTAAATAACAATTTGACACACAGCTGTGAGGCATTTGCGAGCTTTTTTGCGGAGAAGGTCCTGTTGCTCCGCCATGACCTCCCTGCCAATTTGGATACAATAAAGGAACTGGAGGCCCCTCGACTGTCCTCGGGTCCAATATTGGACCACTTTGACCGGATATCCCCAGCCGATGTGGACAGACTCCTCCGAGCTGGAAAGCCCACCACTTGTCCTCTCGACCCGTGCCCGTCCTGGCTGATTAGAGCGTGTCCAGACAAGGTGCGGGCCCCCCTGGGGGGATATCATCAATTTGTCCCTTGGCACCGGGATATTCCCAGGGGAACTGAAGGAGGCAGTGGTGCGCCCGCTCTTAAAGAAAACATCATTAGATCCCTTAGATCTATCCAATTACCGCCCAGTTTCAAATCTTCTATTCCTGGGTAAGGTGATTGAGAGAGCGGTTGCTGAACAGCTTGGTAGGTTTCTGGATGAAACATCGGCCCTGGATCCATTCCAGTCCGGCTTCCGTGCTGGTCATAGGACCGAGACGGCTCTGGTCGCTCTAACAGATGATCTCCGCAGGCAGCTGGATCGAGGCGGGTCAGGGCTGCTGATTCTTCTAGACCTGTCAGCAGCCTTCGACATGGTCGATCACGAACTCCTGGACCACCACCTTGCCGACGTTGGGATTCAGGGCACAGCCCTCCAATGGCTGTGCTCATTTCTCTCTGGTCGGGGACAGAGGGTGGCGCTTGGGGGAGAATTGTCATCGCGCCACTCCTTGGTGTGTGGAGTGCCTCAGGGTGCGATTCTCTTCCCGATGCTTTTTAACATCTTTATGCGCTCCCTCGCCCAGCTTGTCCGGAGTTTTGGGCTGGGTTGCCATCAGTATGCCGATGACACCCAACTCTATCTGTTGATGGATGGCCATCCTGACTCGGCCCCAGACACACTGACCAGATGTCTGGAAGCTGTGGCTGGATGGTTGCGTGGGAGCCGGTTGAAGTTAAATCCTTCGAAGACAGAGGTCCTCTGGCTGGGACGGGGCGATATGGGATTGAGGGGGCAACTCCCATCTCTTGCGGGGGTGCAATTAGTGCCAGCACCGTCCGTTAAGAGTTTGGGTGTAATCTTTGATACCTCCCTCTCTATGGAGGCGCAGATTACAGCTATAACAAAGGCAGCATTTTTTCATCTCCGCCAAGCTAAGCAGTTGGCTCCTTATTTCTCTCGCCCTGACCTAGCCACTGTGATCCACGTGACGGTCACCTCCAGACTGGATTATTGTAACTCGCTCTACGTGGGGCTACCCTTGAGACTGACCCAGAAACTCCAGCGGGTGCAGAATGCCACGGCGAGACTCCTTATGGGGTCTTCGCTGTGAGATCACATTCATCCAGTACTATACCAGCTGCACTGGCTCCCGGTGGAGTACAGGATCAGGTTTAAGGTGCTGGTTTTAACCTTTAAAGCCCTATACGGCCTAGGACCCTCGTACCTACGGGACTGCCTCTCCTGGTATGTCCCACAGAGGAACTTACGGTCTGCAAATAAAAACATCTTGTAGATCCCAGGCCACAGAGAGGTTAGGCTGGCCTCAACTAGAGCCAGGGCCTTTTCGGCTGCGGCTCCAGTCTGGTGGAACGCTGTGTCACAAGAGACCAGGGCCCTGCGGGACTTGACATCTTTCCGCAGGGCCTGCAAAACAGAGCTGTTCCACCAGGCCTTTGGTCAGGGTGCAGCCTGACCCCCCTCCTCTGGCAATCTGCACAGAATTTTGCTTATTGGTTGCCATAAATTTGATTTTAATTAATTTTTACAATGAAATATTTTTAGAATCGTTGGATTATTTTGATTGTTGTTAGCCGCCCTGAGCCCAGCTTCGGCTGGGGAGGGCGGGATATAAATAAAATTTATTATTATTATTATAAGATATTGTTGGAATTGCATACAAAGGATGAAGAAGTCAAATCAGTTATGATACAATGGGCCAGAGATATACAATGGGCCATCATATACAATTTAATGATTGGATAAAACTATGGAATGAAAGCATTAAATTTACTGCATGTACTGCATTAAAGGAAAATGTTATGAAAATGATATATAGATGGTATATTACACCAGTAAAACTAGCAAAAATGTATAAAACATGTAAGAAGTGTTGGAAATGTAAAGAAAAGGATGGTACATTTTACCATATGTGGTGGGAATGTAAGAAAGTAAAAAGCTTCTGGGAGTTGATATATAATGAACTGAAAAAAATGTTGAAATATACATTTGTTAAGAAACCAGAGGCCTTTCTCTTAGGAATTGTCGGAAATGAGATAAATAGAAAGGATCATAAACTTTTCCAATATGCAGTAACTGCGGCAAGAATATTACTGGCCCAGAAATGGAAACAAGAACAAATACCAACGCTGGAGGAGTGGAGAATGAAGCTGATGGACTATGCAGAACTTGATAAACTGACTGGGAAGATCAGATATCTACGAGATCAAAAGTTCATCGAGGACTGGGGAAAGTTAGTTGAGTATTGGGAGTGTATAAGTGATAATGGAATAACGTTAGTGGCATTTAAAGAAGCTTTGTAATAACATAAGAAATATTGTAAAAAGGGAAAATAGAAGTGGGGGGTAGGCATACAGGCAACAGCAAAATTTGGAAATGTGTAATTAAAGAAGATATAATTCGGATGATTGGCAGGGAGGCTGAAGGAATTCAAAAATGGAAAAAATTATAGAAGTTGTAATGTGGTGTGATTTGCATTTTCTTTTGATGGAAAATTAATAAAATATAATTATATAAAAAAATAAAATGTAATAAATAATATCGGTACCAAGGAATGTTCAACCCTTTCCCAGTCCTGATGAAGGGGAAGTTTGCTCTAATCATGCCAACGATCACTTTTGATGCCATGGGCTGTGGCATTTCTTCAAGGACTCTTTGTTATCACTAAGGTTCAGTTATTTGATTGTTTTCATGAGGGCTCTTTCCCAGCTGTTCTTTTGATGATGCTTCCCAATGGCCTCCCTTGGTAAGAGATAAAATGGGCCAATCTCATATAATGAGAATAATAATAATAATAATAATAATAATAATAATAATAATAATATATTTTTAACCGACTTGAGGAAATGCAACAGCTGCTCCAGTGAAGGGAAAGGAAGCATGTTTGAATGACAATGAGAAATGCTTTTCAAATAAAAGGGACTAAAATCAAAGGCATTGTCCTTAACATCAGACAAAATGAGGGGACTCAACAGAGGCCTTTTCAAAAGGGGTACTTGTGTGAGAGATTTGAGGCTCTTCTGATGATGATGGTAATTTCAGTGTCTCCGTTTTATCATGCTGGCCTACTTCTGTGAACTTCATCCCTTTTGGGGTGCAGGCTAGACAGGGGAGACACTGAATGAATGGCTGATTAGGCTAATCATGTTTGAGTGCTCTCTGAAGCCTCTATTCAGTGTGTGGATTCCATCTGTCACCTTGCTTCAGCTTTGAAACTGCACAGAGGTGGAATTCATAGATTGATCTCTGTCTGTGAGGCGTCAGGTGTTTTCACTCACCTGACCCACAGAACCTGGCTCTTTAAAACAGGCCTTGGCCCAGTATACCTGAAGGAGCGTCTCCACACCCATCATTCTGCCCAGACACTGAGGTCCAGCTCTGAGGGCCTTCTGGTGGTTCCCTCACTGCGAGAAGCTAAGCTACAGGGAACCAGGCAGAGGGCCTTCTCGGTAGTGGCACCCGCCCTGTGGATCGCCCTCCCACCAGATGTCAAAGAGAAAAACTACCAGACTTTTAGAAGACATCTGAAGGCAGCCCTGTTTGTGGAAGTTTATAATGTTCAATAGACTACTCTATTTTAATATGTTGGAAGCTGCCCAGAGTGGCGGAGTGGGCAGGGTATAAATATATTATTATTATTATTATTATTATTATTATTATTATTATTATTATTATTGCTGATGTCAGCACCTGGCATCCTTGGGCAGCTGCCAGGAGCCCAAGAGGCTCTTCCAGGTCCCTCAATATTGCCATCATGATGTGTCTTCATGAGGACTTTAAGAAATCCCATGCAAAAGGATGTGCAAATGTGATGAACCAAATTTAAGAATGGAAACACAAGAACTGAGAGAAGTCAAAATTATCATATCTGCTTATCCCTACTTCTGACTCTACGGCTTTTTATATGACCTAGTGAAAACAGTAGTAAAGTAAGATTGCAACATACATGTTGGAATGCATGTGTGTCTGTTGCTGCCCAGTCTCCATGCAATAGGAAGGCAATCTTTGGTTTAAGTTGGCTGTGTGGCAGTGCTGCCTGATGCAGATGGGACTAGACAAGAAAAGAACTGTGGGTGCATTAATTGAGATCTGGGAGCAGTATAAAGGCTGTCTGTTTAGGTGACACCACAATTGACAGTCTCTGAAAGAACTAGCACTGCAGATGGCAGGCTTTGGAGAACCTGGAAGGAGATGGAAAATGCAAGCTTGTTTTGGCCTCTAGGAGCTGGCAAATGAGGCAAGCCTTCTGTCAGGCAGGTATTAAAACACAGGCAAGAAACTGTAGTGGTGACCAGGATGATAAACCCCAGAGTGCGTGTTTTTAAATCACCAGCTGTCTCTGTGAGTGTATTTAAAGTCTCAAAATGAAATGTCTGGTTCCCTACTTTTAGAATGCAGATCACTGCTGGGAGTAAGATAGGAGGGAGAAGTCCTTTGGCAAGAATGATTGGTTTTGCTCTTGTAGAGCTCTCCTTTGTTATAGGTCCTATGTTAAGTTTCACATACCATCTGAATAGTATTGCAGAGGGAGGCGACCACTCTTCCAAGACAGAGATTTCCATAGCCAGCAGAGAAGCCTGTACATTCATCAGTCGCGTGAACTTGTGCTAGCAGGACAGAGCAACCACCAGCCCCACCTGGGTAGGAACATGTGGCAGGGAACATCACTGTATCTACTTGCCGAAAAAGGCGACGAAAGAGGACACAGGTTTGCATACATTTTGCACATTCTAATTTATTTGCATAGATACAAATTTAGAAATAATGACAATAATTTAAATAGAAAGGCAATACATGTCTTTGGCGTGTGTTACGAAATTAAAAGACACCTGCTTCTTGGGAGAAAAGCCATGACAAACCTAGACAGTATCTTAAAAAGCAGAGACATCACCTTGCCAACAAAGGTCCGTACAGTTAAAGCTATGGTTTTCCCAGTAGTGATGTATGGAAGTGAGAGCTGGACCATAAAGAGGGCTGATCGCTGAAGAATTGATGCTTTTGAATTATGGTGCTGGAGGAGACTCTTGAGAGTCCCATGGACTGCAAGAAGATCAAACCTATCCATTCTGAAGGAAATCAGCCCTGAGTGCTCACTGGAAGGACAGAGTCTGAAGCTGAGGCTCCAATACTTTGGCCACCTCCTGAGAAGAGAAGACTCCCTGGAAAGGACCCTGATGTTGGGAAAGATGGAGGGCACAAGGAGAAGGGTATGACAGAGGACAAGATGATTGGACAGTGTTCTCGAAGCTACCAGCATGAGTTTGACCAAACTGCAGGAGGCAGTGGAAGACAGGAATGCCTGGTGTGCTCTGGTCCATGGGTTCACCAAGAGTCGGACACGACTAAATGACTAAACAACAACAACAACAAGTGCATGCGCGCACACACACGTGCACACAGGGGGACTGTAACCAGGTGTGTGCCTGCTTAGTTTGCTCTCTGGGTGCAGACATTGGATGGGCATCTTTAAGGCTCTTTTTGCTTTCCTCCTTAGAGTTTTTTGTCTGGATTTGTACAGGACAGGCATTCAAAGAGAAGACATATTCAAACAGAGGACTATACTGTGACAACCCTTCAGACAGAAGACTCTGTAATGTAGGACACTGGACCATCCCACTAAAATGGGTTGATGTCGAAGAGAAATCAAGATGTTGGAAATCAGGTGGCAGTTCACATTAAGAGCTTTTAGTGGAAACTGACCTGCTTTCTGATTAGGTACTCATTGCCATCTCAAGGGCTTCCTGCCCTGTCTAAATGTATTTTGATGGAAATAAGTGGCACACTTTCTAAGTATGTTTGAGGAATTACAAGCACTTGTATCAATTTTCTGTTCACTAAAATAGAGCCCTTTCCTCAGAAGAGGTGGAAAGGCTTTGGCAGCCTGGTGCAAGCCATTAAAAAAACATTTTCTTGCTATAAGCACCGCTCTTCACAAAGTCAATTGAATGAGAGCAATTTGGGTTTTGGAAACAAATTATCTCTGCAACTCTTGCTTTGAATTTGGTAGCTGCACAGATTCTAGAGTCAAGAAAGTTGTTATGTACTGAGTTGAATAGGATCCAAACTGCAGCAGTCTGATTGGTCCTAGAACAATAGGCTCCAAAAGGCAGCAGTCTGATTGGTCCTAGAACAATAGGATTCAGAATGCAGCAGTCTGATTGGTCCTAGAACAATGCAGCAGTATGATTGGTTAGCAGGAACCACCCAATCATGCTCCAGATAGAAGTGAATCCACAACCTGATTGGCCTACAGTAGAATCCTGGAATTAGCCAATCATGTGCAGCCCATTGTGTAAATAATGTATATAAAGCAGATACTTTGAGGGGACATTCATTCATTCCTCCTCACCACTATGAGCTGAATAAAGAGCATGAAATCACTTTGCGACTCTGAGTATATTTCACTGGCGACGAAGGTGGGATCCCGCTGAGCTGACTGCCACACACAGCACCGCAGCACCGCCACCTGCCGCACCGCTGCCTCGCACCGTGTATCCAGGCTTCAGCTCCGGGACACAAGGAACTCAGAATGGCAACTGACAGCAGCTTCTCGCCATTCAACCCAGCATCTGGAGACTGGGAAGCGTACGCCTCCCGTTTCACCTTCCTCCTAGAAGCCAAAGGGGTCACCGATGAAGAAGACGCCAAGAAGAGGGCAATATTCTTCAGCGTCTGCGGAGAGGAGACATTTGAAATCGCCCGGGCTCTCCTTGCGCCTGAAGACGTCGCTACTGTTCCATACAAAACAATAATGGAACAGCTGAAGGGGCACTTTTCGCCACAGCCCTCAGTGGTGGCTTGTCGAAATGCCTTCTACGCAAAGCGGCAAGCCCCTGGGGAAACCATAACTGGGTTTGTGACCTCTCTCCGCCAAGCTGCCCGGTTCTGCAACTTCTCAGAGCTGGAGAACATGCTTCGTGACCGCCTCGTCGGTGGCCTGAAGGATGAGAAGCTGCAACGACGCCTCTACGCTAAGAAGAACCTAACGTTCCAGGTCGCTCTGGAGGAGGCCCTGGCAACGGAAGCTGCTGAGAGGTCGACGCAAGAGGCACGGCTGAGCCAGCCGCCCCAACCGAGGGTCCACCACGAAGACCTCACCAACGACTCGGGATCCGACAGGGAGGAGGTGCACCGAGTACAGCAGCGCACTCAAGCAGCCCACATACCACAGCTGCCTCGACGAGAAGGAGGGAACTGCGCAAGCTGTGGAGAAAGTCACGAGAGGAGGACCTGCCGTTTCCGCAACGCAGAGTGCAGGCAGTGCAGAAAATTGGGACACATCGCCCGGGTGTGTCGGGCTCGGCCCACCCGAAGCCAGGCATCAGATGACCAATCCAAGAGCCCCAGGTCCCGGGGCCCAACGCACCAAGGCAACTCGACGGAGCTCACAGACTTCCAGGTATACCAGTTGCCCCACCCCAACGTAGAGAAAATTTATGTAGAGGTACAGATAGAGGGGGCCCCATGCCGCATGGAGCTTGACACGGGTTCAACTCTATCCATAATCTCGGCAAGGACCTTAAGGAAACTGTGTCCTACTGGGGGTCCCAAACTCAGGCCGGCCCCATTCACCCTCCGGGACTTCCAGAAACGTAAGGTCCCCACAATGGGGGTGGGGACCTTCAGGGTGCAATACCGAGGGCGGACGCGGCAACTGGACTTGCTTGTGGTCAAGGGCCCCTACATTAGCTTACTGGGGTTGGCATGGTTTGGACCACTGGGACTAGCCATCACCGGGGTGAACCACATGAGCTTACAAGTGGACGTGGACGCCATATGCAAGGAGTTTCCGGGGGTTTTCGATGGGAAATTGGGACAGTATACGGGCCCCCCCATTGCTCTACAGCTTGACCCCGCAGTACGACCAGTCAGGCTCAAGGCCCACCGGGTCCCATTCGCCCTGAAACCCCGTATAGACGAGGAATTGGACCGACTCGTGGAGCAAGGAGTGCTGGAGCCGGTGCCTAATGCCCCCTGGGAAACCCCAATCGTCACACCCGTCAAGCCTAATGGTTCGGTCCGCATCTGCGCAGACTACAAATGTACCATAAACAAGGCCCTCATGGCCCATGCATACCCAGTGCCAGTGGTCAGCCATGTCCTTGCCACCCTGGCTGGGTCGAAAATTTTTGGCAAGCTGGACTTGGCCCAAGCATATCAACAGCTGCCAGTAGATGAGGCCACAGCAGAGGCACAGACGATTGTGACGCACAGAGGAGCGTTCAGGGTAAAGCGGCTGCAATTCGGGGTCAGCGTGGCACCAGGCATATTCCAGAATCTAATGGACTCTCTCCTTAAAGGGATTCCTGGTGTCACCCCCTTCTTTGATGATGTGTTGATTGCCGGGCCCACACCAGAGGAGTTTGAGGACCGCCTCCGCACTGTTCTGCACCGTTTCCAGATGGCGGGTCTCAAGGTGAAGCGGGAAAAATGTCTACTAGGAGTGCCTCAAGTGGACTTTCTGGGATTTATGGTGGATGCAGAAGGGGTTCACCCGACTGGGGACAAGGTACGGGCCATTTGTGATGCCCCAGCGCCCAAGAACAAGACTGAACTTCAGGCCTTCTTGGGATTATTGAACTTTTACCATTCCTTCCTTCCCCACAAGGCGGCGGTAGCGGAGCCCCTACACAGACTCCTGGACAAGCGGGCCCCTTGGGTGTGGGGCCAGCGCCAGGAGGCCGCATTCCAGGCAGTCAAGGACTTGCTTGTCTCAAACTCGGTCTTGGCACACTTCGACGAGAGGCTGCCGGTGGTGCTAGCATGCGACGCCTCGCCCTATGGCATCGGCGCTGTCCTGGGACACCAACTCCCGGATGGAAGAGAGGTACCGGTAGCATACTTTTCCCAGACACTCAACGAAACCGAGCGGAACTACTCGCAAATCGACAAGGAGGGTCTGGCAATCGTGAAGGGAGTAAAAAAAATTCCATGATTTCTTGTACGGGCGGCCCTTCACCGTGGTGACTGACCACAAGCCGTTGCTTGGCTTGTTTGCCCCCGAAAAGCAGACCCCCCAAGTGCTGTCTCCTCGCGTCCTCAGGTGGTCAATTTTCCTTGCCAGCTACCAGTATGCACTGATTCACCGCCCTGGAAAGGCGATGGGCCATGCAGACGCCCTCAGCAGGCTACCACTACCGGAAACAGGCCCCGACCCAGCACCTGCACAAGAGGTTATGAGCCTGGAGCTGCTTCCTGACCGCCCCATTCAGGCACAAGAAGTTGCACACCATTCCAAGAAAGATAGGGTCATCTCCCGGGTCCTGGACTGGGTGTGGAGGGGATGGCCCAGCCGCAGCCCCGGGCCAGAATTCGCCGGCTACACAACCCGCAAACATGAACTGTCAGCCCACAAGGGGTGCCTGTTATGGGGAAGCAGGGTCGTTGTTCCCCAGCCCCTCCGCAAAAGGGTCCTCACAGCCCTACACGAGACACACCCAGGGGTAGTAAGAATGAAGGCCCTTGCCAGGAGTTATGTGTGGTGGCCGGGGATCGACGGAGAGATAGAGGCCTGGGTCAAACACTGCCAGGCCTGCCAGGAATCCCGCCCAGATCCCCCAAGGGCCCCAGTCCAGTCCTGGGAGTCCGCCCGAGCACCATGGTCACGCCTGCATGTGGACTTCGCTGGCCCCTTTCAGGGGAAAACATTCTTCATAGTGGTGGACTCCTACACCAAATGGCTGGAAGTCGCACTGGTACCGTCCACTTCTACGTCCGCAGCCATCCGGGTACTACGCAGGCTGTTTGCAACCCACGGGCTCCCTGACACTCTCGTCTCAGACAACGGGACTGCATTTACATCAGGAGAATTTCAAACCTTCACAGTGCAGAACGCCATCCGCCACATCCGTTCGGCGCCATTCCACCCTGCCACCAATGGCCAAGCAGAACGCATGGTGCGGACCACCAAGGACACCCTTCGCCGCATGACGCAAGGGGATTGGGAGTACCGCCTTGCCACATTCCTTCTAGCACAGCACAGCACCCCCAGCTCAACGACTGGCCGGAGCCCCGCTGAACTACTAATGGGTCGGCGCCTTGCAATCAGATTGGACCGCCTTCACCCCGATAGAGCTCAGGATGAGGTAGTGGTGGGGGAAGGCAGGAACCCCCGGACCTTCGAGGCCCAGGACCCAGTGTACGCAAAGAATTTTGGGGCAGGCCCTGCATGGGTACCTGCCACAGTCACCAGGGTCACGGGCCCCGTGTCGTACGAGGTGCTAACAGATGGGGGGCAATGCTGGCGCCGCCACTGCGACCAGATACGGCGACGATTCCCGGGAGAAAACCAGGAGGAGGAGGACAGGTCAGAGGAGTCCCAAGGGAACAGTGGGGCAGTGAGGCCCATAGAGCAGCAGGGGCAAGCAGGAGAGGCAGAATCAGTAAATACAGAGAGGACCCGCGAGGCCGAAAGGACACCGGAACCAGAACCACGACTGAGCGAGCCGGTTGCGCCAGACCAAACAGCCCCATCCTTGGAACACGAGCCAGAACCTGAACCCCGGACCAGGGAACACCCCAGGCCGCAACGCACACGTAGGCCACCGGCGTACCTTGAGGACTATGAATGCGACCTTCCGGGCAGGACTGGAACTTAGAGGGGAGGGGTGTTATGTACTGAGTTGAATAGGATCCAAACTGCAGCAGTCTGATTGGTCCTAGAACAATAGGCTCCAAAAGGCAGCAGTCTGATTGGTCCTAGAACAATAGGATTCAGAATGCAGCAGTCTGATTGGTCCTAGAACAATGCAGCAGTATGATTGGTTAGCAGGAACCACCCAATCATGCTCCAGATAGAAGTGAATCCACAACCTGATTGGCCTACAGTAGAATCCTGGAATTAGCCAATCATGTGCAGCCCATTGTGTAAATAATGTATATAAAGCAGATACTTTGAGGGGACATTCATTCATTCCTCCTCACCACTATGAGCTGAATAAAGAGCATGAAATCACTTTGCGACTCTGAGTATATTTCAAAAGTGGTCTGATGGATTTGTACGCTAGCTTGTCCCAGATTCAGAGGTGGTGTGGTTGACAGCTGGCAGTCCTTAGACCCAAACACACTGGTAGAATTACAACATTTGCTAACGAAAGCAGAACACAAATCCCTTCTTGCGCTTGCAAAAGCTCACTCAAAAAGTGACATACTGTGTGAGGCTGAGTGGAGGAACTTGAACAGTTTCCTTACTTTTCTGTCTTCCCATCTCACAGAATCATAGAATTGTGATGCTGGAAGGGACCCCAGGGTCATCTAGTCCAACCCCCTGCAATGCAGGAATCTCAGCTAGATCACACATGACAGATGGCCACTCAACCTCTGCTTTAAAGACCTCCAACGAAGGAGAGTCCACCGCCTTTTGTGTGAGTCTGTTCCACTGTCGAACAGCTCTTACAGTCAGAAAGTTCTTCTTCTGTACTATAAAGTAGTATCGTATCACTTCAAACAGCAATGGACCCCTATTCCCCTCAAAGAGCTACAATTCCAAGATTGGTTTAACCACCAACTCCTCTTTTCAGGGTTTCATGTGAGGTTTTCAGGGTTTTGTGTGAGGTTTATTGTTTTGTTTTAAAATGTTATGAAGCTAATGTATTCGATATAATGCAATTTAAGAAAGGAAAAAAAGAAGAAGAAAACATTAGTATTTATTTTATTACATTTATATCCCATCTTTCCTACAATAAGCTCAGTGGTTCTCCCCTCTCTCCATTTTATCCTCAAAACAACCTCTGAGGTAAGTTAGGTTGAAAGATGGTGATTGGCCCAAAGTCGCCCAGTGAGCTTCATGGCTGAGTGGGGATTTGAACCCTGGTCTCCCAGGTCCTAGTCCAACACTCTACCCACTACACCACACTTCCCCACATCCACCCTTATTTCCCCATTTCCATTTAGCATGCATGCCCTGAAATTTAACTCTGGGGACCTGTAGTCTTGGTGCACAAGGATTTCACTTAAAAAGCCCCAAAACAACCCACCTTTATCCCATTCTTTCTTTTTACTGGTAAATGAATATATTCAACCTGAGGGCAATTCCATGGTTAGGTTAGCTTAGCTCTACTCTCTCTCTTTTTTTAAATAATATTTATTGGAATTTTAAGAATTACAAAGAAAAAAAAGAGAAAAAAGAAAAACAGAAAAAATACAAACAATAAAAAAGAACAGATCAAACCTTTACATAGCTTTCTTTCCTTTGCTTATTTCCTTGACCTCCTCACACCTCCCATTTTTGTATTCTAAATCAATTTGTTATTTCAGCAAATCCTTCCAACCTTGTTTTTATCTTAATAATTTATCTTAATATACTCTAGTTTTACAGTACATTCTCTCTTTCACCAATTCATTTTTACTTAATCCTTTATGTCATTTCTGCTAAAACCACATAATTTTCTTTTCCCAACATCTTTCTAGCAATCCTTAATTTTACAATATTTTTGAAGATAAACTTTAAATTTTTTCCAATCTTCTTCCACCGACTCTTCTCCTTGGTCCCGGATTCTGCCAGTCATCTCAGCCAGTTCCATGTATTCCATCACCTTCATCTGCCATTCTTCCCGGGTGGGTAGATCTTGTGTTTTCCAATACTTTGCAATGAGTATTCTTGCTGCTGTTGTGGTGTACATAAAAAAAGTTCTATCCTCCTTTCGCACCAATTGGCCGACCCACACCAGTTGGCCGACCTACTCTCATTAGTTTTGCATTCAATAAATGTTGGGAACAATCAAGGATATTGGAAGCACACAATAATGTGGTTTGGCTTGCTTCACTACAAATAATTGCCTGCTTTGTGAGATATCCCCCCCCCCCCACCAAAGGATCAAAAAGGAAGCTAAGACTGTCAGTGGCTATGATGCCTATGTTTTTCCTATATTGGCAGAGTCTCTGAATGCCAGTTGTCAGGAGTCACAAGTGGGGAGGGAGACCGTACTCAGGTCTTGCTTGTAGGCTTCCCACTGGAATCTGGTTGTCCACTGTGTGAGAACACGATGCTGGACTAGGTGGGCCATTGGCCTGTCCTTATAAAGCAGAACCAATGACAGAGGGGAGATGGCATGGGAAGAATATGGCTTAAGTTGGGATGGGAAAATCAATCACTGCTGATTGGGCCAGTGTGGTGTAGTGGTTAAGAGCGGTAGACTCGTAATCTGGTGAACCGGGTTCACTTCCCCACTCCTCCACATGCAGCTGCTGGGTGACCTTGGGCTAGTCACACTTCTCTGAAGTCTCTCAGCCCCACTCACCTCACAGAGTGTTTGTTGTGGGGGAGGAAGGGAAAGGAGAATGTTAGCCGCTTTGGGACTCCTTCAGGTAGTGATAAAGCGGGATATCAAATACAAACTCCTCCTCTTTCAGTTTCTCATTTTTCTAGTCATAAGTTATCCATATTTCCATATCAGCTTGCGATTTCCCCCCTTTAAGTCCTCATGAGTTAGTAGTGTGAATTTCTCCTAGCAGACACACATTTGTATGTGCCGATAGGCACATTTTTGCAAATCAGTTCCTCCCGATTGTCGTGAACACACCAGCTCCAGGTGTAATCTCGCAACTGGCTGCAGAATGCAGTCAGGAACAGGGAGGCTGGGCTTTCACGCCGGCACAGGAGAGCCCACAGCTGCCAGCGTTGACTTCCCCTGACCTTGGACGGCCGGCTAATAAGGGAGGAAAGAAGAGCAGGCTGGAACACAGCCAAAGCCAAAGCCCAAACAGGCACGGAAAGCCACAGAGACAGCATACGGAACAGGAAGGAGCTGCAGCTGACCAAATAAGTCTGAGGTGTAGGCGTATAGGAAAGCTGCTAAACAGGAAGCAAAATAAGAAACATAAAGGTCAAAGGTTCAATCTCTTCTGTCGACACACAAAGAACTCATCAGAGGGGTCAACTGAGTAGTGGGCCCCAGAGGCTTGCAAGAGCTGTCTGGAGATAATTGCTTGGTGTTTTTTTTGCAATAAATCCTCCTTTATTGCAAAGGAGGCTTACTGTGTCATCAAGCCGGGAACCTGGACTCCTAACACTGATATAACACATTCCTATATGGGTTTTTTCACTAATTTATGTACTCCTATGCACATTTTACTCTAGAACATGCATTTTTGTACCTCTCGAATTGCACTGAAAAATTTGGGGAAGTGAACCGGAGCAAACAGCAATCCCCAGAAAACCCAAATTTCCATCTGTGTTAAAGAATGGGTTTTCATGGGCAAAGTGCCAGGGCAATGGGGGGGGGGCAACCAACAACCACTTGGACACAGCACTTTAAAGTGTGAACCTGCGCCTAGAAAGTGTGGGGCAAAAGGCAAGTGTGGATGCGCCCTCAGTTTCAGTATACAGTTTGTGTGTGTGTGTGTGTGTGTGTGTGAGAGAGAGAGAGAGAGAGAGAGAATTAGACAGGTTCAACTTTAAATGTGAGCTAGATATAATTTCTGCTTCCTCCCTAGTCATGAGCAAATGCTACCAAGCTATACTGGAACAAAATGCCCTCCAGATTCTTACAAAAGGAAATGCATCATCATACTAAGAACTTATTTGTGACCCATTTTCTTACTTGGAAGAATTGCTTTATTTTTACAGGAAAACAAGAAATGAACAGTCACCGTTTCCAGACAACCGCCCCCCCCCAAAAAAACCCCACCAGCTTCAGCTACCTCTCCTACTCTTTCTGGTGGGTGGATGTGAATTTAAAATACCACCTTTCTCATTCACCAATTCTGATTCCCAATGAATGCTAATTTAGGGCTAAGCTACACCTCATATTAATATTGGGTTGCATCTCACGGTGTCACTCAGGTGAGGGTAAGGCTTTCATCAGCACGAGGGGAAGGGAAGTGAATTCTGGAGATTCCTCTTCCCACCTGCACCTCCTACCCCTAAATCTGCTCCAGAAGGTGGGAGACCCTCTAGAAGAGATTTTGGGGGCAGTGGGTACTGAAAGCAGAAGAGGGAATAGCTGGGAATTTATTTCCTCCCCATTTTACTGATGGAACTCTATTAGTTGAGTGTATGGGGTATTAGAGGAGGGGTAGTACATCTGCGGGTGGCGCTGTGGGTTAAACCACAGAGCCTAGGACTTGCTGATCAGAAGGTCGGTGATTCGAATCCCTGTGACAGGGTGAGTTCCCGTTGCTTGGTCCCTGCTCCTGCCCACCTAGCAGTTCGAAAGCATGTCAAAGTGCAAGTAGACAAATAAGTACCAATCCGGCGGGAAGGTAAACGGTGTTTCTGTGCGCTGCTCTGGTTTGCCAGAAGCGGCTTAGTCATGCTGGACACATGACTCAGAAGCTGTATGCCGGCTCCCTTGGCCAATAAAGCGAGATGAGCACCGCAACCCCAGAGCTGGTCACAACTGGACCTAATGGTCAGGGGTCCCTTTACCTTTATTAGTACATCTGCTGGAAGACACGTCATCCTCCTTCTGGGGTAGATGGTCCACCTTTGGTCTCCATCCTGCAATCAACTCTCACCTGTGGCTCCTAGAGAAGCTGTCAGCATGTGACAGTGTCCACACCCTGAGAACAGATTCAACTGGCCAGATAAACCAGGGGAGGGTAGCTGATGGATCTCAAACCCTTGGTAAGTTAGGGACTTCTCCTACATGCGTTGACAGGTTCCAGGAGATTGAGTGGACAAGACTAATAGTGGGTTCGAAAGAAGGCAGTTTCTGCATGTGCTGGAGAAGCAAGTGAGGGACAGATGGGGCTCGTCAACCTGGGAAGGTAGCCCATCTAGGAGAAGGAAAACTCTGATCGCAAACCTCCACTGCCTTGTGGGATATCTTCAGGAGAAGCTCAGGACCTCCAAACACACTGCCCAAGCTTGTGCCCCAGGGGAAGTCACTTTGATGCTGCTACTGCAGTAATTTGACTTCACCCCTGGAAGCGCACTCCATTGTCTCTCGAGACAGAAGGACACCAACAAGATGTTGTTGCATACAACTCATTTTGTTTAAAATATAGTATAAGAATGGCCATGTTTCTTTCTTAATGAAATGCAGCTATGGGGAAATCTGATCTGGATTGGGACCGTGTGTGGAAGTTGGTGAGTTCTTCCTGCACCGTTTTCCTTTCAAAATCCCACCCAAACCCGGAAATGACTGGCAGAATCAGAGACCAGGGAGAAGAGTTGGTGGAAGAAGACTGGAAGAAATTTAAAATCTATCTACAGAAACACTGTAAAATTATTGAATGTTAATGACGTTGGAATGAAACGAAGTGGTTCTAGTAATAAGGTAAAGCAAGAATATGCAAGAGTGGATTGATATTAGATGAAAATTTGAAGTTATAATATGTGAGGTTAAATAATTAAGGGTAAACTAAGAGGGTATGAATTTGCTGAACAAATTTTTAAATGGAATACAAAAAAGGGAGGTGTGAGGAAGTCATGAAAACAAGTAAATGAGTGGTAAGATATCAGAAAGAGGGATTTTTATTTTTTATTTTTTATTTTTATGTTTAATTTTGCTTTTTGTATTTTTGTATTGTATCTTTTTTTTACTGTTTTGTAACCCTTTTCTTGTTAAAAATTTAATAAATATTATTATAAAAAAACAAAAACAAAATCCCACCCAAACCTTCAGGGAGCAAATAGTAACTAAGGGGGGTTTTCAATGGGAAAATAATGTGAGGATTTCTGATGGTTCCGATCTATATTGCCCTCCCCCCAAAAACCCTAGTTGTCCTTTTGTAAAGAAAGAGATGTAGCTCGTTCTGAAGTGTTTTAAAAGGGTGAGAATGAAATATACTTCACCAACTCAAAGCGTTTTAACAGAAATTCTACGAACTGCAAAAACAGGTTGTCAGGTTCAATGTGGGTGGTAATGTGTGTTTGTGTGTGCGTGTGCGCAAAATTGCTTGTTTTCCCTCCTTACCCCAGTCTCTGTGAATGAAATAATGCTAACTGTTTCAAAACCAGGCATCCAACTGACAAACCTCTCCCATCTTAAACTGCCTTAGCTTTTCAATTTTTAGGAAAGGAAAATAATTCACACTGCTAGGGTGTGGCCTGGGCCTAAGTCTTTGCATGCTGAGAGCGCTGGGTTCAAATTTTTGGCATTTCCAGTTAATAGGATCAGGTAGCAGGAGATGTAGGAATGAGGTAGGGAAGTTGGCTCTGAGAGAAAAGGCATTTTCAGCAATGGTACTGTCAGGGAACTGCCATCGGAAAGGCAGGTGGTGGAGGGGCTCTCGGAAGCTAGGAGAGACTCAGCAGCGGAGGAAGGTACCAGCAGGGGGAGAGAGGGAGATCAGAGAGAAAGTGAGTCGAAGGGATGGCTCAGGGAGTCTTCCAGCGAAAACAGTGGAGAAGTCTCAGGACCTCCTATAGGTACACCCACTCCTCGCCGGAAACTGTCGCGCCGAGAATCCAGAAGACGCGTTTCCGTTAAGGAGCTTTTATGCTGGAGTAGATTCCGTAGACGCCCACTGTCGGATTCTGCCAGCGATTAAGGGAGTCATGTTTAAGGGCTCCGCTAAGGACAGAGTTTGAGAACCATGCCCAAACTCTGAGGGACTAAGCTTTTACGCACAAGCAGCTCATCATCCCATCACAGGTACTATGCAGGGCTTTTTTTTTCAACTGGAACTCGCCGGAACTCAGTTCCAGCACTTCTCAGGTGGGTGCCATTGCCATTCTAAGAGAACAAGGGAGGTGTTTGTGGAGAGTTCCGGCAACTATTTTTCTAGGGGGGAAATCCCCTGGTCCCATGGCTGTGGAATGCTTCACCAGAGATGCCTACCTGATTACTACTTTAAAGACCTTTCCCGCAACAGGTCTTTTTGTATTACCGTATTGGCTTGCATATAAGCCTCACTTTCCCCCAAAATTCTGACCGTGAAAAGTTAAAGTGCGGCTTAAATTCACAACCTTACAAAAATTGGCTTGTATGATATCGCTGCTGAAACAGACATAAGGTAAAACAGAACGGGTGTGAGTGCTTGCGGAATTTTAAGGGAGCGGCTTATATTGGAGTATTGTCTTTTTTTCTCCCCCCCCCCTTGAATTTTAAAGGTGTGGCTTATATTGAGATGTGGTTTATATTCGGGCCAATACAGTATGTTACACCTAACTTCTCTGTAAGAGGTTACTGGATTGCACTCTCTGTGGTGAGGAATCATATAATGTGCATTCATACAGGTATATGAATCCGTCTGAATTTTACTTTGTAAACCGTTTCACGAACTTTGGATGGGGAGCAACATAAACATGATTTCAATAAGTAAATAATAATAACACCCCCCCCCAAGATTTTTCTGCACTAAGTCACAGATTTCACTTGTCTTTCCAGAGTCAACAACTGAGGTAACTTACTTCTCCTTATCCATTGGGTGCTTTGTTTTCTCAGCCTCATTATTTAATTAATTAACTTACTTCATAAAAATCTATGCACCTCTTTATTGTAAAAACACACACACACACACCTCAAAATGGTTTACAAAGAGAGAGAGAGAAAATAAAGTTATCAATTATAACAGTTAAAAACAATGATTTTAAACATTCTCAAAAAATTAAATTGGCAATAAACTAAAATAAATAAATAAATAAAACACATATGAACATTCTACATATCCTAGGTAGGGTTTTAACAAAAACATTTTTAGCATTCTGCGCTACCTGCAGCTTCCGGATCACGCACAAGGGAAGCCCCTCAAAGAGTGCATTGAAGTAGCCAATGTATGAAATACTGTGTCCAAGCTTTGCTGGTACAGGAATGGTTATAGCTGTCATATCAACTGCTACTTGATGTACCTGTTAGGACCATTCATATGGTATATATTAATTATTTATGATTGATTATGTATACAGGATTGCCATTTTTATATTTATATTGTAGGCGACAATAATGGATTTTATTTTACATCACTGCCAGCTGATGAAGAGTTACTGTTGAAACAATTTGTCATCCAGAAAAACTGCACTACGTTTTGGATCATCCATTATTACATGGTTACAGGATTGAGGGCGTTGAAAGACTTGTTTGCCTCTTTCAATACCGATGGACTACATTGTCTAATTTTGTTCATGCAACACTGATAGACTTTTATTTTCTGTGATTCTATTTCATATTCTCTGTTTAAGAATGGCTACACGTGGAGCTTCTGTTATCGTATGATTAGAGGATTGGGACTATTGAAAGGCTTGTTTGCCTCTGTGATATTGATTGACTATCTTCTCTAATTTTGTTCATACAATATTGGTTTATTTTATCCTTTGTATCTTCATCATATATTTTCTGTTTAAGAATTGTGAAATAATACACGTTACATATGTTTTGTTGCCCAAGAAAGATGTTAGAATGTTTTTGTATGCCACAATTGCAGCTAGAATTTTGTTAGCTAAGAATTGGAAAACACAAGATGTACCAACAGTGGAGGAATGGCAGATGAAGATGATGGACTTTTCGGAGCTAACCGACCTGACCGGAAGAGTCTGCAACCAGAAAGAGGAGGAGTACCAGGAGGAATGGATGAAATTCAAAGACTATTTAGTTAAATATGGTAAGATAATTTAAATAGAAAAACTTGCAAATACTAGATAGGCTTAGGATTTAAATATATGATGTTATAGAATAAGATGTTTAAAGTTGATATGAAAAGAAAGAAAGATGTTAATTGACTAAGTTAATTTCATGAGAAATTACCGGTAGTTTTGGAAAACTTTTACAATGATATACATTGAAACTCAGCCAGGGGGATTCGAGGAAGTCACTTAACAATGTTACTAAGATTGGATTAAGTAGAGTCAAGATTTATGTTTGTTTGTTTAAAATTTTTGGAAAATCAATAAAAAAATTTGGGGAAAAAATACATATGTTTTGTTAGAACATTAGTAGCCACGTGTTGCCTGTTGTTGTTTAAAGTTTGTCATATCAACTGCAGCTGGACTTCTGAGGCTGCCTGAGACACTGAGGCTACCTGAGTGTAGAGAGTGAGAGAGTGAGAGTGAGAGAGCCAGTGTGGTGTAGTGGTTCAGAGCAGTGGACTCATAATCTGGTGAACCGGGTTCGATTCCCTGCTCCTCCACATGCAACTGCTGGGTGACCTTGGGCTAGTCACACTTCTTTGAAGTCTCTCAGCCTCACTAGCCTCACAGAGTGTGTGTTGTGGGGGAGGAAGGGAAAGGAGAATGTTAGCCGCTTTGAGACTTCTTAGGGTAGTGATAAAGCGGGATATAAAATCCAAACTCTTCTTCTTCTGAGTGACAGAGCTGGATTCAGAAGCCACCCTAGACTACAAACCTGCTCCTTCAGGTGTAGTTCAAATCCATCCAGGGTAGGCAATTAAAAAATCCTATCTTTTAAATAAAATAATGCCTCACCACCACCTCTTTAAGAAGCCATTTAACTGCCGCTTCTTGCAATTTAAGAATGAAACGGATTTCAGAATGTTTATTATGTTACCACTCCCCCCCCTTTTAAAAATTATCTCATCAGTGAATTAATTTTCCAAACTTTTGCACCAGAGAGAGGAGGCGGAATTCAGATTCATTCTGCTGTTTGCTAGAAATTTATGAGGAGTAAGATCAGGAGGCCTTCAATCTGGATTGCGCCCCTGCTTAAGATGCTCACCTAAGTTTTATGTGACCAGCTAGAATGGCAAATGTGGGCTGCTTGATTAGCTCTGCCTGCCGCTCTTCAAACATAATTATCAGCTAGGGGGACATATTGCGACATACAAATAATAATTATAAATTGCATGACAAGCGCACGAACACATTGGGCTCCGGGTCATTGACACGATTGCCAGGTTCAGATCCTGGGAAGTTTCTTGTTCACGGAAGGGGAAACTGCCACTTGTCGCTTCTCCCATCACTGCTGTATTGGGGAAAGTTGGCAATATGCAATTGTTTAAAGTATGAAAAAGGGAACCCTAAACTACAGGGAGTAGAAGACAAGATATAGCACTGATCTAAAAGTATGTTTTTTTGTGAATGTTTTCAGCATTGTAGAAAAATGTCCCCCTTTGGGTATTTTTTTTTTTGAGAGGAGGGGTTGCTCTTAAGAGGGTAAAAAAGAGGGATTTCAATTCAGAATGAGAATACTACTTCTTGAATTTACTTTGCCACTGAGATGTCACCTTATTTATTATGTGGCCTGCTATTGCAGGGCCAGCCCAACCATGAGGCAAAGTGAGGCAGCTGCCTCAGGCAGCAGATGCTGAGGTAGGTGGAATGGCCAGAGATTGGAGTGCCATGTGGCCGGCCCTGTACCCCTTACGCTAGCCTGTTGGCCTCAAGTGCCATGGAAGACCCTGTCCTTTTGCCATTAAGATTTCACTGCCAGTCCAGTTGGCATCTGTATGTGTCTCAGAGGAGGGCGCCATCTTGTCCTTCACCTCAAGCAGAAAAATGTCTTGAGCCAGCCCAGTCCTATCGGCTAGATTCATTGGTGTGATTAAATCAGAAAGAGGGAGACAGTAATTTCTCTCTACTCTACTTTTCCAGTGTGTCACAGCCATGCCAACTGCAGCAAGGATGAGTGAGTGAGCAGGGCAGGTGGCTGGCTGAAGAAAAAGTGATGTTTCAAAGACAGGGAAAATTAACATGTTGCGGAGGAAGAGCTTTTCTGGGCAAACTGCTAAGTTTGGGGTTTGGAGGGATCTGGGGTGGGGCAAGGTGCGGAGGGGGGTGGGGTTTGGTCAGGTGTAGAGGAGGGGGGGATAGCAACAGTGTGGGGTTTGGTAGTGTTGGTGAGCCGGGTGTAGCAGTTCTTAGTTAAAAAATAAAAAGTGGTGATGAAACACAAGGTGGCTAGGAACTTCCATGCCCTTGGGAACTTCTGCGTGGAAAAAGAAAAAGGGGAATAAAAGGGAGGAAATGAACTTGGATGATAGATATAATATTTTATGTTGGTTTAATGTTTTTATTTCTATCATCTTTTCAAGGAAATGAATAAAAATAATTTTAAAAGGTGAGCTTTCCCATGAACATAAAACAATTAAAAATCTTCCTGCTCTGAAAGCATTACGTTGGACTCAAGGTTTTAAACGTGTGTGCACTGACCGCAGTCCTAAAGTAGCATCTTTCTACCCTATGCAAGCACTGAGCAGGTAAGAACCAGGACCTGAGGAAGTCAGGCCGGGTAGGTGGCTTCTGGGACTGCTAACAAAGCAACGTCACAATGCTTTCATCCGGGTCGGGGGTGGTGAGGAATGTAAGCTTTGGCAACGGCGCTTCAGAAATGAAACACACAATTATAAGATCAAAAATATGCAAGTTGTGAGGAATCGTTTGGAAAGGTGCAATAGCACCTTTCTGGCTTGCAGGGGCAAATGATCTGGGGGTAGACAAAGCAGGGAAAAACAAAACCCCATGCACTGCCTTCATAATGTAATTGAAGTCAGTCTTATACGTACGGTTTAATAAGAATATAGTATTGTACTTTCCCCCCTAAAGTGCACGATTAGTAAGAGAACCTACCCACATATATCCCCCTACTGAGGTAATTAATGATCCATGTGAACACAACCTTAAATCTTAGTTAATGATTAGCACTTCATGTCTACTCCTTCACTCGACTGGCAGAGATATATACATACTGACATAGGATGCAGTGCCGGATGTTAAAAATAGAATCGGCATTTACAGCGATGGGTTCGCAAATCTAAAAAGCTATTTTTCTTGCTACACTTTTGTGCTATTATGTCTGATTCCACTCTAGAGGAAAGAATGAAGTCTAATTACGAGCAGCCGCGCTGTTCCGCCCTGCATGTTTTTGTTCTATGTAGCTTGCCCGCTTTGAATGGGAAGTGCTGTGTTTTCATTGTAGCATTTTCAGAAACGGGAGATTAAAAAAAATATGGAATGCTGCCATCTAAGAGATCTGCCATTCTAACTCTAAATGCCACAACTATATCCTTGAGGAAACCAGTCGTGTTTCCTGATACAAGAGAAATGCAGAATATGTGCTTCAGTAGCAACTCAAATACAGTTGAAAAGACTCAAGCCCTGTCCCTACCGGAGGCTTAATGTGGATTGTGAACCCCTTGTGTCTCCTTTAATCCCCCCTTGTCCATGCAGCATTCTCTTCCAACTATCTTGCGGCCCAACACTTTATTTTTTATGTGCTGTAAGCTGCCCAGAGTGGCTATAAATAATAAAGTAGTAGTAGTAGTAGTAATAGTTCTTCTTCCTCCTCCTCCTCTTCTTCTTCTTCTTCTTCTTCTTCTTCTTCTTCTTCTTCTTCTTCTTCTTCTTCTTCTTCTTCTCCTCCTCCTCCTCCTCCTCCTCCTCCTCCTCCTCCAATACAGAAATTCCCTGTGCTTTGAAAATCCAAACAATGCCAACCATGTGAATTAATTGTGAATTGAATGGGAAGATAAGATAGGCTTGCTAGGTCAGGCAATTGACCTATCTAGTCCAGCATCCCTGTTGTGGATCTAGCATCTACAGTGGTACCTCGGGTTAAGTACTTAATTTGTTCGGAGGTCCGTTCTTAACCTGAAACTGTTCTTTACCTGAAGCACCACTTTAGCTAATGGGGCCTCCTGCTTTCTGTTCTCATCCTGAAGCAAAGTTCTTAACCCGAGGTACTATTTCTGGGTTAGCGGAGTCTGTAACCTGAAGCGTATGTAACCCGAGGTACCACTGTATTTACATGGTGTATTCCCCATTCTAAACCAGAAGGGAGAATAAGAAATAAAAGAGAATCAAAGGCAGAGAAGTGGCTCAAGCAAGTTATTTATTTTTTTGGTACAAAGTCTGTGAGCAACTGCCAACTATGAAGAAACACAACAATTAACTAATGCAACAACAGTGTCCATGAACCATACCATCAAGGCAGTTAAGGGCCTATAAGATGAAATTAGCAACATAAAATAGGGGATAAGACAGAATAGACTAGCTCTGAAGCTTTATTGGCTTTTGGGTCATCTCAGGAACAGGAACCTTTGCCCCCACTACAGTAGGCAACTAGGGCTGCATCTACACAGCTATAAAAAAACGCTCTGAAAATGCTTTGGGGGGAAAATGTGGTATAGCTCACAATGGAAGATTTCATAGAGTTCCAATTTCAGCTCTACAGCACCATCTGGTGTCAGAGTGTTATAACACATATATAACATTTTATTTTGACTAATGTAGCTGAGTGCCTGGTGTGCTCTGGTCCATGGGGTCACGAAGGGTTGGACACAACTAAACGACTAAACAACAACAACAACAGCTGAGTCCCAGATGTCTTTTTGGAGTGGGTGAACTGGAATGGGAACTAATTCCTAATTCCTTTAAAAAATGAACTTTCAACACAGTGGCCTGGATTCAGCTGTCTGGGATCAATGGTAATTTTAGTTCAGCAGCAACTGGAGGTCTTCGGGTTGGGAAGACCAGTTTGGGGAAGACAAGGTTCTATGGCTCTTGGAAGTTTTGTGTGCTCTTTGGGCCATCAACTCCATCCTGGAAAAAAATTAAGAAGGCTTTTGTAGGAGTTTCCTCCTGCCTCTTTTTTGTTTCACCCTCCTACTTCTCTCCTCCCACTTTTTAATTTTGAGACCTCACATCTGGAGTCCCAATAATTGTTGCTTGAAAATCCTTCTTTATCCAAGAAACTACAAATCATCTAGTCTTCTATAACTGCTAATTAGATTACAGCTGCCTGTGGCAGGCATGACTAAGTTGCTCAGAAACAAGATTTCCTTTTCATTTGTCATTCAGCTTAAGATCAGGGCTTCTGGAGGGCCTTCAAGACCGTGATTTTATACCAGAGAACTGTAAAACAAGCTGATTTCATTTAAAGTAGGAGCATACCTTAGGAAGATGGTGCAAAGGATAGCTGAAATCCATGGGGTGCCAACAGCATGCATATGTAAAAGCAAGCCACCTTGAGTTCTGGTTCTGGGATAAAGGTAGGATATAAATAAATATAATAGTAAGAAGGTACTGGGTATGCCTAAAAGGGATGCGAGTGGCGCTGTGGGTTAAACCACAGAGTCTAGGACTTGCCAATCAGAAGGTCAGTGGTTTAAATCCCCGCGACAGGGAGAGCTCCCGTTGCTTGGTCCCTGCTCCTGCCAACCTAGCAGTTCGAAAGCACGTCAAAGTGCAAGTAGATAAATAGGTACCGCTCTGGCAGGAAGGTAAACGGCGTTTCCGTGCACTGCTCTGGTTCGCCAGAAGCGGCTTAGTCATGCTGGCCACATGACCCGGAAGCTGTACGCCGGCTCCCTCAGCCAATAAAGCGAGATGAGCGCCGCAACCCCAGAGTCGGCCACAACTGGGCCTAATGGTCAGGGGTCCCTTTACCTTTACCTTTAAGAACACTTGTTGCTATTTTAAGTACTTTAGTTCAAGATTCCACCTAGTGAGGAATTCTGGCATGAGTATAATATATTGTTTTGTTCTAATGGTACAAAGCCAGCTGATGAAAAGGAGAAATACAAATTCATAAAACTGGAACACTTCTATTTGGCCAACTCAACATTCATGTTGGGCAACATTATATTAAAAATAAATAAATTCTAGACGAACATCCTTCCCAGAGACAACTAAAGAACACCAGCAGGACAATTATCTACCTTCCATTTCCCTCTAAGAACTTCTACCTCCACCCTTGGAATGCCCCCAAAGGAAAGCATTTACTCCCATTCATCTTCCTTGCCATAAATCTATAGAGAGCAGCTCCAACCTAGGGGGGCGAGGTATGTTCTACATTCATATTACAGAATGATTTACGCAGACCAATTAAAATGCTTCGGTGCCACCGCTGTTGGGAAGTGTGTTTGTACTGGTATCTGGAGGAGGCCACTATAAGTGAGCATCTTATTCCTTTTGATAATCTGCTTGATAGTTCAGTTAGCTACTTGGTGAACTGTGGATAGCTTTATTGCTGTGATTCATGCTGCTCTTCAATGCCGCTTAATCTGTTTTCAGCCACTTATGATTGAGCGTCTATCTGCAGGAGTGTATAAATCAGTTGTACAAATTTCCAGCAATTTAAAACTGCCAAAAGGCCTTCTTGTTCTTCACGCTGGGCCTCACCATGGTCCTGGCATTTGTTTCCCAGCCAGGTTTTTCTATTCTCTTTTTCATTGTCTAACTGTGCCCCTGCTTTTGTGGGGGTGGGGGGGGTGGGGAGGGATGTTCTGGCCAGGACCAGACCATTTTTGGACCTATACAAAGATGTAAGCCCTGTTCAGAGCTAATAGGAAAGTACAGTTTGGTGCTATGTGAATGAGTCTGGAATGAGCCTTGGACTGACACATTCCTTCTTCCCATTCCCTCTGTCCCTTCCAGGTTTGTGACAAACTCATCTGCCATTACTGCCAACCCAGAAAACTGACTTGTTCTTGCTCAGGAAATTAGGACCCCCCACTTTGCCTAGGGGAATGGCTGTAGTTCATTGACAGAGCCATGCCTTTCATGCAGAGAGTCCACGGTATCCCTTGGTATCTCCAGATAAAAAGGACCCAATAGGAACTTGGCAAGTTGTCTTATACTGGACCATTGGTCCATCTAGCTCAGTATTGTTTACACTGAGTCAGGAGTTCCCAACTCTGTCTGGATATGCTGGGTATTTCTTGCATGCAAGAAAGTTGCTTTACCACTAAACCATCCCATAAATGGCTCAGGACCACAATACCTCAAAGACTGCCACTTTTCATATGAACCTACCCGGATCCTGAGATCATCCTCTGAGGCCCTCCTTTGTGTGCCTCCTCCTCGAGAGGTCAGGAGGGTGGCAACACGAGAACAGGCTTTTTCTGCAGTGACTCCTCGTCTATGGAATGCTCTCCCCAGGGAAGTTCGCCTGGCGCCTTCCTTGTACAGTTGTACCTCGGGTTACAGATGCTTCAGGTTACAGATACTTCAGGTTACAGACTCCGCTAACCCAGAAATAGTACCTTGGGTTAAGAACTTTGCTTCAGGATGAGAACAGAAATTGTGCGGGGGCGGTGCGGCAGCAGTGGGAGGCCCCATTAGCTAAAGTGGTATCTCAGGTTAAGAACAGTTTCAGGTTAAGAACAGACCTCCAGAACGAATTACGTTCTTAACCCGAGGTACCACTGTACACCTTTAGGCGCCAGGCAAAAATGTTCTTTTTTTAACCAGACCTTTGGTTGACTTGATTGACAACCTATACCCTTTTAAAATGTGGCTCTTTTTGTGGGGTGTTATTAGCTTATTATTCTTATTTTGATTTTATATATTGTGATCTTTTCTGTGAACCACCCTGAGACCTCTGGGTATAGGGCGGTATATAAATTCAATTATTATTAATAATAATAACCCTGCAAATAACAGCCCTGTGAGTTTAATTAGGCCCACAGAGACTATAATGGTCCCAGAATCACCTCCATGGCTGAGCCACTGGTTGGACCCAAGTTTCCTGAGCCTGATTACAGTGCTTTAGTCCCTACACCACACTGGTTGAACTCATTTGCTGAGCTCAATGCTCCATTCAGTTTGGGTCAGAATGCTTTCATCTCACCTTGGTTTCTCATTGCTGGTGTTTAAAGCACTTGTGGTCCCAATGATTGATTCCACGGTCAGTGTTGTGGTTTAAATTAGAAGTAAGCTGCAGGCAGCTGTATGCTTTGCATTTAATATAATTTCCATAGTGTTTGCTTGTCTGTAATTCCATAGTGTTTGCTTGTCTGTAGTGGGTGTTGGTTCAAAATGGGAAGAAATACTATACCTGCTTGATATTGCTTATTCAGTTTCTGTTGACTGGAAGTGGCCGGTCTTTAGGATGCCTTTGTGGTATCCATGAATAAACACTTGCAAACCAGTTGCCATACCATTATTCAGATGCAGATAACCGAGGCAAAGTACGTGGAGGCAAGTTTGCAAGGCAATGGAATGATTTTTAATAATGTAAAATCCCTTCCAGCCATTGTGGCCAGGAAATAAAAGGCAATACACCCTGTATGGGTTGAGCTAGGGTCACATTTATTGACACAAGGATCTCTGCGGAAGGGGAAGAAAAAGCAGTTTGGAGGAAACAAATCTAAGTAACCAGTTCACCTCCTTTGGGTAAGCCAACCCCAAACAGGGACCCAGGATGAAGAGCAGGATAGTCATTGTTTATTTTACCTGAGACGCACTGTTAAAGGGAGTAGGCCCGCAGGGGCCAGCAAACTTTTTCAGCAGGGGGCCGGTCCACTGTCCCTCAGACATTGTTGTGGGCCGGACTATATTTTGAAAAATAATAATAATGAACGAATTCCTATGCCCCACAAATAACCCAGAGATGCATTTTAAATAAAAGGACACATTCTACTCATGTAAAAACACGGTGATTCCTGGAACATCCTTAAGAAGGTGATTGGGCCGGATCCAGCCCCCGGGCTTTGGTTTGCCTACCCATGGAGTAGGGAGACTTTCTTGATTCACCCACTCCCGGAGCCCCTCAACTCTGGTTGGGTGAGGTAGGTTAGCCTCAAAAATGCATTGTGTCTGACTCACAGGTCCCACAGCCCTGAGCAGCTGGCCTCTGGAGACACAGCTCACTCGCAAACGTGGCTAAGGGTTAATCTCACTCTGCCCATCCACTTCCCCGCACCTTCCTGAGGTTTCCCACTCCAAATCCCCCCATGCCTCTTTTCTCTTGCAGAATCCATTTATTTACATATGCTCTACATTTATTCAGTGCCCAGTTACAGTCACTCTCTGGGTGTCACGCAGAACAGGAGAACATTAAAAGAAATCAAAATAAAACGTCAACTAATAGAAATTAAAATATGAAAGTGGCATCAGACCATTATAAAAGGGGGCGAAGAGAATTGTGTCGGGCAACAAACCGCAAGTTAAAAATGTTGAAGAGTGAGGCCCCCTCCCATCTTTTTCTGTAGATGCAATCAACAAAATTGATGTTAGAGCAACAGTGGCAGAGTAATACCAGGCTCGCTCGCTTGCTTGCTTGGAGAATTGTGGTGCAAAACTGAGAGAAGTCAAGGTTTTGAAGGATGGCCGTGGCTTGGTTCAGATATTGTTTGGGAAAGTGAGGGTGAGGTAGGCTCACCTTTAAAGGCAGACTGAACCAGATTTCTCCTTGATTCCTACCCAGGATACATTTCTCCTTATAATACCATGTTCCCCTCACAGTATCCCAGGCCTTGCTCCACTGTTTGAGAATCTCTGTTGAATGATGGCTGATTTTGATGGCCTCGGAATCCGATTCAGAGGCTGAACTGGAGGAACCCCAGCCTGCACAGGAGTCCCCGCCTCCAGGGCCAGCTGAGCTGGGGCAGGGCCTTGATTCTGAAGCGCCTGCACCTGTGCCGGATCCTCAGGAGCAGGCACCAGGTGATTCCACTCTGGCTCCGGAGGTGATTGAGGACACAGTGCCTACAGGTGCGCCTCTCCCAGCCCTGTCAGGGGAAGGTGAGTCTCCCCCTGGGTCCAGTAACCCTCCAGCCTCTCCTGAGCTGCAGAGGCTCAGGGCAGAGGGGCGGAGGGAACTGGTTTCTCCCAGGAGGAGTGCTGATCTTAAGGCCAGGAGAGGCGGGTCTCCTGGGGGCCGGGATTTCCCCTGGCCTCAGAGAAGATAAAGGCCAGTCAGCCCGGTCCCAGGTTGCGGGAGCAACGTCGTTGAATACCTGCTTCTGCCCGGACCCAGACCTGTCCTTCCAGAGTTCCCGTCCCTGCCCGGCTTCCTGCTTCGGACCCCGCCTCACTCTTTGTGAACTGTTTCCAGACTCATAGAATAATAGAATCATAGAGTTGGAAGAGACCACAAGGGCCATCGAGTCCAACCCCCTGCCAAGCAGAAAACACCATCAGAGCACTCCTGACATATGGTTGTCAAGCCTCTGCTTAAAGACCTCCAAAGAAGGAGACTCCGCCACACTCCTAGGCAGCAAATTCCACTGTCGAACAGCTCTTACTGTCAGGAAGTTCTTCCTAATGTTTAGGTGGAATCTTCTTTCTTGTAGTTTGGAACCATTGCTCCGTGTCCGCTTCTCAAGAGCAGCAGAAAACAACCTTTCTCCCTCCTCTATGTGACATCCTTTTATATATTTGAACATGGCTATCATATCACCCCTTAACCTCCTCTTCTCCAGGCTAAACATGCCCAGCTCCCTTAGCCGTTCCTCATAAGGCATCGTTTCCAGGCCTTTGACCATATTGGTTGCCCTCCTTTGGACACGTTCCAGTTTGTCAGTGTCCTTCTTGAACTGTGGTGCCCAGAACTGGACACAGTACTCCAGGTGAGGTCTGACCAGAGCAGAATACAGTGGCACTATTACTTCCCTTGATCTAGATGCTATACTCCTATTGATGCAGCCCAGAATTGCATTGGCTTTTTTAGCTGCCGCGTCACACTGTTGGCTCATGTCAAGTTTGTGGTCAACCAAGACTCCTAGATCCTTTTCACATGTACTGCTCTCAAGCCAGGTGTCACCCATCTTGTATTTGTGCCTCTCATCCCCCCCCAGTGCAATACTTTACATTTCTCCCTGTTAAAATTCATCTTGTTTGTTTTGGCCCAGTTCTCTAATCTGTCAAGGTCGTTTTGAAGTGTGATCCTGTCCTCTGGGGTGTTAGCCACCCCTCCCAGTTTGGTGTCATCTGCAAATTTGATCAGGATGCCCTTGAGTCCATCATCCAAGTCGTTGATAAAGATGTTGAATAAGACCGGGCCCAAGACAGAACCCTGTGGCACCCCACTAGTCACTCTTCTCCAGGATGAAGAGGAACCATTGATGAGCATCCTTTGGGTTCGGTCAGTCAGCCAGTTACAAATCCACTGAGTGGTAGCAGAGTCAAGTCCGCATTTTACCAGTTTCTTTACAAGAATATCATGGGGCACCTTGTCAAATGCCTTGCTGAAATCAAGGTAGGCTACATCCACTGTGTTCCCTTCATGACCCAGGACCGGACTTTGACCACGCCAATGGTAACCTTCCCCCCAGGACCAGCACACTGATATTCCATTGGAGTTGGGCGAGACGAGAAATAAGTGAGTTGTATTACCCCTTCTGGTATGAAAGCCCTGCTGCCTTTCACAACTGCATCGGGCACATTGTGACAAACTGTATTGTAAATTTGTTCTATTTATGGGTCACCCTTTTGGTTGTTATAGCAACAAGATGCCATTCACGCAGGATTGGGGTTTTTTGGGGAGAGGGCCTTTGAAATGAACAGCAGGTTTAAGTGCTCCACCTGGTGACTTTTTGTGCCGCTGACGACGTCAAGTCCTCAAGTCTATGACAGTGGCAGGACATTTGAACACGATGTTCCAACATATCAGTGCGCTGAGTGGAGAGAAGGAATTGCCAAGGCTCTTTCTGAACACTTGGCATCTTCCATATTAAATGGCATGTCCTTCATTTTCTCTCCCCACCCCCGTTTTTTAAAAAATTAAAATGCAAAATCAGACATAGAACAAAATAACCACAGAAAACAGGTATGAAATATTGAAGCAGAGACAAAAAGGGGTCAGCGGCAGGGACATCAGTAGGACTTTGGATAGAATATTCAAAATTATAAGAAATCTATAAAAATAAAAACACTATTAATATGGATATCTCTTATTTTCCAGGGAGTGAGCTGCATTTCTAGAGAACTTTAGTTTGTAAAGCATTTTTTTGTTTTTTGTTTTTCTATTTTATTGTATTATCCACAGTCATTTCTAGGCTGGGCAGAGATTAGTTTTGTTCCGCATTATTAACATAAACAATAAATTCATACTAAACAGAAATAAATTTGTCCTTATTTTCTGACCTCTAGTGGTTCTCAGTTTATATGAAAATGTTTCTAGTAGGGCTTGAACATTCATGCACCAGTAAGAAATATCTGCTACCTCTGGATCCCTCCAAAATTGGGCTATTGTGGTGCTCGTTAAAGTTAGCATAAGGATATTCAAGTTCTTACAGCTTAATTCTTCACCATTCTCTTCAAAGATGTTTTAGTACTGTTCAACTCACTACCACCGCTGGAAGAAAAAAAAATTCCCAAGAGCTGCTGATTTGGAACCACAGAATAATTTTTTTCCAGAATAGTCGGACCTTCACTACTGAACATGCATGTTTCAAGCATTGGGATTCAGTGCATGGTGGGATTTGTAGTGTTATCAACATGGTAGCATATGGTTATTGCAGCATATAGGATATGGGTAGGCAAACTAAGGCCTGGGGGCCGGATCCAGCCCAATCGCCTTCTAAAACCGTCCTGCAAACCATCCGGGAATCAGCGTGTTTTTACATGAGTAGAATGTGTCCTTTTATTTAAAATGCATCTCTGGGTTATTTGTGGGGCATAGGAATTTGTTCATATTTTTTCTCTCCAAAATATAGTCCGGCCCCCCACAAGGTCTGAGGGAGAGTGGACCGGCCCCCTGCTGAAAAAGCTTACTGACTCCTGATATAGGATATACATGGATGTTTCAAAACTGCACAGCAGCATGGGATGTGTAGTAGAGTAGGGCTTTTAAAATGCAAACGAATCTTTGCGTGGAAAGTATTTTTTCTTGTTTGCTAAAGATGACCTAGTGATTACCAGATCACTGCTGCAGTGATGTAGCTACCAGTACCGTATGGATACCAATATTTGGATTGGTTACTGGTGGAAAATAGCCGAAAACCTAACAAGGAAGGGGAAGATTTGGGAATTTGCAGTGATGTACAATCTAACTAAACAAGCAAGGCTGCAATCCTATATTCTCTTAATCTCAGAGGAAGCCTAGTTGAACTCAGTGGGAGGGCAAATCAGTCCTCATAAGGAACTAGGAGGTGTGGAATGATTAGGCAGAAGGGAGTGGGGGAAGCTTGGTGGTGTTGTTTTTTCACTTTTTGCAGATTTTCTATTGGAAATTGACTTTGGATCCATTACTGCTCCTGCTTTGCCCCCATAATACCCCACTTCATAGCCTTACCTAATGCTGGCCACAGTTTTGTTACCTCTGTCATGCTTTCTGTGGCAAATGTCAGCTAAATCCTAAGCTCTCCAGCTGCAAGGGTTGAGGTTTAAGACTGTAGCCTTACTTCTGAGTAATTCTGCACTATATTTGAGGTCTCACACGGAATAGATTCCACTTCTAGAAATATAGGAGAATATAATGCAATTACAGCACAATTTTTTTTGCATTATTTGCAAACAGGTATTTTTCCTGGAAGCAAATAACATGGAAATGAGCACTAAACTTGCACTGCAGTCCACTATATTTCCGAAAATGGCTTTTGTATCACGTGAAAGCTCAGATATAACATGGAAATTAGCAGTTAGGGAAACCTCAGGAAAATTAAACAAACCGCCATCTGAATGCATCCTTATGCTAGATTTCCATTAGTTTTCCGGATGTGTCTTTTAGGTCATGTGAAAGCTGAACACAGAACGCAGAAATTAGCAAGGAAAAGTTGGGAAAATGGAATGAGCTGTTGTGTGAATGTATAAAAGACAACAAAACTATGAAACATTTTCTAAGCCGTGTAAGACAAGTACAGCAGTTGGTGTACATGATTTGTGTTTTCTGACACAGCAAGAAATAAGTTTGTTTGTACTATTCCTTCTTCTTATTCTTTTTTGGTCATGCACTTATTATAACTGTGTTCCACTTCATTTTTCTTGCTAATAGCTATCACATTATAGCTAGTCAGAAACCTAGGCTTCTAGCAGACTTGGATTTTAATATTAGCTGACTGCAGAGTCGGCCCTAGCCATTTTTCTTGCATGACTTTGAAAAAGTAACATTTGATTCCTGTGATAATGAGGAAGAAAATTCTCTGGATTTAAGCGATCCAAACTTCTTCCTCCAAATACACTCCTTGGATTTTCCATGTCATTTCCCAGAGCCCGTTGCTTCTCACTGCACCCAATTGCCACTACATAGGAACCACTTTTTTCCTATTCTTTTCTTACAGAGGTTGTGGGGGAAATGCTACTTGTATTTTTTTGGTCAAAGCGGACATGCTCAGTTTTTCGTTTCTGTTTATCTTGACAGAATGAAAAATGAAGAAATATCAGTTCTCATTGGGTCCATCTTTTGTTAGCAAGCAGGTTAAAGTATCATGTAACAGCTCAATTTATTACCAACAAGGATGTATTGGGGCCAGTGTGGAAAACTTACCTTGCCTGTTTTCCAGCGCAATGTGGAAATCTCTGAATTCTAAGAATGTTTTGTTTATTCACTGCAAAGGCTTTTACCAGGGCTGGTGCCAGACTTCAGAGTGCACTTGGCATATGCTCAGAGGAGCCACAACCACAAAGCATTTTTTTCTACTAATGCTGTTTTGTAGTAAATCAGCATGTTATATTGCATGAATTGGTGATATATGCATATATTATGAACAAGCCAACAAACCAGAAATGTCTATTTCCCCCATGCAGTATTCAGCTAATAAATTTCAGGCTTCTCTTACAATACTGCTATCTAGCACTGCACTTTTTGTAGCTCAGGATTTTCAGCACCTAGTGTTAGAACAGCCTTCAAGTCACCAGAGGTTCAGACAATGTTGGCTCCAGGTTTTGGAGGCCTCTTGGAAAGACCCCTCCATGGTCCTCCCTCCATCAGTGGAACTCTGCCTCCGCCCCGTCATTATATTTTTCATTGCCGCCACATGTTACTTTCCAGGCAGAGCAAACAGGAAGTGAGCAAACAGGAAGTGGCATTTGTTGCTCCTCCTTCTCAGCATCACTGTTGTCTTGGCCACAGGTGACCAAGAGGCAGGTGACCAAGTAGGATGCAATCATCAACAGCAGGACCAGGTCCAGGGGGCTCTGGTGTCAGTGGGACCCTTGTTTAGGTAGTAGATAAGGATAGTCAAAGCTTTCAGTTTAAGTTTCTCATTTTTTCGAGTCTTAAATCCAGTTCTCTACATTTCCACATCAGCTTACTTTTTAAATAAAAAATAAATAAATAAAAAAATCCTCATGAAAATTCTTCAGCGTTTTTGTGTGAATTTCTCCCAATAGACACATTTTTGCAAGCAATTTCCCATAATTTAACATATGTTTCTATGTTAGTTTTCTCAAATATGTGGATTTTTATGCACAATTTTTATCCTCGTATATGGATTTTTGTACACATCACTTGGCTGGAAAACTGCATTACAAAATTCAGAGAAGTGCAATTTTCAAACAATGGCTGTGTTTTGGTTCATGTACTGTGTAAATTAGGGCGCTCTGACTTTAAATGCAAACTGATTGACATTCTCCTCCATCCCTAGTTGCTGTCCCTTGACAGATGTATGACCATGCTGATTTTCGATGCCAGCTCCAATTCCAAAAACTTTACAGGCAGAATCTTGGGCCAGCTCATATCCCAGAAGCATGGAGGTAATGCAATGGCCTCTACACATCGAAGTCACTGACTCTCCCTTCCTTTCACCAGATAATATATACATATTTTTTTTGTCAGCTGCCCAAGGCTGAACTATCATGAAATCAGTGGTGTACCACATCGTACAATTTCGTGTATGCCTTAAAGGAAGGCTGGCCCAAAACATTTTGCTGCTTGAGGTTAAAGTCAAGATGTCCCCTTTTATTCCATGTAGAAAAATTGATCTTACTTCAACACTGAGGATGATGATGATGATGATGATGATTTATTTTTACCCCACCCTCCCTGGCCAGAGCAGGGCTCAGGGCAGCTAACACCAGTAAAATTTCAATAAAAACATAATGGGGGGGGGACCCAATTTATTAAAATATGGGTTAAAATACAATTTAAAATGCAGCCTCATCTTAATAGTAGCCCATAGATCAAAACCATAAGGGGAGAGAAACATAAGGATCAGACTGAGTCCAAACCAAAGGCTAGGCGGAACAGCTCTGTCGTGCAGGCCCTGCAGAAAGATGTCAAATCCCGCAGGGCCCTAGTCTCTTGTGACAGAGCGGTCCACCAAGTTGGGGCCAGCACTGAAAAGGCCCTGGCCCTAGTTAAGACCAATCTAACCACCTTGCAACTTGGGACCTTCTTGCACCAGAGGGCTCCAAGCTAGCTTGGGGGGGGGTAGAGACTATGCCATACGTCACAGACAGTTCTCTAATGTCTTGCAGCTCTTCACCCACTCACAACATCTGTGGCCTAAGATGGACACCTCACTCTCCCTAATAGTAGAGCTGGGTCTGCCTTAAAGTTTAGAACTTGGGCCTTACCCCTGTAATATAAACACCTGTCCTAAGCTTCTTCCCACAGTGCTCCACTAATAGAATCCCCCACAGACAGTAGGGAGAGGGAAATTAGAGAGGAGGAGGACATAGCCAGGAAGCCAGGGAGTGGGGCAGAAGGAACAAACTCAACATATGTTACGTAAACAAAGTGGCTTCAGATGAGCTTGCTAAGTGAAATCCAACTTTCAAATGTTACGGCCTTGCATTTTCACCTTCAAGCTTGATTTTTTTGCTATGCCTCACTTCCAATGCTGCTTCGCTCCCTTATCTCTCTTCCCCTGAGAACCAGCACACTGAAGAGAACACTGTTAAATGCTAGGATGATATCAGTGAGGTGATGGCCAGCCCTGATAGGCTGTTCGAAAGCAGCCAAGTCACGTGGTTTTATAACCCCGCTCCTTTCTTTTTGCACCCAGTAGAGATGTGCTTTGTGTAACTAAGTGTTTGGCTTGTCGTCTTCCATTCAGCTGGTGCGGAGAAACATCAATAGCCAGTCAGAGCATACACTTCTGAAGAGGCCAAGAGACAAGAGAAGAAATCAAACGAAGTCTCCAGAATCTTATTCAAATAGCATTCTTCTGCGTAGGCTCCATGTTGTATAGCCTTCGCCCACTTCATATTTAACCTTCAGTCCTGCGAATCACAGTACTGGCACCTTCCAGCTGCCTTTCTTCATATCATGATTTTTCTCCCATTGACCTTGGACTTTGCCAGCGATGTTCGAACAAGTGGAAGCGTTTTGTCTTATGCAACTATGGTGATGAAGTCTACTGTTGGCAGGGCTGCCAAGGTCCTGAGTGCCAGTGCTCTAGCAGAACACACTGCTGATACGAGCCCTTGGACATCTGTGTGATGGCATGGGTCTTGACTGCCTGCATTTTTAATTGCCTACAAGGCTGTTTTAATTAGATGTTTTAGTTGTTATGTCTTGTTTTTAGCTAGTTTTAATATTAGTTTTAAAAGTTTTTTTAAAAAATGGTAAGAGGAGCAGAATGATCTGCCTGCTTATCTCTGCAACAGCAGTGCTGCCTAAGGTTAAAATGAACTTTAACACACTCTTTGCCTGCAATTCCATGCACGCTTATTCGGGAGTAAGCTCCATTGCATACAGTCTGATATACTTCTGAATAGGGAAGGAAGGATCTGTCAATGTCATTTTTTTCCACAGAACTGTGAATTTTTTAAACCCTCATGAAAATCCACAGCATCTTAGTGAGAATTTCTCCTAACACATCTTATATGCAGTTTTGTCTAATGTACATTTTTTTTGTAAGCAATTTTCTCATTTATAATGTATTTGCATTTCTCCCCACTAATATGTTATTTTTTTCTGCACATTCCCCCCCCCCATAATATGCATTTTTGTGAACACTGGAGCACTGCATTGAAAAATTCAGATGACTGCGAATTTTGAAGGACAGCTGTTTTAGTTTGCATAGAATCATAGAATCATAGAGTTGGAAGAGACCACAAGGGCCATCGAGTCCAACCCCCTGCCAAGCAGGAAACACCATCAGAGCACTCCTGACATATGGTTGTCAAGCCTCTGCTTAAAGACCTCCAAAGAAGGAGACTCCACCGCACTCCTTGGCAGCAAATTCCACTGTCGAACAGCTCTTACTGTCAGGAAGTTCTTCCTAATGTTTAGGTGGAATCTTTTTTCTTGTAGTTTGGATCCATTGCTCCGTGTCCGCTTCTCTGGAGCAGCAGAAAACAACCTTTCTCCCTCCTCTATGTGACATCCTTTTATATATTTGAACATGGCTATCATATCACCCCTTAACCTCCTCTTCTCCAGGCTAAACATGCCCAGCTCCCTTAGCCGTTCTTCATAAGGCATCGTTTCCAGGCCTTTGACCATTTTGGTTGCCCTCCTCTGGACACGTTCCAGTTTGTCAGTGTCCTTCTTGAACTGTGGTGCCCAGAACTGGACACAGTACTCCAGGTGAGGTCTGACCAGAGCAGAATACAGTGGCACTATTACTTTCCTTGATCTAGATGCTATACTCCTATTGATGCAGCCCAGAATTGCATTGGCTTTTTTAGCTGCCGCGTCACACTGTTGGCTCATGTCAAGTTTGTGGTCAACCAAGACTCCTAGATCCTTTTCACATGTACTGCTCTCAAGCCAGGTGTCACCCATCTTGTATTTGTGCCTCTCATTTTTTTTGCCCAAGTGCAATACTTTACATTTCTCCCTATTAAAATTCATCTTGTTTGTTTTGGCCCAGTTCTCTAATCTGTCAAGGTCGTTTTGAAGTGTGATCCTGTCCTCGTTTTGAAGTGTGATCCTGTCCTGCATATTGGTTTTGAAAGTATGAATTTTATAGATTTGGCTTTAAATGCATATGGAATTATGGGTTAATGGGAGCTGTCGTTCAACAACATCTGGAGGGGCAAAGGTTTCCCACATCTGAAGTAGACCAGGAATTGCCAGACTTTGGGGGCTCATGGGCTCATTTGCACACCAGAGAAACTGTGATGGACATGGCAACCAAGCACAGTTCAGCTAGTTCTATCAGCTACAGTAGAATGTGTCTTTGAGTCTAATTTCAGTGTGGGGAGGCAGCCAGAAAAGGCCTCTGTGTGCAGATATGTGTCTGCAGGTGCCAACATTGGCTACCCCAGTTAGAGTTGCCATATTTTGAAGAGCAAAAAAGACAAAACATTTGCTGAATTCTGCTTTTAACTAGGGACCGCTATAATGATTCTCATTATACATAGCCATGAAAAAGAGGACGTGACCTTGAAAAAGAGGACTTATGGCAACATTACCTGATGTAAACACATATAACATCATTCTTTCACTTCCTCGTGCTGCTGCCCAGCTAACATAAAAACAAGAAGTGTTGCCAGATAATAATTTTGACAACAGAGTTCATTGCCTTTTAATAGTACTACAGACTTCTAAAACACAAATGTAGCAGCTTTTTTAAAATGACATGAACTCATTGTTAATTAAAACCATCGTTAGAAGCCATTTGTACATTGGAAAAGCTTGGTGTTCTGTTTTGCGGTGTCATTGCTGATCATGAAAACACTGCATATCATTCATCAGCTTTAAAAGTGATAGGAATGCATCCTATTATCCATATGGAGCTGTGCAAACAGTACTCCAGTGGTGGTATAAACTCACTTCTTCGAATTCGTGGAGGCGGTCAGGTTCCTTTTGCCCTTTAAGACAATTTTGCAGCCACCATCCACTTGACAGCCCTTTTGTTGTTGATGGGATGTGTCAGAGACATATGAGAAATCATTTGCAGCACTGCCCTGTGTTCTTTTCCTGTCCTAATCAATGCTTACTGTTAAAGCCTCAAGATGGTTCCTATTCATCAAGCATAGAAATAATTAACAAACAAACAAACAAACAAACCTGGCATTTGCTTATCTTTGTCAACTCCACCAACAAAGAGGCAGCTTGTGTGGGTGTACCATGGACTGCCGTTTCAAACAGTGCTCTCTGACATAGAAGCTAAGCTTAGCTGTTCCTTCTGCTGCAGGGTGGTTGTGGAGAAACTAAGCTACAAGCCACCTGGGAAAAAATGTGCCATCTGTCCCATATGGAGCCTCTGATCCTACATATAGAGGGACAGAGTCTCTTAGTACTTAGGTTTCCAAGGTCTTTTGCAAACTGGGCATCAGATGAATAGATCTTCTTTAAAAGATTCATAGCTGATATATTGGATGCTGAATCCAAAGGAATGAGAAAAGTAGAATTACCGTATACGGCAGCCAATGAAAATGGATTAGTTACGGAAACTGTTCAGGGCAATAATTGAACCAGCGATCAGTTTTTGAGTCCAATCAGTTTTTATTAATACCAATAATAGTAAGAAGAGTTTGGATTTGATATCCCGCTTTATCACTACCCGAAGGAGTCTCAAAGCGGCTAACATTCTCCTTTCCCTTCCTGCCCCACAACGAACACTCTGTGAGGTGAGTGGGGCTGAGAGACTTCAGAGAAGTGTGACTAGCCCAAGGTCTGCTGCATGTGGAGGAACGGGGATGCAAACCCGGTTCCCCAGATTACGAATCTACTGCTCTTAACCACTACACCACACTGGCTCCCCCACTGAATCAATAAAGATTTAAGGCACTGGCACTGAGACCATTCATCCACCTACCACAGTATTGGTATTGCATTCTGACTGGTTGCCGATGTCCAAGTTATCAAGCAAGGGTCTTTGCCAGCAGTGCTTTTCGGGATCTTTTGGATCTTTACGCAGCCAAAGAATATGCTCTTCCACCGAGCTGTGGTCTTTCCCTAGAAAGACACAGGGAGTGTTGGTTTCACCTGCCCAGTACAGCAGCAACAACAACAACTGGCCTATTTGTTTTACTGGAGTAAAAAATCCAGATCTATTCTGAAAGCAACTCTAGTCACCATCCCAGAGGCGGACAGTGCAAGACATGCTGGAGAGAGTGCCTCTAGGGATGGGCAAAATGCTTCACGTCAAGCTATGAAGAGCAAGGGCTTTGCCGCGGCTGTAGATAGTTTCCAGGGAGGGAGCCTATTTATTTGGAGGCTGCCATTGGCAGTGAGTTGCTATTGATGGGCCAGAATAAGAGGAGTGGCACCAAAGGGCAGTTACCCTTTGGGATCACTCCTTTGGGGGTGTGACAAGAGAGTTGTGGAGAGTTGTTTATGGAGCAGCTGGGGAGGCTGCGTGAGTTAATCTGACTTGGATTGGAGCAGCTGGGGAGGCTGCGTGAGTTAATCTGACTTCTAAGTCAGAGTGGTAATGCTGGATTGGCTTTTTTAATTTGTACTCCACCTTTTATCATTTATATTCAGTTGATACCTGTGTGCGTGTGTTCCTGTGTTCCTTTTCTTCTGGCTGAATCACACATGACTGAACCTTTCCACCTTCCTTCTCCATCCCTCTGATGGTGGTTTGTTGTCTAACACAACTATGGTCCCTTAGACTGCAGTGGTTTGCTCTGTCCTACTGTACAAATGCAATCTCATCTAAAGGCATTCAAAGCACCCATGCAAGCTTTCAGAAAGAACTCTATTTTAGTCTAAAACAAGAAACAAACTAAGGCTTTAGGACGCCTCTCTCCGTGAAGTCATGGCAAACTTTTCTTTCAGCTTTAGTGAGGTCAGGAATCTAATAAAAAAAATAATGAAATCTTTCAGGAGCCTCGTTTGCTGTTGCTTTTGAGGCGTGCCCTTCTTGCTTAGCCTTTCCAAGCTGGCATATTTACAGCAAATATCACTGCACAGGCGTGATTACAGCAAGCCATTTGTATTCCCTTTGTGCCCAAGGCTGGCTCTTTTCATTTCAGACCTTGCTTCTGACTTGCCGCAGCATTTCTGCAGCACAGTGGCAGAGCAAACACACCCAATCACTTCGAGAGAGAAGAAAGGGAAAGCTTTAGATGTTTCAATTTCGGATGCTAGGTACATGTCCTTGCTTTTCCTCACGAAAGCTCTGTCGCCTGCCAAGTAATTTTCCTGTCTCTTCTTCCATCCTGAACCAAAGCGGGCACTGTTTTCTATTCTGTGGCTTGAAGTTTTATTTTGAGATTACCTGGCACATTCTCCCCCACCCCATTCCATTTATTGTACTTGAGGGGAATGGATGAGAGTGTGGGGTTGCAGATTCCTAGGCACATCTTGTGTCTACGAATTCAGTCTGGTACCTGGGCTGCTGAAGAAGGCAGGACATAGTCCTCCCATGTGCAGCAGCCACTCACTGGTGAAAAAGCTCCAAGGTTCCACGGTGTCTCTGTGATGGACAGAACATTGGACCAACCTCCTGGAGACTCTTAACCAATCATGGCTGGGATGGGAAACAAGAAGGAGGGAGTATGGAAAAGGTAGATTTTGAGAGTTGAACTGCCAGATAGGGGAAGTAGCTAGGAGGCTTAGGGGTTTGTCTGGTAGGATAAACCTGGACAATTTGTAACTGGCTGACTGACCGAACCCAAAGGGTGCTCATCAATGGTTCTTCTTCATCCTGGAGAAGAGTGACTAGTGGGGTGCCACAGGGTTCTGTCTTGGGCCGGGTCTTATTCAACATCTTTATCAACGACCTGGATGATGGACTCAAGGGCATCCTGATCAAATTTGCAGATGACACCAAACTGGGAGGGGTGGCTAACACCCCAGAGGACAGGATCACACTTCAAAACGACCTTGACAGATTAGAGAACTGGGCCAAAACAAACAAGATGAATTTTAACAGGGAGAAATGTAAAGTATTGCACTAGGGCAAAAAAAAATGAGAGGCACAAATACAAGATGGGTGACACCTGGCTTGAGAGCAGTACATGTGAAAAGGATCTAGGAGTCTTGGTTGACCACAAACTTGACATGAGCCAACAGTGTGACACGGCAGCTAAAAAAGCCAATGCAATTCTGGGCTGCATCAATAGGAGTATTGCATCTAGATCAAGGAAAGTAATAGTGCCACTGTATTCTGCTCTGGTCAGACCTCACCTGGAGTACTGTGTCCAGTTCTGGGCACCACAGTTCAAGAAGGACACTGACAAACTGGAACGTGTCCAGAGGAGGGCAACCAAAATGGCCAAAGGCTTGGAAACGATGCCTTATGAGGAACGGCTAAGGGAGCTGGGCATGTTTAGCCTGGAGAAGAGGAGGTTAAGAGGTGATATGATAGCCATGTTCAAATATATAAAAGGATGTCACATAGAGGAGGGAGAAAGGTTGTTTTCTGCTGCTCCAGAGAAGCGGACATGGAGCAATGGTTCCAAACTACAAGAAAAAAGATTCCACCTAAACATTAGGAAGAACTTCCTGACAGTAAGAGCTGTTCGACAGTGGAATTTGCTGCCAAGGAGTGTGGTGGAGTCTCCTTCTTTGGAGGTCTTTAAGCAGAGGCTTGACAACCATATGTCAGGAGTGCTCTGATGGTGTTTCCTGCTTGGCAGGGGGTTGGACTCGATGGCCCTTGTGGTCTCTTCCAACTCTATGATTCTGTGATAATTCCTCAGGTATAGGGAAGGGCCCTAGAAAATGATTAACTCAGTAGGGTAAAGTGGATGGCCATTCTAGAGAGCAATAAACAGGATGTGAATGAAAGCCAATAATGTGCCTGAGCCCAGAGTTGAGGGTAGATGGGATTTTAAAGAGACGCACAGGTCTAGAAGATGAGACCTGTTTTTCTGTGTAAAGAGAAGAGTGGAAAAAAGAAGTTCATACAGATTGACTAATTTCCATGCCACTTAATATATTTAAAAATGTCCGTAAGCAGTGTACAAAAAAACCTAAAGCAACAACAGGCAAAATATTACAAAAATACACAGTTATGTATAAAAACGTTGCATTATTACAAGGTGACTAATAGATATCTAAATCAAGATATTTGTTTTCCTTCTGACACACCCTCTGGGTTCTCACACAGGGAGCAAACAAACTCTTAGCTTACCCACAAAAGTCTCACTTCTTGTTGAAACAAGAAGTGTCAAGAAGTTCCGGGAAACTGCAGGCATCACCCTAGCCTCTCACTCCCAAGGTGGATGGTACTTCCTCAGACTGCGCAGTTCCAGGTACAGCAGGTTTGTTGAGTTTCCCAGGGCGTGCAGAGGATGGGGGAAAGCACCCCCTCCACTCACAGCTATTCTGCACTCTCTGTCCTCTCCTCCTTCTCCAGCTGCTTACGTAATACTTCACCTATCAACAAACCTAGCCTTGATATTTGATTCTGTTCTCTTGTGAATAAAATCTGTTAAATTGTTAATCCTGTTCTGGAGGATTTGAACACCTACTTTCAAGCAAGGAATCCACAATTAGACCGTGACAACAGGCCCACAAGTGTTGGTACAACAGTTAAGGCTGCAATGCTACATAGCTGGGTGTTTGAGAGTATGCCCCACTGATCTCAACAGGACTTACTTTTTGACAGCATCACTCAGGTGTTCAAAGTGCTTCACACAGATTATTGCAGTGATAATTATCAGTAATCTCAGAATAAGTGTTAAAAACAGCCCCTGAACTCTGGGAAATGTGTTGCATAATTAGTGGTGCTTCATTATGCTTTAATGAAGCCCCTCCAAAAAGCTGATTTGTGATGCCCGATTACTTAAAACAATTTCAGAGCACTACTTCAATGTGCCAATAAGCTTGACAAGACAGCCAGTGAGGCTGAAAGTTTCCCCCCCCTTTTCTTCCCAGAGGCTTTTACATCAGTGAGATAACCTACTTTGCAAGGAGCGCCATAACATGAATAGCAATTTGTCATGAGAAGCAGATCCAGTTTGCCATTCAGACTTTTGCTCTTTTAAAGCATTGGTATCTAAAAACTTGAACAGATACTACACATTCACACTCATTTAATTATCATTAATTGCAGGCTTGATGTCAGCAGACAACCAAATTGGGCACTGGAGAAGGGCCCCAGGGGCTGAGAAGGACCCCCACAGTCCTGACCCAGCCACATTGCTGCCCACCAGACCCCTGGTCAGCTGTTTTAGTAGTGGCCTGGTGGCAATTTAGTAGTGGGGCTACCCACTGCCTTGCAGGACATCTTTGGGAGAAGAGAAGGCTAAGGCATAAACCCCACACAGATCCAGAGTGGAGTCCCTAAGATGGTTGGATGGCATCTTGTATGCTTCCTTCCAGCAACTCCTACTGCCAAGCTGGTGCCAAACATTTTGCTCTGCTTTCCTTTGGACCACACCAGCGCAGCTGAGAAGGGGTTGGGTCTTGTCATCTGGGCAGCCCAGGACCTCCACACACACTGCGCAAACTTATACGCCCCAAATAAGTCACTTTGGTGCTGCTAACTCAGGAAAAACAACAAGGGAGGCAGCAGTGAGGAGTTACCGGGCTTTGCAGCTGCTGTGATGCTCCTGTGATTTGACTTCACCCCCGGAGACAGACTCCCTTTTCTCCCAAGACAGACTGATGCCAATAACAACTCACCTCAGCTCCCATTTCCGTTTACCCAAAATGCTCAGCTCCCATTTGTGGTAGCTACCTGCCATCTTAATTTACCCAAATGGCAATGTCGTGCGCTCTAGATCTATAGGTTGGGTAGGACTGCAGGCTATTGTAAATTATCAACCTGCCAACGCCATTGATCTTCTTGCATGCACCCAATGCCATCATTACCCTGTTGCATGCACTCTTAAGTGGAAGGAGAAGAAGAAGAAGAAGAAGAAGAAGAAGAAGAAGAAGAAGAAGAGGAGGAGGAGTTTGGATCTGATATCCCGCTTTAGCACTACCCTAAGGAGCCTCAAAGGACGCGGGTGGTGCTGTGGGTTAAACCACAGAGCCTAGGACTTGCCAATCAGAAGGTCATGCCAACAGCATGCATATATAAAAGCAAGCCACCTTGAGTTCTGGTTCTGGGATAAAGGCAGGATATAAATAAATATAATAGTAAGAAGGTACTGGGTATACCTAAAAGGGATGCGAATGGCGCTGTGGGTTAAACCACAGAGCCTAGAACTTGCCGATCAGAAGGTCGGTGGTTCGAATCCCCGCGATGGGGTGAGCTCCCGTTGCTTGGTCCCTGCTCCTGCCAACCTAGCAGTTCGAAAGCATGTCAAAGTGCAAGTAGATAAACAGGTACTGCTCCAGCGGGAAGGTAAACGGCGTTTCCGTGCGCTGCTCTGGTTCGCCAGAAGCGGCTTAGTCATGCTGGCCACATGACCCGGAAGCTGTACACCGGCTCCCTCAGCCAATAAAGCGAGATGAGCGCCGCAACCCCAGAGTCGGCCACGACTGGACCTAATGGTCAGGGGTCCCTTTACCTTTACCTTTAAGGAGTCTCAAAGAGGCTAACTCCTTTCCCTTCCTGCTCCACAACAAACACTCTGTGAGGTGAGTGGGGCTGAGAGACTTCAGAGAAGTGTGACTACCCCAAGGTCACCCAGCAGCTGCATGTGGAGGAGCGGGGAATCGAACCCGGTTCACCAGATTACGAGTCTACCGCTCTTAACCACTACACCACACTGGCTCTCCCTAGCTCCATGGATCCATAGCTCCAGTGGTAGAGCGTTTGCTTGCATGTTCAATCCCTGACATCTCCAGGTTTCTTTGTAAAAACACACACAACAGAAACACTTGTATCCCCCCCCCCCCGCCCTGCTCCTTCTCTGCCTGCCTTAACTTGCATCATAAACTCTTCTCCTCTGGTCTTGTTTCCTGCTGCTTTTCTCTACACAATGCCTTTGCTAAAATTATCTTTCTCAGCTCTTGTTTCTGCAAGGGCTTGTCCAGATGGGAGCTTCCCTCACAGCGGGATCAGTGCTGCAGCTCTTACACTGGAAAGGAATGAGCAATATGGAAATATATACAATTAATGGGTCTTTTGTTTCTGTCTTTGCCTAAGCGTACATGTGCGAAGCTTGCATATCGGCTAATTATGAGTCTGGTATGCACCTGGAGAAAGATTTCTTTCACCCCTCATGGAACCCAAAAGCATTGGTTCTCATTCTCCTTACCTCAAGTCTTCCATAGCCCTAACAAGGTGGCAGACTCTCCTAGCTTGAAACAGGGGTGGGAGGGAAATTTGCTTGATTTGCATTTAATAATAATAATAATAATAATAATAATAATAATAATAATAAATTTTATTTATACCCCGCCCTCCCCAGCCAAGGCCAGACCCAGGGCGGCTAACAAGCAATAATAAAAACAAGTTGAATAAATACAACTTAAAAACAAGATTAAAATACAACATTAAAACATTGAAGCATTAAAATGCATTGAAGCATTTAAATGCAAACGGACCTACTTTGCACTTTCTGAACCAAGATGTGAAATGAATTGTTAACTGTCCTTGGAAATTCATGCTTCTCTGTTCTGCAGTGCAAAATAAAATAAAATAAAATAAAAATGCATTCATAGAATCATAGCATTTTAGAGTTGGAAGGGACCTCCAAGGGTCATCTAGACCAACCCCCTGCAATGGAGGAATCTCAGCTAAAGCATCCATGACAGATGGCCATCCAACCTCTGCTTAAAAACCTCCAAGGAAGGAAAGTCCGCAGTCGTCTGTGAATTAGGGGAAAGGGAACATAAAAATGAATATGTTGGTGAAAGATAACTTATAAGATAACACATGTTTGGAGAAATTGCCTGCAAAAATATTCAGCAAAATGCCATACGAGAAGGAGTGGATTAGGAGAAATGCAGGTGAAAATGTGTATGAATTTCAAAAACAAACCAATAACAAGCTTATGTAGAAATTAGACAAACTGGATTTAAGATTGGAGACTAAAAGGCACTGCTAGAGGGTGCTAAATAAACTACCGTATTTTTTGCTCTATAAGACGCACCAGATCACAAGATGCACCTAGTTTTTGGAGGAGGAAAACAAGAAAAAAAAATATTCTGAATCTCAGAAGCCAGAACAGCAAGAGGGATCACTGCGCAGTGAAAGCAGCAATCCCTCTTGCTGTTCTGGCTTCTCTGATAGCCGCAGGGCTTGCATTCGCTCCATAAGACGCACACACATTTCCCCTTACTTTTTAGGAGGGAAAAAGTGAGTCTTATAGAGCAAAAAATATGTCTGAGTCGCTGCCTATAAAACAACTTGAACAAACAGATTCAACAGTAGAAATACCAACTATAAAAACATATTAAAATGTCATTCATTCATTCATACACACACACACACACACACACACACACACACACACACACACACACACACAACATCATCTTAAGCAATTTTGTAAATAAAACAGTCTCATATATAAAACCAGTTTCAAATCTAGTACAAATACAGGTCAGGATTAAAAAAAAATCTCCACTTGAATGGCTTGTGGAACAAGGAGGGTTTTCAGTAGGTGTTTAAAAGGCAATGTAATGGGAGTTTCAAATTCACATTAAAAGACGTGGTACTTTTTTGTCAGCAATGAACTGGATTAAAGATAGTAACTGTATGATGTTAGTTAGAAAATTGCTGTCTATTTTTATGCAACCTCCTCCTTCTCTTATTTGCTTTATCTTGACTCCTTTGATAAAAGGCTGACATTAGAACTCTGCAGCTGACAGAATATCACACTAATTCAGGATCTGTCTTGCCAACTGACCTAACGGTTCATCCCTGCATCTAGCTTTTAAGGAGAAATAAGAGGAAGGGATGAATTGGGTTCTTACCTGGCCAGACTTGAGGGCTGCTAAATGTACTTCCTTATCTTTTGATCGATTCCCCAAGCTCTAAAGTGCTTCCTGGCTTGGGAACAAAAATGGGAGGTGATGGCAGCTGGTTAAGGAATTTAAGTCTGTCAGCTTTTTAAAACTCGTAATGGAGATATGGAAGTAAATGCCCCTTTGGGTCGGGTCCTGCCGCGCCGGCGACGCGGGGACCCTCAAAAACCATGGGCGGAGATGCCCATGGACTTGGTGACTCGGCGGGCACCGTTTGCGCCCCCCCGACCCGCGAAGGAGCCTTTTTAAGGGCTGCGGAGCGGGTGACGGGGGGGGGGGGGGGAGGTGTGTGGTGCTATGAGTCCACTGCTTCCCCTGCCTAGCGAAGCTGCATGCCATTCGGCGGAGAACAACGACTTCTTCTTTGGAAATTTCGGATTTGGATTAAAAAGAACAACCCGTGAGTAAATTTATTGGACTTAAAAGGAAAATCTGATCTATGAATTTGGAGCGAGCGGGGGGGGGGGGGGTGCAAAAAGGAAGTCCGCCCCCCCCCGTTGTAGATGGCTTAATGCAAGGATTTGACAACTAAGATCGAGAGATGAACTTGCTTATTTGAAAAAAAAAATTAACTTCACGAAGGGAAATTACAATAATTGTGCTGGAGGAGAAGATTGGTTTGTGGGAATTAAAGTGCAACCCCCCGGGAACCGGGAACGATCCGCTACGAGAGACTGGCGAAGGGACACAGAAACTTTGACAGCTGTCAAAGTAGCTGTCAAAGCAGGAAAATAAAGAGAGAACTTTGTTACGATGGCTTTGCTGGTTAGATTTGTTACAATTTGGACATAAATTATTGGAAATAAAGGCAACAAGTTATTTGACTTTTGGGTCTGATCTGGAAAGAAATTAAGTTACCATATTCCCTCTAGAGGGAGGCCGGGACATTGCAACAGTAGCAGCAAGTGGAAAAATACTATGAATTTGTGTAGGATTCGTTATCTCTTGGGAAAGCTGCAAAAACGAAGCATTATTTTGTCTACAGAGGTCTCTATACCAAAGGAGACAATGGATTTATCTATTGAAGAAAGGAAGGGACTTGACATAAGTTTATGTTCCTGAATAACAAAAGCCTCTGTGCAGAACAAGAAGTTTCTGAATAAGTTTCTGAATTAGAAGGTTTTTGCAGCAGAACAGGAAAAAGAAACCTGAAGAATAAGAGCTGGACTAAACTTGAAGTTGGAGCATTTGGGACATCCAGACTTTAAAAGGATCAAGAAACAGAATTTGAGTTATACTCTTAAACATAGAGGTCTGGATGGAAGAAGAATGATCTTTTTTGAGAGTTTCTCCGAGATTGGACTTTCTGAAATTAAAAGCTATCAAAAGACGGCAAAGTGGAACTGAGACATGGGCGTGGATTCACCAGGCGGGCAGTAGACGATGGATGAACTCTGGGGATCAGAACCGGGGAATGGGGGGGGGGGGATTTGGAACCCAAAGGCTGTAAAATTACATATTTTTCCTTTCTTTCTTTCTTTCTTTCTTTCTTTCTTTCTTTCTTTCTTTCTTTCTTTCTTGTTTGTTGTTTGAAAATAGGGGAATTCGTGGAAGGGAACTGGGGTCGACCTTAGGGAAGTATATAAAATATAAGGAGAAATGGTTAAATAAGATAGATAAATAAGATAAATTAATTTGGAATAAATGGGTTATGTAAAATTACAATAAGGCTTTAAAATTTGGGGTAAGAATTTGTGGAATTAACTTAAGGGAAATGGAATACAACAGGGGGAGGGGGGGGGAAGTCCGGGAAAGATGTTAATGATACTAAGTGTAAACTATATTTTTCTCTTCTGTCTATCTTTCCTTTTTTATTCTGGAAAATTTAATAAATAAATAAATAATAAAAAAGGAAGTAAATGCCCCTTTGCCTTTAGGGATGGATGGACCTGTTAGTTTCATTTTCTCTCTGTTTCTCACTCTTACAGACCAAAGTTCAGGTCTCCAATTTCCACATCAGTTTGTGATTTTTAAAAAATCCTCCTGAAAATCCATTAATATTTTAGTGTGAATATACACATTTTTGCCGAATGTACACATTTTTTCCAAGCAATTTCCCCCCATATATAATGCATTTTTGTATTTTACTTTCACAAATATATGCATTTATATGCACACTTTACCCTATTGCTTGGGGAGTCAGTCTGGATGATTCCGGCGGGTCCATTCGTGGAGTTTTTGTTGATGTTGGAAGCTGGAGATACAGAAACATGCCTCCTTTGTGCTGGATCCAAAGCTGTGACTTGGAGATCTCCTTGAGAACCTAACAGGGAAGCATGATCTGCTGGAGCATTGATGCTGTGAGCCCTCCATCTTATGCTCAGGTTGTAGATATGTGTAAATATAAAACCATATATCCTAAAGATACCACACTCCATATTGGCCTTCATTCAAAGGAAATTAAACCCTGGGAAAGCACAGGCATCCCTGGAGTCTCTAGTGGTTTGGAGATTAGGGTGCATGCAACAGTATATTTGTCCATATCTGAAGAACTGCATTGCAAAATTTGAAATAACTCCAGGAATGCCTCTTTCCATTTGAACCGACCCAGACCCTGAGATCATCTTCTGAGGTCCTCCTTTGTGTGCCTCCTCCTCGAGAGGTCCAGAGGGCGACAACACAAGAACAGGGCCTTCTCTGCAGTGGCTGCCCGTCTATGGAATGCTCTCCCCAGCGAAGTTTGCCTGGCGCCTTCATTATACACCTTTAGGCACCGGGCAAAAACGTTCCTTTTTAACCAAGCCTTTGATTGACCTCCTATACCCTCCTATCGACATCCTATACCCTTTAAAAATGTGACTCTTTTATGGAGGATGTTATTGGGCTATTGTTTTTAATTTTATTTTAAATAGTGTGATCTTTTCTGTGAACTGCCCTGAGACCTCTGGGTATATAAATTCAATGAATGAATGAATGATTTTTGAAGAATGCTGCATTTCATTTCACACAGTGTCTTGGGGTGGGCATATTAGTTTAAATGTGAATGGAATTAAATTTATCCCCCCGTCCCTTGTTACAAACTGTGTTTTGGGGTTGTTATTTTCAAATCCAACTTCTTCAAATGATCCTCACTCAAATGTTTTGGCCACCTCATGAGAAGAGAAGATTCCCTGGGAAAGACCCTGATGTTGGGAAAGATGGAGGACACAAGGAGAAGGGGACAACAGAGAACGAGATGGTTGGACAGTGTTCTCGAAGCTACCAGTGTGAGTTTGACCAAACTGCGGGAGGCAGTGGAAGACAGGAGTGCCTGGTGTGCTCTGGTCCATGGGACATGACTAAACGACTAAACAACAACAACAAATGTTTTCCATGTTCATTTAACGGGGGAATTTGTTGAGGCAGCCTGTGCATCGAAGGAACAAAGAGAGAACGCCAAGCAGCAGGTGGAAATCTTCAAACATCAAGTAGATAATGGACTTCTGGACAGAAGTGTGGCACAGGCTCAGGCGAGCCATCTCTCTTCCACAAAATGCTTCCCTGCGCCTGAATTTTATGTCGCGGTGATCAACGGAGTCCAAAAGTGCCGTGTGCTTCAAGGCAGCGGAGCAATGGAATAATGCCTTCTTCCTTCTAGCAAAGAAGGGAACAAAGCATGTAATCAAGCTAGGCCCAATGCAAATGCAAATCTGGAGCATTAATTAACAGGAACCTGCACAGCGGTTTGTTAAGCACAGCAAGAAGATGTACAAGATCCGTCAGGGTCCCCCGCAGCTCTGTCTTTTGATAATTAGAATTTCTCAAGAGAAGGGAAAGGGGATTTCACGGTGGAAGCAAAAAAAATGCATTGGATTGTGGTTGGGGGTTGGGGAGAGGCCCTGGCACGCTCATCTAAGGTTGTAATATCCTGGCTGTAATCACTATGCAAAGCTGCCGCTGTCCTTTCCGACATCTTTTGCCAGCCTCTCGCCATTATCAAGCTCTCCTGGCCCTGCAGGAATACAGCCTCTAAAATAACATGTGCTACACACAACCGTGGAAAGGCAGAGGTGTTATTAAAGTACATATAGATTTTTTTTTTGTAAGAAAGGGTCTCCCACAGCTGTGTAATTGCAAGCTTCGGTGTAGGGGAGAGTAGCTCCATTCCTTTCTAGGTACCATTTTTTTAAGAGGGAGCGGCGGAAAGCTTGCTTAACAAGACAAGATCAACAACATCCAGACATGTAATTTTGGCAGTAGCAAAATCCCGCCCCTCAAAATGGCCTGTCTATGCTTGCAATTGTTCGATCTGCTTCTGCTGTTTAATAAGCGGGAGGAAGGGAGGGGAATGGTGGCAGCCTTGGTGGAGAGATCCTGTAAAACATGCTCCATCTACGGCAAAGCTTTCCGTTCAAGTTCTTGGTGGTATCACCAGATGCTAATGGAGCATGAGAGACCAAATGGCAATTGGCGATTGATTTGCTGGGTGGCTTCACTCCAAAAGAGAAAGAGACAGACAGAGGTGCTAAGGTAAGATGAATGCTGGATTCATGTTTCTGCTGTTATAGATTTGGCAGACCTCCCTAAACCTTAGAAATTCATAAATGGTAGGATTTTGATTAATTGGGATATGGATGAAAATACAAGCTGCAGAGGGATGTGGGTGGCGCTGTGGGTTAAACCACAGAGCCTAGGACTTGCCGGTCAGAAGGTTGGCGGTTCAAATTCCTGTGATGGAGTGAGCTCCTGTTGCTTGGTCCCTGCTCCTAGCAGTTCGAAAGCATGTCAAAGTGCAAGTAGATAAATAGGTACCGCTCCAGCGGGAAGGTAAACGGCATTTCCATGCGCTGCTCTGGTTCACCAGAAGTGGCTTAGTCATGCTGGCCACATGACCAGCTATACGCTGGCTCCCTCGGCCAATAAAGTGAGATGAGCGCCACAACCCCAGAGTCGGCCACAACTGGACCATTAGGTCAGGGGTCCCTTTACCTTTACTTTACAAGCTGCATTGCTTTGCCAGACTGAAGGTATAATGCAGACTGAAGGTATAAACAGGTGAATAAAGCACATTTCTTAAAACTACAACAGTCTCCGCCATGCTTCAATTCTCCAAAGGAACACAGACCCTGGGCTCTTGCTATCGCTCGGCAGAGAGTGCGGGTGGCACCCAATTTTTGTAACACTATCATTAGTGTACAAGTGATGATGAGCTGCAAAAAATCTGCAGATGTGCTTTTTGTGTGTGATATCTTGTGAGCACCCATTATTCATTATTAGAAGCTCATCAAGGGCAACTGCTGCCAGCACCCCAAAACCTGATGCCATCTCTGGAAGTAGGTTTGTAGGCAGCACATGGAGGTTCAGAAGCAGTCTTCTCTACTAGTTCAGACCAGAGACCAAACATTCTTTGGGTTTGGGACTATTTAAGGTACCCTGTAAGCCCACATGGTCCTTATTCCTTCCTTCATTTGATCTGCCTCCCCAAAAGTTGTGGAGATGTATATTCAGTGCATCCTTCTTATCTCTGCAAGCTGCAAGGTGCCCTGGGCTAAGCTTAGAGAGGTCCCTTCCTATGCAAGACAAATGGGGATGATAATAGTGTCAGTATGGATTAAGCTCACGTAGTGTTGCTACTCCATATACATTTAAAAGACATCATTTTTACTACTACTTCAGATTTGTGCATTTGGGTGTTTTTATACTCTAAACTGCCCTGTGGTCCTCAGATGAAGGGCAGTACACGAATTTAATAAATAGTAATAAATAATTTTCCCCACACTCCCGTATAGGCACTATGGACACACCCACATGCCATTCTGTTGGTGCCCAATCCAGTTGGTGTCACTCTGACAACAGAAGCCTATGGGAATATGAGGCTGACAGGTTTTGAACAAGAACTGGTTAAAAATGGTGTTTGTTTGTTTTGCAGGGCGAGATCTTATTAGAGCTTGAGGACAGGTTTTTGCACTAAGGCTCGGGTATATGGGATTTTTAGGGGTTTGGTTTTGCATTTTCAGGAGGGCGGGAAAGCTATTGTTGCAGATATCTTTTCTGATCATGGGTTGCATTCAATGATGTATGAGCGGTGTTCAGATTGTGCAGTGAGAATTCTGCTTCCCCCACCTCTCCACTCCCCCCCCCCCAGTTTCAGTTTTGATTTTAGTTTTCATTGCCTGTTCAGGTCCTCGTCCTACTCCGTATGTTTCCTTTGTGTAGATCATGGGTAGGCAACCTAAGACCCGGGGGCCTGATCCGGCCCAATCACCTTCTAAATCTGGCCCATGGACGGTCCTGGAATCAGCGTATTTTTACATGAGTTGAATGTGTCCTTTTATTTAAAATGCATCTCTGGGTTATTTGTGGGGCATAGGAATTTGTTCATTTTTTTCTCCCCCAAAATATAGTCCGGCCCCCCCACAAGGTCTGAGGGACAGTGGACCGGCCCCCTGCTGAAAAAGTTTGCTGACCCCTGTTGTAGATGCTCCCTCTTCTTGGGACTAAAAACAAACAAAAAGGTTTATTCTTACCAACTAGAATTTTGTGGAAGGATTCTTAAACTCAGGGTCGTGGGTACGAGCCTCATATTGGGCAAATGATCCATGTATTGCAGGGAGTTGGACTAGATGACTCTTGTGCCTATCCCTATCCATACCCTCCAACATTTCTCCGATGAAAATAGGGACGTTCTATCGCATAATCATGATCATGATTTTACTACTTATACCCCACCCATCTGACTGGGTTGCCACTCTGGGTGGATTCTAACATATATAAAAACACAGTAAAACATTTAAAAACTTCACTATACAGGGCTGCTCAGATGGCTCAGACATTGGATAACTTCATACCCTCCAGCACTTCTCCAATGAAAATAGGTACGTTCTAAAGAAAAGCGGGATATTCGGGGATCAAATCAGAAACCTGGGTGTGGTGTAGTGGTTAAGAGTGATAGACTCATAATCTGGGGAACTGGGTTCGTGTCTTTGCTCCTCCACATGCAGCTGCTGGGTGACCTTGGGGTAGTCACACTTCTCTGAAGTCTCTCAGCCCCACTCACCTCACAGAGTGTTTGTTGTGGTGGAGGAAGGGAAAGGAGAACGTTAGTCACTTTGAGACTGCTTCGGGTAGTGATAAAGCAGGATATGAAATCCAAACTCCTCCTCCTCCTCCTCCTCTTCTTCTGTAAATCCGGGACATCCCTGGAAAATAGGGACACTTGTAGGTTCTTCCTAGCCAACTCTACAGTTCTATGCACTCATGGTGGTATCAGGACTCATCTATGCAGCCCAGGGCAGCAGATTCTTGCCATAAATCTGGAGTCTCAGGATATGCAGAACCCAGGGCCATACAACCATGAGTAGGAGGAATTTGGGCCATAAGTAGGTCCTTTGAGGGCTCTGCACCAGCACAGCCAATGATCTCCTGATTTACGATTTCCCCGCTGCCTGCTTTGCAAAGCGGGGAGTCAGAAAACATTTTGCAAAAGTTATTGGGAACGTTGCCCAGCTGGCAAGCTAGAAAAGGGTTGGAGAAGGAAGGTACAAATGAGCTCCATATGCAAACCCAGAACCGGAACTTAAAATGACATTGTGGAGGCTGAGTTGGATCCTTTAGCAGCCATTATTCATCATAGCAGGGAATAATAGCACTGATTAATTAGGAAGATCTGCCCACCATCTCCCTATGTGTGCCTTTTGCAAGGCCTATGCAAATTTCTTGACGGAAGTTTCGTTTGCTCAGTATTAACAACGTTCTCAAAGTGCTTTTGTGCCAAAATGACACCATCCTCGGGCTAAGGAGTTAAACACTCACAGATGGAGTTTTCTTAAGAGAGCGTGCGCACGCTTAGAGGGCAGAAAGCGGAGCCAGAGTCTCATACTAATTGGACACATCCAGTTTTGGAAAGGAAAAAAATATTGGTGAGTAGCACTAATTTTTTGACGAGACGATCTGGCATACCACCTTCAGAAGCATTCTGTTCCATGTGAAGATTTTTGCCTAGCAGGATATTAAGAGATATGCAGAGTGCACTGGGGCTTTCTGATCCCCTGTGTGATTGAAATTGCTTGAGGGAGAGCAGGAACAAGCTGTACTTGCTACCCATTCACTATCACTGCCAGTTAGGAACGTGGTTCCCCAGAGTGCAGGAGAAGAGTTAGAAATCGAACTAAGTGAATGAGGGAACTACTCTGCAAATGAGACCTGGCTGACAGAGTTGAGAAAGGGTAATTTCACACCCCCCTTTCCCGGGGAAGACTCTGTTAGCTCTCAAGAAGAGGAAGAGTTGGAAGACAGCCAGAGCATTGCTAGGCCATCAGCAGATAAACTGAGGTCTGTGTCAGGTGGCAGTGGGGAGGGGGCAGGCCAACCTCTCAGTCCCTGTTCTAGGCGTCTGGATAAAATCAGAGGGCAATGGAAGGACAAGAGGGGAAAGGCAGGAGTTTGACGTCCTTCCTGCTGTGGGAGGGGTGAAAATTCAGACTGACCAACTATCGTAAATGCGAGCAGGCGAGAAGCTGTGCTCTGGATGTGTCTTTTTGTAAATAAACATACAAAAAACTGCCGGACAGTCATTACTTCTTATTGGGGCTTGCTTGCCTGCCAGAGATCATTACACTGCCTTCATAACCATTCACAAGCCGGAGGTAAAACATCTGCAGTGGGGTGGTCTATTCTACTCAAGATTTAGAACCTGGGAAGATCAGCAATCTCGATCCCATGGGGAGACTCCATGGGAAGAAAAGGCTCCCTACCAAAGTCTACCCTTCCAACCTGGGGAGGGAAAAGGTGGCAGTAAAGGGAGAAAATGTAGCACAATTATTCCCACAGGGCTTCAGAATGAGAAGGATTCCAACCCTGAAGAGTTCCAAAAAGAAAGAATATATTAGATATCAGGCTGGTATATTCTAACATTCATATACAGGTGGTGACCATTTTGTGTAGGGGTTCCATTCCTGGCCCTCATTTGCATCGGTGGAGCCTCCTGTTCTGCCTTCTTCCAAAAGGACCAGTGTGTCTGTGATCATACATCAATTGGACACGCATAAAATGTCTGCTGCCTGTATTCTAAGGCCCCATCCGCCCTACACATTTTGAGCAGTATCATACCACTTTAAGCAGTCATGGTTTCTGAAGTGTAGGTGGGTTCCCATGAAGCAAGACAGTGATAGCAGCAAGAACCTTTATTGAACCAACAGAACTGGACAACAGGGGCAAAGCAGCTGCTTATATACATTTCTGGTGGTCTGGCCCACTCCCACCCCCAACGTGATTGGCTGTCTAGACTTCCAAGCTGTGAATCGTAGCTCAGAGTTTGAGGGCCAATGACAGTGGCCCAAGTCCTGAAATGTTCTGTGATTGGATATCATGTATCGAATCAGAACACAGAGGCTCAGAATCCTTAGTCCAGACTCAAGCGCAGGCAAACACAGACCACTGAATACATGACAGTTTCCCAGAAAGAATCCTGGGAACTGCAGTTTAAGAGGGCTGAGGGTTGTTAGGAGACCCCTATTCCCCTCACAGAGCTCCAGGGTTCCTTGAGAAGCAAGGTTGATCTTTAACTTACTCTTATATAATGAGCTGGACCCTTGGTCCATCTAGCATTGTCTATGCTGCTACAACAGCTCTTCAGACTTCACACAGGGGACTCTTCCAGACCCACCTGGGGAATGTCAGGAATTGTACCGGGGACCTTCGCTGTGCCACTGAGCTGCAACCCTTATTATAAAATGAAAAAGCATTTTATGCCTTTTATAGTGGGCAGAGCTGTCATTCCAGCTGCAAAGGCAAGAGGAAACTTGCCCCTCCTTAATGCTTAATGCCATCACCCTAGGATTCTACGGTCGATGCATGAACTCCTTTATCAGGTGTTGGCGTTGTTTAGCTGTATTGGAGAGTAAAGTGGCAAAGACCCCAAGAGAGCTGGGTCTCTTGGTGGGAAGCATTTCCAGTCGGAATCCCCATGCCATGTGCCTCTCTCACAGCACAAGCCTATACATCTCTTTTCGGAAGTCAGTACGTAGCTGTCAACCTTCCCTTTTTTTGCGGGAAATTCCCTTCTTCCAGTGCCGTTTCCTGCTGCTTCCCGCTGCTATCCCAGATTTTTAGATATCCCGTAGACTGTCCCCGGGACAGGTGAGGCTGCTGGTCCCTTATTTTCGAGGCTGCTGATCCCTTATTTTCAAATCTGAAAGTTGACAGCTATGAGTCAGTACTGTTGACTTCAGCAAGACTTCCTCCCTGGTAATTGTGTGCAAGGTTGTAGCCTCAATCATCACCTTCTGGGCTTCATCCCTTGTTTTAAAAACTCTCCTGGGTAGGATAAATCACATTCCCATTCCTGAACTATATACACTTTTGTTTCTTGCTAGGAATGAAATATTTGGTTTCAGCTTCTCCTCTGCAGAGGAGAAATGAACCTGGAGAGTAATTCTGGGGTTTCGCTTGTTATTGATTAGCTGCATTGTTTCTTCTGGTCTTTCTTTTATGGCTGTCAGAAAATTGCTGCTGCTTTTCAGTGAGGGAACCTGTGGCTGTTGCAATGCTGTTGGACTCCAGTTCTGATCAGTCTCAGCCACATAGTCAATGGCCAGGGATGATGGGAGTTGCAGTTCAATGACATCTGGACAAGTGGAGCATTTGGACAAACAGACACGTAGGTAGGAGGGGGACCTTTGTAAGCAACAGACAAACTGCCTCTTCCCATTGTTGCATTGTTCTGCAATTTACTGTTTTAAAGATATTCTAGACAGCGCAAGCTTTTTTCAATGTTAGACTGCAGATGCACTCTTGAAACAAAAAAGGTAGAGAAATGAAGAGAGTTCTCTCTGTCTGTCTGTCTGTCTGTCTGTCTGTCTGTCTGTCTCTCTCTCTCTCTCTCTCTCTCTCTCTCACACACACACACACACACACACACGCACACCTGGCTATTTTTCCTTGCAGCAAGTTTCCCATCAATCCACCATGGAGCAAACTCTTAGGGCAACTCTGTCTAACCTTTGGGCTGTGAGATCTCTGTATGTATGGTCTGTGGAGGTCCTTAATTAGAATGACTAGGGGCTCCTATCACACCTACATGAAGATATTCAGCAGCACACATTTACACATTGGAAAATTGCACTGACTTTTCCCTTCACAGCTGCTTTACGTTCCTGATCCTGAATGCTGGGGCAAGGTTGCATATAGCTGCCTCCGTTGCACAAATCCTCTGACTAAATATGTTCCTTGAATCAATAGCTTTATACCGGCCCCAGAAGCTCCTCTGACTAGGCCAATCTGGAGCTGCCTTTACTACAAGGTGTGCTAAGAATGTATTAGTAGGAAAAATACTTGCAAGAAGTATTTTGCACTATATTATACAGGGGAAATAGTTACATCTAATGGAACTGATGGATCTTTTTCTCATTTTAGATTGCAAAGAAAGATCTGTTGTTGGCTTTTGATTTATGAAACCAATAAAACGCTACACCGGGGACACTTTATCACTCTGCATCTCAGATCTAATGCATCAGTGCCAGCACAGAATCAATGTGTCATAACACTGCATGGTGTATGGAATCGGAAGGCATATGAGCTGCTTCCAGATGTTACATATGAAGATCCAGATAGGGGAAGGATAAAGCATAAAGGACGAGGAGAGGTCATGCATTCTTCTGCATGTCATTTTCCCTCTTGTGTTTGAAAAGGCATTGGCTCATGCTGAACCACTGTTTGATGCTGCATGAACAGGCAGTCAAGAAGCTTTGCTCCATACCCCTTGCTCCCATCTCTCTTCCTTCCTGCGTCTAAGGCCCGTTTGCCTGAACCAGTACATTTCCGAGCACAATTCAAAGTGTTGGTGCTGACCTTTAAAGCCCTAAACAGCCTTGGTCCTGTATATCTGAAGGAGCGTCTCCACCCCCATCGTTCAGCCCGGACACCGAGGTCCAGCGCCGAGGGCCTTCTGGCGGTTCCCTCATTGCAAGAAGTGTGGAACGCCCTCCCTTCAGATGTGAAGGAAATAAGCAGCTATCTTATTTTCAAAAGACATATGAAAGCAGCCCTGTTTAGGGAAGTTTTTAAAATTTAATGCTGTGTTGTTTTTAACACTCGATTGGGAGCCGCCCAGAGTGGCTGGGGAAACTCAGCCAGATGGGCAGGGTATAAATAAATTATTATTATTATTACTAGCAAACAATGTTTTTTCTCTAACTAGAAAAGGAGGGAGGGAATGGATGTATGCTGGGGTGTGCACGTGACAGAATGAAGAGGAAAAGCACCAATCTGAGTCTTGTTGCTTGTTTATGTACCACTGAACCATGGTTTGGCCTTGCATCTGAACCACTCCACAGTCTATGGGTTGGGAATCTGGTGCCCTCTAGATTTTGTTGAATTGCTGGAGAGGGCTGGAGTCCAACAACATCAGAAAGGCCACAGGTTCCCAGGTTCTTTTCTGTATTAAACCCATTAAGTGTTTTTAATTCATATTAAATATACCCAACACACTCATTCCTTGGGAACCTTAAATATGATGCCTTGCCACAGTGCTGGTGCATGCAATCTTTCTGCTCATGCATTGCCCAGGTAACATGTCTTGCTTGGACTAGAGATCTATTCCCAGTGAGTGTCAGTCTTGTCCAGTCAGAAACCACACACACAATGAACCATGCTTCTAACGCCTCTCTTGGGATGTTGGAGATTCTGTCGAAATGGGAAATGGTACTAGAAATTGTGTCAAGTTTGCACGTTCATCTACAAACAAGAACAGGAACCAGGCAGGCAAATACTATTTCCATTATTTCTCTCCCCATCCCCAGTCCACAGTTTGCTGCTGTTATTTCTGTCAGAATGCTATTGATGATGTGTTTTCCCCCCACCCTCCCTGGCCCAACTGAAAAGAATGGTGAGGAAACATGTAACAATAACATAATCAATTATAAAAAATTCCTTCCAGTAGCACCTTAAAGACCAACTAAGTTAGTTCTAGGTATGAGCTTTCGTGTGCACACGAAAGCTCATACCTAGAACTAACTTAGTTGGTCTTTAAGGTGCTACTGGAAGGAATTTTTTTGTTTTGACTATGACAGACCAACACGGCTACCTATCTATAATCAGTTATGTTATTAGATTTGGTCACAATGAACAGTGAGCAAGCCAATTAACTTTGTTTTTATGGAACCCACTCTGCAGAAAAACAGAAACAGTGCTGCGTGCGGAATATGGGATGGAAAGGGAAACGATGCCTTTTTACATCTCTACCCTCATGGGCTTTTGCTACTCAACCATGAATTGGGAGACTGCCTGGAGCTCACGCAGCACTCTGGTTTCATCCTGATCACCAAACTAGGCTTGAACCCTACAAACCATTTAGAAGTCTCAGGATCCCCAAGCCCTATGCACGCTCAGGATCCTGCCACCACCATGATGGTACCCTGAACGTGAAACAGAACAAACGAGGACATAGAAAATTGATATATATATCTGTGGGGCCACAATTCTTTTGTTGTAATGGAGATACTACAATTCTACCACCTTATGCCTATTTGTCTGCCCGGCTGTAGTCTAGACAAGCTTTTTAAAAATATGCATTTTCTTGGTGAAACTTGATGTCTTATGTAGCATTGCTTTCCATTTTGACAGCCTTAAAAAATGCTTCAACCTCACAGTCAAAATGAATAAAATCATTAGATGGAGATTGGTGACGTGATTTACAGCTCTTGGTGTAATTAGAATGAAGCCAGGAATTACCCATTGCTCTCCATAATGCATCACCACTTAATGCTCTTGAGGTCCTTTTTCAAGGATCTGTTCATGCAAGATTTTTTTTCCAAGACTGATGAAGGATTGCACCTGACAAGAGCCTTGAGAAAGAGCTCTTTGAGATAGTATATCAGGGTGGTACAAAAGGAAATAAGCCCCTATGCAGACCTACCCACTCCATGACATCGTTTTCCCACAGGCACCTGGTCGGCCACTGTGGAAACAGGATGCTAGACCAGATAGGCCTTTGCATGATCCAGAGGGGCTCTTCTTCTGTTCTGAAGCCACATTCCAGGCCTATCACACAATTATAATAGGTAGGTAGTATCATAGGTTAAAATCCATATTTTATATATTGCAATACGTGTGTGTAGATAGATAGATGTGTCAGTTTGCATTTTTTAGTGCAGAAAGTATTGATCCGATGTGTAGAGATTTTTCCTATTCTACTTAATTCAAGAGGGTTCTGGAAGCTTCTCTGTGTGAAAGAAGCAAGCAGAAGGTTCATGATGTTTGGGTTATTCCTTCAGAGAAGCTGAGTACAGCTGGATTAAACTGGTTCTGTTATTTCTTTCAGTCAAGGTCATGCTGACTATAATAATAAGACCAGAAGGAGCCTGAGTTTCACACTTTCTCTTTCTGTCTCTCTTCTTTCTGGGGTGGTGTTTTGTATGTAGTACGCTTAGTGTTAAGGTTTAGACTTATTATAAGTTATTGTAAGTTTAAGTTAAGTCTGCTGCAACTGGATTTCTCATGGACAGTGCCAATCCTGAGTGTATTAGATTTGTGACAATTATGCTCATTTGCCTTCAGTAGCAGTAAAGCTCTGCTGGAGGAAATAGAATTGCCTCTGGTCTATTTTTTTGGGAATCCTGCAACATGTTTAAGTTTTTACTCTACTAACTATACATTGGAATCTACTCTGGATCAATATTGAGTAGAATTTCAACGACAAGATACACACACATACACACACACACACACGAGAGAGAGAGAGAGAGATACAATATTTAAAAACCTGCAATTTAAAGAGGATATAGAGGGACTTCCACTGCATGTGAAGACAGGCTCCAGTGGATTTAGTGGACTAGACCAGTAGTGGGCCGAACAATCAAGAAGGAGATTTTTGCATGTGCAGTAGAGCGAATCAAGGGGTGGATGGGGCCCATCAACCCGAGAAGGTAGTCCATCTAGGAGAAGGAAAATAATAATACCCCACCCATCTGGCTGAGTTTCCCGAGCCACTCTGGGCAGATCCCAGTTGAGTGTTAAAAGCAATACAGCATTAAATATTAAAAACTCCTCTAAACAGGGCTGCCTTCAGATGTCTTTTAAAAATAAGATAGCTGCTTATTTCCTTGACATCTGATGGGAGGGTGTTCCACATGGCGGGCGCCACTACCGAGAATGCCCTCTGCCTGGTTCCCTGTAACCTCAGTTCTCGCAGTGAGGGAACTGCCAGAAGGCCCTTGGAGCTGGACCTCAGTGTCCGGGCTGGATGATGGGAGTGGAGACCTACAGGGCCGAGGCCGTTTAGGGCTTTAAAGGTCAGCACCAATACTTTGAATTGTGCTCGGAAATGTACTTGGAGCCAATGCAGATCTCTCAGGACTAGGAAAACTCTCTGACTTCACTGCCTTTGGGAAAAGAAATGGTTATGGAGTGGTACCTCGGGTTAAGAACTTAATTCGTTCTGGAGGTCTGTTCTTAACCTGAAATTGTTCTTAACCTGAGGTACCACTTTAGCTAATGGGGACTCCCGCTGCCACCGCGCCCCCACCGTCATGTGATTTCTGTTCTCATCCTTAAGCAAAGTTCTTAACCTGAAGTACTATTTCTGGGTTAGCGAAGTCTGTAACCTGAAGCATCTGTAACCTGAAGCGTCTGTAACCTGAGGTAAAGGTAAAGGGACCCCTGACCATTAGGTCCAGTCATGGATGACTCTGGGGTTGCAGCGCTCATCTCGCTTTATTGGTCAAGGGAGCTGACGTTTGTCCGCAGACAGCTTCCAGGTCATGTGGCCATCATGACTAAGCTGCTTCTGGCGAACCAGGGCAGCGCACAGAAACGTCGTTTACCTTCCCGCCAGAGTGGTACCTATTTATCTACTTGAACTTTGACGTGCTTTCGAATTGCTAGGTTGGCAGGAGCAGGGACCGAGCAATGGGAGCTCACCCCGTCGTGGGGATTGAAACTGCCGACCTTCTGATCGGCAAGTCCTAGGCTCTGTGGTTTAACCCACAGCGCCACCCACGTCCCTTCTGTAACCCGAGGTACCACTGTACAAATCCGGAGTAAATCCCTAAGATGGTGCCTTGTACTCCTCCTTCTGGCAACACCTGCAGCCAAACATATTGCTCTGCTTTCCTTTGGACTACATCAGCGAGACTGAACCAGGGGCGGGGGGAGGTCTTGTCTGGGCAGCCCAGGCCCTCCAAACATATTGCTAAGGCTTGTGCCCTGGAGAGGTCATGTCGGTGCTGCTAATACAGCTGCTTACTTCACCCCCTGGAGACACACTCCGTTTTCTCTTGAGACAGAAGGATGTCGACAATAGAAGATAAAATTCAAGATGGGCCAGAGCACTCTGCAGATGGCATTGAAAGAATATGGAAGCAGCCATCTCTTTGTTTTGTTGGAGGCTGGCATAATTGCTAGACATAAATCTAAGGTAAGAACAGCCCATCTGTTTCCACCGCTTTCGTGATCATAGGGGAGAAGAGAGTATCTTAGGCAACACATGTTATATTATAAAGAGAGCTCACTGTCTCATCAGTGAATCAAATGCTGATATGTGATTTTTTGTTGTTGTTGTTCTCTTACTCACTTGGCTGACTAATGGGCACTTTCCCTTTTCTGGCTAGGAAACAGAGCTTCCTGCTGCTGCCACTCCATCTTAGACACCTTGTAGGTGGGCACTTTTATCTTCCAGGTGATGGAAGGAAGAAGCAGCAGAAGTGACCAGATAGTGAAGGAGCTGTTGGGAGTTCTGGCATGATGCTACTGCCCTTAAAAATGGGCAGAAACATGGAACGAAGGGAACACTTTGCATTGCCTTCACAATAAACCAGCAGTCGTGATGACTGAACAATATTAACAATGTGTGAAGTGCTAATGGGTGACGCTTTACGCCAATTGTTATAAAATGTAATGGGAGCCTTGCTCAGCGGCTGATTAACAGCTATAAGGGACTCTGAACATGCTGTTCTGGAATAATAATGATTCCATCTCAATTTACAAGGGGATGGGGAGAAAGATCACAAGTTATGGCAGAAACTCATCATCCAACTTCCACAGAAGCAATTATTTTGGTCCTTTTCAGGTTCCCCATCTGTAGAATGAATAGTCATACACTTATGGAAGAGCCATAGCTCAGTGGTTGACTTTCTGCTTTGGATGAAGAAGGTTCAATCCCCAGGATCGCCGGGTTGGGCTGGGAGAGACCCCTATCTCAAGATCTAGAAACCTGCTGCCAGGCAGTAGACAATGCTGTTAGAGGGACCAAAGGCTTGGCTCAGAATAAGGCAGCTTCCCATGGTGGGCGGGAGGCAAGAAGTGGTGGGCTGCACCAGCAACCAGCCTTACACCTGAAGAGGGCTTGTATGTGCCTCTGCAGTAAACAAAAGTTATTATACTGAACACAACACTACAGATAAGAGCAAAGGCAGTGAAGAGCCTGGTGGTACTGAATCTTGCAGACAGGTGTGTTCACATTACTGCTTGCTTTGCATCCAGCACACTCCCACAGGTAATTTTTGAAACTGCATGCATGCGACGTTTGCCTTGGTCCATATTGATCCTGTAGCCAAATACTGCTGTTTGACGCATTTCCCCCTCAAACCAGCTTCAGACATTCGAAGGCAGCCCTGTTAAGGAAGTTTTTAATGTTTGATTCTATTTTTAATACTCTGTTGGGAGCCAGCCAGAGTGGCTGGGGAAACCCAGTCAGATGGGCGGGGTATAAATACAGTGGTACCTCAGGTTACATACTCTTCAGGTTACATACACTTCAGGTTACAGACTCCGCTAACCCAGAAATAGTGCTTCAGGATGAGAACAGAAATTGTGCTCCGGTAGCGCGGTGGCAGTGGGAGGCCCCATAAGCTAAAGTGGTGCTTCAGGTTAAGAACAGTTTCAGGTTAAGAACAGACCTCCGGAACGAATTAAGTACTTAACCCAAGGTACCACTGTAATATATTATTATTATTATTATTATTATTATTATTATTATTATTATTCGGACTAGAAATCTGGACGCATAGTAAGCAGTAATGTGAACATACCCTAACATCTATTGCACAGGTGCAGATGAAAGTGCAAGCACAGGTGACAGCTGAATGAGCAGGTGTTGAGTACAGGGAGGTGTTGTAGAGGCCAGGAAACCAGGAAAGTCATGTGTACTGAGTGGAGACATCCACACACCCTCTCTGATGCAAACAGGCAAACAACTTGATGCAAATTAGGCTTGAAGAGCCGGGGATGACTTTGCTGCGATTCAAGCCACTGATGTGAACATGCACTGAGTCCAGAGAGGGAGAGAAGGAGGGAGGGAGGAAGGAAAGAGAGAGAGAAACTGACACGGCTGCCAACTAAGGTTGTCAACTCTTGAAATAAATTCTGGTCTTGGGTCTGGGAACAGACGCTTCTGGGTCAAGTGGCAGAATCCAGAGCAGGTTCAACAGAAAAGCCAAGGCAGAGGCCAATTTATTTTAGTGGGCCTCAGGATGGAGCCAAGTCTTCTTTTTTTTGAGTACGAAGATAGAGCCCTGCACTGTACAGTACAATGTTCTTTACTTTAATATGCTAAATGATATTTGCCTTGTTTCTGTTTTTATGCAATGTGGTTTGGATTTTTTTTGTATTTACTGATGTTATGAAAATAGGGATGTCCGCTGTGGTCTAAACCACTGAGCCTAGGGCTTGCCGATCAGATGGTCGGTGGTTCGAATCCCCGCAACAGGGTGAGCTCCGGTTGTTCAGTCCCAGCTCCTGCCCAACTAGCAGTTCAAAAGCACGTCAGGAAGAGAAACGGTGTTTCCGTGTGTTGCTCTGGTTCGCCAGAAGTGGCTTAGTCATGCTGGCCACATGACCCAGAAGCTGTCTGCGGACAAACGCTGGCTCCATCAGCCTATAGAGAGAGATGAGCGCTGCAACCCCAGAGTCATTCGCGAATGGACCTAACGGTCAGGGGTACCTTTACCTTTAAGGAAAAGCAGAACCTTCTGGGATCAAATCAGAAACCTGGACGGCTTCTCTAAATCAGGGACGACCCTGGAAAATAGGGACACTTGGAGAGTCTGTAGTAATGACTTCTGCCAAAGAATCATGGGAACTGTAGTTTTTTAGGAATGCTGAAAGTTGTTCAGAGATTCCTTTTGCTGGATTGTGGAAAGTTTTTTTTGTCTCTTCCTTTTTTTTTTTAAAAAAAGAAAAATATAAGTTTGTTGCTGTGAAATGCATTCTGCACAGTTAGTAGTGGGAAAGTCAATGCCAAAGTGTTTGGGGGACTTGTGGATCTGAACTGTGTTGCAATTGAAATGCAGAATGAGGACATAAGATAAGCTGCAGAAGCCAAATAATCGCCTGAGGGAGTGGATGGAGAAACCTGCATTGTGTGACAATACTCCACAAATGTCGTTATTTTTCCTGAAACTTTCCCAACATAATAAAAGCCAGAGGGGAATTTAAATCCTGTGTGCATGTGTCTGGGAAACATAAATTTTGCTTTCTTTCTTTTTTGCAGAACCCCCAAAAGGTGGCTTCATTGTAAAGAATCACTGAGCAGTTGAAATCTGTTACTTGTTTAAGATTATCAGGCCCATGTTAAGGTAAAGGTAAAGGGACCCCTGACCATTAGGTCCAGTCGTGGCCGACTCTGGGGTGCGGTGCTCATCTCGCTTTATTGGCTGAGGGAGCCAGCGTACAGCTTCTGGGTCATGTGGCCAGCATGACTAAGCCGCTTCTGGCAAGCCAGAGCAGCGCACAGAAACGCTGTTTACCTTCCTGCCAGAGCGGTACCTATTTATCTACTTGCACTTTGACGTGCTTTCGAACTGAAATTGTTCTTAACCTGAGGTACCACTTTAGCTAATGGGGACTCCCGCTGCCACCGCGCCCCCACCGTCATGTGATTTCTCTTCTCATCCTTAAGCAAAGTTCTTAACCTGAAGTACTATTTCTGGGTTAGCGAAGTCTGTAACCTGAAGCATCTGTAACCTGAAGCGTCTGTAACCTGAGGTAAAGGTAAAGGGACCCCTGACCATTAGGTCCAGTCATGGATGACTCTGGGGTTGCGGCGCTCATCTCGCTTTATTGGCCCAGGGAGCCGACGTTTGTCCACAGACAGCTTCCAGGTCATGTGGCCATCACGACTAAGCTGCTTCTGGTGAACCAGGGCAGTGCACAGAAACGTCGTTTACCTTCCCGCTGGAGTGGTACCTATTTATCTACTTGCACTTTGACGTGCTTTCGAATTGCTAGCTTGGCAGGAGCTGGGACTGTGAAACGGGAGCTCACCCCGTCACGGGGATTCGAACCGCCAACCTTATGATCGGCAGGTCCTAGGCTCTGTGGTTTAACCCACAGCGTCACCCATGTCTCTTAGGCCCAATGTTACCACATGGCAAATTCAGGCAAATGCTGGGGCCTTTGGGGAGGGGAGAGTAGGATTTGCGGGCTCCTTGGTTTGCTGAGCAGCAGCTTGCTGCACTGTGCCATTGCAAAACGCGTGTATGAATAGGGTCTGGGACCAGAACTCATCTGTGTGCCTCTTGGGTACATGGGATGGAGTGTATGGGAGACCTCTGTACCTTGAACATTGCAAGACCTCACTACAGGGCATAGCTGTCAACGTTCCCCCCCCCTTTTAAGGAAAATTCCCTTATTCCGAATAGGATTCCTCGCAAGAAAAGGGAAAAGTTGACAGCTATGCTACAGGGCAGGACAGATGACTAGTGGGTTAGGTCTTGTTATGTAGTGAAGTTTCACCCTGGGCCAGCAGGGGGATACTGTATATAGTTTTCACTCAGGTCTGTCGATAGTTTTCCCTCAGGTCCGCGTCAGTTATTTTAGGCGGGAACTCTGGGCTGTTGTTGTTACAATGTTGACAGCCGGCTGCCTATAAAAGCAGGCCGGCTGAGCTGTTTGCAGTCAGTTCTATTCCAGCTTACGAAATAAAGAGCTACTTGGAGAAATCGCTGTGTCGTCTGCTATGTCAACCCACAACTTAACACTGGCGACGAGGATGGGATCGATGGACATCAGAGCACAGCCAGATGCGGCCAGCCTCTGAACTGAGCTGAATCACAGAGCGAAATCACTGAGCGAAATCACTGGACAGAACCAATTCAGAGCTGACTGTTCTGGCTAGAGCACTGTGTTCCATCCATCGCCCTTCACGCCGGCATCGGAATCATGGCTTCACTTGTGCCTCTACCGCCGTTTGCGCCAGCCTCTGAATCATGGGATTCCTACCTCGCTCGGTTCGACTGCTACCTCCAAGCCAACGAGCTGACAGCAGTATCAAAGGATCGTAAGCGGGGCCTATTCCTCAGCCTCTGTGGGCCTGAGGTGTTTGAGACGGCCCGAGCATTGGTTGCGCCCGAAGCAGTCCAGGCAACACCATGGGACACGATCCAAGAGAAGCTCCGCAACCACTACGCACCAAAGCCGTCCAAGATTGCTGCCCGCCATGCGTTCTACCACCGGAACCAGGCAGAGGGGGAGTCAATCAACAACTACACCACCGCCCTGCGACAGGCTGCAATGCACTGTGAGTTCCGAGACTTAGATGATGCCCTGATGGATCGAATCGTCTGCGGGGTCCGGGACATCCATCTGCAACGGCGTCTCCTCGCCAAGCCAGACCTCACGCTGCAGAAAGCCATTGAGGAGGCTGTGGCCTCAGAAGCTGCTGAACGCTCCGCCCAGGAGATCCGCAAGTGCAGCAGCCCGCGTCTTGCTAGGGAGCCAGTTCCGGTGCATCATGAAGAGGCCAGCAGTGATGAGGCATCCTCCAGTGAAGGCGATGACGTGCACCAGACAAAGCGGGAGCACAGGAAGTTCCAACAGAAGTCCAAGGGCCAACCGGAATGTGCCGGCTGCGGAGGCAACCATTCCCGTGCCAAGTGTCGATTCAGAGACGCCATCTGTAGGAAGTGTTCCAGAAGGGGCCACATCGCTAAGGTCTGCCGATCGGCTCCGTCTGACACCCCCCCTTCATCGACTCGCAAGTCCAAGCCTTCACTCCAGTCTGCCAAGGAAAGTTGTTTCGCTCTCACCAACTGCCGCTGCCCGTCTGGAACCACGATTGGCCAAACCGACTCGCCTACGCGACGCAAGCTGAACGTCACGGTGCTCATTGAAGGAGCTCCATGTGACATGGAGATCGACACCGGGTCTGCCCTGTCCATCGTGTCGTGGAGCACCATCAAAAGACTGGTACCCAGAGTGTCCAAAAGGCAACTCGACTCTCACCGCGTACACCTGAGAGACTACCAGGGAAATGACATTCCCGTGGTAGGCGTTGGCCGGTTCCGGATTGCCTTCAAGGATTTTTCGGGCCTGCTCCGGTTGGTGGTGGTCGAAGGTCAGCGGCCAAGCCTCCTAGGGCTAGACTGGTTTGATGCCCTCGGCCTGGAAGTCACCGGCATCAACTGCATCTCTAACGCAGAGACTATGGGTCTGGTCAAAGACTTTGCCGAGGTTTTTGACGGCACCTTGGGGCAATATACAGGTACGCCCATCTCCTTTAGCCTTGATCCACAAGTCGCCCCCATCAAGCTAAAGCCACGCCGGGTTCCCTTTGCTCTCAAGGCTAAGGTGGACGAACAACTGGACAAACTGATCGCCCAAGGAGTTTTGGAGCCGGTTGACCACGCCAAGTGGGAAACCCCCATCGTCACGCCTGTCAAGCCAGATGGGTCGGTGAGAATCTGCGCTGACTACAAGTGCACGATCAACAAGGCACTTCAGCAGCACGCTTATCCGGTTCCTGTTGTCCAACACCTGCTGCATTCCCTGGGTGAGGGTAAGGTCTTCGCTAAGCTGGACCTTGCCCAAGCCTATCAACAACTGCCAGTCGATGATGCCACTGCTGAAGCCCAGACGATCGTCACCCACCGGGGGGCATTCCGTTGCCGCCGGTTGCAGTTCGGGGTGAGTGTGGCTCCTGGCATTTTCCAAAGCCTTATGGAGCGTCTCCTGCAAGGGCTTCCGGGCGTGGTACCATATTTTGATGACGTCTTGGTGTCTGCAGACTCACACCAGCAGCTGTTCGAGCGCCTCCGTGCCGTGCTGACCAGGTTCCAAGAGGCCGGGCTCAAGGTAAAGAAGGAGAAGTGCCAGATCGCCGTTCCACAGGTAGAGTTCCTGGGCTATCTTATCGATGCCTCCGGCCTTCACCCGACCACATCCAAGATCCGCGCTATCCAGCAGGCCCCCACCCCAAAGAACAAGACGGAGTTGCAGGCATTCCTGGGGCTGCTGAACTTTTATAACATGTTCCTGCCCCACAAAGCCACAGTGGCTGAGCCTCTTCACCGACTCCTTAGTACAAAGACGCCTTGGGCCTGGGGTCATCGGGAGACGGCGGCCTTCAACGCGGTTAAGGCTCTCCTTTCATCAGACAGTGTGCTGGTACAGTACAGTGAATCCAGGCCGCTGGTCCTTGCCTGCGACGCCTCACCTTTTGGCATCGGTGCTGTCCTTAGTCACCGTTTTCCAGATGGAAGAGAAGCACCGCTCGCCTACTTTTCCAGGACACTATCTCTGACGGAACGGAATTACAGCCAGCTCGACAAGGAGGCATTGGCACTTGTGGCTGGAGTGAAGAGGTTCCATGAATACCTCTATGGCAGGACTTTTGACCTCATCACTGACCACAAGCCACTCCTGGGCCTCCTCGCCGGTGATCGTCCAACTCCACCGGTCCTCTCGCCACGCATGCTGCGATGGACTGTTTTCCTGGCTGCCTACCACTACCGGCTCATCCATCGCCCGGGGAAATCGATGGGCCATGCTGACGCCCTCAGCCGTTGCCCTCTTCCAGCATTTGTGGAAGACCCGGCTCCAGCTTCATCGCTCCTTCTGATTGAGGATCTTCCGGCAGCGCCTGTATCAGCTGCCACTGTGGCCTCCGCGTCTGCCCAGGATTGCACCATCAGCCGGGTGCTCAACTGGGTGTGGAGGGGGTGGCCACAAGGGCCTTTTGCATCGGAGTTCCAGCCCTTCGCAACCAGACAACATGAACTCTCAGCTCATCGCGGCTGTCTGCTGTGGGGAGACCGCGTCGTGATTCCCCAGGGACTCCGTCAGCGCGTCCTGGAGGCTCTGCACGTTGGCCACCCGGGAATTGTCAAAATGAAGGCGTTGGCTCGGTGTTACGTCTGGTGGCCTAATATGGACGATGCCATCACTGCCTGGGTGTCCGCCTGTCAAGCATGCCAAGAGTCGAGGCCTGCACCACCGGCAGCTAAGGGACACACCTGGGAGACGCCAAAGACACCCTGGTCGAGGGTGCACATTGATCTGGCTGGCCCCTTTCACGGCCGGACCTTTATGGTAGTGGTGGACGCCTATTCCAAATGGCTGGAGGTCGCCCTGATGCCCTCCACCACTACCGAAGCTGTCATCCGGGTGCTGCGAGGCCTGTTTGCAACGCATGGGTGTCCTGATGTCCTTGTCTCTGACAACGGACCACAGTTCACGTCAGGCACGTTTGAGCGGTATCTTTTGGGACTGGGCATCCGCCATGCCCTAACGGCACCCTTTCATCCATCCAGCAACGGGCAAGCGGAAAGAATGGTGCGCTCAGCAAAAGAGGCACTGGCGCGCCTGGACCGGGGAGACTGGCATGAGCGGGTCGCCGAATACTTGTTCGTGCAACACATCACCCCTCATGCGGCCACAGGGAGGAGTCCTGCTGAACTGCTTATGGGCCGCCGCCTCAGGTCACCGCTCGACCGGCTACACCCGGACTTTGCCGTGGCTGAACCACCAGGCTGTGCCAACGCGCCACGGTCATTTGTCCCAGGAAACCAGGTCTTTGCCCGGAACTATGTGGGGGACATTCCTTGGGTGCCAGCCACAGTAGTGGGAGTCACTGGACCTCGCTCGTACCAGGTGGCACTTGAAGACGGACGCTTGTGGCGACGGCACATAGACCAGCTTAGGCGCAGGGTTGGGGACTTGGACACTACCGAGGTGCCCCCAACTGCGCTTGCGGCTCCAGAAGAGACACGTACAGATGGCGAGGCCCCACCTACACCTCCCTCGCAAACTGCCAGCGTGGAGCCGAACCAAGCCGCTTCAGAGGGTCTGCCAGACTTACCACAGACTCAGACCACTCCACTTGCGGAGGCTCCACCCACAGCAGCGGATCCAGGGGAGTTGGTTCCAACGCCATCTAGGGTCGCACCACAGCCTCAGCAAGAACTGTGTGGCCCTCCGGACTTGGCTACCAGTCCCCGGCGGTCTGGCAGAGTTCCCAAGCGCCCAACTTATTTAAAGGACTATGTTGTTGGACAGGTATCACTGTTGGTCTAAGTATGGGAAATGTAACCGATATGCTTTTGTGCCTAATTGAACCATTATGCGTAGTGCTGTATATAAGGAAACCATTACGATTGTAACTAACGCCTTATCTCGGTGGGGAGGGGTGTTATGTAGTGAAGTTTCACCCTGGGCCAGCAGGGGGATACTGTATATAGTTTTCACTCAGGTCTGTCGATAGTTTTCCCTCAGGTCCGCGTCAGTTATTTTAGGCGGGAACTCTGGGCTGTTGTTGTTACAATGTTGACAGCCGGCTGCCTATAAAAGCAGGCCGGCTGAGCTGTTTGCAGTCAGTTCTATTCCAGCTTACGAAATAAAGAGCTACTTGGAGAAATCGCTGTGTCGTCTGCTATGTCAACCCACAACTTAACAGGTCTGTTACCCTTAGCAGGGGCGGAGGAAGGCGGGGTGCGCTGCCCCAGCTGTCACCACTGAGGAGGGTGGCAAAATGTCAGGTGGCACTCACCATGGTGCCTGCAGTGCTCCCGAGCCATGCATCTCTCCTGGGAGTGAAGTGGTGGCTTGGGCGTCCACAGGCTCTGCTCTGACCCAAACGGTCCTCCCGCCAGTTCCCCCTCAGCTGTAGGGCAGCTGAGTGGGAGGAGGCAGGCAGCCCTGTGGAGAGTCCTGCCCCACGGGTGGCTGGGCACAGGGCACGTGCGCCACCCCAGGCACCCACTCGGCTTGCTCTGCCGCTGACCCTTAGAACAATGAGACGAGAGTAGACAACGAATTGACAATCAATTAGATTACTTTGGCCCCACTGTAATGTGGAAAGAGGCAGAGACTCCTAGCAAACATTCATATTATGCAGGTGAGATTCCTCAAACTGGCAGCCCTGCTTATCAAGGATTTAATATTCCCTGACTGCGTATTCTCATTAGCAGTCTATAGCAGCAAGCATTGGAAAGTACACTTTGGATTGTGGTTGTGCTCCTCATTATTAAACTCGGCCTGCAGTTGATTGGTGGCTGCACTGCAATCAGCTGACACCCAATTACCACTGCAGTGTTTGAAGCTCATGGTGGGAGCTCCCTGAATGCCAGGAAGAAATACTGCTGCATTCCTCGGCTGCTACACTCCCTCCAGTGACTAATGTTACTTGGCATTTGTTTGCAGAGGTTTTGTGTTCGCAAAACTTTTTCTCCCCAGCTAAAATACATCATTGACATTCAAGCAGGTCCTGCATTAGCCTTTGCAGCTGAGCTGTCAAACACAACGTCAGCAGCTGCTCCACATCATTAGTTTGTCATTGATCAGTGCAGCTGGAAGTTTGAGGCATGTCGATAGAGCTAATAAAATGCTTGCATTCTTCTAGTCTGCATTATCTCTCTATGCTTACCTGGGGAAATGTCCCATTGAACTCAGGTAAGCCTTAGTTCTGAACTGACATGCATAGGATTTCACGGTAACATACTCAAGATAAATATTAACCCCTCATGATGTTGTGGGTTAAACCACAAAGCCTAGGACTTGCCGATCAGAAGGTCGGCGGTTCGAATCCCCGTGACGAGGTGAGCTCCCATTGCTCAGTCCCTGCTCCTGCCAACCTAGCAATTCAAAAGCACGTCAAAGTGCAAGTAGATAAATAGGTACCGCTCTGGCGGGAAGGTAAATGGCGTTTCCGTGCGCTGCTCTGGTTCGCCAGAAGCGGCTTAGTCATGCTGGCCACATGACCCGGAAGCTGTACGTCGGCTCCCTCGGCCAATAAAGCGAGATGAGCGCTGCAACCCCAGAGTCGGCCACAACTGGACCTAATGGTCAGGGGTCCTTTACCTTTATGATGTTCTCAAGCATTAATATGGACTGCAGTTGCCATTCTGCAGTACAAAGCACTTGACTAGCGGGGCTTAGTCTCTGCTTGAGAGCCAATGTTGGACTAGGACCTGGGAGACCAAATCTCCACTCAGTCATGAAGCATACTGGGTGCCTCTCAGCCTAACCTACTTCCCAGGGTTGCTGTATGAATTAAATCAGCCTACTCAACCTGTGGGTCCCCAGATGTTGTTGAACTACAACTCCCATCAGCCCTAGCAATCATGGCCAATGGCCAGGGGTGATAGGAGTTGTTGGTCAGCAACTGGACAATGGGAGATGTAGTTCAGAAACTCCCATGATGGGAGCCCCCAAAATTTCTCACATTAGAGTGTTTGGGTCAGACTTTCTCAACCTGTGGGTCCCCAGATGTTGTTGAACTACAACTCCCATCACCCCTAGCTAACAAGGCCAGAGCTCAGGGATGATGGGAGTTGTAGTCCAACAACATCTGGGGACCCACAGGTTGAGAACCGCTGAATTAAATGATGAGAGGAAGAACCATGTACACCAGCTTGAGCTCCTTGAAGAACAAAATGGGATACAAATGCAATTAATAATAACAATAATACTAATCAGTATTTTCACTATGGTTTTTAAACAAAAAACCCCCCAAAACAAAACATGATTTAAATCCCAGAATCAGGTTTATCAGTGTTTCCCAAACTTGAGTCTCCAGCTGCTTTTGGACTACAACTCCCATCATCCCTAGCTACCAAGACCAGTGGCCAGGGATAATGGGAATTGTAGTCCGAAAACAGATTGGAGACCCAGGTTTGGGAAACACTTAGGTCATTTTATTCTTCTGTATTTATACACCTCATTACTGTGGTCTCAAATTAGTCGTATGCCAAATATCGTAAGTAGGGAAAGCGCTGCTGTGTTCAGGGCCTGCTTGTGGGCTTCCTATAGGCATGTGGTTGGCCACTGTGAGAAGAAGATGCTTTGTTAGATGGTCCTGTGGCCTGATCCAGTGGGCTCATATGATGTTCTGCTTTCAGTTTTCAGAATTGTGCGTGTGTGGTGGATGACTGTGCCTGGGTTCCCTTCCCACAACCATCACCAGTGTACACATATTCACATTTCAATCCTGTACAGAACCATTAGCCAGAAGCTCTTATTTCTTTGGTATTTTCCCCACCTCCTGTTACTGCTCCTTTCTTTCTGGATTTGTTTACACTGATGGTCCCAGGCAATCAGGGATCACACTATGCAGATCAGACAATCAAAGAAGCAGATGGAGATCACGACAATGCAGGATTGCATTAATATCTCTCTCTCTCTCTCTCTCTCTCTCTCTCTCTCTCTCTCTCTCACACACACACACACACACACACACACACTTCTCACTTCCTGTGCCAGTCATCCCATCCCTTTTCTCTATGCCATCCGTCTCCCCAATCTCGCCTTCTCTTTCAGTTGCCTCCCCTCCATTAATACAGGTCAGAAATAATTACTTGCAGGGGGCTTCCCCTTCCCATAACATCATCTGCTGCAGCTGTATCCAGTTGTGTTTCTTTCTCTCTTTCAATTCCACTTCTTTCTCTCTTTCAATTCCTTGCACCCCACAGCTCATGGCAAGACTTTCCTTTTTAAAAAAAGAGTTTAAAGATTACAAAAAGAAAAAAAATTAAACAAATCAATATAATAAAATACAAAAACAAAAACACTACATAAAACATTGAATTAACAAAACAAAACAAAAACAATAAAAAACACTTGCAATATTTTCAATCTTAACTTTCATTCACTTGTTTCCTTGACTTTCTCACACCTCCCTTTTTGTATTCCACTTCAATTAACTATTACAGCAATTCCTTTCCATCTTCATCTATTTTCTGTCCTGTTTTTTCCCTTTAATACATTAACAATCTATCTGTACCTAGTTCCTTTCTGTCAAAGCCATATAACTTCATTCCACCATTTTTCTATAGCTCATTAATTTTACAATATTTCTGTAAATAATCTTTAAATTTTTTTCAATCTTCTTCCACCGACTCTTCTCCCTGGTCTCGGATTCTGCCAATCATTTCCGCCAATTCCATATAGTCCATCAACTTCATCTGCCATTCTTCCCGGGTGGGTAAATCTTGTGTCTTCCAAGCTCATGGCAAGACTTTCCCTACTCCAAAGCTTACTGTGTCTTCATCTCTCCCTCTCTTTCCTCCCCTTTCTCAAAAGCTGTGTGGAAGACGAACAAACTCTTAAGAGGGACAGTCAGAGAGCAAGAGTGGACCTGCTGTGTCTGTCCAGAGGGGCACATATGCCCCCCTGGACTGCCAATTCCACACCACTGTTCTAATTCATTCATTTATTCATTGAATTTATATACAGTCATACTTCGGGTTGAATACGCTTCGAGTTGAGCGCATTCGAGTTGTGCTCTGCGGCAACTCGGAAGTAACGGAGCATGTTACTTCCGGGTTTCGCCACTTGCGCATGCACAGACGCTCAAAATGACATCACGCGCAGACGTGCCATCGCTAGTTACGTTTACCTCTAGATGCGAACGGGGCTCTGGAACGGATCCCGTTCATATCTAGAGGTACCACTGTACCTCCCTATACCCAGAGGTATCAGGGTGGTTCTAATTAAAGCTGGGAATATTATTTCCAAGATGTTTCAGAGCATCTCAAGGATTAAGATACACCAAAGCTAATGTTCACTACAAATTGTGGCCATACCCAGTTTGAGTCTTACATATGCAGATACAGTGTTAGAAACAGAGATATTAAAGCTAAGAGATGAATGGCATCTTAAACCTGGGTTATGGGTGCTACAACAGAATGTCTAGGCACAGTTTTTTATAACAAGTATACAAAGATGAAAATAAATGAACTGCAGTGAAAATATTATGTTCAGTCTTCAGAGAGTACAGTAGCTGGAAGTGGGGAGGCAGAAAAAGGTCCTCCTTTCCTTCCACTCTGCAGTTTTAATCTGAAATCTTAGATGCAGTACTGCGCCCAGAGCTCAGAAACTGCTCGTGCTAATGAAATTCCCTGTCGCAAAATGCAGGGTTTCAAACACTGCCCAGATATCTTCATTTTTTCAGGCTGTTTCTCAAGGCAATTGGAATATACTTATATTTTGTTAAAAAAGCAATACAGTGTTCATAATGACATCTATAAAACTTAGAGCAGCTTACAGCAAAAATCATAAAGGTGCCAACAAAAAATACGGATTGAAGTTGTCTTGATGTTTGTCATTCCAATGCATAATAAAAATACTCATTTCTTCCCTAATAATGTCTCATTGCCTTGTCTTATTTCCTGAACACAAACTGGATTTGTAAGCTTTATCATGACAGCAATATCCTAGATTCTAATAATCTCTTCATTCGATAAAGCTCTTGCATCACTGCTATTATTTCTCCCATTTATAAATGTACAATTAACTCCAACTACCAATTTAGGTAACCAGGTGAAACTACCAAAGAGTTTAATGGTATGTTTCCTGTCACTTGTTCTATCTTACCTAGAATAAATTATCAATTTGTGGATGTAAGGACAGGGCAAAATATGCACCTTCAACAATGTTCCCAATCTAGTTCATAGCTTGTAATTTATAGAGAGTCAGATACTACTGATTTTGCTTCTTGAAGAAAATTCTCCTTGCAATGTTCACATATAGTTGTTCTTGTACAGTGGTCTGAGACCTGTGACCCTCCAGATGTTGGTGAATTACAACACCTGACCACTGGCCATTCTGGCTGGGGCTGATGGGAATTTCAATCCAGCAACATTTGGAGGGCCACAGATTCCCTACCACTGACCTAGGAATTTTAAAATCCATACCCATTATCCATTTCCATTTGCTGTAACAAAATCCTCCTCCTATTTCACTTGTAACAAATCACTATCAGTGTTTAAATTCCAGAGCACTGATAGATCTTTCCAGGAATTCTTTATAAGACGTTGAAGGTTTCATTCTTTTCTCCTGAAGGGTTATTATTCCTTCAGCATGCAGTATTTCCTTAACAATGTGAGATGAGGATGTCTAATCCAGAAAAAAGCACTCGGGTACCAAGAAGGTCTGTAATTATCTATTTTCATTACAACAGCTTGATAAGTTTATGCAATGCTATACAAGATACTTTAATTCAACAAGATTACTTTGCAGCTACTGTCTGGTATTCCTCCAGTATATTTTTTGAACTACTTGTTCATTCATTATGATAGAATACAGGAAAAGGAGATAATTCTGAAATCAATTTGCTTTTCACATATTTTCCTGTGAAAATGGCTCAGGCACACAGATTTGTGTCAGATACAATCATGTTCTTTTTTTAAAAAAAGTGATTGCACTTGAAATTTAATTGTATGTCATGTTTGGGGGGAGACAACACTCCAAGTATCCCTATCAGTTAGTCTAGTTGCTTGATGATATGTTGTAAGATGGGGGAGCCCCACACAACTCTTGCACCTAGGTTTTGTACAGTGTTGTATCTGCCTTTCTGTTATACTGGCAGAGCAATCCAGAGTTGTTCCTTAGTCAGCTGACCTCCCTCTGACTGCTAAATGTATGGGTGGTTAGGAGACCCACTGGCAGGGGCCAGTGGAAACCCCCAAAATGGGGCATTCTGAGAGTGGGAAGAGGTGGAGCCAGTCTCACAGCTCTCATGTGACAGCTACATATCGAATTCAGGCCCAGTCACCTTCACTCCTTGATTTTCCACTGTGGCTGACGTGAGCAACAGGGCTGTGGATGCGGCAATAGCTCTGCCACTTCACAAAGCCCTGCTGCCGGAAGCGGTAGGAGTTCGGATTGCACTATTAGGGGTGTTAGGAGAGAGATAACACCTCTTGTAGGGGACACGTCATGCTTCTTCTGGCATACTTCATCCACCTTTGATCCCCACCCTGCACTCAACTCTCACCAGTGGCTCCTAGAAACCCAGGAAACGGCTTTGACTGACCGGCAAAACCAGGGAAGGGTAGCTGATGGATCTGAAACCTTCGGTGAGTTAGGGGCTTTCCCTGTGTGTGAAGACAGGCTCTGGTGGATTGAGCAGACAAGACCAATATTGGGTCCAGCAGTCAAGAAGGAGGTTACTTCACGCACTGCAGAGGAAAGTGAGGGGCAGATGGGGCACATCAACCTAGGAAGGTAGCCCCTCTAGGAGAAGGAAGATTCTGATCCTAAACCTCTGCTGCCTTGCGGGACATCTTTGGGAGAAGAAAAGTCCAAGGAGGAAACCCTACACAAATCCAGAGTGGAGTCCCTAAGGTGGTTGGGTGGTGTGTTGTAAGCCGCCTCCTGGCAACTCCTGGTTCCAAATTTATTGCTCTTCTTTCTTTTGGACCACATCAGCAAGGTCAAGACGGTGTGTGTCTTGTTGTTGGGGCAGCTCAGGACCTCCATACACTCTGCTCAGGCTTGCGCCCTTGGGAGAACATTTGACTTCACCCCCCAGAGGCGTACTCCATTGCCCCTTGAGACAGACAGATGCCAACAACAAATTAGGTTGCACTCCTAATCCCACATACCCGAGAGTAAGCCCCGTTGATGTCAATGAAACTTCCTTCTGAGTAGACCTAGTTAGGACAGCAACCTTATCCATAAATCTAACCCTCACTAGCTTAGGGACAGAGTGAGAGCAGGCCAAACTATATAATTTATTGGCTCACATGCAATGGGAAAGGCGTAGACGAAAACAATAGTTTTGGAATAGCATTCCTTTTTACTGAGCTAATTCTACCTCTCCACAGGAAAGAAAAAAAGGCTTCCTCCTCATGCTCTGCAAGTTCAGTATCTGCTCATTCCCAAAGGCCACTCTATAACAGTAACTAAATAAATTATGTAGTTGTCTTTCTATACTGGGTTGGAACCTTTTTCAGGAGCAACACTGCCAGACAGGGTGTTGATTCACCTTGGATGAAAAGCTAGCATGCTGTGAGAAATAAATAATGGGTACATCTCCTACATCACGCAGGAGGGAGCTGTCTACTCTTTCTCTTGTTAATTCCACATTAGGAAATAAAATTAGAGTCTACACCAGGGGGTCCCAAACTGGTGGTCCATGGATTTTTAATTGATTTTTATTGCTTCTTCTATTTCTTACATTGTATTTTATTTCATCGCAGTCTGAATTATATGGAATGCAAATTGTAATATGATAAAATACAATGCAGGAAATAGAGGAAGCCATAAAATACAATTAAAAATCATGCAGTATCTGGCCTACTCATTACAATTGCTACAAAAGACAGAAAAATCATTAAGTGGTCTGCCAAGACCAGGAACAAGTGGTATGTGGGGTGGGGTAGGGTGGGGGAGTTTGGCAGCCACTGGCCTATACTTTAGTACTGCTGCTGAGGCATTTCTGCAAACAGTTTAAATGATAGTTCTATGTTGTTGTTGTTGTTTAGTTGTTTAGTCATGTCCGACTCTTCGTGACCCCATGGACCAGAGCACGCCAGGCACTCCTGTCTTCCACTGCCTCCCGCAGTTTGGTCAGACTCATGTTTGTAGCTTCGAGGACACTGTCCAACCATCTCGTCCTCTGTCGTCCCCTTCTGCTTGTGCCCTCCATCTTTCCCAACATCAGGGTCTTTTCCAGGGAGTCTTCTCTTCTCATGAGGTGGCCAAAGTATTGGAGCCTCAGCTTCACGATCTGTCCTTGTCCAGAAACACCTGTTCCTATAGCCTAGATCCTTAAATAATACTTACTCAACAGTAAGTCTCATTCACCTAAGATCCTCTGCCATGTTAGTTAACAACTTCCTCCTTGGAGCTTCTGCCCATGTTTTTGGCCAGCATTACTGGTGATGGTGATTAATTGTCCCTTAATTGCCCTGTTTTCAGTCAGGGAGGGGATCTTTAATTACTAGTTTCCCCTATTTGTTTTATTTCTTATGTTTCTTTTTTTACTCAAATAGCATGGCAATTAACAGGTAACCAGTTATTCACAAAGCGTGTTACCTGCACCAAACAGAAACCAGTAGAAACTGCAAAGAGGAACCCATGAAAGGCACATCAGTCTTGAAAAATTCCAGTAGCGTTTGGCTAATTCATTTGGCTGGCACTGCAACTGTGCTTCATATGAGGAAAACACACCACAGATTTGATGGTGGTGGTGGTGGAGATAGAGGACAACACAGAAAGCACCAGGATCCAACCGGGTGGCAGGAACACCATCTGGATTCTCCAAAAAATGATTGACTGAAGAACAGAGATCACAGATGAAAGAACTAGTTCAGAAAAAACCTCTGTGTGATTCATTTCGCTGGCCTTGTTTCCCCTGGTGGTAGGTAATCTTTCAAGTCATTTAATCATCTGTCATTGGACGGCTCAATCAGTCTTGATGCAGAGATGCAGCAGAACCACTCACTTTTTGGCTGTGTTCTGTCTCTGAGTGATTTGCTGCTGTACACTTGATTCCTTCCATTCCAGACGTATGCTATGAACAGTCATTAGTTCATGAAGAAATATGGAGTGGGCTCCTCTGAGGCAGGTAATTCATGTTCTTTCATACTTAAAAATAATGTTGTGGGGTGTGTGAAAGAGGAAAGTTGTGGTTCCAATCTTACTTTATGGGAAAAGGTGTGCACAGATAGCAACCGTTATCAGAGCTGGTGTAGTATGGTGCTCAGAGTGTTTGATCCGGAGCAGGAGGACAAGTGCAAATCCTTACAAAACTCACTGGGTGACTTTGAGTCTCTGTCTTAGAATGGGTATATGTCCTAAATTAGAGGACCATCCTTTTTTGTGCAGTCTTCTCTTTGATGGTATCTGTTAAGTTGTGGGTGAACATATCAGACGACACAGCGATTCTTCAGACAGCGCTTGTTTATTCAGAGGCCAGAACAGAACTGAACTGAAGGGTTCAGCCACCCTGCTTATATAGAGCTCCACTACAACGCAACTGTAACAACTTTCTGTAACTATCCAATCACTGCACATCACTTTCAATCCCTTATTTGCATATGTGGACCTGAATGAAAACTATCTACAGTATCCCCCTGCTGGCCCAGGGTGAGAACTTCAGTACATAACAGAATCCTCTATTTGAATGGCTGTTGGGGCCAAGTATGAGTTAAAGATAATAACCCTAAGAAGAGAGAGTAGGAGGGACCTTGAAGTTGCCCATCAACAGTGAGCACCTAGATAGCAGACTGACCAGGCATACAGCACACCTGGTCACAGTCTTCCTCACTATGGTGAGATGTAATCTTTTACGTTTTTAAAATTCTAGAAATTGTCTCTAAATGTACACCTCAACATATACAGACCCTCCAAGTGCCCCTATTTTCCAGGGACGTCCCAGATTTACAGAAGCCGTCCCAGTTTCTGATTTGATCCCAGAATGTTCCACTTTTCCTTAGGATGTCCCTATTTTCATTGGAGAAATGTTGGAGGGTATGGAGTTATGTGACCCCCCCAAGCCAAGATAAGTAGTTATACAACCTTTAGAAGACATCTGAAGGCAGCCCTGTATAGAGAAGGTTTTTTTCAAAAAAAAAAAAAAAATAATGCTTTATAAGGTTTTTATATACAGCCCAGAGTGGCTGGGGCAACCCAGTCCGATGGGTGGGGTATAAATAACACAATTGTTATTATTATTATTATTATTATGGAATAGGAAAATTTCATCGAAAAAAATGTTGGAGGGTATGCATATAAATTCACAATGCACATCTTATGCCAATCTGTATCCTCTTTTTTGTGGGGCATGCATAAATGACCACTTTATCTCTCAGTCTCAGCCTATCCAACCTCACAGGAGTGTTGTATGGATAAAAGGGAGGGTGTACACTGTACAGACAAAAAGAAAGTTTTGGGACTGCTGGTGGGAGAGAGTTGTGGTTTTTTTTTTAAACTAAGAGCTACAGCAAAAGAGAGAGAAGAAAAGGAGGAGGCTGCAGCCTCACAAAACTTTGTTCCTTACCATATCACTTGTGGCAGCCTGGCAATATATTTTTGACAGAAATCTGTTATCTAAGTGTCCACCTACTGCATTTTTTTCCTGGAGGCAGCTCATAACCATGACCCTGTTTTGTGAGATACCAATATTCAGGCCCCCCTTGAGGAGGAAGGAAGGGATATTTATGGACTCATCCCAGCTCTGCACGCTGCATTTGGAAGCTTGAAGAAGGTGTGGAAAGAGACACAGAGAAGCACAACTGGGTACGTTCTGTTCTTTGGAGGCTTTCTGGAAGACCCAGTCTCCATTGGCAATACATCAGCAAAACATTCTCCCTGCAGCAATAAACAGCAACAGTGATGCTGTTTTTAAATTGGTAGGAGGAATATGCCATTGTTGTGTTTATAGGGGGTCTAGGATGTGCAACCCCCGTCCCCAATAACCCCAAAAGAATGCATTTTAAATGAATTAGAATGAAAACTACACAAGGAATCTACCAACCTGAAACTGAGTGAATATTTTGTTTTATAGCTCAGTGTTAGATGTGAGGCCAGGAGTGAAAAATAACCAGGCTACAAATGTGAAGAACACAGATACCTGGCTTGCTCTCCCTTGCTTTGTTTTTGGGAACTATTATTATTGGCTGTGGCTGATTTTTCAGGTCCAGGCATATAACATAAAATTGAGACACCTTGTGCAAGAACAGGGATATTTTTTTTTTTTACTAAAACCCTTAAATTGCAGGATTTAGTTTTGCAGTGCATACTGAGATGATGCGCTAAATAATGTTAATAGCAACAGTAGAAATCTCTGTTTTGGATTTATCAGAACCTAGAGGATAATCCTGTGTTACGGATATACATAATGTTATTTGTATGCCAGCTTTCTGTAGTTCAAACCATGCTCAAGGCAGCTTAAAGATGAAAAAAAATCATAGTTACAACTTAACAAAAGTAGTCATAAACAATAAATAATAAATGTTCCTTACCAGGACAGACTTTGCTCGTGTGCTCAAGACATCGATTCCATGAAAAATATTTTGTTGCACTGTGCAAAATATGAGCAAGCCAGGGCTGAACTGATTGCTGGTACCTTTCCTGGGAAAATCAGAGGCTCACTATGTCAGGTTCCTATTGGAAGACTGGAAAAATGCTAGAACATTAGCAGCGGCAAAGTTTTTGTCGGTGGTTGCAAGAACCAATGATCCCTATATTCTGAACAAAATGCTTGTTTAACCTGGAGGTGGGCTGTGTGAATTGTGTATTGCTTTGTAATGATTTGTTGGGTCTCTGGACCGTAATAAAGATTGTTGTTCTTGTAAATACATCAAAAAACCCCACAATCAAATTGAACAATTTCCCCATAAATCATAAGAAGTGGTTTTTTTTAAGATACGTAAAACATATCAACAGATGGCTGTGTTCCAGTTTGCATATTGTTTCAGAAAATGTGTTTTTGGTAGATTGCCTTTGTATGCCAAATGAATCAAATTTCTCTCCCATCATTAGTGGTGACAGTGGAGTGGAATGGCCTCTGGGTAGCAAAGCATTCTGCAAGATACTTTGGAAAGTAAGATGGACTTTGGATAGTGAGACACCACAGACTATACATAGCATTCCTGCATTAAGCTCTGGCTGCAATCCTCATATCTCATTCTGCAAATTACATCCGAATATATGCAAACTTGCTGCTGCCTAAAGCAGAATGACAAAGCTGTGATTAAAATTTAGAGTGGGGAAATTGTAGCACTGTAAATATACGTAATGAGTGTTATAAATTTCGTTGCTGTTATTTTGCTCATGCTACATGCTGCATACGTTTTAAGATTGCTAGTCATGCCAAATTGGCTTGGGATTTATGCAGAAGAGAAGGTAATGAGGGTTGTCATGTGGCAGGATAATAAAATCTATCGGTTAGGGAAGGAAGAAATGTTACACATGGGAAAGGAAGGTTCTTACTTCTATAGTTCAAAAAGGGGGTATTTACTCTCACCAGCAAGTACGCACAACTTTTTTTTTTGCAAATTCCGAAACGAAAAGTACCTTCTCAGTACTAGGATGATTGTCTGTATCTAATGAATTTATCCAAGGTGGATATTCTCCTGTTAGTAAAACAGATAGCATATGAACAGATATTCTATAAAAGGATATTATTTGGTGGAAAGGTGGGGTACAAATTTAACAAAAATACCAAATATATTGTGTGCTCCTATTTGAATTTCTCCTGTTGTAAAAGTCAGGGGATCCATTTAGAAATCGTGGAAGTGGTCAATGGTAGGCTACGTTATCTGCTAGTGTTAAGTTGTGGGTGCACATATCAGGCGACACAGCGATTCTTCAAACAGCTCTTGTTTATTCACAGGCCAGAACAGAATTGAGCTGAAGGGTTCAGCCAGCCTGCTTATATAGAGCTCCACTAGAACGCAACAGTAACCATTTTCTGTAACTATCCAATCACTGAATGTCACTTGCAATCCCTTATTTGCATATGTGGACCTGAGTGAAAACTATCTACAGTATCCCCCTGCTGGCCCAGAGTGAGAACTTCAGTACATAACAGCTAGAGACATTTTCATTTCATTGAAATATGTGATTGGTATGCACTCTTCAGTCTGCTAAAACGGGCTTTCGAATGAGCTGCTGCACATTGCTGGTGAGCTGTGATTTATTAATATGATATAATAGTACTGTGCATAGTGTCTTATCGCACAATTCCCTTTGAATTGGAGATTGCAGGACTGCCTTGCAGAGGAGGCAAAAAGGTGAGGGGCATGGTGTGTGAACTAATGGTCAGGCTAAGCTTTAAACGACATAGGAACACAAAGCCTGCAAGTGCAGATGGATTGCTGGGTTTGTAAGTCTGCACATTTGGCAGTACATATTTCTGATTAGTGCTGCTAGCAAATAGTTGCACAGGGCTTAATGGGCCCGGAGTCAACTGCAACTGGGTATGAAATGATCCTTTCAAAAACATAACACAGAAATTTCAAGTATCAAACCAATGTATTGATGAAAACCAGTGCTTTTTTCAGGGGGTACTCAAGGATACGTAATACTGGCACCTCTTTCTCCCCTCTTTTGATTGAAAAGTTTGGTACTTACTGTAACAACTTCATGGCAAGTGCTGGCACCTATTTTTCTGGGGGGGGGGAAGCACTGATGAAAACCATAATTTAAAAATAAAGTTTATATTCTATGCTTTGGTGACCTCATACATGACAGTAGCTATAAAAGAAATTTAAAGTTCTGGGAAATCAGGGACATAAATAGAAATGTTGAGCTTAAGCAGACATGAAGTTTGGCTTATACTTTACACCAGGCAACCAGGACTTGTCTAATGTGCCTTTGCACAGTCTCTTTGTCATGTATATTTGCTTCTGGAATTACAAACTGTGCCACTTGATTTATCTTTGTTATGACTGATTATATAAACTTCCCAGGCAGTCCCTCTCGCACCTCTGCACTGCACTGAGAATATGAGAGAACACACAAGCCCCGGTTATTCTCATCAGAGAGACAGTATTAAGTGTAGTGGTGGCAGTTAGCCTTCAACACTAATGATATTTCACTCTGAGATGTGCAAGGCGTTCCACCTCTATTAATCACATCTGAATCCTGCCCTCCCTCCGAGCAGTTCAGGGTGACACACAGAGCCAACTTCCTACAGCAATGGGAAAAAGTTCTCCAGGATTTCTTCTACTCCACCATCAGAGAGGATTGGGTGACACAATTTCAGCTCACAGAAGTGGGCAGCAACTCTGGAAATGGCATGAGAACTGGTGCACCTTAAATATTGCTTTCAATGGTCAGGATCAGCCTGAATTGTGCTATCCCAGGCATATGCCTGGTTTTCATCCTCAGCTCTCAACAGTGTGAAGGAAGAAGTTATCCTGGGTCAAAAGCACAAAGATTTTTAGAGGTGAACACACACACAATTTTAATTTCGTCCGGAAATAAATCAATACTCAATAAAGCTCATGAAGAACCTTTTCCCCATGTGAAAATGATGCTCTGTGTGATCAGCCAACCAATCTGAGGGAAATCTGGGTTGGTTACACTTAACATAGGGAAGGAGAAACAAAACAAATTCCTTCCAGTAGCACCTAAAAGACCAACTAAGTCAGTTCTTGGTATGAGCTTTCGTGTGCATGCACACTTCTTCAGATACACAGGTGCTACTGGAAGGAATTTGTTTTGTTTTGACTATGGCAGACCAACACGGCTACCTATCTGTAATAGGGAAGGAGAATTATAGTCTATTTTAGGGGGGCTGCTAAAAGTTAGTGATAAAACACAACTTTTGCACACAAAAGGTCCCAGGTTCAGTCTTCAGGTGTCATAGAATCATAGAGCTGGAAGGCACCCCCAAAAGTAATCTAGTCTAACTCCCTGCAATGCAAGTGAGATTTACTTGGAGTTGCGTAGTGATTCCATGCTCTTTATTGCAGCTCATAAAACAGTGGAATGAATTTCCCCCCAAAACTCAGGCTTTATATATGTTATTTACACAATGAGTCCCGTCTGATTGGCTGATTATGCTTACCTCCTGGAGCCTGATTGGGCTGTTCCTGCAGGGCAATCAGTTGTTGCATTCCAAGATTGTTGATTAACTTCCTCCTGGGGTCTGATTGGGCTGCTCCTGCATTCTAGGATCCTACCTGCCTATTGTTCTAGGATCCAAGTTTAGTACATAACAGCAGGAATCTCAGCTAAAGCACCCATGACAGATGGCCATCCAACCTCTTCTTAAAAACCTCCAATGAAGGAGAGTCCACAACCTCCCATGGGAGATAGTTCCACTGTTATACAGCTCTTATTGTCAGAAAGTGATTCCTGATGTTTAGTTGGAATCTACTTTCTTGTGACTTGAATCCATCAGTTCATGTCCTAACCTCCTGAGCTTGCTCCCTTCTCCATGTGACAGCTCTTCAGATATTTGAAGATGACTATCACATCTCCTCTCAGTTTTCTCTTTTCCAGGCTAAACCTATCCAACTCCCTCAACCATTCCTCATAAGGTTTGGTTTCCAGACCCTGGAAAATCTAGGTTGCCCTCCTCTGCACATGTTCCAGCTTGTCAACATCATTCTTAAATTGTGGTACCTAGAACTGGACATAGTACTCCAGCTGTGGCACTGGGGGAAAAACAGTAGTGGAAGCCTGGGAGACCTGCTCCCAATCAGTGCAGACAATAATGAACTAGAAGGGCTAGTGTTTGGACATAGTATAAGGCAGCTTCCTAAGATCCAACACAAAGATTCTTTTTAGGAGTCGACCATTCTCCAACACAATTTCTGGATTAGACAGTTTAATTGTGCACACCACTTTGCTCTTTGTTTTGGGCACAATGAAGAGCCTTGTGGCATCTCGAAGACCTACAGATTTATTGTGGCCTTAGCTTCCATGGACTAGCAGCTGCTTCATTTGACAGTTCTGTGTAACTTGGAACCTTCAGAGCACAAGTTGAACCAAGGAAAGGTCTGATCCATGATATTTGCTTTAAATCTGTAGACTCACAACAACTTGCATGTTAAAAAGAGGATGAAAAATTGCCCTACTTCCTATGGGAACATCAACAAGTAATGGTTTTGCACTGCCTCCAGGAAAGAGATAATAATTTTAAGCTTTCATGAACTGCAAAGGCTTCCCTTTTGATGGAAGTGCCTGTTAATTGTCTAGGTGTTTGGCAGTGATTAAGTGGAGATCACATCTTTGGCATCACTCAGGTAGGAGCGACTGAGCGGAACCTTACAGGTTGCAGTTGGGTGGATGGTAAATAGGATGAAAAGCCCTGCAGAAGGAGGAGAGCAGAAAGGTTAATTTATTAAAAGAGGGATTACGATACATTGATTTATCAGGGAGGTTCAATCACCTGGTTGAAGAGATTAACTGGATTAGCTACTTTTCAATTAGGTTCTCTTCATACTTTGCTGCCTTTTCAAAGAACTCGCTCGCTGTTCAATCAGTCGCTGCAGACTTGATTAAAATGAGAGGGAAAGATGGGAGCAGATGATTTAAGTAGTAAAGAGCAATACAAGGAGGGTATATAAAGATAGGCAGTATTTGTTGCAAAGGCAGAAACAGCCATGTCAGTCCATGGGGCGGGGGGGGGGGATCCAAACAGCAACAGTAGCATAATAATTTTCATTCATAGAGTTGTTGCATTGGAAGGGACCCTGAGGATCATCTAGTCCAACCCCGTGCAAAATTGCAACCTTGATGTTATTAGTGTTGGGATACTGCCAGGGAGACAAAGGCCATCACTGCCTCCAGCCGGACTCCGGACGTCCATCGATCTCCTGTAGACGTGCAGTATCAGCAATTAGCGACACGAAGCCTCAGAAATAGATTGCCACATTCTTAGGCTGGTGCACACTCTATCAGCAGAATTCACACAGCGAAAGCTGCACTCAGAAGAGTATCATTTAGAAAGTTTATTCAGCGTTGGTCAGAACAAAGAAAACATGACCGTCTGCCAGCGTGTTCAGCGCAGAGAGAGAAAAACGAAAGCAATAGCAAACATAAACGTCCTGTGAACAGGAAATACGCAGACTCTGACTCACACAGCCTGCTCCCTTTTAAGGTGGAACGGAAAGATCCTAACAATTAGCACCACGCTGCAACCAACTGAGCTATCCAGGCCCAACAAAAAATACCCACCAAATACTTTACGTTTGCTTCACATCACAGCTTTTCTGCTTACGAATGCGATTCGGGTTTACTTCCAGGTTCACCACATGCGCACACACAGAAGCGATCTGTGTGCTTCGCGCATGCGCAGAAGCGCTCTATTACGCTTTGCATACGCGCAGTAGTGACACTCCAAAATGGATCGCGCTTGTAAGTAGAGGTACCACTGTAAATGGCAGCGTGCTTATCTGCCACTCTTCCTGATCTATTGCCTTTCCTAATGAGAGGGCCAGCCCTGCTCTCTGCCTTTTAAAAGGCCCATGTGTTCTTATTAGTGTTAGAAGCGGATCTGAGTAGATATTTGGGGAAATGGCCTTTGCTTAGTACCCAGCATACCTTGCTGCAGTCAGAGTTCAGTTGTACCCAGCGTGGAGGTCCAACCTACTTTAACAGGCAAATGCTATGTGCACGTTCACTCATAGGTAAGGCCCACTCTGTTTAATGAGTTAACTCCCAAGTAACTCCATTGTACTCTATGGCCACATCCATGCCAATCACTTTAAACAGCCATGGCTTCCCCTAAAGAATTCTGGGAGCTGCAGTTTGTTATGGGTGCTGAGAGTTGTTAGATGAGCCCAATCTCCTTCTTTCTAGGGAACTCTGGGAATTGTAGCTTTGAGAGCTTCCCAGAATTCTTTGGGGGGGGGAGCCATGACTGTTTAACGTGATACTGTAGTGCTTTAAATGTAGGGTATGAATGTGGCTTAAGTTTGCACAACACCTGCACCATTCAATTTAAAAACTATTACAATCTGCAAAACTCTCTCTCTCTCTCTCTGTATAGATAGATAGATAGATAGATGATAGATAGAAAGATAGATAGATAGATAGATAGATAGATAGATAGATAGAAAGATAGATAGATGATAGCTAGATAGATAGATATAGATAGATAGATAGCTTAACATCCTGTCTGAAGAAGCAGTTTCTTTGTTACTTACTATTTTAGTTGGTCTTACTGTTGCTGTGGGTATTTGTGGGAGAGGATGAGCTTAGAAGCAGAGGTGTATCCCAACTGACTTGAAATGCCTACAAGTGATGCCTCAAAAATGCTCTTTGTGTGTGCATTGCTCTCTCTCATTCTCTCTATTGATTCAGCAAATAACTGCTTTTCTGCTGCGGCGAGGGTTTTATCTCATCCCATGCATTCATACAGCTTTTTGAGAAGAGGTGTGTCAGCTTTGTACACTAGGATACGTTTTAGCCATACAGAAGTCAGAAGTTTCTGTGCACACATGCACATACACCTGTCCTCCATTCAGACAAGCAAGAGGCATTCTCAAGAGTTCAAGGGCACATAGGTAAAGGTAAAGGGACCCCTGAACATTAGGTCCAGTCGTGGCCGACTCTGGGGTTGCAGCACTCATCTCATTTTATTGGCTGAGGGAGCTGGTGTACAGCTTCCGGGTCATGTGGCCAGCATGACTAAGCCGCTTCTGGTGAACCAGAGCAGCACACGGAAACGCCATTTACCTTCCTGCCAGAGTGGTACCTATTTATCTACTTGCACTTGATGTGCTTTCGAATTGCTAGGTGGGCAGGAGCAGGGACCGAGCAACAGGAGCTCACCCTGTCGCGGTTCAAACCGCCAACCTTCTGATCGGCAAGTCCTAGGCTCTGTGGTTTAACCCACAGCGCCACCTGTGTCCAGCCAGGAAAAAAACACTCAAGCAAGGAGCATAGCAGGGACAGTGAGGGTTTGGCATGGGGAGAGAGGGAGTGGCCTGATGAGCATTGGGTAGGTTTGAAGGGCTAGGTAGAGAGCTTTTGGGTGCCACATCTGATACCACCATCTGGATTTGACGTTCTCCACCTTTTCAATGGGGATTTAATCCCGGGTATTTTGTACAACAGAGGTACACTGTACCCCCATACAAAGCCTGCTCAACAAAGCTAACATTTGCAAAGCTAACCCACATTCTATTTACAATAAAGCTCACCCACATCCTCCTCTAGTTCTTCTCACATAGTTTTCCAATTGTGTGCCTGAAAAGCGAGATGAGTGCCGCACCCCATAGTCACCTTTGACTGGACCTAACCATCCGGAGGTCCCTTACCTCCCCCCCCCCAAAAAAAACTTTTTATAATGCATGCATCCAGAGGAAACTGCAGTTGGTGGTCCCATTTCTGGCATCGATGCATTGACTGTGCCTGTAAGACACATATGTTAAAGGGGGCTTCTGCCTTCCTTCCCTTGAGCTTCCTTGATCCTCAACTATCTCTCAACTCAGCTTCTCAGCCATCAGCCTCTCGTGCTGTTTGCCCAGCGTTCCTGACACGAGTGTCAGAGCCTATTGCAATGAGGCTCTGATTCAGTTTCTCCACCCACCACTTTGGCTCCTCCTTCCTTTTTCTTCTGCATCTCCCCATCTCTTCTGACCTTTTCTTCAAGCCATCATCTCCATCTGTCCTTCCCTACTGACAGCTTCAGAAGTGCAGCCAGCCTGATGGGCAGCCACTTAAGTCTTTATAAAATCCTCTCTGTATACTCTTGCCATGTTTTTCTGGCAGGTGTTAACAACTACTCAAGTAGCAGACATCCAATGCTTTCTCTATCACAGGTTCTTTGCAATAACTGGCTGTTAAAGATGCAGAAACAATAGGTAGATTTATTTTTTTTTGTCCTTTGGTAGATAGCCCAGTTCTGCTGCTTCCGCACCAGCAGTTCAGCGTGAAATTACCACCTATTCTTTACTTGACTTTTTGTGGAAAAACTAATGGTGATGTTGCTAAATCATTTCTGTGCTTTCCTTCGATTTTATTTCCTCAGGTCTGATTTTTGATGGCTTAAAAAAGTTTAAGCACAATTGCATGTCCAGAATGGATAAGCTAGGCTTTATTGAGGCTCCTCAAGACCACTGTATTAGAAGCTTTCTCCTTTTCTCCAGATTTTTCTATTTCACTATACAGTGGAACCTCGGGTTGCGAACGTAATTCATGACGGAGGCACGTCCGCAACCCGCAGCATTCATGACGCGATTTGACGCTTCTGCGCATGCGCAAGAGGTGAAACCCAGAAGTAACCCTTTCCGGTACTTCCAGGTTTCCCACAGTCCTCAACCTGAAAACGCGTAACCCCAAGTGTCTATAACCCAAGGTACCACTGTATGCAACTGAAGGAGCAAATGAAGGGAGAGGCTCTTCAAGGAGCAATTAACAGGTAATTTATAAGCAGTCCTGATTCTATGCTTAAGGCAAAGCAATAACAAAGGTGGAGCCGTCAAGAAGGGAACTTTTTAATTCATGTTGTAAGGGACACCAAGTAGCCAAAAGTGTGGAACTTCCAAGCAGGGAGCTTTAACTTAATGTGGAAAGGGAAAGGGTTGGCTTCTGAGTAAACATTATACAAGGGTTTTGGCCAAGGGGAAGGTCATAATTTAGTATCCCATGAAGTGTTGTGTGGAACCTACTTTTTAATGTCACTTGCAGCTGATTACAGAAATATGTTCTAGTGTGGCATCAACTTCTGCCAGACTGATTGAGTTTAACCTACTTTCCTTGTACAGGTTCTGAGAACATTCAGCCATCTAAGAAAGAAAGAAAAAGATAGGAATTGTTTCCAAAACCTCTTAACTTAGGCAAGGATTCAGTTAATATGCCCTGTCAACAGAAGCTGGTACAATTGGGATTTTCTCTCCACTCCCCCCCATGCCCCCCAACTTTTTTTCTGGGGTGGGTGGATTGGGAGAACCCCTGAAAATCACATGGGGGAGGGAGGGCAGATCACTCCATCAGGCTAACAGAAATCCATTGGTGGAGTGATCCGCTTAGCATTATGTTGAATTCCCCCATAAAATTTAAAACTGAGCCAGAAAATTCAAATGCTTCACCAATTAGATCTATACTATGAAGAGTTTTACTCCCTATTTAAAATGCTTCTACCCCTCTCAATCTTTGCTTCTATTTTAACCTTAAAATATTTTCAGTAATGCACACTGCCTGTTTTATTATAAGCACCAAACACTGCTGAAAATGCCTTTAGATTTTTGCCTCTTTGAATGCTGACATTAACAATTTTAATCCTTTAACATTTTGCTCTGCTAATTTTTGGCTACACTTGCTATTGTGGGCGGAAATTAAAAATCACAGTTCTTCTCTCCCCCCACCAGTGGCTGATACAGCAAGTTGCACTTATTTGTCACACAGTATGTGAGTGCCATATGGTTACATCTGACCCCCTCCGTGCTAAACCTCAGGAGACTGAACTTGGAATAAGTGTAGAGTTTTAAGGAGAGAAACACATCAGGCTTGATTTTTTTTTACCAGACTTGTTTTCTTAGCATGAATGTGCTTGTGTGTGCTTCAATATATAGGTTAACCTACCTACCTAATTTGCACATAAAAAAGTAAACTGAAACACAGCCATCCTTAAAAATTCATACTTCTCTGAATTTTTCAATGCAATTGTCTAGCCAAGAAAGTTGCAACTTAACACACATTTAACTTACACGAGTGAAGCTTTGTGCGAGTGGGTGGGGAAATAAATAAACAGAGAGTGGAGGAATCCCACTTTCCATTTAATGCCCTAACCACATACCTGTGCAAAGCTGCTATCGCAGGCTTACCCGGCAACGTGAGGCCTGTGGCAGCATCCTAGAGATATTCCGCCTCCTTCCCAAAGCGAAGCAAGCACTTGCAGCACTCTGAGAAGGAGGTAGGAGGACTCCAGGACCCTGTCAGAGCCTTGTGCCTCTTTCCCCAAAGCTAGGCAATCGCTTCCTGGGCTTTGGGAAGGTGGCTGGCATGCTCTGAGACACTGCCAGGCCCTTGCACTGCTCAATTTCCACACCGTCTATCTTTCAGGGGGATGCAGGGAAAGACTGCTGATTCTAGGCTGATCAAGTCCTACAGAACTTATATGCCTATATTAGTGAATAGGGCAGGTTTAGAATGTTGGAGCAACCATTCATTGTCGGTTTAAACTGACTGCAATCCCGCATTCTGTACATTTTGTTAATAATTGGTTTTGTTTAAAGAGCAGGTGGGATGGTTTGATCCAATGGGATTCTGAGTAACCTCTTGCCTTGGGCGTTTTAGCCAAGTTACGGTAGAGTCCTACTGCTCTACATGCCATGGAGGTGTCAGTTAACAATCTATTGAGCTATTAAAACTGGTTTCAATCTCATAATCAAAGGTGGGGCATTTAGATGCCCAGGGAAATTCATCTTACTAGACTTCCATGGGGTGCCAGGGTACAGAGAGGAGTAAGGATTGCTGGGTCCACCACCCAGGTCTGCAATCCTAAACACACTTTTATAGGCGTAAGCTCCATTGAACAAAATTGGACTTACCGTATTTTTCACCCTATAGGACGCACTTTTTCCCCTCCAAAAATGAAGGGGAAATGTGTGTGCGTCCTATGGGGCGAATGCAGGCTTTCGCTGAAGCCTGGAGAGCGAGGGGGGGTCGGTGCGCACTGACCCCTCTCGCTCTCCAGGCTTCAGAAAGCTATCCGCTAGCCGTGGGAGACGCAGCTCTCCCACGGCTAGCGGAGAGCTTGCCTGCACCCAGAAGCTTGGGGCACGCTGAGCTCAGCACGCCCCAAGCTTCGGGCTTGGCGCAGTGCTCCGCTAGCTGTGGCTCCCACGGCTTGCGGATAGCAGCCTGTTCTGGGGGCTGTTCTGGGGGAAGCCCGAGCCTCCCCCGACCCAGCCACCCCCCCAAAAAAAAACTAGGTGTGTCCTATGGGCCGGTGCGTCCTATGGGGCGAAAAATACGGTACTTCTGAGTAAACATAGCATTGTGCATTTAAGAATATGTACATGTAATTATATCGTTATGTTTCATAGACCACACACTTTAACTTAAATGGCATGTATATAGTTGCGTATTAAGGCTGCAGTCCTATACAATCTTACTTTGGAATAAATTCAATTTAAGTGGAACTTTTAAATAATTGTGGATAGGATGAGGCAATTAACTGGCTAAATTGTGCCCAATGGCTCAGACATTCATCCATTTCTCTATATCTAACTATATTTCATTGAACTAAGCCTCAGTAAAATAAAATAGCACTATTCTAAGATTTTATGTCAGCGATGTATGTCCATTTATTTCCATTCTTCTCTCGTTGACATTTAAAATGATTGTACATTTCGTTTGTCATTTGTTTGATGCATAGCTTATCTTGGTTCAGTCTTTTCCATGAATCATTTTAGGAGACGGGGCCAGGTTTTCTTATTCCTTTATTTAGGCATGCTACTCACCGCTTTCCTTTCAGGATGGGTTTCTCTTCCAGATATATTTCTTTGTGAATTAGAAGAAGCATATATTTTCACCTGGTTTTTACAGTATGTCACCGCTTCTAGCAAAAAATGGGAATTAGGATGCAGTGCTAATTTACAGGCAAGTACAAATTATTCCGGGTTATTTTTGCTGTCTGTATTTGAGGGAAGAAATTTTGGCTCCTTAAATGTGTAATCCAATGTCCTGATTTTGAATTTGGTCACATGTGTTCAGATCCAGGAGTTCAAAGGCTACACTTTTGGGTTTAGATGAAGGATGAGCAAGAGGTGGGGGACATGACAGAGGCATATAAAATTATACAATGTGCTGAGAAAGTGGATAGGGATGTGCTTTTTTCTCCAGTATTAGAACCTGGGATTATCTAGTGCAGCTGAAGGATGAGAAATTCAGGCCAGACAAAAGGATACCGTTGTCAGGCGGCAGAAGATCCAACCCCCACAGCAGGTTGCCACGAACAGATAAAACAAGGAAAAGTTCTTACCAGCTGCTTTTTATTCAATATTCACAGAGAGAGGCTTAGAAATGCAGCCTCTGTTAGAATATTCCGTTCCACCTTAAGAGGAACCCTCAAACCCTTGTTGTAATTCTGAGCTGTTTTCTTCTTCTCTGGAAAGGTCAGGCTGGGTAGGCAGTCTCCACCATTCCTCCTCTGTCTTGACAACCCTTGATTTCTGGGATGCACTGACAGCCACTTAAGCTTCCCTAAACAGAATTGCCTCCAGACTTTTAGAATTGACTTTTAGAATTGCCTTCTAAAAGTCAGATAATTACCGTATTTTTCGCGCTATAGGATGCACTTTCCCCCCTCCAAAAATGAAGGGGAAATGTGTGTGCGTCCTATGGTGTGAATGCAGGCTTTCGCTGAAGCCTGGAGAGCAAGAAGGGTTGGTGCGCACCAACCCCTCTCGCTCTCCAGGTTTCAGGAAGCTATCTGCAAGCCTTGGGAGCCCGGCGGGAGTTCCCGCCATGCTTCCTAGGCTTGCGGACAGTAGCCTGCACCCCGAAGCCTGGGGCGTGCTCAGCAGCACGCCCCGGGCTTCGGGCAGATATCCGCAAGCCTGGGGAGCCTGCGGGAGTTCCCGCCCAGCTCCCTAGGCTTGCAGATAGCAGCCTGTTCTGGGGGCTGGGGTCGGGAGAAGCTCGGGCTTCCCCCACCCCAGCCCTGCGCCTGGGGGGAAAATAATTTTTCTCCCTTTATTCCCCCCCCCAAAAAAAACTAGGTGCGCCCTATGGTCCGGTGCGCCCTATAGAACGAAAAATACGGTATTTCATTTCATTGACCTCTGATGGGAGGGCGTTCCACAGGACGAGCGCTGCTACTGAGAAGGCCCTCTGCCTGGTTCTCTGTAGCTTCACTTCTAGCAGTGAGGGAACCACCGGAAGGCCATCGGAGCTGGTGGTGGGGTAGACGATGGGGGTGGAGATGCTCCTTCAGGTATACTAGGGCGAGGCCATTGTGGGCTTTAAAGGTCAGCACCAACACTTTGAATTGTGCTCAGAAACATACTGGGAACCAATGTAGGTCTTTCAGGACTGGTGTTATATAGTCTCGGTGGCCACTCCCAGTCACCAGTCAATGTCCCTGACCTGAATCGTCCAACATTCAGCTTTGGATGGCTCTAGGTTCTAGTATGATGAGAGAGATCCCTGTCATCTTTCTTCACATCATCCAAAAGTTATACACCACTGTTATGTCGCCACTGTACTGATCTACAGTGTGATATGTATATTCATAAGGAAATTGCAACAACCCACTTCTTGTTATTGCACGAATCTGTATCTCTGTTTTCCTACTCAATGAAGTGCATAGAGAAAAACTGTGTTGCCACTAATAAAAACCTTTGGGTCCCTCCTGGTTCCTGGTTTGGGTGCTTCTGACTCACCCAAGCAGAAAGCAATCTTGATACCGGATCCCCCGCTCTCTTTCACAGCAACATGATTCAGTTGGCAGCTACAATGACTGACATTTTCAAACCATTGAGGAAACCTTGTCTCTTATTTCTACAGGGCTAGTATTTAGAAAGTGCTGGCGGGGCTGGGAAATGGCATTTGCATTGCAAATCGCTTGATTTGTTAAGCTTTTGTAGCAAATTAATTTGAGCGCCATGTGGTGTTTGTTTTAATTGTGCAGCAGAATAATGAATTTCCTTTGGGGGCCTTTTGGGGAATGGGAATGCATTCATAAACAAGGCCTGATGACTTAAAACTTTCAGAGACCAAGCAGTTCACTGAACGACCTTTCTGGCATTTATCTTGATTTTGTAGCAATTTTCAAAGCACACTCAGACTTTTCCTGAAACATTTAAGGAACTGAAATGCAGTTGTTGTCAATGTCCCCACGTAAATAATATATGCAAAGTGATACATGACCACCACTTGAATATTTTACCTTCAGATGGAATATTTAATCTATCAGTTGCAGACCCATGAATCTGACAAAGTAGACTCTTGCCTATGAAAGCTTATACCACAACAAACAGTCACAAGACCACTGAGATCAGCCTGCATGCTGTCAATTTCAGTGGGCTAAGTGCAGGAACTAGGGATTGGGTGAATCTTGTCAACTTTGGTCTCTCTCAGCTTCTCAATTTTTCTAAATTCAGTTTATGAATGTGCTGTTGTTTTTTAAAGTCCTTGGGAAAATTCACCAGCATTTTAGTTCTGTTTTCTATTAATATACACATTTTAATATAATTTTGCCTAATATACCCAATTTTTCAAAACAATTGCCCCTAGCACAAGCAATTTCTGTATACTATTTTCGTGATATATATATGCATTTTTATGCACACTTAGAATAACAGAATCATAGACTTGTGGAGTTGGAAGGGACCATGAGGGTCATCTAGTCCAACCCCCTGCGGTGCAGAAATCCTTTTGCTCAACGTGGGGCTCAAACCCACAACCCCAAGATCAAGAGTCTCATGCTCAACCAACTAAGCTATCCCAGAGCTTTACCCTAGTCTGTGCATTACTGTACAGATCACTTAGCTGAAGGCCTGCATTCAGGGAAGTGAGAATTTTGAAAGATGGCTATGCTTTGGTTCTCATATTGTTTTGGAATGTGCAAGGTTCATCTTTAAATGTTATCTGAATTTCTCACTCATCCCCGGCAGGCAAAGCTCCAGTACCACCATATTCAATGGAATTTATCAATGCAATCTGCACCATGTCTACTGAAAGTCTATTGAATCCTATGGGGCTTACTCCCACATAAATAGGATTAGGATTGCAGCCTTGGTGTGCATAGGATTGCATGATAAGGCTGCAGCACTAGCTAATTTTAAATTATTGTAACCCACCCTAGGGCCTGCTGAAATAAAGAAACTTAATAATGATGATGATTGATTGATTGATTGATTAAAAGATGCAGCGAACAAAACAATTTTAAGCATCATAAAACCAAACCCAAATATAAGATATAACACTTTGGAAACAGATCTAAGTAGCTAAATTATATGTCTGGGTTATCAATCCAGAAAAGACCCAAATGCAAATCCAGTGGGTTAGCCTGGAGTCAGATGGGCTGGCTGGTCTGCTCAGCTGCAGTTCCAAAATATTTCTGGCTGCTCCTCTGCAACATGGTTGTCTAGGACTGCAGCCTAAGAAAATACTATGAATTCTCAGCCATTTTAGCAAAGAAAACTATTTTAGCCATTTCTTTCTCCCGCCCTAGTTCTCTTAGGAAAGAAATGTCTCCAGAAATCATTTTGCAGTTGGACATTTCTATATAAGGAAAACCAAGAATGCTTTCTTCCTCTGGACGCTGCTTTTTGATCTAATCACAAAGCCGTGAAATATATTCTCTTATGGAATTGCTGTGAGCCGGAATAATGTGCAAATGACTGTTCTGGATGTCCCGCTTAGCTTCAGAATTACATTCTCCTGCCTGTGTGGACACGGCAAGGGGCTTTGGAATTGGGAAATGTACGATCATAGGCACATACTCCATCTTGTGATCGGGCAACTCTTGCCAGAAAAGAACAGTGCACTCTTTAGTAAATAACCACGAGACGTTTCGCTGAAAAGAAACCCTGCATATATATGCCTCAGGTTTTCTAAACCGGTGAAGCAAAGAAAGTTACACAAATAACGACACAGGCAGAAAGCTTGTGCGGTTTCATCCCGAAAAGTTTCTAATGGGGTATGTGTCTTGCTATGGGCGTCAGTCAAATGGCAATAGTTTATGGGTGCATTGAATTTCAAGGTCATGCTATGGCAGAAAATAAATGATAAAGGAAAGGTGTTCTGCTGCCTGAGGCTGAAGGCAAATCCACAAGTTCAGCAACAGAGGAAATGAACTCAGCACCTGAAAACTCAGCATACAGTAATGTCAAGTCAAATTTGTGTCTGAATCGCCATTACAGGACAGGTCCAATGCCAGCAGTTGATCAGGCCAGGTACTGGTCAAGGCCCCCAGGGGCTTGGAAGGGCCATTCACTGTCCACACCTGGCCACATCACTCTTCATTGCCATCTTCTCCAGTTCCTTCAGTGGCAGTTGGAGATGTTGCTTTTGAACATCATCACTACCATTCTCTGATTATTTGTATGCCACTTTCCCCCCACAAAATTGTGCCCAAAGTGGCTCGCAACATATCAAGTAAACAAGTATGATAATACAATATATATATTGCAAACAGTTAGAAATAATATAACCAATAAAAATATATTAAAAATCAATACATGCAAGTTTGTAATAACAATAAAGCATAAACACAAACACAACAAAAACAAAATCAAACAAACTTAATTCAACAGCTTAAAACTAAACAGGAGAGAGAATAATGCCTAACACAGAAACAAAAAGTAGCATACAAAATTGCTTTTCTCCAACAACCTGTTATGAGTGATATGACAGACTGCTGTTTTAGAAAGCACCCCCATGCCATCCATAATGCTTAGATCTGCCCAGTTATCTTTCATGGTGGGGAAAAAATTGTGCCATATTTGAGAAATGCCATACTTCTCAGTGGTAGAATTGAATGCAAAAGATCCCAGGTTCAGTCCCCAGTGTCTCCAGGGCCTGAAACCCTGGAAAGCCACTGCCAATCAGTGTGGCCGCTCCATGTGTGTCCCTCCCGAAGCTGCGCGCTCGGTGGAAGAGGACGACCATCCCAGATAGAAGGAGTGTACCGTTCTTCGGTCAAGGGTATACGATAGCTGCGCTCCCCTGCTAGAACCTCCAAACAAGCTCAAGGTCCATTTGTAAAAACACAGTACATTTCATGATAATGGGGAAGAGTCCTTAGTCTCTTCTTCAGGTACGAATCCTTGATGAACCACTTCTGGCCCTCCCTTCAAATAGTTCATTATCTTTAATCTGGATGTGGACCAGACAATCCTTCAAATAGAGTGTTCAAATATTTAAATACAGTGGTGTCCCGCAAGACGAATGCCTCGCAAGACGGAAAACCCGCTAGATGAAAGGGTTTTCCGTTTTGGAGGTGTTTCGCAAAACGAATTTCCTATGGGCTTGCTTCGCAAGACCAAAATGTCTTGCGAGTTCCTGCGGGTTTTCCCCCCCTTCCCCCCCTTTTTCTAAGCCGCTAAGCCGCTTATCCACTAAGCCGATAAGCCGCTAAAAGCTGCTAATAGCTGCTAAACCGCTAATAGCGCTAATCCGCTAAGCCGTCAATGGGCTTGCTTCGCAAGACAAAAACCGCTAGACGAAGAGAGTCGCGAAACGGATTCTTTTCATCTTGCGAGGCACCTGAAGTTTGAAGTGGTGTGGTTAAAAAAAAGCTGTAGCAGGTTCTGGGTCCTCGCATTTGAATTGGCTCTTATCTCTCTCTCTCTCTCTCTCTCTGTGTTTAAGCACAAACAGGAGCCCATAATACTATATATTATTGGTCCGCTGCATGTGGCACATTAGGTCACAAGCTGCCCAAAAAGACAAGCTGCCTAAAGACAGAGAGACAAAATGTCATCAAAAACTTTCCTCTCTGGTTTCAGAGGTCCCCAAGTGCTGCTTGGGAATGTCTGGCTGGGTGATGAAGACCTTTGCTCTCAAAGAGAGAATCATTATCTATTATTATTATTATTATTATTATTATTATTATTATTATTATTATTATTATTTACCTGCACAAAGCATCTCAATGCACTGAGCTATTGAAAACCAGTTCCATGGGCTAACTGTATGACAAATCTCATTCTTATTCTACAACAGGCTCCTCGGGGGGGGGGGGGGGAGCAAGAAATTCTCTTCCTGACATGAAAAGCACCAAGTTCTGTTTCAACGTCAATTCCCCACTGGTAGCTGTTGGCACTCAATAGTTCTCAAGCCTGCGGAAGAGTGAACCTTACAATCTACCCAGGAGTGAGAACAAAGCACCCGGGCTCCATCTATCTCATTAAGCAGACTTGACAACATGTTTGGTGGAAATCTAACCAGGCATAGGATTCTGATTCTGCTCTTTGCTTCTGTTGCCTTTGGCTTGTATTTCTGCCACTCAGCTTAGCTTGGGGCGGAGGGGAGAATGAGGGTGGCACCATGCTGTCAGCTTGCACTCCAAGAGGTGCAGAGTGGATTCCACTGGCTTAGGCAGTGCCGGATTTACGTATAAGCTAAACAAGCTATAGCTTAGAGCCCCACTCTCTTGGAGGAATGTTGGAGGTTATGAGACCCATTTTGGGCAAAAGATTCCTGCATTGCAGGGGGCTAGACCCTCATGGTCCCTTCTAACTCTATGATTTTATGTCCCTGCATGCATCCTGAGAAATGCCATATTTCTCAGTGGTAGAATTGAATGCAAAAGATCCCAGGTTCAGTTCCCAGTGTCTCCAGGGCCTGAAACCCTGGAAAGCCACTGCCAATCAGTGTGGCGAATACTGAGTTTGGTATCCTGATTCAGTGTGGCTTTCTATATTTCTAAGAGGAGAAAGATGATTGACAGAATAGGGCTGCTGATTAGCTCACCTGCCTGGGTGCAGGCCCAGAAGCCGACGAGATCAGCAGGATTTACACATGACATTTGTGGAGTATTGCAACAGATGAGGAAGACACTGTCATATGGAAGACAGTGGTTACCGAATCATGATTTGAAGAGGGGAGGTGATTTGAAAGACAATATGAAATTAAGATGTGGGACGACAGGAAGAGAGGATCTCATCTTAGCTCCACAAAGCAAAATGTGGTTACAGAATCTGGAATCTGCAGTGAAAGATTGTTGGGAAGCTTTCTTCACTTTCTTCTCTCTGGTGGTTTTTCTGCCAAAATGTGTGTTATGGGGAGCAGCTTGGGGGAGACTTTTAAACAGAGGGGAGAAATGACTGGAAGAATTAAAGAAAGCTTCCTCCTTCCCTGCTGATTCCAGCCTCTGCAGCTGCATTTCTGTAGAGCGATATTGGGTCCTTAAATGCATAGAGTATACAGTATTTTAAGTGCAGGAGCAGACTGGAGATAGAAAGTGGGCAGGCAGATTGGTTGCACAGAATTAGCAAGCAATTGCTGGACTGTTTCGGAACTTTGCCTTCCACCCTGGCAATCTCACAGCAAGCTGGGAAATATTAATAGGAGCTGCGTGCTTCAATTTACAAATGCAAATGGGCTTTGTGCGGTATTAGATGTAGGTGGCTGTTTTTCAGCAAGAGTAAGAAATTAGTTGTCATAAAGGGAGGAACATTTTTACCAAGGCAGCAGGCATGGTTTTCAATTAAATTACGCCTGCTTCTTTAACAGCTCCTCTTACAGCCATGGTCTCCTGCCCATCCAACCAGTCCCAGTGAAACTTTTACCTACCTTGAGACAGAAGCTATATGAGTGGTGGCGGGGAACAGCTTCACCATATTTCCCTGGTAACTGATTCTCCTTCACTGGAGGTTTTTAAGCAGCGGTTGGATGACCATCTGTAATGGATGCAGTAGTTGAGATTCCTGCATTGCAGGGGGTCAGACTAAACAGCCCCCAGGGGTGCCTTCCAACTCTGCAGCTTTGTGGTTCTATGAATCACCACTTGGTTTCAATAGGACTTGTGTTGGAAACAAGAAATCAATAAACAACTACTAGAGGAGTATGATCATGCCAAAAACACCACAATGCTTCTATGGCTATGGACACATTAGCAGCTTAAAATGCAAGGTTGTTCCTCTCCAATGCATTTAAAATCGCATTTGCACATTGCTGCACACACCAGATGTCTTTGCCCAGTGCTCATTACCTGTTTAGTTTTCCCACATGTGCAACCCCTCATACTCCTCTTCACCAAGCTGTCGTATGCACAAGCACTGTTGTCTGCGCATGTGCAAAAGCTGTCTCAGATGTACACACCTCGGCATAACTGAGTGAATGCGCCTTGTGTTTTCAAGCAGACAGATGGTGGTTTGAGGAAAAACGCATCGGACAGGAGGATTTCTTGAGAAACTACGGGCTACATAGGGCTCGTGGCTAATGTCATGTGTACACAGCTTTGAGCACCAGCAATGGGAGTTCATGGGAGCCAGACTAAATGGGAATGTGTGCACAGCCTATATCACATTTGTTCAGTTTTCATGAGTCAAAACAAGACTTTCAGAGAGATTTACGACCTCTGCCTCCGCTTGTTGCCTGCAAACCCAGCTGCTTGCACTTTGCATCTTTATCTTCCCTGTTTTGGTTCATGTGCAGATTAGGTAGCCTAGCCTATAAATGTGAACTGCATCGTCAAATCAGTGTATAGGTGGCAATAGTTGTGGCATACAAGTCAAGCTGCAGCTTCAGGAATCGGGTTCATTCATTGCTGATGGAGTTCCTGTCGACCCCAGAGATGTAAGCATGGTTGTGATGCTTTGTAACTATCCTTTAGTTGTTTAATAAAACCTTTCACCTTCACCCCATCTGTGTGTTCATTTGTGTTCCAAATCCCAAAAGAACCTCTGACCCCTGGCAGAACACAAACTGAATCATTTTCCTTCCCCTATCCGTAGTTATAGTGCACAGACATTTCTCTAGCAACTTCACTTTGGTCCATCTCTTCTCTCTAGGAATCAACCCAGCCATGCAAACCATTTCCCAAATAGCACTGCCTTGATGTCATTTTCCTTTCTTTCTCCCCCTCCCCTCAAATTGCACTGAGAGGTACGATCTGAAGTTTGTAATGGGGTATTTCATTCTCTTTCCTTATACACCATGGTCTCAATGAAACTCCCCCTGCATCAACATTTGGGGCTGGGGAAAGGGGGTTTGCCCACTTGGCTACAGAATAGGGTTGCTGTCCCACTTCTCCCTTAAAGCAGAACAGCAATGATTGGGCAGTGCTAATCACCCACATCTGACAGCATCCAGTGTATCTGTGGATTTGTGGATGAAGACAGGAGGCAACACATCCATGGTATTCAATATTTGTTTTGATTTTAAATCGTAGTTTTACTGCTTCGTTTATTTCTTTTATATTGTGTTCTGTGGAAATCAAACTGCAATACAATATGTAAGAAATGAAAGAAGCAGCAAAACTACAATCCAAAACCATGCAGCACTTACAATTGCTGGGATAGGCAAAAAGATAATTAAGTGAGCCACAATTTTCCAGTGGTCTATTGTGGAAAAAGTTGAGGAGCAACACTTTTCTATACTTTGCAAACCACTTAGAAAATTATTTTGGCATTAAGGGGGTATCATTGTCACGGTTGCCATAATCACAAAGCCCTCCCAAAACCTGGAGCTAGTCCAGAAATGACATCCAATCTATGCAATGGAGGGAATATCTGAAATGAGCCATTGATATATTGATAAGAAGGAAAGTGTTATTTCAATTGCTACATTTATATGCTATCATTCTTCTGGAACTCGAGCCAGAGGAGATAAGGTTCCCAAGGGCTCTCCAGCACCTATACACTGAGTAGACCCTGACTGTCTTAACTTCAAGAAGGCTTCAGTGAGTGCCATGGGGCGTAGAATCTGCTGCCTGAAGGAATCTGCTGCAGTCAACAGCAGAGGAAGCTGCTCAGGTGCCTGGGACATTGCTCCCAGGGGCGGGGCAGGCCGCCCATAGGGGTGGGGTGCACCGCGGGGCCTCTGGAGTCTGCCTGCATCCTCCCACTCAGCCTCCCTACAGCGGGGGGGGGGGGGAGGCAGTGGGTGGACCATTTGGGCAGCATGGAGTCAGGGCTGCCCACCCCCACCACACCCCCTTCCTCCACCCCTATCAGTAGGATTGAGAATGCTGGTTTTGCCACGAAGTGCTTTTTAAATTATTTTTTTACCATTGTTGATTTTCTTGAGGAACATCTGATAGGCTTTGAAGAAATTGAGGAACAAAACATTCCATTTGGAAACTTCTGTGGCTCAGGCTTACTGACTGGAACTAAGGCGGTTTGCAACAAAATTAGTACAAGCTATTGATTTCTTCAGCAGTTCAAAACAAACCCTTTGATCTTATGAAACACAGGGTTTGCAAAAATGCACGATGTGGCCTTTTTTCATGCTGTTGAAGACCCTGTGAGGACCAATTCCCACATGAGAGGCTTGTCCAGACATCCCACAGCATGCAGTTTCTGTATGGGCCCATTTCTTCACATACAGGAGGCTGGAGGAGATCTGGAGGCAAACAGAATTCTAGTCTTCCATCTCAGCCTCTGTTGTCTATGAAAACTCCTTCACATTGCACTTCAAGCAATTAATTACTCGGAAGCTGTCTTATTTCACAGATTTCCTTTCTGTTTGATATAGAAGATCAGGGCACGTACATATCCATATGGAATGCTGAAATAAAGCTACAGTATTTTTAGAAGTCCTTAATTCCTGAACAGAGATCTCTGTACAAAAAAAAAAAAAAAGTAACACTAAGAAAATGTGAAACACTCTGCACTGTATTAGAAGGTTTATCACTAGCTAACAACAGGCTCCCCTTTGGGAATGTGCTTTCTTCATAGAGGGTTGGGGCTAGCATTCAAAATAGTTCAGATGTGATGAGATGGATTGCGAAGAAAAGCAAATGTTCAAATTTCTTTCTTTCTTTCTTTTCTTTTTTGTTCAAATTTCATACCCCAGTGCTTCAACCGGAACTGCGCATTCAAATGCCCAATTCATATTCTCACTGAAGACAGCTGGACCTACCTAGATCATGTTTGGAGACTCAATGTCCCTCCAGATGGATTGCAAATCTCTTTACCTGTGACCATTGGCCATGTTGGCTGGAGCTGATGGGAGTTGGAGTTCAACAACATCTAGAGGGTCAGGAGTTCCCTACCCTTCCTTAGATAATCTTTGGAGTGTCTTATTCAGGTCCTCCTACCATCGAGGGTAGTGGCCACAATTGGAGTTTCCTCTGAGGTGCTGCCTCATCTTTCAATTTCTCTCTCCAGAGACACTTAACTTCTCACTGACTTTTCTATCTTTTCAGGGCCAGGTGAGGATATTTCAATCTGCCCAAGTTCACGATGATGATGATGTATTTTTTTATTCCTCTGATAGTCTTGGGTTTATGGCTTTAAAAAAATTGCCTCTGTTTTTAATGTTCTGCTGTTTAGATGTTAATATCAGTGACTGTTGTTCTAATCAGTTGTTTGACTTGTTAGCCACCTAGAGAAGCCCATATGGTGAAATGGAAAGATATAAATCTATTCAACAAACGAAACAAAAGAAACCATAGAGGCATGGGCATTCATGGTGATGAGCAATGGGGACCCTCCAGTTAAAAATCTCCACATCAGCAGATTTCATTATACAAAAGACTAAGTTTCTAGCATTTGTAGAATCTGAGATATGAAGCAAAATGTACAGGCAATGTTCTTAATTTTGTGTAGGGGGAACTGGACTGCTTCCACTTTCATTTTTTTAAAAATAATTTTTATTAACCGACCAATCAAATCAAATTAAATCACATCACATAAATTCCAAATTACAAAGCCAAATTTTAAATTTTTGTTGAGGGGACCCATATTTCAAGTTCCGAAGGGGGATTCCGATCATCATCTTGCTACTGCGTTAATATCCAAATCCGTCCAAATAAAGTTCATAATTCTGTCCAGTCTTATCTTGCTGTTTCCACATCTCATCTTGTTCGTATATATTTTTCTTTTTTCTTTATGATCTCTTCTGATAATCTCCTTAAGCAGATATACACCAATTATAATCCTGTGTGAATTTTTCCGTTCGTCCAATACTCATATCAAGATCGTTTCCATATATCATCACTTTCATAAATAACATCGCTCTTTCCATCATTAATCTTGCAAAACTGTCGCTCTTAAGTCTCTCTGAGGAGTCACATCCACAATATAAAAGCAGCTCTATTTCTCCTCCCAGACTTAAGTCCTCCGACAGAACTTGCCAACATGGCCACGGTATTTTTAACTGCGTCATTCCAAAGCTCTTATACTTTGCATGATCTTCTTAAAACATGCTTTGGTTAGAAAATTTATCTCCACACAGTCATAAATCCACAGCTTAAGTCATTAAAACGACATTTCTGACTTGTGGGGGGGATTCTTGGTTAATCACATAGAGGAGAAAAATGGAAAGATTTTCCCTCCTCCCCCCTCCAGCCCTTTGCCGTACCGAGTCTTGGCGTTTCTTCTCATGGTTTATCTTGTTCCTCCAAGCCATCTTGTTTATCAGAGATCTCTTCAGTTAGCAGTCTATACTCCCCCTCCTTCCCTGAAATATGTGCATTCGCTTCCTCCTAATTGCTTCTTTTGAAGTTCTTGCAGCTATTGGCACGAATCAGAGACAGCGTCCAGGAGCGCCGAGATCCACAGGAGGACATTCTGCCTAGTGCCCCCATCCCCACAAATTCGGGGGATGGTATAGGGCACAGCAGGCAAGGACAGCCCCCCCAACCCGGGGGGGGGGGTAGGGAGGCTATTTACTCCCATCACAGCCTCCTAATTACCTCGTGTGGGTCGGAGAGATGCTATTGTCAGCCATCTTCCGATGCGCCCCTAGTGGCCCCACTAAGTGACTGCTTCCACTTTCACTAAGTGACTGCTTCCACTTTCAGTGTTTCACAAGCGCGTGCGCGCACACACACACACACAGGGAAATTCCTGAGGATGTCCATGCATGTAGGTCCAGATGTTTGGACTTCAACTTCCATTAGCCAGGGCTGATGGGAGTTGTCATCTACAGCTTCTGGAGGACACCAGGTTGGTGAAGGTGATAATGAACGAGCTATGCTCATGTGCTCCTCTTCTCTCCTCCCTTCTCCATCTTTTTGTATAAGGGAAGGCAACTGAAAGCTTCCTATTCCATTTCAGAAAGAAGTGCAGTTCTGCTTTAAATATGGACACAGGGGACTGTGGCTTATACTAACCAAACCAGCAGAACATCAAATGATGGTTTGACCCTGATTTGTTTAAATTAACTTTGGTTAGAGAAAACCATAGAACTGCTGTTCATTTTCACACATGAGGAGGAGGAAAGAGAGGGAAGAAGAAGAAAAAGAAAAAGAGTTTGGATTTGATATCCCGCTTTATCACTACCCGAAGGAGTCTGAAAGCGGCTAACATTCTCCATTCCCTTCCTCCCCCACAACAAGCACTCTGTGAGGTGAGTGAGGCTGAGAGACTTCAGAGAAGTGTGACTGGCCCAAGGTCACCCAGCAGCTGCATGTGGAGGAGCGAGGAAGTGAACCCGGTTCACCAGATTATGAGTCTACCGCTCCTAACCACTATACCACACTGGCTCTCAGAGATTAGAAGCCAAAGGCTTGTCATAGTTTATTGGTTGTTACCTAAAATATAATTTAGTACAGTGTGTTGAATATCTAAATTTGGCCATAGTTTGAATTTCTATCAACAGAAGCCCTATGTTGGCAGCCAAAATGTGTATGTACTGAGCAGCAATTCAAATTCAGGTACTCTCACTCTAACCCAGTGTTTCCCAAACTTGGGTCTCCAGCCATTTTTGGACTACAGTTCCCATCATCCCTAATCGCTGGTCCTGCTAGCTAGGGATGGTAGGAGTTGTACTCCGAAACAAGTTTGGGAAACACTGCTCTAATCTAAGCACGCCAGCCACAACTATACTAAATGCAGCTGGCCAGGAGATGATAATTGCTATAAAAGTGAGACAATATGTCATGTGTCCCTTGATTTGTATTTATATCCGGCGTCTAAGTTACCTTCATATTGGTGTTTTCAAATCCTTTTCTTCTTCTTTTTGGCACAATATAATATATTGATTTGTTTCAGTACACATGATCGATTTCTTCCCTTTCCAGTTCTCTTTAACAGCCATATGGATTCCATCAAATTAAATAAATCCTTTACTTAGTGACTTGATTTAGACTGGTGTACAAGTGAGCACATCCAGCCAATTCAATTATATCAAGAACTGGAGAGGATCAATAGCCCCAAACTCCACATCCTACTACAGTAGCCCAAATGGCTTCTTTCCTCCTGCAAAGTCCCCTCAGGAGGGGATGAACTGCATCAGGAAGGGACAAGAATGCTTATCTAATCCTTTGCTACCCCCTATTAGGTTTCCAGGCAAATATTTCCATGGTACATACAAGTCTGAACCTTAGGCAAGCAGATAACTAAGCCTTGTCAGTCCACCATGAAGTTCACCCCTGCCTCTTCCTGCTATCATCCCCAGGTTTCCTTTTGCTTTGGCATTGGAGTAAACCAACAAGCCACAGCAAGCCAGCTGTAATTAGATACAGACAGCTCCCTGTTCACATGGGGGTTGTGTTCTGGGTCATTGTGCACGTACGTGAAACTGGAAACCCATTAAAGAAGCCTGCAAATACCCCATTTCCCCCTACGCCGCTCTACCCTTTTAGTGATGTTTCAGTGTGGTCTTTATAACGTTTCCGAGTTGCTTCCAGGTTCGAAACTGTGCGTGATTGTGCACATATTGGCCACGCCTAAAACAGGAGTTGCCAGTACTGGCTGTGGTTTTTATTTTATGCTCCTGAGCTGCCTTGCAGGATGCTACAGTAGGAAAAGAATCCTTAAGATGGTGTCGAGGCCCTAATACAGCTATCCTCAAGCTTCACGTCTGATGATGCCGTCAGCGGAATCCTTTGCCCAGGGTGGATCTCAGCACACAGCGGGTGCTAGTTTTCCAGGTTCCGCTATTCACTCTCAAGGCTAAACTAAACAATCAGGTTCTTGGAAATGCAGAACGGGTGTTTTGTGGCACCTGCAGCAGTGCCAATTCCACCAATCGAAGCGGTCAAGTGGGCACATGTAGTATAAAGTGATATTGTAGGTAAACTGGTCCCAAGTTGTCAAGGGCTTTATATGTTAATAGTAACACCTTTAAATTGGCCTGGTAGCAAATTTTTAAAAGTAAGCACCATTTTAAACTCCTGTTGCAAATGTTTGTGTGCACCGGGGAGAAGACAGTTCACTCCAAAGTTGTCAGGTTTTGCCTCTGCAAGTTAGACTGTGAGTTTGCCCCCTAATCTTTCGGCTCTGGGCTGACCAGAATTCCCATTGACACTGTCTTGGGTTTTGTTTCTCAGTATTTACAGGAAACATGGCAAGTTAAGCAACCAGCAACAGAAAACGGCTCGGGGAAGATAATAGTTATGCCTGATCCCTGCTATGCTAGCAAAACATTACAATCTGTAGGGCAGCCGAGGCACTATTTTCCTCTCTTCGCAGTTGTAAAGTACATCTCAGATGCTTTTCTTCCACGGCCCTCGCAGCAAGGAAGCAGCTACTCCCGTCTGTGTCTCGCCCACCTTCCTACCAAGCCAGAAATTCAGATGTCACTGCCCCAGTATTTTCACATAGGGGGGACAGAATGCGATTTCGTACTCTATGAATATTGTACCACCAATTTACCTAGTGTTTTACAACGTTAAATAAAGTGGCTGCCTTGATGATTTTAGAAATCCATCGTTATTGTTCTCAAGGAAGAAGGTGAAATGGAAGGTTTGGCCTTACCTCAAAGCAAACTGCAGCCAGGGGTGGAGAAAGGGGCGTGCATGCTGCCCCGGGTGCCACCACTGAGGGGGTGACAAAATGGTGGGCGGCACTCACCGCAGGGCCTGCAGCGCGGCGGAGCCACGCGTCTCTCCTGGGAGAGACACAATGGCTTGAGCACGCGCAGCCTCCGTGATGCCCAAACAGTCCGCCCGCCGCCTCCCCCTCAGCTGTAGGGTGGCTGAGTGGGAGGAGGCAGGCAGACTCCTTGGAGGCCCTACAGAGCGTTCCACCCCCTGTGGGCAGCTGGCCCCGCCCTTGGGTGCAGGGCATGCGTGTCGCCCAGGCACCCAATCAGCTTGCTCCGCCGCTGACCCCCCTACTGGGTTGCTTCCGGGGGGGAAGCCTCCCCCAAGCTGTCAAAAGAAAGAGGGAAGGGAGGAAGGCTGCTGGCAAAGCAGTGTGCCCCCCCCCACCCAGGAAGCAGCCCACCATGGGCAGCTCGTTCCACCCCCCATGGGCGGCTCACTTCACCCCCATGGGTGTCTTGCCCCTTGGGATGCTCCCCTCGCCCCCGGGTGCACCGCATGTGTGCCGCTCCAGGTTTCAGAGCAGCTAGCTCTGCCTCTGCCTACTGATCATCTCCTGCAATACAAACCAGAGGGAGCTGTTGGGTGTGTTCCTATCAGGTCCAGGCTGAATGTGGCCTTCCAAGCCTCTGTATCTGGCTTTGAGTCTCTCCATGGGCCACCATGCCCCTAACCTCTGCACCCTCCATGAATGGTGAGAAGGTGTCCTTGCACTGTTGGTGCCCCTTGCTTGCCGGGATGGAAAAAGGGAAGAGAGAAAGTGGAAGCCTCTGAACTTCACGTGTCTGAAATGTGAGAGTGGGTATCCCTCGGTTCACTCATCTTCTGCCCATCATGAGGGAATGTGGTCCCTGGGCTGAACAAATGTCCCCACCCATCTTCTATCTAGGGAGCGTTCTTTCTGCTCACACAGGGCAACACAAGCCCAAGAAAGCTGGCAGTGCCCAGTATAAACTGTGTGTGCACCCACAAATATTCCCCAGAACCCTCTGAAATGCACAGGTTTCCTTAAAAAAGGTAAAGGACCCCTGACAGTTAAGTCCAGTCGCTGACGACTCTGGGGTTGCAGCGCTCATCTCACTTTACAGGCCGCGAGAGCCGGCGTTTGTCTGCAGACAATTTTTCTGGGTCATGTGGCCAGCATGACTAAGCCACTTCTGGTGAAACCAGAGCAGCACGCGGAAATACCGTTTACCTTCCTCCCAGAGTGCTACCTGTTTACCTACTTGCACTGGTGTGCTTTCGAACTGCTAGGTTGGCAGGAGCTGGGACCCAGCAACGGGAGCTCACCTGGTCGCGGGGATTTGAACCGCTGACCTTCTGATCGGCAAGCCCAAGAGGCTCAGTGGTTTAGACCACAGCACCACCCGTGTCCTACAGGTGTCCTAGGCATCTTCAAAAGAATGGGGCTTTCTAAAGGTAATTTAAAGACAAAACAAGCCTACTGCCTAGACCAATGTGTTCCAAACTTTTAAACAGCTGAGACGTTTTGGCTGTCTTAATTTTATCGAGTGGAACCTTTTGCCCTTTGTGGGTAAAACACTAATTGTCCCATGTAACAGCTGGACATTACAATGCTTTTGCAATTTTTCCTGACTTCTTAACTCAATTAAAGGGTCATAGAGCTTCTGCGACGAGCCACCATTTGGGGGCCTCCTTCTTGCTGCAGGAACAGAGAGGCTTCTGAAGAGAGATCAAAACCATTTACTGTGAAGTTGAAAGTGAGACAAGAGAGGGGTGAGTGGATCCATTTAATTAAAAGCTCAAATGTCACACCTGCTATTAAAGTGGTCTAAGCAGCTAACTGTGTGCCTCACTCTTGCACTGAATTAAGCATGTTAATAATTCAGAAAGCTAGACTTTCTCTTTATTGATGGAGAGCACTGGGTTCATGGGAGCTGTTGTGGCTGGAATATTAATGATGAGCATAGGCTAGTCCTGAAATCCAACTAGGAGTCAAAAGGCGGAGGAGGGGAACCAGCAATGGGACTTGAATGGTACATAGACAACATATGTTTTATGTAATTAATACCAGGAGAACTATTTTTGTGACATTAGGAGAAAGTCCATAAAAACATAAGAAGAACCTTCTGGATCAGGCCAATGGCCCATCTAGTCCAGCATCCTGTTCTCACATTGGCCAACCAGATGATTGTGGGGAACCCATAAGCCAGACCCAAGCGCAAGAGCACTCTCCCCTCCTGCACTTTCCAGCAGGTAAAAAAAGGTAAAGGTAAAGGTTCCCTTAACTGTCCAATCAAAGGCGACTATGGGGTGTGGCACTCATCTTGCTTTTCAGGCCAAGGGAGCTGGCATTTGTCCACAGACAGCTTTCTGGGTCATGTGGCCAGCATGACTAAACCGCTTCTGGCTCACGGAGGACCATGACGGAAGCCAGAGAACACGGAAACACCATTTCCCTTCCCACCGCAGTGGTACCAATTTATCTACTTGCACTGGTGTGCTTTAGAACTACTGGGCTGGCAGGAGCCGGGACAGGGCAACGGGAGCTCACCCTGTTGAGCGGATTCAAACCGCTGACCTTCTGATCAGCAAGCCCAAGAGGCTCAGTGGTTTATTTTTATTTATTTTTTTGTCTTCTCTCTCTATAATTTTTATTAAGTTTTCTGTTTTACAATTTAAAATACTCATTTAAACATCCTAAAATATCAATGGCTTCCCTTCTTCTCTTTCCATGGTTTGTTTTGCATTTTCTGTTGTGCTAGTACTATTGGCTCTCCCATCTAATACCCAGTTTCACACTACCAAAATCAGCTTCTGATTAGCTCAACTCAAAGCTATCCCTAGGAAGTGTTTCAGACTTCATTTGGCAGTTGTGCTTGTTAGTTTGGAGACATTACTGTGCTCCCCAAAGCACTTCGAAGTCTTGGAAATCCAGGGACATGCCAGCAGACATGGCAATGACCATAGAACCCCCATGATACATTTTTAAGCATAACACATGTCTTATCTTCATTGGTTTCAAACCCTTCTTCTCATTTCCTTTTTTCCTGGTTAATGCAAATAATTTCCCAGAAGCACCTCTAAGGTCACACTAAATTTTGCAGTGCATTATGGGAAGAAAAAGCCAGAAGCTAATGCATGTCCTGATTTACCAGACTGAAAACAGCCTTTACTTTATACAGGGGTCATTGTCGCACGACGGTTGCTCATCTGTTTTCTGCAACACTTTCCCTTTTATATACTTCCTGACATTAAGAGCTGTTCGACAGTGGAATTTGCTGCCAAGGAGTGTGGTGGAGTCTCCTTCTTTGGAGGTCTTTAAGCAGAGGCTTGACAACCATATGTCAGGAGTGCTCTGATGGTGTTTCTTGCTTGGCAGGGGGTTGGACTCGATGGCCCTTGTGGTCTCTTCCAACTCTATGATTCTATGATTCTATATGAAATCCCCTTCCTCTAGTAGCTGCAAGGTAACACTCAAGTCTGGCAGCCAGCTTAAGATTCTTGGTGGTATCTCAAAGGAGGCTGAGTTTTCATAGCTGCAGGGTTATTACTGCTGATCTATGCTAGAAAGAAATAAGACTAAGTAATAAGTAGAAATAAGATTCCTGCCCAGGATAAAAAACAGCTTAGAGCAATTTCACTGACAGAGAGAGACAAAGCTTTTGGTTTAGAAATCTGAGTGGGTCCAATGGACATGAGCAGTTTCCAAAGTGCAGGAAAAGTCACAAATGGTTCTGAGCTGTAAATCACTAGACAGTTTTCAATAATTCATTCGAGAGACAATAACATTGCTGTAAGAGGCCTTCAAGCTATATCAGGCAAAGATGGATTTACAGACCTGTTTCCCCATTGCACAGGGATTTTAGCTGTCTCACAGCGAGGAACCACACGAGTTGTGAGAAAGGGCCATGGGCACTTTGGAATCAAAGGAATGAAGCTCGATTGGACACCCGCCCGCCCCAGTTGTTCATGATCCCAGAACATCTATTGATCAGTTTTCATGATTCCTCTCCACCTGAAAATGTGCAGGAAGAGTTCTGAAAAGTGACAGCTTGTGGCCCTCCACATGCTGTCGGACTACAGCTCCCACTGTCTTCAATCATTCGCCATGCTGGCTGGGGATGATGGGAGTTGGAGTCCAACAACATCTAGAGGACCATAGAGTCTCCATGCCTGTTGTAGATCAGTCTTCCCCAACCTGGTCCCCTCCAGATGTTGTAGACAGGGTTTCCCAAAATTGGGTCTCCATCTGTTTTTTGACTACAGTTCCCATCATTCCTGACTACTGGTCCTGATAGCTAGGGATGATGGTAGTCCAAAAGCATCAGGTGGCCCAAGTTTGGGAAGAAGAGGAGGAGGAGGAGGAGGAGGAGGAGTTTGGATTTGATATCCCGCTTTATCACTACCCGAAGGAGTCTCAAAGCGGCTAACATTCTCCTTTCCCTTCCTCCCCAACAACAAACACTCTGTGAGGTGAGTGGGGCTGAGAGACTCAGAGAAGTGTGACTAGCCCAAGGTCACCCAGCAGCTGCATGTGGAGGAGCAGGGACGCGAACCCGGTTCCCCAGATTACGAGACTACCGCTCTTAACCACTACACCACACTGGCTCTCTGTGTGAGCCACGGGAAACCCTGTTTTAGTCTAAAACTCCCATCAGCCCCAGCCAGCATGGCCAGTAGACATTAATAATGGAATTTGAAGTTGTATGAAACCAGGTTGGGGAAGCTTGCACCAGACAAACCTTACTGCAAGACTATTGTCCTCTAGCAAAATTTGCCAGTGACAACATGCCCAACGTCTCATGCCCAAGTGTCTCAGCTCTTCCCAACTGCTAGACTGCTCCATACATTTAAAGCACATAATTTCCTCCAAAGAAGAAGTATAGTTTACCCTTCACATAGCTGTGATTCTCAGCACCCTTAGTTCCAAGGATTTTTTTAAGGGGAAGCCATGTGCTTTTAAATATATGGTGTGGACCTGCATCAGAACATAAGACTATAAGGTGTTGCCCTTAACTTGCCTTCTCACTAAACTGAGCCCAAACGCTGCATTCCTCCTCCTCATCTAATGCTATGGGGCATATTGGGAGTGTTTGCTGAACGAGTCTGCGCAGACGTTTGACGTGCATTGAAAGAATCATGTGATTGCTGTTTCACATGCCCAGTTTGGAACTTAACTCGCAATTACCGTAAGTAATAACATAATTACTCCCTTAGCACCAGAGGAGCATGTTCCATGCAAAGATGAGAGCAAAGAGCTGGGCAACCTCTCCCCCTCGTGGCTGAAACTAAACTAGATGCCACTGTGCATCAATTGCATCATGACGTTCTTAAGCCACTTTCAACTTCGACTTTCCTTATGGGAAAGTAGCATCCAAATATTAAATGAAATCAAAGCATTCTCATTCTCCATCAGGGACAAAAGGATAACTTCTCCCTACTCCAGCAAAGGTCTCATTTCAAATAGCTCCCCCATACATACAGTTATGAATTGCATGAATGGGGCATCTTAAAAAGCAGAGACATCACCTTGCCAACAAAGGTCCATATAGTTAAAGCTATGGTTTTCCCAGCAGTGATGTATGGAAGTGAGTGCTGGACCATAAAGAAGGCTGATCGCCGAAGAATTGATGCTTTTGAATTATTGTCTGAAGGAGACTCTTGAGAGTCCCATGGACTGCAAGAAGATCAAACCTACCCATTCTGAAGGAAATCAGCCCTGAGTGCTCACTGGAAGGACAGATCCTGAAGCTGAGGCTCCAATACTTTGGCCACCTCATGAGAAGAGAAGACTCCCTGGAAAAGACCCTGATGTTGGGAAAGATGGAGGGCACAAGGAGAAGGGGATGACAGAGGACGAGATGGTTGGATAGTGTTCTCGAAGCTACCAGCATGAGTTTGACCAAACTGCGGGAGGCAGTGGAAGACAGATGTGCCTGGCGTGCTCTGGTCCATGGGTCACAAAGAGTCAGACATGACTGAACGACTAAACAACAACAACAGCAATGAATGGGGGAGACATAGACTGGGGAATGTTGGAATGTGAATATTATTGTTATTTTTTATTAAATTTATATACCGGTAGTTCACAGAATAAAATCAAGATATAAAACCAGATGCTAGGAGAGGATATATTTATTAGATATTATCCTTCGTTCCTCGCCTTTGTGAGTTCAGCGGTGCCATTCCTTTTGCACCTTAAAATGGAAGCTTAGATAGGCTAGTTTTGACCTTTTAATTTAAGTAATCCCGGATGCTTTAATGCGGACTGAATTAAAGCCATTTAATGCCATTTCCCCCTTTTCTCCTCCTTAAAATCACACAGCCTTGTAAAAGGTAAAAATATCATTTATTCAATATACTGGTGCCCTTTTAAAATGTGTTGTAGAAGGGGGCGAGGTAATTGTGTTGTCTTTGTTTTTATTATGTATTTTCTGGGGTTTTTTATTATTGTGATTTTATATTGTGACCCACCCAGAGACCTATGGGTATAGGGTAGTGTATAAATTTAATTAATTAAGGTAAATAAAAGAAACAAAAAATGTTGAAGAGTAACAAAATACAGCAGTTTTGTTCAGGCAGGCTTAAAATGGTGATTCACCATTCACAAAGACATACCTAAGCCTGGCTTAAAATGGTGTCTGAGCACTGGAGCTCAGACGCAACAGATGTTCTTCACACTGCTGGCTTGGTGATGAAGGAAGAGGGGGAGGGCAAGGCAAGTAGGGGAATATATAGCCATGTCCTCCCCATGCCAGGGCACAGTGGGAGTGTATCTCACAGAGTTCTCTCTAGCACATTTACAGGAAAACTCTGTGAGCATCAGCTCCTGTCATGTGCCTATCTAGCAAAACATTAATTGTTGGTTGGACTACATTTTAAATATTCCACGGGGAAAGTGGTAGTGCAGCTTCCTTCCATGTGAAAGGCGCCTATTATGTACTGAAGTTATCACCCTGGGCCAGCAGGGGGATACTGTAGATAGTTATGCAAATAAGGGATCGAAAGTGACGTTCAGTGATTGGATAGTTTTAGAAAGTCGATACAGTTACGTTGTACTGGAGCTCTATATAAGGAGGCTGACTGAACCCTTCAGTTCAGTTCTGTCCTGGCCTATGAATAAACAAGAGCTGTTTGAAGAATCGCTGTGTCGTCTGATATGTTCACCCACAACTTCAGATAGGACTGGGAGAGACCAGTCTGAAACTCTAGATAGGTTCTGCCAGTCAGTGGAGATTATACTGAGTTAGATGGACCCATGGTCTGACTCTGTACAAGACAGCTTCCTACGCCATGCTCAAGTTTTGCCCTACGTTCCTTTAAGGTTTAAGATTGCACTGTTACCTTATTTCCCTCCAGATTACATGCCCATTCTCATGTTTTTAATCTTTGCTTTTCCTGGCAGGAGAGGATCCCTTGGCATGGAGAAGAAGTCATTGCAGGGGATAGCCTCACCTGTTGAAAGCTGCCTGTCATCATGCAACACCTAAAGGCTGTTGTATCTTGCCAACAAAAGTGGCAAATCTAATTAGCAGTTGGCGTGCAGAGAAACAGATACTGTACAAGAGAATAATTTCAGATTGAGAACATGGGACACACTCATTTGCTTCAGCTTGTAGTTCTGCTCCAAAAGTAGCTTTTCTTCAGCTAGGAGTTCATCCCCAGAGGCAAGAATACAAAAGGAAATTTCAGAAAATAGCAGCATTTCTTTTACATACGGTGTAGGCAGCTGTTTTCCCATTATATTACAAAACGACCTCAAGTTTTGCTTCCTGGCTTGGGGTGTTTTTTTGCTTAGCTTTTTGTGTGTGATGATCTTTGCTCCTTGGGTACTATTTTTCTCTCACCTAACATGCTGTCCTACTTTCTCGTTATCAATCGCAGTTGCTTTCTATGTGTTTGAAAACAATGCCTCGTTCAAAATATAGTCGCACATTGTTTTGTTCAAAAAATATATATCCTGAGATGGGTTTCTGCAGGATTTATCAACTACTCTACAGAGCTGCGAAAGATTTTGCTTTACAGCAATGGTGGAAATAGTGAGAAGCGAGAAAATTTACCCGAGCATTTGTTGGGAATATTTTTAGCAGTGTTGAAAAAATGTAGCAATTGTTTGGTGGTATTTGGCACTGCTTGTGAAAATCCAATTCATTTAAATTGCCCTCCCAGCTGCATCTGATTACTGTGATGTCTACACACAACGGTATATTGACGATGTTGCATAATTGCATCTTCGTGTTCTGATCCCTGGTCTGCTGAGATCTCCCATGGAACTAATCCAGGTATTGCCCTAATTTTCAATTTATTTGAAATGCCATTGATTCCATCTTGCCCAAAGTTGTTTCTGGCACATAGCCAAATCCGATTGCCTTTATGGCATCAATGATATTCTCCTGTTTACTTCATGGTTAACGATATTGCTGCAGATCTAGAGTTATTGAATGTTAGAAATTAGAAAAATTGTAGGATTTAGATAATATTTGGGTCACTGAAGAGAAAATGCAGGCTACAGAAATTCGCCTGAATTGTGCCAAACACGAACATTCCTGGGTTTAGCCTGGGCAGACTAGCCTAGCCTGGCTAGTTGAGTGCCATGGTCAGTCATCAACACATCAAAGAAACATCATTCAGCCTGGTTAGAACAGAGTCACCATAGTTACCATGGCTGGAGAAAGGGTTAAGATTGAAAACATGAGAGCGGGCAGGCAGTGCCCACGGGGGGGGGGGGGAGTGTCATTTTACACAGAGGCTTGGAGCAAGGTGTTCTGGAAACAAGAAGGAGGAGATAAGTAGAACTCCATGTGGAAGCTGAGGACCAGAATCATATTGATGGGCTGACTGAGGACAGGCAGAGACAGAGGCATGGAGATGTCTTGGAACCAGTGCCGGATTTACGTATAAGCTAAACAAGCTATAGCTTAGGGCCCCACTCTCTTGGGGGCCCCCCCAAAATGTAAAGGGACAAAACCTGGATGTACATTTACAAAATATAAGATAAAAAACAAGTAAAATACAGTGGTGCCTCGCAAGACGAAAAGAATCCGTTCCGCGATTCTCTTTGTCTAGCGGTTTTTTCGTCTTGCGAAGCAAGCCCATTGACGGCTTAGCGGATTAGTGCTATTAGCGGATTAGCGGCTTTTAGCGGCTTATCGGCTTATCGGATCAGCTGATAAGCGGCTTAGCGGCTTAGAAAAAAGGGGGGGAGGGAAAAAAGTCGGAAAAACTCACAAGACATTTCGTCTTGCGAAGCAAGCCCATAGGGAATTTCGTTTTGCGAAGCGCCTCCAAAACGGAAAACCCTTTTGTCTAGCGGGTTTTCCGTCTTGCGAGGCGTTCGTCTTGCAGGGCACCTCTGTAAAACCTACATACAGCAGCAGTGTTTTGTGTTGTATAGGCTCCTATGATGTAAGTAATGGGCCCCGCCTGCTAGCCTGCTCCCTAAAATATCACTGGTTTGCTCATTTCTATATATAGGGTGCCTACATTCTGCATGGACTGGTTGCATGGCAACATGTGCAAATGGCTTTAGATACCTATTAGGTCCATAAATTACCATATAGCATATATTCAACACAAAAAACAGTGACAATTTGTTGTTGACAAAGGACAGCTGGACGTCTAAAGGGCCCCATTACCTTCAGTAGCTTAGGGCCTCATCAAATCTAAATCCAGCCCTGCTTGGAACCCAGTGCTGAATTGCTGTGGGGAGGAAGCCCCTCTTGAGATGTGAATGCTGTAAACTCTGTTGCTTCAAACTCGGCCCTCCAGATGATTTTGAGACTACAATTACCATCATCCCTGACCACTGCTCCTGCTAGCGAGGGATCATGGGAGTTGTAGGCCAAAAACATCTGGAGGGCTGAGGTTGAGGAAGCCTGGTCTACACCCAGGTGTAAACATGTGTAAAATAAACCATATTTCTTAAAGACATGGCCGTCTCTGCCATGTCTTGACTCCCAACAGGGAGCACCCAGAACCTCCTGGACTTTTGCTACTGCTTGGCAGAGATTGGGGGTGGTGCACAACCTTCGTAACACTATCATATGCATGCAGCTAATTCAGGAAATAAAAATAAACCGTAACTGGGTGGGTGAGGATGACACTGAAAAAGGATTGAGAAAAGATGACTGCACAAACATTTCCCAGGAAAAGATGGGTAGCCGTGTTGGTCTGCCATAGTCAAAACAAAAAATCCCTTCCAGTAGCACCTTAAAGACCAACTAAGTTAGTTCTAGGTATGAGCTTTCGTGTGCATGCACACTTCTTCAGATACACACTGAAGAAGTGTGCATGCACACGAAAGCTCATACCTAGAACTAACTTAGTTGGTCTTTAAGGTGCTACTGGAAGGGATTTTTTATTTCCCAGGAAATATTTCTGTTTCCCACCACTATTTTCAGCTGAATAATTGAGTGACTTTTTGGTGCATCCTGATGTCAGTTTGACCAAATAATCTGCTTGCATAACACTCCCTCCTTTCTTGTTATTCGCGCATTAGGTGCTGCTCCTGCGCTAACCCTAACAGTTTATATATCAGAAAGCAGCAAATCAGGAACTCTCCGTGCTGATACTTTAAGAATTAATCTCATGGTATATTTCTGTGCACGGTCTCATTAACTATAATGGACACTGAATGAATTCTAGGGACTACCAGGAAATATATTAAGGATAATAATTCTGGAAAGGGGGTGAATGGCTACTAAAGGAGGCATTAATAGGAATGTATTATATTTCAAAGTGAACCTACCCTAAATCTCCTGAGCAGAATGATCCTTATTACACAATTCTGTAATTCCGCCTTTGCCAAAGTGGCAAGATGTTTTGAACTGCAACTTCCACCAGGCCCAGCCAGCACAACTGTCTGGGGGATGCAGACTGGCAAAGATTGCTGTCATTCAACATCTAATGAGCCCCACAATCGGTCCTAACTGAGGACTTTCTGCAGTTAAACTGCCGCTGCGTGTGAGTTATAAAGATGGCTAGAGGTCAGCTGAAAGCTATTTTGAGGTTTTTCTTGGATTGGAAAAGGGGGGAGAGGGAGAATCTGCCAAACTCAGCCCCACCAACCCCTATTTTTCCTCAGATGCTGTTGCCTGTTTGTGTGGCACCATCATGATGGAAAACTCAAGGGAGGGGCGGGACCAGGAAGTTAGGCTTTCTGCCCGCACTCCAGACATCTTCTGCGTAGGAAACATGGAATACAGTGGTACCTCAGGTTAAGTACTTAATTCGTTCCGGAGGTCCGTTCTTAACCTGAAACTGTTCTTAACCTGAAGACCACTTTAGCTGATGGGGCTTCCTGCTGCTGCCGCGCCGCCAGAGCACAATTTCTGTTCTCATCCGGAAGCAAAGTTCTTAACCTGAAGCACTATTTCTGGGTTAGCGGAGTCTGTAACCTGAAGCGTATGCAACCTGAAGCATATGTAACCTGAGGTACCACTGTAAATGGTTCTGCTGCACCAGACAACAAAAAGGGGTGCACAAACTGTGGGCAGGGATGGAAATTTTGCCCCTGTTCACACCCCCAGTCAGAAGCAACTGCTCAGGTAGGGTGAAGCTTTCATCATCATCATCATCATCATCATCATCATCATCATTATTAATTGTTAAAATAATTCAACATTAATACACATACAAACATACATTTCATACAACATACCTACATACATACAACATACCTACAACATACCTACACTCAATCCCACAGATAATTCCCATCACCATCCACCACCCCTCACCCTTTGTGTTAGACTTCCAATCTACTCAATTGCAATTTCTTTCTACTTCTAATACTTTCTTTCACACACCTTTAACCTAATTTCATATTTCTTTTTCTATTACACATTGTTATCCATCTTATTTAGTATTCCAATATTTGAAATGAAACTTGTTTATTCTAATAGTTCTGATTTTTCGATATAGTTTTGCAAGTATCTTTTAAACACCTTCCAGTCCCTGTCTGCCTTCTCTTTTGAGATCCTTCCAATTTCTCCCATTGTTTTGGATATATTGTACTACTCCAATAATTTGGCAAGCCACTCTGTTGGTACAATACCACTTTTCCAATTTTTCACAATCAATAGCCTTGCGGCTACTGTTGCGTATAAATATAAGGTTTTGTCTTCTTCCTTTAGGCTTCCTGGTACTATTCCCAATAAAAAACCTTCTGGTGTTTTCCTAAATGAATATCTGAACATTTTTTTCATTTCGTTATATACTGTTTCCCAAAATTGTTTGATGTTTAAACAGTTCCACCATATATGTATCATAGTACCTTTTCCAGTGTTGCATCGCCAGCAGACATCACTACAATTTTTATTCATTTTTGCTATTCTTTCAGGTGTTAAATACCATCTGTGTTGCATTTTGAGATAATTTTCTTTCAATATATAACACATAGTGAATTTCATATCTTCCTTCCACAATTTTTCCCATTGTTCAAACATAATATTTTTCCCACTATCTTGTGCCCATTTGATCATTGATGCTTTAACCAATTCATCCTTTGTTTCCCACTCTAAGATCAAATTATACAATTTAGATATATTTTTTTGATTTTTCTTGTATTAAGTATTTATCGAATTTTGATATTTCTTTTTCAAATCCTAACTTTTTGTCTTTCGCTAATCTGTACTTAATTTGAATATATTGAAACCAATCACTAATATGAGCTTTAATTTCTGTAGAATCCTTTAATTCCAATTCTCCGTTTTCTCCCTTTAATACCATTTTATAGGTAGCCCAGTTTTCTTTCATATTTAATTTTTTCACCGCTTTTACCACAGCTGCAACAGTGTGAGCTCTGACTGCAGTAAGCAAGTCAAGGCGTACACCGGTACTGTGAGGGGCAACGTTTGGCTAAACGACCTCTGAAAAGGCTTGGAAGGAAGCTCAAGTCAAAAGGAACTTTGGCAGTGTCTTTTTGGAGTCCCGGCACCCCTCGCCAAAAGAATAAAAGGCTGAGGTGGGGGGGGGGGAATCCAGGCACAGAGAAGAACATCAAACAGACCGGTGAAAAGCCTCACATCACTGAAGCAGCGACAAGATGGCAAAATCTCTATTTCTATATAAAAATAAATGTAAAGTGGTAGCAGTAACAATAAAACCTAAAAGGAAATAAGACAAGGGGGGAAAAGGAAACTCGGGGGGGGGGAACCCCTCAAGAAGCGAGTAAACCCAAAACAAAATAAGGAGTAAAAATAGCGGAGGGGAAGTAATGCTACCACAAAAGTAAAGGGAAGACAGAAGAGCAGAAAAAATATATGGAGAGAGTGTAAAGAAATCACTCAGATTGCAATTAAACTATTTAAAAGCACACTATCTGAAATGGACTTACTACAAAGTGCAAAGCAGTGCAGGCTGCCTGTTGTTGGAGCTGGGTGGAGTAAAGCAGCTGCTTTGAAACTGAATGTCCTTGAAGGAAAGATAAGGACAAAGGAATAAGGAACGCTGTGGCAGAAAGGAGGGGAATTTAACAGATAAGATGGCGTTGAGTGTCTGAAGACGCTGAGTAATCACCAAGAAGGAGGAAGAAGGAGGAAGTGACGAAGACAAAACAGTGAAAGAGAGGCTTAAAGGAGGGCAGAAGCTCGCAAGCTGAGTAAATAAGAACACAGTGACACCCAGTGGACAAAGTAGGAAAGGCAGCAATAAAGGAAAATTGAAGTAATAGAAGGACATCTGGTGGTTGAAAAAGAGAATGCAAAATGCCTCATGCAATTAAAAAACAGACTGGAACTGGAAGTCAACAGCAACAATTAAGAAGAAACTCAGGCTTTGAAGACATGGATTTGAGGGACCTTATTATTAGTTTGAAATTGGATGTTGGAGCATTGAGAAAAGAGTTGGAAGAAAAAATTAATACAATTGACGGGAAATTAGAAAAATTAGAAAACACAATGAAAAAAATGAAAAAGAAAATGAAGAAATAAAGGAAAAATTAACAGAAGTCTTAGAAGGAATGAAGGAGACAGATAAGAAAGTGCAAGAAATTCAGAATAAAAATCAACAAATGGAAGAGATGGTGAAGAAAATTAGTAAAGAACAAAGGGAACAAAGAAAAGAAATGGACAAATCGAAAAAGGAGATGGAGGAACAAAAAGCAATCCAGGGAGCTACTGGGGATGCGCTAGCAATGATACAGATGCAGATTAAAGAGAAAACCTTGAGATTCAGAAATGTTCCAGAAGAGGAACGGGAGGATATTTGGAAGAAGATGACTGAAAATTTAGCAAGGTGGCTACATTTACAGGAAAAAGACATAATAGAACGTACAGAGAAAATCTTCAGAGTGAACTCAAGAAAAGCAAAAATGAACAAATGGCCGGCAGACTGCATCATTGTATTCACATCAAATTGGATGAAAGATAAGATTCTCCAAGCAAAGAGTAAGAACAAATTAATCATCGATGGAAAGGAAATAATCATTTTATGGGAGGTCCCACCCAGGTTGATAAAAAAGAGACAGCAATTCCAATTTCTAACAAAAGCACTAAAGGCCAAATCAATATCCTTCAGATGGGAATACCCAGTGGGGATTTCCTTCAGTTTCAAAGGAAAAAGAAGATGATTTGAGACATTTCCGGAAGCAGATATGTTTTGGAGGAAGTATCGAGGAGAATTAGGAGGGGAAAGCAAAGGAAGAAATGAGGAAGGAAGAAAGGGAGAGCTATCAGATGAGGAGGAAGAAGAAGAAAGAGCTCAGCAAAGGGTGGAAGGATAAAGAACTACGCCAGTGGTAAATAATCAGACCAATAACTATTACAAAACCCTTCTCCTTTACCACTGCAGATAATTTTAACTCTTTCTACTAACTCTATAATTTTTTAACTAATAAAGAATGAAATTTAAATTGTTATCTTGGAATGTAAATGGTTTAAACAATAGGAGGAAGAGGCAGAAAGTTGAACGTATCTTAGAGAGGCAGAAGTGGGACCTTGTTTGTTTACAAGAAACCCACATCAATACTAAGCATAAAAGATTATTGGTAAAACCAAAGTTAGGGGAAGAATTCATCGCATCTGATGTAAGAAAAAAGAGGGGGGTTGTAATGTATGTTAAAAGCAAATATGAACCAGAGTTGTTATATGAAGATAAAGAGGGGAGGATTGTAATAGTCAAAATATCATTAGAGGGGGAGCCAATTGTAGTAATGGGAATCTATGGATCAAATGAAAGAAAATCAGAATTCTATGTTAAAGTAAGATCGTTATTAATGGAATATATAGATATGAGAATTATTGTGTTAGGGGATTTAAATGGAGTAATGGAACCAGAATTGGATAGATCGCAGAAGAAAAGGGGGGGGGGTGAAGGGAAGCTGCCAAAAAGCTTTGTGGAAATGGTAAGGATTTTTGATTTAGTGGATATATGGAGATATAAATATCCTGTTGAAAAGGAGTTCACATATTTCTCAGAACCTAAAAATTCATATAGTCGAATCGATAGTATATGGATTACTAAGAATATGACAATTAAAGCAGAGAATGCCGAAATATTACCAAAAACACTTACAGATCATAATCCAGTATCATTAACTATTAAAGGAAAAGAGGAGAAAGGGGGGAAAAAGGTGGAGAATGAATGTTTTCCTATTAAAAAACCAAAAAGTAATACAAGGAGCCAGAAAGTTGATGAAGGAATATTTTGAAAACAACTGGAGGAAAGGGATAGATGTAAAAGCAGTGTGGGATGCTGGGAAGGCAGTTGTTAGGGGATATTTCATACAACAAAACTCAATAGCATATAAGAATAAAGAAAAAAAGAAAAGGGAGCTTTTAGAAGAAATTAAAAGGAAGGAAAAATTGGCCTATGCAAGCAAAAATAGAGAGAGATTAAATCAAGAAATTAAATTACTGAGAGTAGAATACAATAAAATTATAGAACAGGAGGTAGAACAACAAATCAAATTTTGGAAATATAAAAATTTTGAATGGGCAAATAAACCAGGCAAGATCCTTGCCTGGCAATTAAAGAAACAAAGAAATGAAAAATTAATAAATAAGATAAAAGTAGAAGAGAGGACAATAAGGGATATGACAGAAATTAAAAAAGAATTCGAAAAATATTATAAAAAATTATATCAAAAAGAAGAAGTGCCAACAGAAGGAATAGAGGAATTTATAAAGGAAAATAAATTAATAGAGATAGCAGAAGAAGACCATAAATTCTTAAATGAACCAATATCAACCAAAGAAATTAAGGAATCAATTCAAAAATTAAAAATAGGGAAATCCCCAGGTCCAGATGGCATACCAGCAGAATACTATAAAGAAATGTTAAATGAATTAATTGACCCACTAAAAGAAGTAATAGAGGAAGCGGTAGAGAAGGGGAATATTCCAGACTCTTGGACTCAAGCGTATATAACGCTCCTGCCAAAACAAGGCACGGACTTGGAATCTGTCTCAAATTATAGACCCATTTCGTTGTTGAATTCAGATTATAAAATTTATGCAGGATTATTGGCTAACAGGTTGAAAAAAATTATAGGAAAAATAGTGCATAAAAATCAGGCTGGATTTGTGGAAGGAAGACAAATAAAGGATAATATTAGAAATATAATAGACATAATGGAATATCTACAAGTAAGAAGAGATAAACAAGCAGCCCTGATTTCAATCGATGCGGAGAAGGCTTTCGATAAAGTCTCATGGGAATTTATGAAAAAACTATTAAAAGAATTGTGTCTAGGCGAAAAATTCCAAAAAGGTATAAATGCAATATATAACCAACAGAAAGCAAAAATTATTATTAATGGAGAATTTGGAGAAGAAATCAATATCTTTAAAGGTACAAGACAAGGATGCCCCCTATCCCCAATGTTATTTATAATAGTATTAGAGGTTCTATTAAAGAAAATAAGGCAGGACAGCCAAATAAGAGGAATAGTAGTTGGTGAAAAAAGATACAAGTTAAGAGCCTTTGCAGATGACGTTATGATCACAACAGAAAATCCCCTACAATGCACACCTAGAATATTGGAATGTATAAATGAATATGGCACATTAGCAGGATTCAAATTAAACTATGGGAAAACCAAAATACTAGTGAAAAATATGGAAGAAAAGGATAAAGTGAAATTACAAGAAATTACAGGATTGGAAATTAAAAAGAAAATAAGGTATCTTGGAATAAATTTAACATCAAACACTATAGATTTAAGTAAAGAGAATTATGGGAAAACATGGAATGAAATAAAAAATGATTTGCAAATATGGGGGAAATTAAATGTTTCCTTACTAGGGAAAATATCGGTAATAAAGATGAACATATTACCAAGGATGATGTTTTTATTTCAAAGTATCCCAATACCAGGAGGAGATAAATGTTTTAATAAGTGGAAAAGAGATTTGGCTAAATTCGTGTGGTCAGGGAAAAACCCAAGAATAAAACACAAAATAATGATAGATAAGAAGGAGAGAGGAGGATTTGGCCTCCCTGACATGGAGTTATATCATGATACGGTGGGTCTGACCTGGCTAAAAGAATGGATCAAATTAGATGACTCGGATGTATTGGATTTAGAGGGAGTAGAGACGAGATTTGGATGGCATGCCTATCTAACAGATGAAAAAGTCAAAGTGCATAAAGGCTTCCTAGGGCATATAGTTAGAAAGTCTCTATATAAAATATGGGAGAAATATAAAAGAATCCTAGAACCGAAAACTCCTTGGTGGGCATCGCCAGCAGAAATTGTCGCAGGGTGAAGCTTTCTGTCTCAGGAGAGAATGGAGGAGTGCGCCTTTGGGGGTGAAGCCAAACTGTTGGGGAGTTACAGCGCCTGCTGTGGCTGTAGAGGCCAATACGGGAGAGACATGGGTGGATCTTGGGCTAGTTACTGCCTCTCAGCCTAACTTACCTCACGGGGTTGTTGTGGAGATTAAATGAGGAGGAAGGGGGGGGGACCATGCATGCCACCTTCAGCTCTTTGGAGAGAAAAGAAAGGGTGGCATTATAATAAATAAACATACCTATTTGAAGATGGACTTTGAAAGTACTTCTTCAGAACTGGAGATTTCCAAGCAACGCCTTGAGGCAATGGTGTGACCGTCTGCCTGCACTCATAAATGTACATATGGTGCAAAACCTCTTGAGACCTCTATCCCCATTTCTCCCTGTTTGGCCAACTTTCTCATTCTGCAGCTCAGCCAATTCCCACTCCCTGTGTGTAATACGAACACTGGTGGTGATATTAATATCAGCGCAATTACTAAGACTATTTATACCTCCATGAGACAGCCTAATTAAGCCAGAGAACTGATGCCCAACTACAGATTAACTTCATCTCAGGAGGCAACCCTTGGGTACTTGTTCTCACCCCAGGAATACACTGAAAGCTATGCAGAGATGTATTGCTGTGGCTGGTTTGTGTGTTTGTGCAGAGGAGAGGCACACACAGAGAGGGATACAAATAAGTTTTTATGATATCTTATTTATTTGATTTGTATCCTGCCCTTTCTCCCAAAGAAGCCCAGGGCAGCAGACTGGTACTTTACCAAGTACCCACGTGGGCACAGCTGGCAAGGTTGCACCCCCCCCCCAAATTGCCTGTCACCATCTAATCCATGAGATCAAATCAAGGATGAGTTGTTTTATTGTGGGCTGACTTAGCATTAATTAGCAGCAGCACCAGATGGGAGGTCAGGTCAGCAGGGATACCCAAGTCTCTACTGGGGGTGGCTGAGCAGGGGTGACAGATGTCTATTCCCAACTCTCCTTTGATAATATTGCCTACCTCTCCGTTCCATACTTCCCTCTGTCCAGGATCCTGGTAACAGCAGCTCCCTGAACCTTTCCTGTTTCCAGATCTCTCGTCTTTTTGGGGTTGTGTGTGTATGAGATATAAAATAGCAGTTATCCCACTTGGCATGATTATGCTGTGTTCAGAGTACCACTCCCCTGTGCAACAGGCAAAGGAATTTAACCCACTCCAAACCAGACTTGGCCTGCAAAGCCCTTCACACAGGGGCCCCTTTCAAACAGAGGACTGCAAAGCAAACACGTGGCCTCTGCAACCTTCTCCATGCAAGTTCTTCCTAGGTGAGGCACGGATGACCTCATCCATTCAGGTTCTACAATGGGCTTTGAAAACCTGCTTATTTCAGATAGCTGGTTTTTCCCCCTTGACAGTTCTATGGTAACGCTTTTTTTCAGCCGACTTTTACATAGTTCTGGCTGAGTTCTAACGACACGTTGCAATCTGCTGTGGGTTTATTGTTGTTTTAAGTAGGTGTTCCTGGTACTCAGACCATACCCTAGGGACTAAATGAAGTCATGTTACAGTCTTGCCATGTTTGAATTACCATTTTTCTTCTGACAGTTCCTAGAGTGGAACTATAGTAATTGTAGTTCTGTGAGGGGCAGTGCCCTCACAGAACTACAGTGTTTAGGGGTACTCTCATTTTCCTACTCATATTGAAATACTGCCCCTCAGTGAGGCCAAACATAGATGCACAAAATGTTTAGGGGTATGCGTACCCCTACGTCCCCCCAGAAAAAAAAAGCACTGGTGAGGGGAATTGGGGTTCTCAGGACCCTTAACAGCAGCCCTCAGGACCCTTAACAACCTACAGTACCCAGAATTCTTTGAGGGAAGCCATGACTGTTTGAAGTGGTATCCTAGCACGTTACTTAAATGTATGCAGCCTCTGTCTCAATATGAATTTTGCACACTGGTTTGGATTAGTTTCTGTTTGGTGCGTCGGATCTCAGTTTAGAAGTCACAGCAGCATATCCAATTTCACTGCTGGAAGCAAAGGGGAAGGTGCCCCCCCCCCCCCCCGCTGCCATGGCCCTGCCCTGCCCCCTCCAAAGCTTCCCTTCCCTTAGATGTGTGGAAGTGCCTGCAAAGTGGCAGCTGATCCGATTTTTGGAAACACACGCTGTGCACAATATCTTTAAAGCACATTTGGAACAAATCGTTTCCCTCAAAGAATTCTGGGCACTGAAGTTTACACCTCACCTAGTTCCAGCTCCAGCAACCCTGAACAAACTACAGTGCCCAGAATTCTTTGAGGGAAACATGTCCAGCAGCCTTTCTTCAGCAGAAGCTTTGGGCTTACAGTTTGACTGGCAATGAGGCGAAGAAAGGAAAATGCTTCCCTCTTGTGGTCATAGAATTAAATTCACCTGCAAAGCATAAGAGCTAAAGAAGGGTGGAATACCTGTACGAAATTTGAGTGTGATTATATTTTGAGACTATTTTGTAAGCTGCTTTGAGAGTCTCTTGGGGCTATGAAGCAGCATACAGATCAGTCATGGAGAACCTCTGGCTTGCAGACCTAATTTGGCCTAGCTCGTTCCTTTTTGAGTAGTTCAATTGCAGGCGCAGTTTGGATTCAGTTGAAGCGGTCCATTTGAAGGTGCTGACATTTCCCCTTTGCAGACGGCTTTACAAGTCAGTTCCTGTACCATTTTGCATTTTTCTTTTCTTTTAAAAATTCATCATTTTACCGCAAATTTACCCCAATAAACACATTTTTCCATGCAGTTTTGACTTATGTACACATTTTTTGCAAGCAATTGCTCCTAACAGAATGCATATTTGTATGATATTTTTGGTAATACTTTTATTTCTATACAAATTTTGCCTGAAAATATGCATTTTTGTAAACACTGTTTGCTTGGAGAAATGCAATGCAAAATTTGGAGAAGTGCAAATTTAGAAGGCTAGCTGTGTTTCCATTCTCCTATTATTTTGGAAAGTACAAATTTGATCAATTTGGCTTTAAATACAAGCTGAATCATATTTCCCTCCCCAATCCCTAGTGGAGATGAAGGAGAAGCCCCATTCTGCCAATTTTTGCCAAGTTGAAACTCACCCAAATATAGTTTGCTCCTTAATATTAATAATACTCTGATTACAAAGACTAATTGCTATGTCTTTAAGGTTTGGTTTGCTTCAAATGCTTGAGCTTATGAACAGCACATGTGTAAATGAGTGACTTTTAGTGAGTTAAGTTCTCAGTTTTATTTGCATTTCAAATCACTCTGTTGATACTTTACACTGGGGAGTGCATTTGCTAAAGGTTAATTTAAATGCATGTCGTCACCACAACAAGCTGATATTTGCAGCTATTTGAGTAAGATTGATACTGTCACGTATCTGCCCTTTGGGGAGGGGTCCTGTTCTGGATTGGAAAAAAAATGAAGGAGACCCCCAGATGCACAGGAAAAAGGTTTATTAGGTCCAACTCATTTTGAAATAAATCCTTCTTTAGGGGCACTGTAGATATATGATGTAGAAATATGAATGGGAATTTAACAGTAAATCTTTACACTGTCTCATAATAGCGACAAAAATCAGGAACAGGACAATCTCATTGTTATTATTATTATTATTTGTTAAATTTGTATACCACCCATCACCCAAAGTTCACAACACAGAAATAGAAAATGGGAACACAAAAATAAATCAAAAAATAAGAAATAAATAAAAATTTATACTCCAACACTAGATTCCTACACAAAGAGATGTAGAGATGACCACCAACTTGCATGGCTTTAAAAGAGGAATAGACAAATTCATGGAGGATAATGCTACCGGTGCCTACAAGCAGGGGCATACGAAGCGGGGGGGGGGGGGAAGGTCCGCCCCTGTTGCCACCTTGACAGGGGGTGACATGATCAAGGTGTCTCCCCTGCCAGGTAAGTATTGCAAAAGTCAAGCTTGCAAAAATTCACCACTTGCCAGATAACAAATGTTGGAAGTGCAAAGAAAAGGAAGGCTCATTCTTTCACCTCTGGTGGACATGCCCAAGGATTAAGGCTTTCTGGGAAATGATATATAATGAAATGAAAAAGATGTTTAAATACACTTTCTTGAAGAAACCAGAGGCCTTTCTCCTGGGTATGGTCAGCCATGTGGTGTTAAAGAAGGACAGAACTTTGTTTTTATACGCCACAACAGCAGCAAGGATCCTTATTGCAAAGTATTGGAAGACATCAGACTTACCAACCCTGGAAGAATGGCAGATGAAGATGACAGACTACATGGGACTCGCAGAGATGACGGGCAGAATCCGAGACCAGGAGAAAGAGACAGTGGAAGAAGATTGGAAGAAATTTAAGGACTATCTTAACAAATACTATAAGATTAAGGAATGTTAGATTGACATGGACTTAAAAATATGGTGGTTTTCAGAGACATTAGAGTAAGAAAAGGAATGGAATTAGTAAAAAACTTTTGGGAAATAAGGGAATGGAGTTGCTGATGGGATAATGAAAGTAGAATACAGAACGGTGAGGTATGAGGAAGTCGGAGAAATTAGGTTGAGAAAATAAGTTTTGGAATTATACTTGTTGTTTTTTGTTTGTGTTTGTCTTTATTGTAGTTGTTTTGTATTTGTATGTTCTTGCTGGAAAATTTAATAAATATTATTTTTTTAAAAAAAAAGACAGGGGGTGACAAAATGGCGGGTGGCACTCGTCACCGCGGGGCCTGCAGCACGGACGAGCCACGTGTCCTGGTGTCTGCAGGCTCCGCACTGTCCACCCACCTCCCCCCCCCAGCTGTAGGGTGGCTGAGGCCCCACAGCATGCCCTGTCCCATATGGGCACCACGCCCCCTGTCCCTATGGGTGCCATGCACCCCGTACCTTCCCTAGTGGCACAGTCTTGTCCCTATGGGCACTGCATGCCCCATGGTGTGCAGCACCCATAGGGATGACACGTGGCGCCGCCCATAGGGACGGCATGGGATGCCGAGCACCCCATTCTGTCCTTATGAGCGCCGACAGCCCCACTGCTATGGGCGGTTTGCCCCATCCCAGGTGCCTGAAAGGCTTCCTCCGATGCTGCCTACAAGCCATGATGGCTAGGATTTACCTCCATTATTACACACCCTCCAATACTTCTCCGATGAAAATAGGGAAGTCTCATTCCATAATGATAATTTTACTATTTATACCCCACAAATCTTACTGGGTTGCTGCAGCCACTCTGGGCAACATTTATAAAAACATAATAAAACATTAAACTTTTTTTTTTTAAAAAAAACCCTTCCCTGTACAGGATAGTCTTCAGACGGCGCGGGGAGTCAGATAACTTCATACACTCCACCGTTTCTCCAATGAAAACAGGGGCATCCTAAGGAAAAGTGCTCCTGCCAACCTAGCAGTTCGAAAGCTCGTCAAGTGCAAGTAGATACCTTCCGGCGGGAAGGTAAACGGCGTTTCCGTGCGCTGCTCTGGTTCGCCAGAAGTGGCTTAGTCATGCTGGCCACATGATCCAGAAAATGTATGCCGGCTCCCTCGGCCAATAAAGCAAGATGAGCGCCGCAACCCCAGAGTGGGCTACGACTGGACCTAATGGTCAGGGGTCCCTTTACCTTTACCTTTAAGGAAAAGTGGGACATCCCACGATCAAATCAGAAACTGGGACAGCTTCTCTAAATCAGAACGTCCCTGGAAAATAGGGACACTTGGAGGGTCTGCTATCGGAGGCAGTGCTGGGAACTGCCGGTGGGAAAACTACTGCTGTGCTAGAAGATTTTCCACAGGCACCTGGTTGGCCACTATGAGAATAGGATTGCTGGACTCGATAATCCACAGGCTCTTCCTGAGTTCCTATGCTTTCTAGGACCAGCTCCTTTAGATCCAGTACAATGAACACTATTAATCACCTGAATAAATGGAACAAGATGTGATATCTTGCCATTAATGGTAGTTGGCTTTTCTTTGGCAGAAACAAAGACATTGTACCTGAATGCTTAAAGGAGGCAGTTTTGCCCCTGATGGATGTAGCCATACTGGGATCACAAAGCGACCACAATTTATGAATGGTTTTCTTGGTCTCCTACCAAGCATTTTCTCTTTATTATACAACCACCTGGAGATTCACCAAGTCCATAATATGCAAGCCAGCCTTTATAAATATGCTGAGAAATTATAGTCAGTTTAATTTTTGGTGGGTTGTTTACTTCAAACTCACCTTTGCCATAATCCTCAGCATTTTTGAGGGCCAGTTGCTCCCTTATTCCCCTGCTCTTTTCTCCTCAGCTGTAATTCCATAAAACCAAAATTTTGTCCTGAGAGAGAATTTTTTACCACAGAATCACAAAATTCTCGGAAGGTGGAATTCCTAATTGAACCACGGATGTGCCTTTTAAAACAAAAAAACATGCACACAAGATCATTATTACAAGAAAATTACTGCTGTGATAGGAAATGGCTCACTGGGCAGACAATGGTAACCAAATACTGTGAAATGTTCTTAGAACGTTCCAGAAACATCAGCCTGAGGTTGTAATAACGCTAACTGCATTTTATTACTCTTTTGTGGGTTTTATTTTTACATTGTTTGATTTTGTATTATCAATCAATCTAAAACAGGCTTCCTCAGCCTCAGCCCTCCAGATGTTTTTGGCCTACAACTCCCATGATCCCCAGGGCCGAGGCTGAGGAAGCCTGATCTAAAACATACTAAGGGTGCATTCTGATGGCCCTTAGGAGAATATCACAGGGGTCACATGATATTAAGGACCACCCTTTCTGCAAGTGGTCCACCTACCTACAGGGAATGAGGTCTGCTGTTAGTCCATGGAGATTTCAGCTTCCGTGGCTGCCATACCAGGCTGCTCCATGGGTGTTGGGTCTGAAAACAGGGAGGTTTGCTGATGTCCAAGGGAGTTTTGTGGGTAAAGGAACTTAAGACTCCCTCATTCACCCAACATGCACCCAGACACTACAACACCCCAGCCTGCCTGTAACTCCAGAAGCATCTGGAGTTAATCCTCACCCACTGAAAGGGAAGGATCCAAAGCAAATAATGCAAGGGAATGAAAAAATAAAAAATGGAGAAGCAAGACTCTTTATCGCCACCAAGAGTGGCTTAGAAAAGGTGGTAGCTGCACCACAGATCTCCCTCTGCCTGGTAACCTAGCAGTTTGAAAGCACACCAGCGCAAGTGGATAAATAGGTCCTGCTGCGGCGGGAAGGTAAACAGCGTTTCCGTATGCTCTGGTTTCCATCACAGTGTCCCGTTGTGCCAGAAGTGGGTTAGTCATGCTGGCCACATGACCCAGAAAGCTGTCTGAGGACATACGCCGGCTCCCTTGGCCTGAAAGCGAGATGTGCGCCGCAACCACATAGTCACCTTTGACTGGACTTAATCATCCAGGGGTCCTTGACCTTTTTTTTTTTTTTTTAACCTTTTTACTCTGGAAGAGTTAGAGCTGGGTGATTTTTAACCCATAGAAAATGATGCGAGCTTGGGTGGAATATGAGCCTGATCAATACTACGTTCTCTTCAAATAGACAGAAAGTTTTCAGCTCAGTAATTTGTTAAAACGTAAGTAGCGACTAATCTGTTGAGACAAAATCATTTTGCTTCTGTACTGCCATGGAGGTCTCCAGCCACAGGCTAATTTGGCTGCTCGAGAAATTAACATGCTGCGTATTTCCTGAAAAACCCAGCCATCAAGTAAAACCGCTACAAGTCCCTACATAAACCAATGAAAAATGTGGTACTCGCCACTGAGAAAGCTCTCAATTGCCTGGGCTCATTTGCATCAACCCACTGAGCTCATTGTTGGTTTTCCACAGGAGGCTTTCGACTGATGAAAGTGTACATCTTTGGAAACGCTATGCATGAGCAATTAGTGGCAATGACATCTATAGCTGGACAGACCTGGCATTGTAAAAAAATATATATCGCAGATGCTTTTAGGTTTCTGCTGACCGTGGACAATAATTTGGAGCAATCAGCTATGGTGACGTCAGTGTAGGTTGGGTTGCTCCATGAAGGCTGTTCTGCCTCCCTTCTCTTCCTGAAGCTGAAGTTTGCATTCATTTGAATGAGAATAAAGAACAGATGCACGTTTACACAACTCAGTAAGGGAAGCCTTGGAGGGGGCTGGTCAGGGCCATGGGACTGCACCTTCCCCCTTTTGCTTCCTTGGCAAACTGCATGCTTGCAGTATTCAACTGATTGCATTATGCCTGATTAGAGTGTATGATGGGCTTCCAAAACGTGTTTTCACCGGGCTTTGTAGGCCTCAGAGGAAGCAAACGCTTGTACTGAGGGCAAGACCTCTATGAAAAAAGATGAAGGCAAACTTCAGATCAAAGGAGAAGTCTCTGCGAGTTCTACTGAACCTTTGAATCAGAGAATGGTTCGGCCAAGGGGTCCCATTATCAATGCAAATCGTACGGCTGTATGCACAACTTATTTAGTGATCAAATGCATGGGAAGAGAGCAAAAACCGTGCCCTTTGGTCACACCCCTGAATGCTATTGCATCTGCTGGCCACACTACCCATTGACCACACGTTCAGTCGATCAGAAAGGTCAGTGTGAACCTAGGGCTCTGCTTTGTTATAGGACACCTTGATTGGCTCAGAATTCCTGGGAGAGAGAGAGAGAGAGAGAGAGAGTCCTATATACAGTAGTACCTCTGGTTACAGACACTTCAGGTTACAGATGCTTCAGGTTACAGACTCCGCTAACCCAGAAATAGTGCTTCAGGTTAAGAACTTTGCTTCAGGATGAGAGCAGATATTGTGGCATGGCAGCACGGCGACAGCGGGAGACCCTATTAGCTAAAGTGGTACCTCAGGTTAAGAACAGTTTCAGGTTAAGAACAGACCTCCGGAATGAATTGAGTTCTTAACCTGAGGTACCACTGTACATACAAAGGGCTCTTTTTCATCAGTGCTATATGCATGGCTGCCAGGTGGTGTTGCCTTCTTCTTTGGCGATCACTCGTAGCCGAGTACAGTGGTACCTCTGGATGCGAACAGGATCTATTCTGGAGCCCCATTCGCATCCTGAAGAGAATGCAACCCGTGTCTGCGCGTGCACGGGTCACGATTCGCCGCTTCTGTGCATGCGCGTGATATCATTTTGAGCATCTGCGCATGCGCGAGTGGCGAAACCCGGAAGTAACACGCTCCGTTACTTCTGGGTCGCCACGGAGTGCAACCCGAGAACGCTCAACCTGAAGCAACTTTAACCCGAGGTGTGACTATAAGATTGTCTTCCATAAACATGGTTTTAAAAATGGGTCCGTAAGTGACTGTGGAGGCCAATTCTGGATCCACACATCCTTCCACAGAGGGATGGGTTTTTGGAAGATGCCTGTGAGTAAATTTGTTTTATGTGTGTAGATCAGCGCATGCTGACCAATGCACTGTAAGGCTCTGTTCCAATGCATGATAGATTCTTATCTGCTGCAGCCTTCACAGCCGTTGCAACACACCGCTTATTATCTTCTGCCTGTTCTGTCGTTAAGGGCTTTTTGGATCATTCTATGTTACTTCACCCCTTCATGGATCACTGCCTTGCCGGGGCGAAGGGGCTTGAATAACTCAGAGAAGCTATGAACTATGCCAAGCAGGACCCAAGATGGACAGGTCATAGTGGAGAGTTTTGACCAAACGTGATCCACCTGGACTGCAAGAAGATCAAACCTCTCCATTCTGAAGGAAATCAGCCCTGAGTGCTCACTGGAAGGACAGATCCTGAAGCTGAGGCTCCAAGACTTTGGCCACCTCATGAGAAGAGAAGACTCCCTGGAAAAGACCCTGATGTTGGGAAAGATGGAGGGCACAAGGAGAAGGGGACAACAGAGGACGAGATGGTTGGACAGTGTTCTGGAAGCTACAAACATGAGCCTGACTAAACTACAGGAGGCAGTGGAAGACAGGAGTGCCTGGCGTGCTCTGGTCCATGGGGTCACGAAGAGTCGGACACAACTAAACGACTAAACAACAACAAATGTAACTTCAAATATAACATTTTAAGTGTGTTTTAAGTACATTGTACAAATGTGACACTAGGTGGAGATGGTGAGTTTAATGGCAAATTCAATATATATTTAAAACGTGTGGTTTTTTTAATTAAAAAAAGGATTTTTTAATGTGTCTAGATTCCACCCTGTTCTCAGATGTCATGACAAATGTGCAGAAGTTGACAGTGGAATGTGCAATACTGGGGCAGGGTGAGGGCTGACAGGAATGTTTTTCCTCCACGCAGACACATGAAAACAAACTTCTGTGTGGCTCCTACTCCATAGGAATTAAATCCCATTGAATGCTGTGGGACTTATTTCTGAGTAAACTTTCCTAGAGTGACTCTGTAAAAGAAGGTCTATTCCTGTAAGTGCCGGTGTGGTGGCTGTGAAACATTAAAAATAAACAAATATGGCATACACATTTGTGATGTGGGGTCAAGAACCAGGTTTCATTACCTCCCAAAGCCACCGATCTCTTGAAACAGGTGCTTGCTGAGGGGACATGTGGCCAGCTGGAGCTCTGCAAAATGTGCACACCTCTCAGAAACTTGTGGTACACAGAAAGAATCTTTCAAAAATATGTTGATTCATTCATTCATTCAAGCATTTGTTTTTCTGCTAATGACCCCATGAATGACTTTCACATATTAAATACCCCTTTATCCTGCCTCCCAGCAAGGATCTCTTTGCAGACTTTTCTTTAAATACATGAGCATAATTAAGCCCTCAGTGCTTGTAAAAAGTTCATGACTAATCTGAAAAACAGGTTCAAACAGAACTGAAACAGAATTTGGATGTTACCAGAATTCTTTCTTCTTTTTTAAATCCAGTCTACTGTTGTTGTTGTTTTTGGAAAGCTGTTTGTTTGCTATTCATTTGAGTACCTCTTAAAACTATAACCAACTTTTCTGAGATCGAGGATGTCTACATACAGTTGGATGCCATTTTGAATCAAGATGATTGACTGAACCTTTCAAAACTGTACTGATATTCACTGCTGATTTCAAAACTGCACTGATCCCCCCCCCCCCGAATTCCCAAGTAACACTGGGCAAAGGTAAAGGTACCCCTGCCCATACGGGCCAGTCGTGTCCGACTCTGGGGTTGTGCGCCCATCTCACTTAAGAGGCCGGGAGCCAGCGCTGTCCGGAGACACTTCCGGGTCACGTGGCCAGCGTGACAAAGCTGCTCTGGCGAGCCAGCACCAGCGCAGCACACGGAAACGCCGTTTACCTTCCTGCTATAAAGTGGTACCTATTTATCTACTTGCACTTAGGGGTGCTTTCGAACTGCTAGGTGGGCAGGAGCTGGGACCGAAAGACGGGAGCTCACCCCGCCGCGGGGATTCGAACCGCCAACCATACGATCGGCAAGTCCTAGGCACTGAGGTTTTACCCACAGTGCCACCCGCATCCCTCTGGGTATGGGGCTGCTAATAAGATGTATTTGACAATGACTCCAGTTTAATGTACAAGAAAATAGTTAGATGATTGACTGGCTTATTGTACACAGTTAGGGCACATGTTGTGTAGGGTGGGCATTTGAGCTATGCCAAGAGCACTTCATCCCCTGTAGGATTGGGGGAAACCAAGAGGTTTAGTAGGTACACAGGGGGTGAGTGCAGAGGAGGAAGAGAGGGGGGCAAGTTCACCTACTGAGTTCTAACAAAAACCAAATGAAAAGCAATGTTTTAATTAGAAATGCAAACAATGTCTTGTAAAGAAATGTTACCCTTCAAACTGCTAGCATGAAGTAGGGACCCCACTAAAGGAAAGGAAAGGAGTACCTAGTCCCTGCTTGATAATTTCCCCTAATTTTTGGACTCTCTTTATGCTGATCTGACACAAACAAACTTGAGATCTTTGTTATCACCTCATTTGCTTGCCAGACCAAGGAGGGAACATCAATTGCCCTCATGCTCCAGCTGCTGATGTTATCATTTCTGCTCTGAAAAAGTCCCAAATATTTTTTACCCCAGCATTCCTCTGTCCACTGCTTCTCAGTGTTCACAGCTGTTGGGATAACAGATTGCATTCTTTCTCCTTTCTTTTTGAAGATTCTTGGCTCTGAAGAGCTGAAGATGGTTTAAGTGAATGTTCACCACACTATTTCTGGTTTTTATTGTCAAAAGCCACTTTTCATTTAGAGAGCCAAGCCAGTGTTACATTATGCGTGTGTGTATCCATCAGGAATTAGGTTTCATTTGGAAGCCCAGGCATTCTGTGGCCCTTGCTAGTTTGGAAACTTTAGTTCTTATTCTGAAAATGTCTAAAAATGTGTGCTTGGAAATATTCTAATAAAGTTGCCAAGTGACTGGGAAAAACATACACACGCTTCTGACTTGTACAAAAAAAAAAAACAACAAAAAAAAAACAACCAGCAGGTGAAACTATGCTGTGGTTCAAAGCATAGTTACAGTGGCTAGCACACAAGTTGCTAAGCCTTTCAACAGTGAGATTTGGTTCAAGAGGGGACAACAGCTCAGTGGGGGCCCAGCAGTAACATCCAAATCAACTCCACTCTGAGATTTCCCATTGTATATTTTGAACCCTCTCCAAGACTTTAAATGACATTTTTCATCCAGCCATTTAGGCAGTCTTGTAATTCTAATCCCTGGGAAGATGTTTTGCAAACAGCAACATCTGAAAGGGTTTGCAGAAAGCACATTGTGGGCATCTTGATTTTAGCTTACTCCACAAAAGCACTGTGTTTTGCTACTTTTTCATGCTTCCAACCCACTGGCAGACATGGCACCAGGCCTGGTACCAGAAATCAGTAGCACTGGGCAGCTGCCAAGACCCACAGACACTGGAAAGAGACCCACCACTAACCCAAGAGCCTAGAACTGACCAAAAATGTTTGGCTTGCCAAGGTGAAAGAATGAGCTTTAACATGAGTTGGTTATGCCAGGAGCAGCAAGCAGGTGCCGCTGCTGAACAGGCTCAGATGAACAGTTGCTCCTTGATCTTGCTTTTTGACTGTCTCGGGCCACCAGAGACCTCAGACCTGGTTCTTCAAACCAGCATGATAAATCTCTCAGGCTGCTGTAAAACAGATCCCAACCACATTAGCATGCAGCTAGTATTGTCAAGGGACGCGGGTGGTGCTGTGGGTTAAACCACAGAGCCTAGCACTTGCCAATCGGAAGGTTGGCAGTTTGAATCCCTGCGACGGGGTGAGCTCCCATTGCTCGGTCCCTGCTCCTGCCAACCTAGCAGTTCGAAAGCATGTCAAAGTGCAAGTAGATAAATAGGTACTGCTGTTTCCGTGCGCTGCTCTGGTTCGCCAGAAGTGGCTTAGTCAGGCTGGCCACATGACCCGGAAGCTGTACACTGGCTCCCTCGGCCAATAAAGTGAGATGAGCACCGCAATCCCAGAGTTGGTCACGACTGGACCTAATGGTCAAGCGTCCCTTTACCTTTACCTAGTATTGTCAATGCAGGGATGGGAACCCAGTGGTCCTCCAGATGTACTTTGACTCCAACTCCCACCATCCCTGATCATTGGCCAGGCTGGCTGCAGCTATTCTTGGAGTCCAAGAATGTCTGGAGACAGTTGTGGATGGTGGGGTGGAGTGGAGGTGCTCAGATGATTTTGGTTTCATTGCTTTTGCTTTCAGGTGTCAAGGTTCAGCGAATCCTATCCCTCCCCCAGTGGCAGCTAAAAAAGCAGGTAAACAAGAAGAGTCCTTACCATTGTAATTTTTTCATTATTCACACAGAGAGACAAAGGAATATAGTCCCTATTAAATAATGGTGTTGTTCCAAGTAATTTCCTCCCCCCCTTTACTCTCAGTCGTCAGCAGCTCCACCCCTTATACGGTGCCTGCGTAAGCCCCTTTGTCTGTTTGTTTTCTGCTCTCCCACTTTCACAGCCCTCCTGGTTCTAGGAGAAGGGGGATCAGGAATGCTTTCTAATGATAACATGTCAGACAGCTGTTCTGGGTCTGTTGCTCCCCCCTCCTCCCCCTCCATTATCTCTCAGCTCTGTCCTTTTTCTGTCTCAGAGTCATGATCTTCTACAATCCGCTGTCCTCCTTTTCTTGGGAAGGTTCAGGAGGAGGAGGGGCAGCCCCACCGTCCCTCTTCAGTCCAGTCCCTGACATCAGGGTGTTAGAATTCCTGCTCCGTGATTGCAGTCATGGGATTTTTGTCTATCACATGACGATATATGTTTTGACTCCACGGAGTGGGATGTGACAGAGACAGGATGTTTGTGTTGCTGTGTTCCGTGAAGTGGGGCTATTGTCCTTTGTTCTTTTTCTGTTTGCTGTCTGATGCTAGAGAGAGAGGGAACCATGTTGCAGTGCTCCATATGTGTTTATATGTAAATAAAGTATTAGCCAAAATGCTGAGTTGCTGAGGTCTGTCACACGAAATGCGCAAACTCTGCGCATCTCTAAGTGTGCTGGTGTCGGTTGGCACTAGTCGCTGTGATGTTCGGGCAGAAGAAAGCTTTTGAAGCTCCAGAACGATTGACCAGGAGGGAGAGAACATACCAGTTGGGCATGTGTCTCTGCCAGGGTCCTACTCGAGTGTAGGCTCAACTCCTGACACAGGAATGGTACAGGGGGGCAGGGAGCAGGGAGTGGGGAGTGGGGAGGTGGCCGGGAAATTGGCGCAGCACAAACATACTGGGAGGAGCACCTGATTGTCTCCTCTGGTGTGTTCGTGCCACACCTCCCTATTCATTCGTGCCTCCCCCCTTCTACCTCCTCGTAAGCAACAGCAATGTGAGTGTCCAGAGGTCAGGCGAGTGGTGGTGTCCCCTTTTCCCCATGCTATCCTCTGCTGTCTGGAAGGCCAGAACTTTCCCACCCTCGTATTAATGGAAAAGGAAAAGTTAGGAGATTAGAAATATCATTAAATTTCACATTTTTCGCCTTAATTAAAATACTGAAGTTAAGGGAATGGTGGGTATTACATCAGTTCTCCTTTGGTGTCTGTACGTTGTACATGCAAAGTTTCCCCCCAGATCTGGAACCCTGATCATTTAAGGCACAACTGTACACACACAGGTCCCATCTGTTCAGATGTTTGTTTATAAGAACACATGAGAAGCCTTTGCTGGATCTGACCATCTAATCCAGCATCATGTTCTTTCGGGGTCCTCCTGACATCTATATGGGATGCTCGCAAGCAGGAACTGAATGTAGCAGCAGCAGCTCCCTACTTCTGATTCCCAGCAAATGATATTCAGAAGCATCTTCCAACAGTGGAGTCATCATGGCTGGTAGCCAGCGAGAGCCCTCTCCCCTGTGAATTTGACTAATCCTCTTTGAAAGCCATCCAAGTGGGTGGCCATCGTGCAGGAATGGATTCCGTAATTTAACTATGCACTGTATGAAGAAGGACTTCCTTCTTGTCTGCCTTAATCTTCTTACATTCAGCTCCATTGGATGGTCCCAGGTTCTAATATTATAAGAAAGGGAGATGTTGTTAGAGGGAAGCCTTCTCAACTCTGGTCCACATAACACTCACATAAGAATTGAGATGAGTCAACGTGGGAGACCTGGGATTTTCAAAAGAGGCCCCCTACTTAAATGTGCAGCAGACTTTTAAAGAAAGAGTTTAATAAAAACAATTATAAAAATCACCAAAGGCAGTTGCCCCCCTCCCAACCAGAGGAGACGACACTCCTTTCCTCTCACACTCAAGAATGATTGTTTTATTCATATGGAAAGACAGGCAGATGTAATTAATGAATCAATTTAAATCCATACCATTAATCAACTCAGGCTGCAGTCCTTAGAGTTTGTGCATTTGCTCAGAAGTCCATGGGGCTTGCTTCTGCATAAGAGTGCATAGGATTGCATTGTAAGGCCACAATACCCAGAAATACAAGGGGTTGGATTAGATTACCCTTGGAGTCCCTTCCAACTCAATGATTCTATGATTCTATGGTCATCCTTTGATCATATGAATCATATATATATATATATATATATATATATATGCTTTCGTAGATTTTCACGGGTACAGGAATGCAGGTTTTGGTGTCCTCGGGTGTCTTCCCGTGTAAAAGTTGGGGTGTCTAGGCGACGTTTCGACGAGGTCTCACTCGTCATCTTCAGGCTGGTGCTTTCGGCTTCTTGTTACTGGAACAAGAAGCCGAAAGCACCAGCCTGAAGATGACGAGTGAGACCTCGTCGAAACGTCGCCTAGACACCCCAACTTTTACACGGGAAGACACCCGAGGACACCAAAACCTGCATATATATATATATATATATATATGCCATGTAAAAATTCAAAATCATAGATTATCAGCTAACCATTACCAAAGATGTTTTCATACCCATCTGCATAGACCTGGTGGCATAGAAAAGTTTTCAGTTACTTTTTCAAGTAAAGTAAAACAGAAGGTGCCATTCTACAGGACTGGGAAGATAGACTCGGTTTTGTGTTGATGTCCAATGAACCTTCTCAACTTGAGGGATGACCAACGACATCCCTGCAGATGTTCTCAGTGCTTGACCTCGAATATAGGGATATAAGGATACACTGAACCTAAGTTGTTCAAGGCTTCATAAATTAATTCACAGACCTTCAACCCGGCTCAGTAGTAAATGGGCAGCCAGTGTAGATGTTTGAACAATGGTGTTGCATGTTGTGAACCATGTTCCACAGTCAGCAGCTAGGCCACTGCATTCACAAAAGGGAGCCCCCAAAGGAGCAAAAATTTCATGAGGAAAGAGAAAGTTGCTCCGTTGCTCCCCCTCTAATTACTGACACTTATGGAGGAACACCCAGTGTAGGTTGTTCAGCTGAAGATTTGAGGTGGGTGGTATGTGAGTCAGCAAGTCATTTCCACACTCAATACGGCCACACACAAAAATGTGTGTGTGGACTGTCTCTAATATCTTGTCCATCCCATATGGAGAACTATGAGGCTTGATGGAAGAAACCTGACAAAGCACTCATGAAACATATAGCATCTGGAAGAAATTGTTGGATACTCATTGTTTTATTAAAGAAGGGTATTCATTTCATGGTCCAGAGACATACAGAATTTCTGGAATGTAACCCATCAGAGAGTCAATTAATAGGAAGAATCTCTGTAGGCCTTTGTTCATATTATGATCATTCAATAGTGTTTTCTACTTTTCATGGGTGGCTTGTTCCTCAATGTGCCATTCGAACCATATGTCCCATCTGAAAGTGCTATAGATGGTTGGAGCTCTGTGGTACTGAAGTGAAATGTTAGGTATTGGGATCTGTTCTGCATCTTGCTTATTGTTCAACATTATTTTTTTCCATTGTGACTTGGATCCTGTTATCTCAGGCTAGGAAGGCCTAACTACACATTTCACACCAATGCAAGGTCTAGTTTCTGTAGATAGAGCAGGTGAAGCTGCCACAGCCTGGGAGAAAATCACATCACTTCTAGCCACTGAGACCACCTTTGCTGATATGTTTTTGTGGAGGCTGCCCCCCCGTTAGTTTTGATGCTAAATTTTGGTGGCCTTTGTTTTGTCCTCGAAGACTGTCTGGAGCTGAGAAGACACCACTTGCTCTGAGAACTTGACATTGTGCGAAAATTTCTTTAATGTGGCTTTCTCAGCAGCGGCTTTTACCACCTATTCCTTCAGGGTGGCAAGAAGAAGAAGAGTTTGAATTTGATATCCTGCTTTATCACTACACTAAGGAGTCTCAAAGCAGCTAACATTCTCCTTTCCCTTCCTCCCCTCTGTGAAGTGAGTGGGGCTGAGAGACTTCAGAGAAGTGTGACTAGCCCAAGGTCACCCAGCAGCTGCATGTGGAGGAGCAGGAACGTGAACCCAGTTCACCAAATTACAAGTCTACTGCTCTTAACCACTACACCACACTGGCAAGAGCTGCTCCATTTCTTTGTGCAGCATAAATGACCTCTGAGGTCCATGTACAAATCCCATCCCTGGCAGATCTCACGAGCCAGGAAAGGAAAGGTTCCAAAGAGCAAGTGGTAGGTCTCAACAATCCAAATAACTTGTTAATGTGATTGGGCACAACATGACCAGATGTCATTCTGAACTTCATCCTTCCACATCCCTTGTAAGTGCAGAGGAACCTCTACGATCAAAGGAACTTTACTCAGTGTTGTGACCTAGACTACTAGCAGTGATTTGGACATTGATTCAAATGGGATGGCATTAGTAGCATCACCCACAGAAGTACTAGATTTGGATGCTGAGTCCAGGGAGCACCAGTACCTAAAATCTTGAAACCTAAGACCTCTGAGCTAGGACCTTCAAAGGCTACAGTCTATGAGCTGAACCTCACCAGGAGCTTCAGGTGGTGAATCTGCTCAGTGTCACAGGTACTGTGTGCAGGAAGAGATGATGGAAAGATGATGGAGTGCTTGGCTTCAAGCCAGGAGGCTGACCCTTTAAGGATAGCCATTCTACACCAAAGGGACAGAACCTAAGAGAGGTCATCAGGCTTGTCAAAACAAGTTGACAGTTACCTGGAGCCTCTACAGGGTACTGAACACCCTTGCCTTCCACTTCTGATACCAGGACTTTGTGTGGATACACACTCACTGCCTTTTACAGTAGTACCTTGGGTTACAAACTTAATTCGTTACAGAGGTCCATTCTTAACCCGAAACCATTCTTAACCTGAGGTGCACTTTTGCTAATGGGGCCTCCCGCTGCTGCTGGGCCGCTGGCACACAAGTTCCATTCTCATCCTGGGGCAAAGTTTGCAACCCAGAGCAACTACTTCTGGGTTAGAGGAGTTTGTAACCCGAGGTACCACTTTAGTTCCCTTGCTCTGCCCATTTGCTCCAGATCACTTTCTAAAGGGCTTCCTTACTCCCGACTCAACTGTGGGCTCATCCTTCCCAGGACTGGGCATTCAGAACCACAGGGCCTTCTTTAACTGGCTTAAGAAGCACTTTGGCGTTTTTCACATCTGTGTTAAATACAAAGACAGTGGTTTCTTGGTAAGAAGCCAATGAATCTGCAGAGCGGAGATATGTTTTTAATTCCGAAGGCATAATCTGCTCCAAATTTAGCACCATAGAATTTAATATTGAGTATGTTGCTGTTTAAAGACTGAGGACTGTTGAACACCATACTTGGCATATTTATGATCAATTACCAGTGAAAATGCAGCTTTTGTAAGTAGGGCTGGCACAGGGTTCCAATACTTTCCTCTGACACCAATGCACACTCCTGTAGGGGAAATGTCACGCATCTGTATCAGTGGATATGTATTACTTTAGGGACTGTTGTTCTGTGTGTCTATGCTCTACTTCCATGGATATATTTATTAATTACCCTGTACAAAGTGACATCATTTGCTGCAGTGACCAGAAAGATTTGGAGTAAACGTTTTCAGATTATAGCTATAGATTGCAAAATCATGAATTAATGTAAGAGCATAAATGAATACCCTTGGTTTCCCTGGAGGGACTTTTTATTGGCTTTTATGCATTGCTACGCAATATGGTTTACGTATTGTCTGTGTGCTTTGTGTCTAGTTAAAACTACATTGTGGTGTCCAGTAAGAATTAAGGGGCGGAAAGATTAAGTAAAAATAAACTATACATCTAATCAAAGGGGTGGTTGATTGTGCAGTCTTGGAAAAAATGCATTAACTCCAGAGGCTTCATCTAATACATGGGTAGGCAAACTAAGGCCCGGGGGCCAGATCTGGCCCAATTGCCTTGTAAATCCGGCCCGCGAACGGTCTGGGAACCAGCGTGTTTTTACATGAGTAGAATGTGTCCTTTTATTGAAAATGCATCTCTGGGTTACTGTATTTGTGGGGCATAGGAATTTGTTCATCCCCCCCCCCCCAAAAAATATAGTCCAGCGCCCCACAAGGTCTGAGGGACAGTGGACTGGCCCTCTGCTGAAAAAGTTTGCTGACCCCTGATCTAATATATCTCAGAGCAAAGGAAATATATGGAACTCCCATGCTTTCCTAAGTCATAGCCAGTGCGGAGTGCTGGAATGCTGGACAAGGACCTGGGAGACCGGGGTCAAATCCCAAATCAGCTCTGAAGCTTGCTATCAGCCTAACCTACCTCACAGGGTATTTGTGAAGAGAAAATGGAGGGGGAGAAAAATGTGCGCTCCACCTTGAGCTCTTTAGAAGAATGGTAGAATATAAATGCAACGTTGTTGTTTGTTGTTTGTTGTTTGTTGTTTGTTGTTGTTTTCCTTTCTGGGATTGGTGGGAGACTTTTCCCATGGGTCCATAGCTGTCAACGAGCTGTCAATGATCCAGGTCATCCACAGGGCAGGCTAATAATAATAATAATAATTTTATTATTTATGCCCTGCTCATCTGGCAGGTGTGATGGGCAGCATGTGGCCTGCTCCATTCTAAGAGCAGGTGAGGTAATAAAACTGTTTTGAAAAAACCCTGCAGCTTGGGAATGGAGAACTTGTGGCTCTTCATTTGTTGTTGGACTACAACTCCCATCATCCATTGGCCATGCTGGCTGGGGGCTGATAGGAGCTGGAGTCCAACAATGTCTAGAGGACCACAAGAGCCCCATCCCTTCATGACTGAAAGCTTTATCTTGATTTCATGGCCTCTCAGGCTCCTACATGACAATTTGTTTCCCTTAATCTAGTCAGCGCCCCTGATGCTTATAAATTGGCATCTAATCGTGACCCCCAAAGCAGTAATTCACATTTAGGCAGCTCTCCAATTTGCCTTCATTAAGGGTTTTGCTTGAATGACTGAGGGCTGCAGTGTTTGCCATGGTGGGGGTGATGTCAGCTGAAGCGAGCTCACTATAGAACTCATTCACAAACCCTCCACTTTTCCATGGAGACTGTTGCTATAACAGTCAGTTGCTAGGCAGCAGAGAAGCGTTTGTGCTTTTTTTGAGTCCTGTCTTTTTTTTTTCCTTTCCAAGAGGAGATATTGCATCTCATGTTGGCTTAGGTGCATGTGAGAGAGTTCGTTTGGGTTGCTGAGGCATTTCTGTCCGCTGAGTCTCTTCCAGCTGCAGCAATCCCTTTCAGGGGTCACGCTGACTCATGCTTTTTGCCATCACAATGACTTTGTGTTTTGTAAACAACATTGATTCTCCCACATGTTCCAGCCATGTGCATCAAAGTGGGATGTTTCTAGGCAACCAACAATTACATTGGAAGAGATATCGACCAGTTACACACTTACACACACACACACACACACACACACACACACACACGGTGGTGGCAAAAAGGTGCAATCTATTAGCACACTCTCTTGCAGAAGTCCACTGGAATAAATGGGCTGTGCACAGGAGAACTTCTTAATATATTTAGGAATCTATTTTAGATTCCTAAAATAGATACTTCAGGAACTTGCCCATTTTGCTAGTTCCTAAAATACTGAACAATGCCATTAACGAATGGCTGGGTGTTGCTATTGAACGGGGATTCAAGGAATATTTCTTCTTTATTTGTTTTTAGATTCTCACATCCTGCTGAGTGAGACATGGTATATGCTGCACTCTTTATCTCCCAAATCAACTTTCCACTTCACTCTTGATAGCCCAGACAGTTGCACAGTCCCACCCACTTCCTGGATAAAGCTTTTCAGCTTTGGGAAACTTGCAAGCTACAGACTTGCATTATCCATGATACCCATGGATAATGTTGGATTTAATAAGGGCCTTGAGCTTGAAACAGCCTTCTGGCAGGAGCGCTTTAGCTGCAGTGTTGTGCCTACTTACCTGGAAATAATTGCCACTGAACACCATGACCAGTAGGGTAAGGCATTGTGAGGTTGGGCCACTCACCTAACCTCCTTTCGACTGCTGCATAGCTGGACAAGGAGCTGGAGGGGCTAGGTATTGGTGTAGTCAGCCCAGTTCAAACGCTTCGGCAGGAGTACCAGATTGGCTCTGCCAATGCCTTTGCACTACACCAACCTTGCCTCTGCCTCAACTTTCCTCATCTCTGTCCTGGTGTAGTGACTCAGCTGGAGGGAGGTCAGGTGAGCGATGGAGGCCCACCACCACATCTGCTACTTGCCATGACATTTACTTTTGAGTAAATAGGTTTAGGATTGCACAGCTTTCGTGCTTTTATTCCTCACCCCCCACCATCCCATCAGTCTCTTGGCATGCTCCAGCCACATGCCATCTTCCCCTTGGTCAAGGTTGCTAGGGCAGTGCCCCATTCGCCATCCTCCACCGCTCGTAGATGCACTATCTAAATGCAAGACTAACAACAACATGGAAGAGCATTCGACAGACAGAGCCATATGGGCTTATTAGCAGCATATCCTCTAAAGGAATGCATTGCTAATTCGGTCATGTTGTTAAGCCAGATGCGTGGATGTGACTTTACAACTCACTGCCGCACTCTGCTTGGGACTTTGCCAGATCCTGGGGTTTCTTCCTCCTTCTTTCTCATTAGCTCCATGCATCTCTTGACAGGAAATATAACTGGCTCTGCGTTGTCAACAAAGCAGGAGCACTTTGCTCACGGTGTGTGGTATGTTAACATGAATGTCTCTGCGGTGCCAGAATTATGAGGGGGGGGGGTAGGCTGAGGCTTTCCTCAAGGGGGCAGTGATGTGCTTTGCAGAAACGACTCTTCTGCTGGTTCCGTTTCTTAAAAGTTGTGATGGGTGTGTTCAAGGTGTTTTCTTTTTCATCGGTAAGGAATGTCATCCATTTAAAGCTCAGCTCTTCAGTCACTGTAGAGGAGACACGGAAAGTGTTTGCCAGGGTTGTGTATGGCAGTTATAAGCATCATGGAATGGCAGAGTTGGAAGGGGTTGGAGGGGTCATCTAGTCCAACCCCCTACAATGCAGGAACCACAGCTAATTATAATGCCTCAAAATGCTCTACAGTGTATAAATCAAATTCCTGTGATGTGGGGATCAACAAACAGACAACGGAAGTGGATCCTGGGAGCCCTTATGACTGACTGCAAAGGGACTTCAAGGCTGGACCAAGTACAGTGGTACCTCAGGTTAAGAACTTAATTCGTTCTGGAGGTCTGTTCTTAACCTGAAACTGTTCTTAACCTGAAGCACCACTTTAGCTAATGGGGCCTCCCGCTGCCGCCGTGCCGCTGCCGCACAATTTCTGTTCTCATCCTGAAGCAAAGTTCTTAACCCGAGGTACTATTTCTGGGTTAGCAGAGTCTGTAACCTGAAGCGTCTGTAACCTGAGGTACCACTGTACTCCTCGGTGGTCCAAAGAGTTGACTATCCTTTCTACATTTTAATATCCAAATGTGATTGACAGCTATAGTTTCCAACTAGGGAAAGATTTTGCCCTGGTTCTCCTTTTTATTTTCAGTCCATATGGACACAGGTGTGTTTTTGCATTTGTTTGCTATTTTAAACCCAGTGCTCCCCCCACTTTCTTCTATATGCATCATGCATTATCTCCCAACCGAGGATAATAGACTCTAGCCCACAAATGCTTTTGTCATAATCAACGTCTTAGCCTAACAAGTGTTACAAGGATCTTTTATTGGTTTAGCTAAAAGACACTCATACTGCCACCTCTCTCAGATCCCCCAGCGGGCCAACAACACAAACTGAAAGCAGAGAATAAAGAGTAGAGAATGTAGTGTTTGTTGGCCAACAGTTCACTTTAGGAGGTATGGTTGGTTGTTTAGGTCTACCACCTCTCATACCCTACTGTCATTCTGCAAAATTACCTGCTGACTAGGGAAGGTCCTAGGGACGTGGGTGGCGCTGTGGGTTAAACCACAGAGCCTAGGACTTGCCGATCAGAAGGTTGGCGGTTCGAATCCCCATGACAGGGTGAGCTCCCGTTGCTCGGTCCCTGCTCCTGCCAACCTAGCAGTTCAAAAGCACACCAGTGCAAGTAGATAAATAGGTACCGCTCCAGCGGGAAGGTTAAAGGCGTTTCTGTGCGCTGCTCTGGTTCGCCAGAAGTGGCTTAGTCATTCTGGCCACATGACCTGGAAGCTGTACGCCGGCTCCCTCGGCCAATAAGGCGAGATGAGCGCCGCAACCCCAGAGTCGGTCACAACTGGACCTAATGGTCAGTGGTCCCTTTACCTTTGCCTTTAGGGAAGGTCCTAAACATGTCCCATTGACTCCTTCTTCACAGGACATGTGTGGCTTGCATTTGCCAACCTGATGCCCTCTAGATGTCTTGGACATCAGTTCCAGCCAGAACCTTTAATTGGATCAGGCTGATGGTCGTGTAAGCAGCAATTTGATCCTTTGGATAAGCCAGCTGCAGCATTCTTGTTGAGGCTTCTCAGGAGCCTTTCATGTC